>NC_138990.1:44416373-45016373 GCF_964341445.2 Mesoplodon mirus
GAGGAGAAGGAGGGGAAGGAGGAGGAGAAGGAGGAGGAGGAGGAGGGGAAGGAGGGGAAGAAGGAGGAGAGGGAGTGGAAGGAGGGGAAGGAGAAGGAAGGGAAGGAGGGGAAGGAGGGGAAGGAGGGGAAGGAGGAGGAGAAGGAGGGGAAGGAGGAGGAGAAGGAGGGGAAGGAGGAGGAGAAGGAGGGGAAGGAGTAGGGGAAGGAGGGGAAGAAGGGGAAGGAAGAGGAGAGGGAGGGGAAGGAGTGGAGGGAGGGGAGGGAGGGGAGGGAGGGGAAGGAGGGGGACTCGTTGGGGCTGCAGTGTAGAGCTCTCTCCCTGCTCCCGCTTCCCGCCTGGGCTGCAGTGCAGTGGCATCAAACAGGGCGGAAGCCTAAGCAGTGAGAAAGGAAGGAGGCTATTTTTAGCACAGTGGCCAGGGTGTGAACGTTGGTAGAAGTGAGCAGGGCCTGAAGCTGTCTTTGCATGATAGAGGGAAGAAAACCTGTTGGTCTTTAAAGGTCAAAGGTCAGGAGGAAACGTGTGCCCCCATCCTGGGGAGCACCCCGAGTGCTGGCAGGACGCCAGGAAGAACTCCACCAGGTCACACACACAGGAGATTCGTGCTGTTTCTTTTCTCTTTTCAACCTCCAGTAAATTCCTGTTGCAGAGATGAGACCATGCCCGCAGGGGAGTGATGAAGATGCTAGTTCATGCAGGACTGGGCGAGGTGGGGGTGTGTGCCCGAGGCAGCAGCAGTCCCTCCCACTTCACACCGTCTGGGCTCCCCTCGCCCCAGCGGGTGGTGACGTCTGGCAGCCTGCAAGCCTGGTCCAGGTGAGCAGCGGAAAGATGGACAGGAATGCGCCTCTGGGGGAACACCTCGCCTTCCTCCTGTCGGTGCCAGCTCACTCCATGTCCCCTGTGCCTGTGCAGGACAGATGCACTGTGACTCCCAGGCACTGCCGAGGGTCTCCGAGCAAAGGCTGCTAACGTCTGCTGGGGACAAGACAATGTGCAAGGATGGCGCTGTTGGGACGCTTACCTTTCAACTCGGGACATGCCAAGAGTGACAATACTCACACCCCCGTTTAGGGAAGGGGTCATTCTCTTTTCTGGGGGTATCTCGAGCCTTTGGAGTCCTTGCTTAGGTCACAGGGTCAGGAAATGTTTCCAGGAAAGGAAGAACTGTGTTCACAGTGCAAGGTTTGGAATGTGGTGGTTTCATGGGAAGAACTGTGACTGAGGAGCAGGGCAAAGAGGTCAGAGATGTGCTGAGAAGCACTGAATGGAAGGGAAGAAAGCCCTAGCCTCATGCCCGAAGACAGCAGGACTTAAGGGTCCACCTGAGCGTGCAGGCTTTTCATTTGACTCTCCACTAGTGGTGAGTTTCTCAATATTCCTCCTGGGGTCAGAGGGCAGCACTAGGAGCCGAGGATCCAGCTCCGATTCCAGTTCTGGCACCAAGCTCCTGGGTGGTGGGCCTTAGTTTCCTCATGTGCACGAAGAGGGGTGGGCCAGGTGGCAGACACACCTTTCCTCGTCCCCCAGTTCCTGTGCGCCCGGAGGAGAGGGGCTCTGAGAGGCTCCCCGAGGGCAAGTCAGCTCCTGACTGCCTCATGGCTGCGGCAGCCAAGGCCTGCTGTCAGGAAGGGCCTGGTGTGCATGCGCAGTGAGTTCGGGGAGAAGCCTGCCCCAAGCCTTGGAGGGTCCGTGATTCCCAGGGCGGCGAGAGAATTTCCGCAGCTCGCACTGCCCATCTTTAGCTTGTACGATCCCTGAGTGAGTGGAGGCTCAGAGACAGCAGGTCTTGGAGGGCCAGCAGGACGGAACCAACGGGCTGGTGCAGACGGGGGAAGGCGGGGGTGTCAGGAAAAGCCCAGAGGCTGCTCCAGGATAAGACTGCTGAGAAGGGCCTGGGAAAGTTCCTTTTCTGGATCATGGGCTGCAGCCCTGGCTTTTCTGCCTGGAAGATCTGTAACTGAGGAAGGTGGCCTCACTTTTGAACACAAGGGGTGGGGGAGGGGAGGGAAGAAAAGACTGAAAAATAAAGAGAAATCTCAAGGCTGCACCAAAGGCATCTATCCTTGAAAGAACCCTTCTCTTGAACAGATTAGTTGTCCAATTATTTTCGTCCCTTCCTTTCAGAGTGCAGCGCGTGCCCCGAAACTGCAATACCTTGGAACTGGAACTAGATAAAAGTTAAGGTCCTGAGATGGAAGAGTGTGAAAGACTAATTCCTAAAGGCAATGGGCATTTGCCTGTGAGGAAATCTGCACGTCTATCAATTTTCTTTAGAAAGTGGGAAGGTGCAGCTTGGCCAGGCATCACGGGGAACAACTTGGTCGGCTTTGCAGAGTCAGCGTGACCCGCGCGGGCTGTGGTTTGGAGCCCCAGAGAGAAATGATGGTGGCTAGGGGAAATCACGAGCAAGGAGGCCACGGCAGCCCCGGGAGTGACCTCTGACACCCGCTCCCGGAGCCGGTTTCAGCCAGCGGACTGTGGTCTGCCACCTGCATCCCAACACAGGGGACACCAAGGCCTGCCTGAGGCCCAGGCCCACAGCAGTGCAGGACGGGTCCGGGCCTGGAAATGCGGCCCAGCCGGTAGGCTGGCAGGGCTGAGCAAAGAGGAGCGGCTGGGCTCATAAAGGAAACCCCAGCTTGGATCTCATGCGTCGGGGTGGCTCTGGCTTGGGAAGTGTGATGGAGGAAAGGGAGGAGGGAAAGGGGCCGTGGGGCGGCCAGAGAACACCGTACTCACCCGCGCTTCCTCTCTGTCCCGGCTCCTCCGCTAACCTGTGCAGCACAGACACAAACGATATACTGAGGTCACAGTCGGGGTCTCTTCGCCACCTGGATGTTCACCTGGGGCCTCCCTGACCCATGGGCTCCTGGGCTTGCCTCTCCCCTTTTGCACCTCGTAGGTCGACTTTGCCCGACCAGGTATGAAAACAGACGGGAGTCACCCAACCTACAGCCAGCAACTGCAACTGGCCTAATAGAGCCATGGAAACAAGTGCCTCTCAGAAGGAGGAAGACAATAATACTAAAATAGAAAGGAATCTACCTTAAACCTAAGGAGCAGTTACATGAGGGGGCACAGCCTGTGTGGTTCTGAAAGTGAACAAGGTGAAAATGGTCTAAACTATGATAGGAGCAGTAGTTCCTTCCCGCAGACGTATCTGCTTGGGATACTAAATCATACTCTTGTTCACCCTGAAATCTTGAACCGTCGCCTGGACCCTCAAAAGCCTGTATCTGTTCTCACCAAGGACCACTGCTGTCAGTCTACCAGACACGCACTAGCGTTAAGCGTGCAAACTGGATTTATAGCTCCCAACACCGTGGGGGCAGGTTCTGGGAGAGGTGATTCTGAAGGACACAGGGACATAAAAGCTGAGATGAATTTAGGGCTCTGAAGTCATATGGGGGAAGTTATGTTAGCCTGCGTTTCATCTATATAGTCTTGGTTATAAGTACTGACCCCTCAAGGTGAGGGGATGCAAAGTGGGAATCCAGCAGAGCAGAAGCATTCCCCAGGGTGCAGCCAGACAGGGAGCCAGGGTAGGCAGGGAGAGGCCGAGGTAGAGGTGAATGTGGTTGGGAAGTCTGGCTGGGTCGTGAGTTCTTCAAAAGCGCCCATTTGGCTCTCACAGTTTTTGCACTGAGCAGACTAGGCCTGACAGGGTGCTGACCCAGTTGTGTTTGTATTATGTCAGCATGATTTCAACCTCAAAGAAGCCAATCGTCCTCTCTTTCTGGTTGATACTTCTTGCCCTCCAATGCCCAGGTGACAGAGGTTACTGCTACCGCAGTCTACAGGAAACTCTCACGCCCAAATCACAGTGGAGCGTCAGGAGGTCCACCCAGAAAAACACTTGGTTTTAGAACTATACCCACGTAACAGCCACACGTTAGCTATAGGGACATATCCTAGGACCTATACAATGTGGAGAGTCAAACATCCTTTTGAAACCCTACCCATCTCTCACCCCAACTCTTAATACTCTTCCCCTTGGGGATGACACCTAAAAGCCACAGAAACAGAAATTCAGGCATTCTCACGAAAAGATTTCACCCAGACATGCAAAGCAAGAGGTGCAAAGAAAGAAGAGATGTTGACAGGGCAACACAGGTGCCAAGACACAGGGACCCTGAGGGTACCAGGTACCAGTCAAGGGAAACCATACCCAGTCCATGTGAGAGACAGAGCCTACACCCAGACTTGAACCAGGTCTAAGGCTACAGTCTGTGGTCAGGGCAAGGCCCAAGTGGTCAAGGCACAGTCCTCTGTGTGCTTCGGGGGAGCGGGGCAGACGGAGGAAAGGCCATGGGAAAAGCTATTGGGAAGGGAGGGGGGTATAAGGGAAGAGGCCAAAGAAGCAGCTGTTATGTCTTCAGCCAAGAACATTCCACATGAATGCCGGGATCTGGTTGGACTGTGTGTGCATGCATGCATGTGTTTGCAGCATGTGTTTACATAAGGGTAAATCTATCTCTGTGTGTCTCCTCTTCTCTTCACCTCTTGCACTGCAACCCTCCTGCCTTCTTCCTAGTCCCCCATCGGTATGCGGAAGTCCGTCTCCTCTCCATTTCTTTGCTGCATTTCTAGATGTTTCAAACACCGCTGCCCTCTACTGCTGACCTTTTGACGGCCATGCCAAATACATCATTCTCAGCAATTCATCATAGCTATCGTCCGCTCTCTCCCAGGCCTCGCTCTGACTCACTCGATGATTTCAGCACCTGGAGTACGTTTTTCTTCTCCCCGTTTCTTCCTTGGCAATTCCAGTGTCCTTGCTGACAAACTCCAAAGACCTCACTCTCTTATCCACACCAGCCACTATGGGTAAAAGCTTTGGACGCCCCCCTCCCAAGATGCTCCCCCTTTCCCATCACAACTTCCTTTCCCGTATCCACTTCTTTCCACCCTTCCTTAAGATTTCTCTCCCTTCACGTGGTCTCGCAGTCTGCTCAGACTAAAGCATGGGCACTGGCGTTAGAGACACCTGGGCTGAGTCCAGGTTCTGCCTCACGTTGTTTAACCACCCTGAGCCCTGTCTAGAATCCTTTCCTCATGGGGCCGTGGAATCAAACGGGAAGAGTGTGTTACGTGCAGAGCATCCAACAGGGACCCGAGAGAGCTGGGCTGGCTCCATCTCACGCTCCACAGCCTCCTCAGGGCAGCCACCCACTTCTCTCCCTGACAAAGTGCTCTCCTGCACACCACCCTGTTTATTTCCTTACGTTTATGAATCTACTGACATCCCACTACACGCCAGGCACTGTTCTAGGCACTGGGGATACAACCTGAACAAAACAGACCGAAGTCTCTACCTTGTGGAGCTTATATTTTGAAGGAATCCAGCAACTGGACATATTAATACATCACAGAAATAACAGCTAAGTCTCAAATGTCCAAAGAGAATGGTGGTATCTGTTCAGGGTAACATAGAAACATGAAGATTAAGAGAATGAAGTTTGGAGTGAGAAACACCTAGTTCAAATCCAATCTTTACCACTTAATAGCTAGTTGATCTAACTTTCTCTGAGCCTATTTCCTCATTGGTAAAATGGGGTTATCATTATATTACATAACTCACCAGGTTGTTGAGGACTGAATGAGATTATACATGGAAATCACTTAGCACAGCTCTCTTGAACATACGTTATTAAGGTTTTATATACAATAAAACGAGAAAGCATTACTGTCCTGTGCTGATACCTTTCTCTATTGCTTTTAATTCCTCCGAGAAGCCACAAAACCATTTGGCTATTCTGTCCACGATAATCTCTGCCTTTTCAGAAACTCTTCTTGTATTTATAATCATAGGCTCAAAGTCTGATGACTAACTTTTCCTGCCACTTCCTTTTATCTCCTATTTATTTTGCGTATCTTAATTTTGCTCTCCTAACTATATTATAAACTCCTTGAGGCAAGGGGTCACGTTTGGAGTTTTAATTGTATCTACTTCCTGTATCCCATCCATGTATCATCGTGTCAGGAGATCAGAAAGCTTTTCTTGATCCACTGACACAACCACCTCTGGGAAACACTTGATGGTCAGTTGGGAAAAGTAGGGAGGAGGATCCGTGGGGGTCTGAAAGCTTTGGGGAAGGTGGCAGCAGGAAGGCGGGCAGAAACAAAAGGGAGAGGGGGACTTGGTTCAGGGGCCAGGGCTCTGGCTCCCACCCAGACTAGGGGTCCTGTGGAGCCGCCTTTACCTCTGTCTTTCCCATTCTGCATCTTCTCTTCTTCTTCCTCTGCACGTTCCCCTGCTGTGAAAACAAGTCCAAGGAGGCCAGTGACCCTTCAGCACAGTAGACGCACAGGAGGGAGAAGTGAGTAGCTCAGGAGGCTTGGGGTGAAACCCTAGCTAAAAGCTCACGGCTTCAGGTCTCCAAGGGTGCTGACATCACCTAGTCTGCACCCTGTGTGGTCCATGCCCCAGCATCATGTCCCCATAAGCCCTGAGCCCAGAGCAGTGCAGTCTGATGTCACCCACCCAGCTTCTGGCTCTATTGCTGGCTTCTCGGAGGTGAGGATATCTACTTGGTACAGGGCTAATACCTTGCATTCAGGTTCAAGAAAACAATGATAAAAGTGTACAGTAGGGAATACCTAGATGAACACTGGCTTTCGTTAAAAAAAACCCAAACAAACAAAAGACTGGTTTTAGCTGATGACAAACTTAGAATGACTGAACAGTGCAAAGCGGCTGTGTGGAAAAAAGCTAATGCCATCTGAGGCTGCTTTCCCTGGGGCCTGCTCAGGGAGGTGGCAGAGCTCACTGCGAGGGGGGCGGAGTGGGGGGCAGGGGGAAGACCCCTGGCAACGTGGAGACGTGCTCAGCCCTGGGAACTCACTTTGAACCAGGGCCTTGCAACACTTGGGCACACGGGATGGTCAAGTGAAACCCACGTCATGTGAGGAACGGCTGAAGGAACTGTGAACAGCTGCCTGAAGAGGAGAGGCTGCGGGAGAGCCACGTGATCTGCCATCAAATACTGGAAAGGCTAACATGAGAGGAGGGACTGAGCTCACTCTGGGTAGCTTTAGAGGGTGGAATGAGGATCAATTTGCTATAGAAAGGCAGATTTTGGCTCCCTGATAAGGAAGAACTTCCCAGTGAGGAGAGCTGGTCATGAATGAACTCGCTGGAAATATTCAAACAGAAGAATTTTATATCAGGCAGCAAGCTGGATGAAATGACTTCCAAGATCCTTTCCAACTCTAAGAGTCCATCATTTGTGAAAAGATTTCAGAAAAGATGAGGAGGGTAAGCTATGGATATAAACAGTATGTCCACGCCGTACAGAATACATGGAAGATAATTTGAGCACCTAATCTTATCCTCGTGAAAATCTCGACAGTGATGGTAAAAACAGGTTGGGGACTTCCTGGGGACGCAGTGGTTAAGAATCTGCCTGCCAATGCAGGGGACGTGGGTTCGAGCCCTGGTCCAGGAAGATCCCACGTGCTGCGGAACAACTAAGCCCGTGCACCACAACTACTGAGCCTGCGCTCTAGAGCCCGCAAGCCACAACTACTGAGCCCGCATGCTGCAACTACCGAAGCCCGCCCACCCTAGAGCCCGTGCACCACAACTACTGAAGCCTGCGCGCCTAGAACCCGTGCTCCGCAACAAAAAGCAGCCCCGCTCGCCACACCTAGAGAAAGCCCACGCGCAGCAATGAAGACCCAACACAGCCAAAAACATAAATTAAAAAAATTAAAAAAAAAAACACGTTGCTGTTGGGCTCTTCCACTCACTGAGAAACTGGCAGCCTTGCATGTAAAGGGAGTTTACCTCTGTGTTTGATAGAGATACTGTGCCATGTGTGGGCCTAGTCCACATCTACTGTGGACTTCAGGGCTTGGGAGAGTGGAGCATCAGTGAAAGGGGCCCTCGTGGGATTGCAGACGTGATCCCTTGTCCTGTGCGGGGATAAGGCCAGTGTGGTGGTAAGAGCATCAGCTTAATGTTCAGACCTGAGCTCTAGGACCAGCTTTGCCCCTTCAAGCTGTGTAACTTTAGGCAAATCTCTCTTCTGATAATCACTCACTGCATTTCTAAAGTAAGGGGAGTGGACAATGTGATCTCTAAGGTACCTTTCAAATACATTACATAGTTTTGATAAAACTATCCTTTCGTACTAGGAGAGATTGCTGAGTATCCCCATACTCTTACTTATTATGAAGCTGTTTGGTCTCTATGTGCTTTGTGCTTTATGATGTCTAGTTACCTCCCAAACTAGTGTGATGAGCTCACGAACCACTCATTTTGCACAAACCCTAATATGTGGCCATGAGGCACGAGTGTGGTTAATTTCCATGGCCTGAAATCCCCTAAGAAATTCCCTCCAGAAGTGGGATTTCTGGCATCTGTGGGGAGCTATGTTAGGGAAGGGAATTTCTAATCACCCATGAGGTCATCTCAAAGGTGGCCATCTCTTCTGTTTATATGTGTGTGGAGGGGAGCAGTGCTTCTAAAAGGGATTGAGAAATGGTACCAGAACGGAGACGGTGTTACTGTAATGCTGCCTGAACAGGAGAACTGGCATCTTAACTGTACTGAAAAAACCAACACAGGCCACACACTTATTCTCTTCTAAATGAAAACAGCAGATCTGAGAGCAAAGCCGTGGGCCAGACCTTGGCCTGGTCCCATGACAACACTAAAGGCATATGCTTTCTCCTACAAAGGTCTGAAGGAGTACACAAGGCTCGCCTTCCCTAAGAGCAGGCACAGATGATTTCAATGTATTGTGTTTGAATAAGTACATGTGTCTGAATAGCCCACGGAAAACCTGCTTTATATTTTTATTCAATAACCTTGTTAAGCTAGTTCAAGGTATCCAAAAGCATTACATTAGGTGGAAAGACACAAAAGAGGGCCATCTGTATGAGTGACCCACAGCACTTAGGAAGGGAATCTGTTTAATATATAACACGGGAATCTGACCACCATAAAAAAGATTAGCAAAATATCTGACGGCTTCAAAACTGATGTAATCATGGGGATTCTTGAAGACATGCTGATATGGGAATGGCCTTCTATTTTTTCTTTCCTTCCCGGGTATTATGTAAGGGGAAATACGCCATGAGGTAAGGGTCTCTGGAAAATCACTGAAATAGCTAAGAGACAGACAGACTGAGAAAGAAGTCATAGATAAGATGAACATGAGGAACGAAGGAAGCAACAGACTCAGGTCATGAACTTCCAGTGAAATCAGAGCCTCGTCATGGACAAAAGGAGGGAATAGGGTTTCAAAACCAAATAAAATAGGAGAGAGCAGAAAGGCAGCCGGGAGAAAGTCCAGAAGCTTTTGCAGCTGATGCGGTTCCAGTGATCCAGGAAAGCTCTGGAGCGAGACAGCTGAGCAGGCCTAAGGAAAGAGCAGCTGTGGAGGAAGCACAGATGGAAGACAAATTAAGTGAGGAAGGGGCCTAACTGAGCTGAATTTCTTTAAAGTCGGAACTGTGTTTGCTCCATAGGGCATACTCTGAAGAGGAACCTAAACGTGTGATTATCTCTCTGTGATCACGTGTGGGAGAGAGGCTCCCGGGAGGAAGGCATCCAGCGCATCCCTGGAAGGCAAGCAGACCGCGTGGTGAAACGAGGGAGACGCTTTACCACGCAGTGAGGCAGCGAGGAGGGCGCGGAGGGGGAGGTGGGAGGCTGGGCGGGCGCTGTGGGCGTCACCTGAGTGGAGCTCCTTCACCAGGGATGACATGGTGCTGGTGATGGAGTCAGCGGCCACCAGCAGGTCACTGCGGAGGTCTCTCCTCGTACCTGAGGGCAGTCAGAGCAGATGGCGATGCCGGGTGGGTCGGGGGGAGAGAGCTGAGCGAAAGCCTCGGTCGGTGGGGCCCTGGGACTCAGGGCAGAACTCCTAGGGGGAGATGGGCCGAGCAGCCCTGCCCGCTCCCAGGCCCTCAGGAGCACGGGTACCCAGGTCTGTGGTCCTCCTCCCTCTTCTCTACCTGACGAGCAGGACCCTGTCAACTCCATACTTCTCAGCCACAATCAAAGGAGGTGGATTCTAGAACAAATGCTCAGGCAGGACTTACTCGCCAGCTCTACCTCCCTGCTCTTGTCTCCACCCCAAGAAGACTTCCTGAGCTGCCTTGTCTTCCCCCAACCACATAACATCGCTGGCCGTTAGCTCCACGGACAAGGAGGCTTCAGCAAGGTCCTGTTTTAGAGTTCCACTCCTTCTCTTGTTTGCTCTAAAGACTTTCCAGGCCGAGCACCCGACTTCGGGAATGCTTCCATCCAATTCCTCCAGAGGAGGCAAAGCCCAGAGGACAAGGCACTTCCCACAACCCAGAAAAAAGTGCAGACGCCCAGGAGGCCTGTACTTCGCACATGTACAAAGCCTGCAGACCTCCTGTTGCAGACCAGCCCATCTAATGAGAAGGGGTCAGCGCTTGACTTATTTTTACTGTATGTGAAAACCTGATCATTTCAAGCGAAGTGCACAGAAGAAACTGGGAAAACCTCTGTAGGAATCTTGTCCACGTTTCCAAACCCCCTCAGCGCTCCATTATACTCTGCTCCCGGACTCACCCTGGGCGAAGGCCTCCTGCACGTCCCCGCCGACTCCGCTCAGCGGGTCCTGCGGGCAGTGGGTGGGTGTGGAGCCAGCGGAGGTGGAGTGCACGGGCATGGGCATCGGACGGCCGCCTCCGTGAGTGGGCGACGTCTGCGGCGATCCTGTGGCCTGAGCCTGGGAGAATCAAAGAGATAAAACATGTCATCTCAGGTGCCTTACCTCTTTGAGGAAGGGGAAAGTCCTTTTTTTCAGTCAACCTGAGCCAGCCCAGGGCTTCAGTTCAGTGGTGCAAGGCAGTGCACGATCACATTTGAAAGGAGGGAGTCAGGCTGCCTCCAGCACTGGTGAGAGGAAGAAAAGGGAAGGAAAGGGAGAGAACAAAGGGGGAGGAGGGAGAAGAGGCAGCAGGCACACTGAAGAAGGGACTAGAAGCGGTAGGGAAAGGGGCAGAGGCGTGCACAGGGAGGGGGCCTTCCAGGTGGACAGATGGAGCGGAGTAGCTGGTTGGAGGATCTGGGAGGCGCTGGGGTCACCCGGCTGGGAAAGAATATACAAACATCTCTGAGTTCTGTTCGCAAACACATTCAGGTGCATTATTTCATTTGATCCTCGTAACAACTTGTGAGTAGAAGGGGCACATGTTTTTTGTATCCATTTTACACAAGAAAAACAAGGATGAAGAGAGGAAGAGCCCTGTGTCAGGCTGCACGGCTCGTCAGCGGGAGATGCTGGAACAAGCCCTTCTACTTCAAGGGCAATGACACGTGTTCTGCGCCTCTGCAGCTGCCAGGCCACAGGGAGCGCGCCTGAGTTTGTGGGTCAGGAGTCTAGCTGCAGGCTGTTCCCAGGAGCCCGGTCATCTGGCCCGTCATGCTGCACTCGTCAAGCACACACAGTGAGGTCTTCTGTGAGCCATCCCGTGGGGACTAGGTGAGAATGGACACACGTTTAGTGGAAACCAAACTTTCCTTGCGAGGCTCTGCCTCAGTTTTGGAGAAAGCGTGCAGCAATGGGATAACATTTTTAAACTCCAGGTAAAGGGAGCTCGCTGAGATTTGGGCTCTGCTGCTCCTCAGAGGAAGGGCAACTGAGGGTGGCATATAGACCGGGGTTTTCTTTGGAAGCAAAACTGGGAAAATATAAGCCAAAGTGTGCAAATGAGTTCAAAGGAAGATAATTATCTTTTGGGATCTGGCTCAGAAACCCCACGTACAAACAGAACCTGCCACCTCGAACAGGCTGACAGGCTGTGTGCACAAAGCCCCAGCTCAACGCTTCAGTGTGAGCGCCGGACCAAACAGAAATGGTCTGTTCTCCATAGTTCTTGCTTTGATTCGTGTCTGTGTGTTTTAATTTGAGAAACTTAAAAAATACAGAAAGCTTAAAAGTAGAACATAATAGACCACTCAAATTGATAATTAATATTGTGTCAAATTTATTCCAACCCAAAAACACTACAGATAAATCTGAAGACCCCTTTGACTACTAATTCTTTCCGGTCCCCTCCTCTCTTCCCTTCAGAGGCAGCCACTGTCAAAGGTTTTGGTGTGAAACTTTTTACCTATGTGTACATATGTAATTATGAATAATATATGACATTTCGTGCCTTTAAATTTTGCATGAACGGGTATCATACTGCACATATCATTTTGCAATTTGCTTTTATCATCTAGCACACTTTAAAAAAATGTTATTGAAATATAGTTGATTTACAATGTTGTGCTTAATTTCTGCTGTACAGCAAAGTTAGCATACTTTTTGAGATCTTTCCATGATAAAAATAAATATGAACTTAGACTCTTACCTCACATTATATACAAAAACTAACTTAAAATGGATCATTCCAAATATAAGAACTAAAATTATAAAACTCTTAGAGGGAAGGATTAGACAATGACTTTTCAGATATGACACAAAAAGTATATATTACAAAAGAAAAACAGATAAATTTGACTTCATTAAAATTAAAAACTATTTTTAAAGGACACCTTTAAGAAAGTGAAAAAAACTCAGAGGATGGGAAAAATTTTTGCAAATCATATATCTCATAAGGGACTTATATTAGGAATATCTACACAACATTGTAAATCAACTATACTTCAATAAAAAATTAATTTAAAAAAAGAATATATAAAGATCTCTTGGGAATTCCCTGGTGGTCCAGTGGGTAAGACTTTGTGCTCCCAATGCACAGGGCCCGGGTTCGATCCCTGGTTGGGGAACTAGATCCCACATGCATGCCACAACTAAGAGTCCACATGCTGCAACTAAGAAGTCCGCAAGCTGCAAGGAAGATCCCGTGTACCGCAACTAAGCCCTGGTGCAGCCTAAATAAATAAATAAGTATTTAAAAAAAAGATCTCTTACACTCAATGATAAAAGGACACGTGACCTAATTTAAAAATAGGCAAAGGATCTGAATGGACATTTCTCTAAAGAAGATATGCAAATACCCAATAAGCATATGAAAAGATGCTCAATATTATTGGCCATTAGGGAAATGCAAATCAAAACCATAATGAGCGGGACTTCCCTTGTGGTGCAGTGGTTAAGAATCTGCCTGCCAATGTAGGGGACACACGTTCGATCCCTGGTCCAGGAAGGTCCCACATGCCGCAGAGCAACTAAGCCCGTGCGCCATAACTACTGAGCCTGTGCTCTAGAGCCCGCGAGCCACAACTACTGAGGCCACGTGCCACAACTACTGAAGCCCGTGCACCTAGAGCCTGTGCTCCGCAACAGGAGAAGCCACCTCGGGACTTCCCTGGTGGTGCAGTGGTTAAGAATCTGCCTGCCAATGCAGGGGACACAGGTTCGATCCATGGTCCGGGAAGATCCCACATGCCGTGGAGCAACTAAGCCTGTGTGCCACAACTACTGAGCCTGTGTGCCACAAATACTGACGCCTGTGCGCCGCAACAAGAGAAGCCACTGCAGTGAGAAGCCCACGCACCACAACGAAGAGCAGCCCCTGCTCGACGCAACTAGAGAAAGCCCGCACACAGCAACGAAGACCCAATGCAACCAGAAAAAAAAAAAAGTGTCGGGGAGGGCATGGAGAAAAGGGAACCCTTGCACACTACTGGTGAGAAGGTAAACTGGTGCAGCCACTAGGCAAAGCGGCATTTTTCCTCAAAAAATGAAAAATAGAATGATGATCCAATAATCCCACTTCTGTGTATATATCCAAAGAAAATGAAAACGGGGACTTCCCTGGTGGTCCAGCAGTTAAGACTCCGTGCTCCCAATGCGGGGGCCCAAGTTTGATCCCTGGTCAGGGAACTAGATCCCACAACTAAAGATCCCACATGCTGCAACTAAAAAATCCTGCATGCGGCAACTTAAAGATCCCACACGCTGCAACGAAGATCCTGCGTGCCACAACTAAGACCTGGCACAGCCAAATAAATTTAAAAAAAGAAAAGAAAATGAAAACAGAATCTTGAAGAGATATTTGAACTCCATATACACTTGTTCACTGCAGCATTATTCACAATAGCTAGGATATGCAAACAACCTAAGTGTCCATCAACAGATAAATGGATAAAGAAGATATGGTATATATGTACAATGGAATATTATTCAGCCATGAGAAAGAAGGAAATCCTGCTGTGTTATTTATGGTAGATGAAATAAACCAGACAAAGAAAGACAAACACTTCATGGTATCATCAATATGTGGAATCTAAAAAAAAGTCACACTCAGAAACTGAGAGTAGAAAAGTAGTTGCCAGGGGCTGAGTGGTGGGGGAATGGGGAGAGGTTGGTAAAAGGGTGTAAACTTCCGGCTAAAACATAAGGTCTGAGGATCTAATATTACATGGTGACTACAGTTGGTAATATACTATTGTATAGTTGAAATATGCTAGGAGAGAACAACTTAAATGTTCTCACACACACACAAAAGATAAATATGTGAGGTGATAGATATGTTAATTAACTAGATGGGGAAATCTTTTTTTTTTTTTTAATGTTATTTATTTATTTATTTATGGCTGTGTTGGGTCTTCATTTCTGTGCGAGGGCTTTCTCTAGTTGCGGCAAGTGGGGGCCACTCTTCATCGCGGTGCGCGGGCCTCTCACTGTTGCGGCCTCTCTTGTTGCGGAGCACAGGCTCCAGACGCGCAGGCTCAGTAATTGTGGCTCACGGGCCTAGTTGCTCCGCGGCATGTGGGATCTTCCCAAACCAGGGCTTGAACCCGTGTCCCCTGCATTGGCAGGCAGATTCTCAACCACTGCGCCACCAGGGAAGCCCTAAATATCTTACAATCTTATATGTCAATTATACTTCAATAAAGCTGAAATAAATATAGAATAAATTATAAAAAAAGAACCTGTGTCTAGAACATATAAAAAAACTCTTTTAACTGAATAATAAGACGGGCAACCCAATTACAAAACAGGCAAAGACTTGAATAGACATTTCATGAAGTAAGATATACAAATGAGCTAAAAATTACATGAAAAATGCTCAACACGAGTACTCAGGGAAATGAAAACTGAAATCACAAAGAGATACCACTTACTGACTGAAATAGCTACAATCAAAAAGACTGACAAGGATGTGGGAAAAGGGAAACCTTTGTACACTGCTGATGGGACTGTAAAATGGTACAACCACTTTGGAAGACAGTCTGGCAGTTTCTTAAAATGTTAAATGTAAACTTACCATATGACCCAGCAATTTCACTCCTGAGTATGTATCCAAGAGAAATAAAAACATATGCTCATCCAAAACTTGTACCCAAACGTTTATTAGCAACATTTAGTTTAACAGGCCAAAAGTGGAAATAACCCCAAAATCTACTGACTGGTGAATGACTTAAAATGTGGTTAATCCATATAATGGAATACTACGAAATCTCTTTTTGATGTTTTTATCCCGGTTTAACTTTTATAATAATTTTCCGTTGACAATTCAACATGTTCTATCTTTTGAAATATTCTCTTCTATTTTGTCAGTGGTTATAAAACATTTATTATTATTTAGTCTTTCAGGGTATATATCTTTTCTTCCCGACTAGTTTATAAACCTTAGGAGTCCGGTTTTGTCCAGATAACATTGTCACATATTAATCATTGTATTTTGGGAAAAAAACCCCACCTTTCACCCTATAATTATCACCCTCTGCTTTTTTGGCCATTTTTATGGGAGAGGGGGAAAATAATAAAGCATAAAATTCATTCTAGTTTGGAAAGTGCTTATGAGCAATCAGACCTAGCAGTTTTAGCCCCAATCCAAACTAGATAAGGAAGCTGGGAAGCAGGTGAGAGAATCTGCAGAGAAGGCAAGAAAGTCTGATGCACAGGCTTGGCTTTGCAGGAAAGTCTGGAGCCAGCACAGTGTGGGATGTAGGAGATCACAGAAGTGGTGGATACTGGCAATACCCAGGCCTTTCCTGGGCCTTCCCAGGGCTGAGGGGAACAGAATAAAGGTCGTTTCTTGGGTTGCCTGGGCAGCCTCAAGGAAGGACCCCACACAGCCAATAGCTTCCCATAGGCTGATACTGTGAGAAGTGATGAGCCCAAAGCTGTCTCTCCATCACAGAGGAGTTAGAGCCTTGGTGAGGTCAGGTGTGGACCGTGGATGCTGGGGGAGTCTATGAACTCAGATGCCTCAGCCACCAAATGGAGGCTGCTGCCCACGAGAACCAGGCCTGGCCAACAAGCAAAGGACATGATGGCCTCAGCACAGGTCAACTTGGAGCTATGGACACTCCTCCACTGATGCCACAGCACCCAGCAAAAGGCCCCAAGGTGGAGCACTCATTTTGGGTGCAGGAAGAGGGATAAGAATCTCTGAAATGACTGCTTCAGAGTTTTCCTAGAAATGCCCAGACGAAGTGCCCATCTCAGAAAGTGAGGGCTCAAGAGGGAAATTAAGGCCACTTAAATACTTTTTTTTCCTAAGTATGTGGCCTGTGAAATTCAAATTCACTTCACTGTATGACAGTTATCTGGACAGTTATGCTGTCCAACCCAGTATTAAACATGTGGCAAGTACTCAATAAATCTCGGTGAGACTGGAGCCAGGCATCGCCACCCAAGGACTAAGACCGGAGATGAACAAATAGGTTGCTTTTTAAGAACATGAAGCTGAACCTCTGCAAATATTTTAACAGGAAAATGATGATAGTAAATGAGGTAAGAGGGATTGACAGGGGTAGACAGCCACATGTGGCTAAATCTCTAGGATCAGGAAATGAAACCTACTGCCCACCATCAGCTTGAAAATAATCAGGCCCCCTTCCTGGGATCACTGCCCAGGACGTGCCTTCTGAGGAAGATAGAAACCAGACTCCTGACATTGCCTTTGTTCAGAGCAGTAGAAAGAGAAAAGCTCAGACCGCTGGGAAGGCATAATTTTCCCCATGGATCTCAAACTTCAGCCCTTGGCTTTAGGATCGTGTTGGATTAAAGCAATGCTAGGATGGAGCTGTCAGGAACCCTATGTGCATTCTGGGTCCAGCAGAGCAATGCCGGTTTGGCATCCTTGTGGGGCAGTAAATCCCAAAGGCCCCGGGAGAGGCACAAGTCATAGGTAATCGATATGCAGGTACTTCAGCCAGGCCCGAAGCTGAGGGATCCGGAATGGGGTTGAGCTGGAATGAGGCATATGTTGGTGCAACGGAGGTCAACTGACTCTGCTCCTGGGCCGTTTAGACAACAACCATCTACTGAAAGGACTGCACTCTCTCTTGCCTTCAGGCCTCTACTTGCTGTTCTCTCTGCCAGGAGCGCTACCCTCTGTGGTGTCTGACCAGCTCCCACTGGTCTTCCAGCTGTCTGCTTCATCGTCACCTCCCTCAGAACCCTGTACAGCAGTAATCTCACCCCTCAAGTTTATCTCCCTTACCATTGTGCTTACCACATGTAAAGGCTTAATAAGTATTTGTTAAATGACAATGAGGTGTATCAAGTTTCTGACCCTTTTTCTTCTGTAATGGAAAGCGGGAACGTAGCCAGAGCGGGCAATGATCTCCGGGGAGGCCTAAATCTATCGTCATCAATAAAGCTTTATGTGAAATACTTTAACTAGGTAACTAACTGTGGCGGGCAGACCTCTGAGGAGGCCTCCAGTGGCACCCTCCCTCCCTGCAGTCACCTCTGGTGTTATCCCCTCCCCTTGAACGTGGGCTGGGTGTAGTGACTGCTTCCGATGAATCAGGCCAAAGGGATGTCATTTCTGAGATCAGTTGGTAAAAGACCATGACTTCTGTCTTGTCCACACATACTCTCTCCCGCTCTTGCCCCTGCTCATGCTAAGGAAGCCAGCTGCCGTCTTGTGAGCTGCCCTGTGGAGAGGCCCACCTGGTGAGGAACTGAGGGCGCCTTCTGGCCATCAGCCGGCATTGAACTGTGGCTCTCAATCCAACCCACGAGGAATCCTGCCAACAACGACGTGATCTGTTGAGGCTTGAGGTGACGGTAACCTTGTGAAAAACCCTGACCCTCAGCTTGTGAGGACCCAGCTAAACAGCGCCTGGACTCCTGACCCACAGAAGCTGTGAGTTAAACTTGTTCTTCTAAGCCATTAAGTTTCGGGGTCAGTTGTTAGGCAGCCATAGGTAACTCACGTGCTGAGCTTGATTTTTTCTTCCTGAATTATTAGATCAGTCCCATCTGAAGAGCATTTGACTGAGAGGGAGCGGGAGGGAGAATTTTGGGATGAGACCAGGCCCCGAGGCCTTCAAGAGACGCCGAAGACCCTGGAAAGAGGACCGTGGATGAGAAGAGAGGCAAGCATAGAGAATCGAGAAAATTTTTTCCGGATCTGAGAATGTGCCTAAGTCTCTCGGTGCATTAGCCTGTGCTGAGGCTGAAAGTTTCAACCTCTTTACTTTGTAATGAGTAAATGGCAGGGCCTGGAGACAATTCTCTGCTGCAAATCCAATGACTCAGAAGAGGAGGGGCCGCCGCAGGCGCCAAGAGGGGATCTTGCTCTGGCCACAGGCCCGGGTGAACGCTAAGGAGGCGGTGAGGTT
Source organism: Mesoplodon mirus (assembly GCF_964341445.2). Classification (NCBI taxonomy): domain Eukaryota; kingdom Metazoa; phylum Chordata; class Mammalia; order Artiodactyla; family Ziphiidae; genus Mesoplodon; species Mesoplodon mirus. The sequence continues at coordinate 44,434,903 of NC_138990.1, forward strand.
CCGTGGGAGGGGCGCACCCTTAAAGGCTGGAGACCTGGGGTTTTCTTTTGATGGTACAGGACATGCATTTTAATTCTTCTGGAGTTCAGTCTTCTCATTTACAAACTGAGCGGCATCGAACTAGATGACCTGTGAAGCATTTTTCAGATATAAAATGCTATGATTCTATGACCTTCACCAAGTTACCTCATCTCAGAAATGCCGAGTGATCAAGGCTTTGCTTCAGTCACAACCACTCTGTCAGTGAAGGACCCTCCTCTGAGGGCTCTCAGCGGCCACCTCAGGGTCACATAAGGCATGTTCTACTCCTAACTCTCCTTTCTCACGAGCGGAGTCCACACCGGAGATGCTGCCTCTTCAGGTCTCCTGCACTCGCAGCTGGTGGGGAGGTGCAGGGAGCAGACTGCTGTATGCAGAGGACGGGCTGTCTCAAGGAAGACAGTTTGAAATAAGGTCCTCCTCATTACATAAGCACAGACTGGAGCGTCTGGAGCACACACAGCTGAAGGCAGTGCTGCAGTGCGCACAGCAGCTCTCCTGGCTCGCGACAAGTCACCTGTGACCCGGTTAGAGACTGCTCATCCTCCGCCCACCTGATAGGTCTGTGCCGGATGGACACACTGAAGTCAGTGCAGATGAAGCACTGCATTGAGCGACTGCACCTTGTCTCAAAGGCACAGATGGGTTGTACGTTCAGAGAGGCAGGCCCTCCCCATGGAGACCGCTGAGCACTCCACTCAGAGCAAACGCATCTAGAATAGGCAGCACAGTCAGAGGCTGGGGGAGCATCACTGCTGGAACCTAGAGATTATGGGGAACCTGAGACTCACACAGAAATCAGCAAAGGTGGAGGGACTAGTCAGGTGGCTCTGGGGGGTGGGGATAAGCTGTCCAACGAGGGTCCAAAAGAATCACGTGCCTCTGGGTTTCAGCTGCCAGAAGAGGGGCGGCGAGCCTAGAGAAGCTGGGGGAGCTTCACGACAAGCTCCTTGGTGTTTTAAAGTTTCCTGAAGCAGGACAGTGGGACCTTGTTGAAATACAACTTATTACAAAGGCCTGAACACAGCAAAGGCCAGTCACGTGTCTAACCAACAACTAAACACAATAAATGCCCTGTAACTCAGGTTCTCTGAGTACAGAGGTCCCTTGTAGTTGGAAACAATTCTGCTGGAAAGACAGAGCTAGAGAAATGTTACAATCTGAGAAGCTCTCTCCTCTGCTGGCCCTTCACTTCTTCTAAATCAGCAAAGACTCTGAGAACCTGAGAAAGCTATGTATCATGTTCCAAGAAAAGAGTTCAGAAGTTATGCTTGTAATGTCAGAGGGTTCGTGACCCCAGGAAAACAGCCTCTGTTTTAGTTCAACATTCATTACTGTATCTGAGGAGATGGAGGCCTAGAGAAGTCACAAGGTCACAAATAAATTAGTAGCAAGGGTAAGATGGGTACCTGGGTCTTCCAGTGGCCTTAAACTGCTGGGAGAACCCTAAGCACGTTGGGATCCCAAGTTTCTGAGGTCAGAAGGAACACGGGTCAGGTGAGACTCCTCACTGCCGAGGCCAACCATGATTTCTGATAGCAACATAAATTAATTCCCAACACGAGTGAGACATGTGAGAAAGGAGAATACGGTGATTCTGACTTAGTGTTTTGTTTGAGGGCAAGTCTAATATTGGAGCCAAAACAGGTACAGAGAACGCCAGAGAAGGTGACTTGAGGACACTGTGAGTGGAGATGGGGACTCACATGCTGTGGCAGAGAGCATGGCCGTGCAGGGGCAGAGGCGCTGTCTGCAGTAGGAAAATGACGGATATACAGTCCTGGGCTGTGCTCAGCCAGCCCCAGCAGGGTGCCTGGCGCACAGTAGGGGCTCCATAAATACTATTTCCTTCCTTTCTTTTTCCTGATGGAACAGGTATGAATTTTTTTTATCTCGATTATCGTCAGGTAATCAAACCCAGGGAGGCTTATGGCAAAAAGCCTGATTTTGAGAGTTAATGCCCTCGCCAGAGCACTGTTAACGGCATCCCCTCCACACACACACCCGACGAAAACTCTGAGCTAAGCGGTTATCATGGTAACAGAAGGAGACACTTGAGTCTCCATTTTTCTCTCTCTGATTCATGGACACCTGCCAGGTAGCAGATGGCCTGTGTGGACAATTACCTTCATTTTCCTGCAATGTATTTAAATTAAACAAACTGGCCTCTTTGCTGCCGATTTTCAGAGGCCCGTTCGGAAAAACAACAACAAAAAACCCAGAAAAACAATGTTGGGAGAAAGGAGCTGCAAGTCTGAAATTTAGATGAGGCAACCGTGAACATACAGAGAACTGGGATGTATACAGAATGGACTTTGTACATTTTTTTTCGTCAACAAAAGGTAAAAAAACAAAAAACCCCACAGACTATTTTGAGCTGCTGCAGGTGGTGGCTCTGCTAGGAAAATGCAGCTGTCTCATCAAATGTGGAAGTAAAAGGAGAGAGAGAGGATTATCTGACGCTGTACTGTCTGTCCTGCTGCAAGATTTGAAAATAATTGCCTAACGTGACAAGAGTTAAGACTGCTGGGAGTTAGGCCCAGGGGTGGAAGTGAGCACACAAGGAGAACAGGGGTGGAGGAGATGAGAAAGGCAGTCACGTGGCAGTGAGCAAAGCAGCAGCCGCAGTTCCCTCTGGGGCGAATTAGAAACAGGTAAAGAACACGCCTGGAGACCTTCTTCTCTCCCCAAAGTGTCCACCTCTGAGGTAAAGTGCGGTGCAGCTTTTAAGGATGAACTTGGCTTCTAAACACCCAAGAGAAGGGCCGAACAGTTCTATGATGTCTCTCTTCTCTCACCACCGTTAATACACATTTATCTATCGTGTGTGTCTGCTGGAAGGAGAGGGGCCACCAAAAAGTCTGCCTTGAGGTCCCTCCTCAGAGGGCTGACACCTGTCTGTTCCCACATCACTTCAGGAAACTCAGGGCTTACCCATGGCCTGTGACTCCCTGCGGTGGCTCTCAGGTGTCACTCCCTGTGGGGTTACTGCTATGGACGGGAAACAGCACTGGCAGGACTGCTGGGGGTTTCGTGATCACACTGTTGGCAACGGGGAGAAGGTTTTGGTTCTCAGTCTCCATGATTCTGCCCCTATTCAAGTCAAACTAAATTATATAGAAGACAAAGCTTACCCGAGCCTGAAAGAGCTGGGGGGGGCAAGATGTCTAGGTATCTTTCTCAGTGGAAGGAGGAAAGCGTGTTAAGTTCCTAAGACTGTCTCAGAAGAACAACCTCTTAAAGCTCACCATAAACCCGAAGATCAAAAGAAAGCTGAAATTTAAACTTTTAGATAGGGAAGCTCATAAATTCCAAGACTAGAATTACCCTCTTTCTGTTTGTTTCCCCTAGTTTGCCCAGCTCTATTTGAAAATGGTATCCCCTTAGTTCTCACTGCAGGATTTCAAAGCTAGTTCTCAGCAAAATGATCGGGGACCTCACTGAGGGGAAAATCCCTATAAAATGAATACCAAACACTCAGATTGCATGCTAGAAACCAAGAGGACAGGATTCCAGGAGAGCATGGTCCTTAATTCAGACATGGATTCAATGATGGGGCAGGCAGCCTGAACCTATCAATGATATTTTAAAGTCCAATGAGTCAAACTTAAATGCTGCTTATAGGTAAGTAAGTAAAACTTGTATGATGAGGTGTGGCACCTGATCCAGCACCACCACTCTTTGTTGAGTCCCTGTTCTATATAATAAGGTGATTAGAGTCCAGGCTTTGCAGTCAGATGGACCTAGTTTGGATTCCAGCTCTGCCATTTACTAGCTGTGTGACCTGAGGCAACTTCCTTGACCTCTCTGAGGCTCAGATTCTTCATATGTCAAGTGGAGATAAGAATATCTTCATGGGTTGGTGAGGATGTACATAAAGTGCTTCACATGCTGGCCCAGTGGGGTACTACCTGCCATGATTCCACTTTGAAAGGTGCAAAGTAGGGGTATGAAGGGGCAAGGTCTCCACTCTCAGCAGGCTCACAGCCTCCTAGGCAGTTCGGCATGTACGCAGCTAGCATACAAAGGAGGATGAAATCCGTACCGTAGCGGAGGTGCAAAGGCAAAGGAGCACAGAGGCGAGAGAGTTTAACTCTGACCTTCTGGAACAGGGTAAGGTTTCACAGAAGAGGTGGCATCTCAGAGTGTCTTGAGGGGTATAATTTCAATAGGCAGAAGCGGCTCGGGAAGGGCAATCCGGGTGAGGAAAGGGCATGACAGAAGCACCATGAGAGAGGAAGCTGTGTGTGTGTGCTGCGGGGCAGGGGAGGAGCACGTGGGGACACTAGTATGCAGGGAGCACAGAAGATATGTGGTGGGAAAGAGAAGCGTGGGCCGCAATCATCCAGAGCCTTAAATAAATGGTCATCAAGTTTATTTACTAGGCGATAGATGGGCAAACTATAGCCCGTGGCCAAATCCAGCTTGCCACCTGCTTTTTTACAGTCTGTGAGCTAAGAATGGTTTTTACATTTTTAAATGGTTTTATTTTAAATGGTTATATAAGTCCTTACATAATACCTCTGATTTGGTTCGCAAAGCCTAAGATGCTTACTACCTAACCCTTTAAGAAAAAGCTTGCTGACCCCTGCTATAGGCAATGGCAGAGGGAGCCCGTGAAGACTTCTGAGGAGGGAGTGGTGTGGTCAGTCTGATCTGATTTAGGAATCTGGCTCCGGGGCAAAGTGAAGGAGGGACTGAGAAGCAGGAGGCAGGAGAGAGGGAGACCAGGTGACAGATGACGGAGGCTGGAATGGAGAATGGTGATAGGAATTGGGAGGAGAGAGACACAAGCAAGCTTTTGGAGAATAAGTTGACTAGACTGTGACAACTGAGTGGGGAGAGTAGGGGACTGGAAGAGAGCATGCATGTAGGGAGTGCTGGCAATGATGTTAACAGAAGCAGGACATAGGGACAAAGGGGTGATTTGTGGGGGAAGGTGACTGGAAATCTTTTACCATCCATCCCATATCTAAACCACAGAATAAGGGATGCTGAGAATGCCCCAAGGGCTCAGACTGGTATCACAGAGAAAGGTTCTCTGATCCTACCTCCCTGACCAGGGATCCAACCAGTGCCCCCTGCAGTGGAAGTGCAAAGTCCTAACCACTGGACCACTAAGGAATTCCTGAGCAGTGGTTCTTCACTGGGGATAATTTTACCTGCTAGGAACCTGGTGTGGGTGTCAGTGTGGGTGTGGGAGCATCACTGGAATTTAGTAGGTAGAGATCAAGGATGCTGCTCGACATGCTGCAATGCATAGAACACCCCTCCGCCCCAACCCACCAAAAAAAAAAAAAAAAAGTAATCTGGTCCCAAATGTCCATAGTGCTGAGGATGAAAACCCGGCGGAGGGTGACAGAGTTACGAGGTCCTAAAGTTGGTGGCCTGTCCAGGGCTTCTTCTCCCAGGTGGTGAGCTGCTGTAGAAGGAAAGACAGGCCACCAGTAGCCTCAGATCAGGTTAGAAACTTCAAGGGGCCAAGAATAAACTCTGATAATCTTCTGCACATTTGAGAGATGTCCTGGGGACAGCTAGAGGCCTGACAGTCTCCTAGATTCTCTCTTGGTTTCCTGAGGTCTGAGCTGGTTAAATACAGGAGGTGAAATTTGAAATGTGAAAGCAATGAATAAACAGTGAATGTCATATATATTAATTAGAATACATAATAATAAAAGCACTGAAGGATTTATGGTTAGCCAGCTTTGTAGGGCAGTAGTGAGTTGGCATGGATTCTTATTAAAGGTACCTGTCTAGCTGCAGGTAACTGTCTTTCTGCATTGCCTCTAATTTTATTTTTTATTTATTTATTTATTTATTTTATTATTTATTTATTTATTTTGGCTGCGTTGGGTCTTTTGTTGCTGCACACGGGCTTTCTCTTGTGGTGAGCGGGGGCTACTCTTCACTGCAGTGCACGGGCTTCTCATTGCGATGGCTCCTCTTGTTGCGGAGCATGGGCTCTAGGCACGCAGGCTTCAGTAGTTGTGGAATGTAGGCTCAGTAGTTGTGGCACACGGGCTTAGTTACTCCCTGGCATGTGGGATCTTCCCAGACCAGGGCACGAACCCGTGTCCCCTGCATCGGCAGGCGGACTCTCAACCACTGCGCCACCAGGGAAGCCTGGCAGGCAGATTCTTAATCATTGCTCCACCAGGGAAGCCCCATTGCCTCTAATTTTCTAAAACACGCTTCTATATTTCTTTCTTCTCCCCTCTCTCTTTTTTTTTAAAGCACTGGGCATCTATACTGCAGCTCTAAATGGGAGTAATTCTACTTGCCAAATTATGATTAGCAGCAAATGGAGAAGAGTGCAAAGGAGTCTATCATATCCTTTATAATACGCTTCTTTGGCTGAAATTAAGCAGATGTTCACTTCAGTTAAGGACTCTAGGCCAGGAAGCTCCCTACCTTGGCACTGCTGTTAATTTGGAACATCAGAACCAGCCTGAGGTCAGCTATAAAACCCTAGAGACTGGCACAGCATCAGGATTCGAGGAAATGCCTACAGGTGCTCTCCAAGTGGAGGGTCACAGATCCAATCTCATGCCAACTGAGGATGCTGTGTGAGGTCTAAAAGAAACAGAGTGGGAGGCATGGCCCAGAATCCTAGAGATGAGCCAAAAGAGAGGGCATCATGGAAGCAGCTGATGTTGTTTTCTTAGGATGCTTTCTTTTGTCTGGAAAAGTGGGAGGTAGATGGTTGACATGAATAAACCCTGGGGAAGGAGTTGGTTAGAAAACCCACACAATGAATCGAGGGCCAGAGGATTTCAAAGTCACAAAAGGAAACATCAGTCAAATGAGCCCAGTTGGATTTCTGCAGACCCTTCCTGGTTCATAGCCTTTCCCCAATATATCGATTGGTATCAGTGATGAAAGTATCAAAGAACTGTGGATTGGAAATTTATAGATGAGGAAACTGAGGTCTGTAAAGGTTATATACATGGTGAGATAGAAAAGAAATGAGGATTTGTCAACAAGGTGCCATGAGTCAGAACAATCTATTCATACATAACCCAATAAGGCAGACTGAAGATATAACTCCTTCCTTTGTTGAGGTGAAACCAATGGGGGTGGGGGTGAGGAGGCTGGACAAGACAAAATCAATTTTTCAGAGCTGTCTACACTCTGCCATACTGAAAATTTCCTTTCCAAGGTTGCTGACAACTTCCTTATTGTCAAATCCTTGTCTTATTGCCTTATTAACTTTCTCCTTGAAACTTTCTGGTTTTTCATGAGAACCCACAATCCTACCTCCTACCTCTTCTTTCTTCATTTTGTCCACTATGGGTTTTCCCTACGGCCCATGTTTATGGTTTCAACACTAATTTTATGTTGAAGACTTCCAAATATACATTGCTAGCCCTGTTTCCCCACTAAATTTCCAGCTGCCTATCCCTAAATATCTAATAGACCAGACACAGAGCTTGACTGCCTGCCTATTCTATGTAACTCGGTACGTTCAAAATCAGATCAAAGTCCCCTTTCTATATCTCACATCATCTCCCCAGTTTCGTTTTTCCAGCCAATTTCCCAGGTTCCTGGGCTCAAAACTTAGAAGTCATCTTCTTTTCTGCCGATGCTTTGCTGAGACCCAGATTGTAGAGACCCAGATTGTAGTATTCTGGGGGGAGATACTGTGTCCTAGGAATTCATATTCCTCTAGTGGATGGTGACTATCTCCAGCTTCGTGTGTAGAGGCTTTTTCCCAGAGACCCTGGTGTATATTTTTCATATGTTGTATGCATTCTGGTCAGAAGAGGAAAAGACATAAATACAGTACAGGGGGAAATAAACAAGCAGGTAAGGCAATCTCTCAGCTCGTGATTGATGAGAGTGATGAAGAACATTGGGGGTGCTGCAAAGACCCAAAAGCTATTTCCTCTATATTTTCAGACTATACACTCCCTCTAGGTGTTCAAGGAGTTTTGGGGGAGTGAAATGCAAGTGGCTATTTTTCAATATTGCTATGACATTTCCTCTTTTGGAGAAAACAAACAACCCCCCCCAACAAGCTACCAGGTCCCTATAGTGAGTACAAGAGCCAAGACTGATGAATGAGCATACTTTGTAGACTTTCATGAGGCCACCTATGGGCAGCCAAAGTCCATGTATACGGACTAGGACTGGGCCAGGCTAGGCTAAAGGTTTGGGGGCACAGTCACAGAGTACAGCACATTGATCTTTGTTTACCAAAATCCACTGGTGCAGCTTGCAAACTTGGGAGGGCAGCAGTGGTGCCTAAGCCTCCAGATATCACTGACCTGGCCTCTGTTTCTGTATACAGGGCATCAGGCCAACCATGAAATAATGATCATACTATTTGAGGGTGGGATTTGTGCAGGATTTCTCTTTTGATCCTCCAAAAGGACAAGCTCACCCACTGCTCACTTTAACATATGTAGTAAGACATTGCTGAAGACAAAAATAAATAGCAATCCTTTGCTTTTCAGGAAGCAGTAGACTCAGGCTTCTATTTCAGAGTATGGTGGGACCAAGGAATCCAGAAAATTTTAGGGCGGCATGTGAATCACTTCCCAATGGGATTGTGTCCAAAGGTTAAGTGAACCAAGAGGAAACCTGACCCAGGAACACATCAAGGGGTTTACCAGTAATCTCTTTAATGGACAAAGAGGAGATTTTTATTTGTTGTTGTGTAGGTTTTTTTTTTTTTTTTAAGTACTTTCTCTGAAACTTACAAAGTTAACATTCATGAGGTTTGTCATGGAGGCCTCATGGGTCAACCTGGCTAACTAAATGCTGAGTGCCCTTCCTCTGAGGCATATTTGGTGAAGCCGCAGTCAGAGATGGGGGTTTCTGACAGCCAGCCCACACCATGCTTTCTTTGGTTGAGCTGTGGTGGGGTGTTTGGCCAGTTCTGGAAATCAGAAAGGGCGTGGGGCAAGATCCACTTGATATCCCAACTGGCTGAAGTAGAAAGAGAGGTCCCAAGTGTGGCCATGTTCTCTTAGTGGAATCCCAAGATTCCTCCAATTACATAATTTTCAGAGTACCACCTATATTACCCTCTGGACCACCACCCTACGAACCTGGATCAAGGCCACCCCTGTGGGAGCCCCCTATCCTTATTCATCACTGTCTACAGTCTAGTACGGAGTCTTTAACTCTGATGTTGATCTGTATATAAAAAGTAATGATCTTTTTTTTTTTTTGACCGGCCGTGTGGCATGTGGGATATTAGTTCCCCGACCAGGGATCAAACCCGTGCCCTCTGCAGTGAAAGCCCAGAGTCTTAACCACTGGGCCACCAGGGAAGTTCCAAAAAGTAATGATCTTCTAATAGGAGGAAACGGAGGAATGTTTAAAGAAATACATCCCTCATGAATAAACTGAAACCTTGCCTTGGATAGCTCATTTTAGTTTGTATCAGCAATCCAGCAGTGAAATTTTATGGTACGTTGAGTCTCTGGGAAAAATGGAACCCTAAGGTGTCCCTAGAATAAATTTGTACATTGGAATCCCTCCAGACTAGGGCTGGGATATTGTTTGACCTTGGGGGAGTAGCCCACAGCTCAACAGTAAGCACCACTGCCATCAGGGTCCTCACCAGTCTGTTGTTACTTTAGTGTACCCCTCTGTATACATTTCTCGTTGTGGGCATTGGGTTCTTACTGAGAAATGCTCAAAATATTTTCAAATGATACAAATAACTATAGATATCCTGCATTTTGTAGATTATCTGTGCTAAAAAAAAGAGGATGATTTTACTCTACATAACATATCTGTTCTTCAGACAGAAATAATAATAGAGTTAATAATAATACTAATATATTAGCTTGGTCTTGCTATTCTTTTGGTAACACTGAAATTTGTTTTTCTGATTCTTTTTATAAAGGACATTTCTAACCATCGTTTAGTCTCTTGAATAGATCTACCTATTATATGGGAGTACCTTGAGCAAAATTATTGCCTTAGGTACTCGAACCAGTTATGTCCCTTACAATGAATAAACTTATGAATTCACATTGTTTTTAAGTTAAAATCTTATAATAGCAGTTTTCATTCAGCCACTATTTATTGAGTATCTGCCATGTGGCAGGCACTGGGCTAGCAGCAAGGGGATACAGTAGTAAAAAAGGCAGACAAGGTCTTTTAATTACAGTCTGACGATTATCATGGGCCTGATTAACACTGACTTAACCGATACAATCTAATTCCTGAGCCTGTTAAACTGTAGGGTATGTCATGGGTCGAACAGTCACTCAGTGAAGTCTTATCTGAAATAGCCAGGCAGTTCTGCCCTTAATTATAAGGAGGGAGGGAGGGAGAAAGGAAAGACAGAAGAATTATCAGCTGAGGTACTAATGTCACTAAAGCACTGGAAAAGTGGCTGAGCTTGAAGGTAGAACCACAGCCCCGAAGTCACAGTTAAAGTCACAGTTATTGCCCATTTCCCTCAAATTTCCCCAATGCCAAAATAATCCCTGAAAGGGAATGAAGAAGGCAAACTGCATAAAAAGTTCTCTATAATGGATTTACAGAGCTAGTTTGGGGAAGATGTCTAGTAAATTCTTCATTTAAAAAGTCTTACAATTATTTTATGACTCATATAGGGTAATACATTTTGATAGGGAAGAAATTAAACTATACCAGCCAGAATCTGGGAGGAAGAAAGGGTTACGACTTAAGCTCTGTGGTAAATACCTTTTGGTGCCTCACGCGGTAATGATATAGATTAAAGCAGACGCTTGAGTTCTAAAGCTTTATAGTCTTTCCAGCTGTACATGTTAAAAATGTTGAACTAAGCAAAGCCATTCAGTTCACATTTGAGCCTCATTGCTGAGCCTTAGGTGGGTACAGTTTAAACCTGTGATGTGGACAGAGGAAATTTCTACCTATATCCACAGAGCAGAATGTCTTACCTCACCATAGTGGGGAAACATGAGCGAAAAACAATTTGTACAAATTCATGCTCTGGACGGTCCCCTGGGACAGTGAGGACTAGAACATGAGCTCAGGACCTCAGCCACCGAGAACTCCCAACACACGCACACAAGCCACCGAGAACTCCCAACACACACACACCAGCGGTTCGTTAGTGGCAGGCTTCAGTGATCTGGGTGTAGCTTCTCGTTTTGCCAACCTCAAGGGGAAGTTGATCTCACACACAATCAAAGGTCACTGGAATGATCATGTTGTTATTTAATCCCCTGTCTGTTCAAGATCAGCTTTAAATTGACCTGAAATAATATGACAGCAGTGATAATTTCTGGTTCTTGGAGTACATAGTAATCCATAAAATTTAAAAAAATTGAAGTGTCTCTTGGAGGCCCTTACTGCTGCCATTAACATAAATATCCATAATGTTTGCCCTCCTCTGAAAGGTATTCTCAGGTGGGGTGTGGGTGTGCCCGATTACATGCTTTGCTCTGAGCTGGCCCATTCACAGAGGGATCATGAGATGCTAGTCCTGGTGGACTGCTGGAGGAAGTTCCCAGCAAGTGGTTTACCTGTAAAGCACATCTCTGGGGCACAGAGGGATGAATAAAAGGAGGGGAATGCCGGTGCCAGAAACTACAGGTCAGGTGATACCCTGATCTGCAGGAAGGGTGTGGTCACAGCAAGGCGATGAGGCTGTCAGGGAAAGGAGGGGAGAAGGGAACAGGAAGAACAGATATTTTCTTTCCCTCCCGCCAACACAATCTCACTCATCCTCTGGTTTGTGGCAGGCATTACCAGTACTTGCTTCTCTACTTCTTCTAAGCAAACTGGAGGATTATACTTCCCTGCCTCCACTGAAGTTAAGTGTGGTCATGTGCCTTGCTTTGGCCAATGAAATGGAGTGGAAGTGATGTGTGTCACTTCCTGGCAGAAGCATTTAATGGCTGGGCTTGACTTTCCATCCTGGTTTTCTCCTGCTTTGCCCATGTGAATGTACCTATTGATACAAAAGTGCCATAAGATCAAAGTAATAAATTATGTGTGAATGAGGAAAAAACAAAACCAAATAAAGCACAGACAAAAATAAAATTTTGTTACATTAAAGTCATTGAGATGTACGGGTTGTTAGCCTACCCTGACATCATGCTCTGTCTTCTTTCCCTCTTCCTGACAGTCTCCGTTCCTCTTCTCTTGCCTCCTCCCCTCCTTACCCATCTCTTCCTTCCTTTCCTCTCCCTTTTACCCTATGACTCCATTGCTTTCCTAACTGGAAATAATAGAAAATATAATGCTTTATATTCCTATTCTTAATCTGAAACATGGATACACTTGTTTTTTGAAATAAGAAATGAGTACATTTTTTGAATTACACATTTCACATTTCTTTCTTTAAAGAGAGGCCCTGAGGTAAATTAAAAATCAGCTTTAGTTTGTGTGAAAAATGTATGCTTTGAAAACCTTACTATATGATATAAACATATAGTCTTATCATTGTGGATAAGCCCTCAATTGATTTTCCTGCGTGGGTTAGTGGCTGTCAGGGAAAATAAAAACAAACATAAACTTTCCCTAAACACCATGCAGCTCAGAAAAACCAGAGGTCCCTCTGGAGTGGGCTTTGAACAGGAAATCACTTACAGCATGATCGGTCACTTAGTTTTCATTGGTAACTTTGTTAAGAAGGCTACTGGAGCTGGAACATCCAGAAGACTGTTCAAGACTAAAGGACATCTAACGTTATCAAAAGAACGACTCATTTTCATGCACAGTCATTCATGACATCGTATTTAACCCTGAGGTCACTCCCACCACCCTGAAAATTGTTTCAAGCAATTAAAGTCAGCCTAATCATGAAGCAGCAGAGAATGTAAGTGCAGGAAAATGTAACTGTAGCCTGGCTAGTCATGCATATTTAAATAAACACAACAGATGTGTACTTTGAAAACAAATTCAACAAGCTCTGGTTTCAAATAAGAACATGCTCTACTAGGTAAACATGACGTGGCCTTTTAGGCCATTTTACAACACCACGGAGAGAACTGCTAAGGGTTTTTTTTTTACACATAACCAATTCCGCAGAGATGATCTTGGTAGAGGGAGGAGAGGAGAAAGTATGAGGAAAAGAAGAACATGCAAAAGAAGCAAGAGTCAGGTGGAGAATTCTGAAGTTCACTTACTGCCTGCTTTTGCTCTTCCTCCTAGAGGTGGTGAAGACGAAAAACGGTAGAGGGGAAAAAGGAGAGAAATTAATGCCCATCACCACGAACAACTGGAAAAAAATGACAGAAAAGGGCAAACCAGGCCAGGCCCATGGGTTTAGAGATCCAAGGGCCTGACCACCATCAGAGCATCATCAGTTGGACAGAGCAAATGGCAAGCCTCTGCCCCATCCAGTTCTTTAAATGCTAACTTCTAGAGTTAGAAGGAAAGAACTTTATAAACCCTCTAGTCCAACTTCCCCTTTTATACACGAAAAAGCCCTAGAGAGCCTGACTTGCCCAAGGTCATATCACTATTTAGGGTAAACTGAAAGAAGCAGCTCAACCATGACTCAAAAGCTCTGTGATCACTCTGTTTCACGATTCACAATATCCACATATGTTAGGTAAATTTCTCTAAGTCAGTGGTTCTCAAAGTGCAGAACATAGATAGACCAGTAGCAGCAGCATCTGGAAACTTGTCAGAGATGCATGCTTTGCCCCGTCTCCCCCTAGACCAATGGAATCAAAACTCTTGGGGGTGGGGGCAGCACTGTTTCATGAAACTTTCAGTGGATTCTGAATCCTGCTAGTTTGAGAACCACTGCTCTTAAGAACTTCCTAGAAACTGGAAATTCCATCTGACTACAGATTCTCTTATTTAGTCCCCTGTCTTCCACTTTTGGAGCTTTTGGCTGCTGTGTGGTTCTTTTCAAGGATGCACATACATCCCCTTCCCCCTATAAACCGGAACTGTTTCAAGGCCCTAAGAGGCTTTTCAAAAAGAATTCTTGACCCTTGTGTCCCATTAGTTGAACAAAGGTTCGTTTAATGCTCCCTATGCATGAAGCACTGGAAACATGAAGGTAAGACATGGTCTCTGTCTTTCAGAGCCTTATGACGGTGCTCAGAGCAGGCCCTTGCTAACTCTCAGCTCTCAGAATGCACCTCTAGACACTGAAGAAGGAAGCACGATGAAGATGAGATAAACACTTCCGAGTTCCTCTCTCCTCAGTCTTGTGCTTCTTAGTTACTCTGTCTTTTAATGGGTCTCTTTGTTTCCTTTTTCTGTGCCTCATCATGGGTAACTGTGGTCAGGACGCCTCTGCTCTTTGCCCCAAATACACAGATCTAAAATCTGTTGCAATGGTTCTATTTAAATTGGATCCATCCGTGCAGACTGCCTTTACTAAACATGTGTGTAGGAAGTCTTGGGAATGGATGAGTGCTTCTCAGTCTGCAGATCTGGGTGCAATGGAGAGAATGATTTCAGTAAAGCCAAGGAATTACGAAAGGGAGAGGGAAAGTAAGAATTTGGAGAAAGTCATTTTATTCCCGCAAGGGAGAGACATGCACTAGAAATTAAATGGGCACCAAGAAATCTCTTGAGGAGACTCCCAACTCAGCACCAGAAGATGTTCTTCATTATCAAAACCAGCTGCTAGATGCTTGGCCAAACCTAATATCACAGGCACCCTGGCAAAGAGGGCCCTGTGCGTTCACTGAGTTAGCCTGAAGGAGTTAGCATCTTTTAGCTTTTGCGTCTGGCATGCATGGCTCCAGTGAGAAGGGGTTAGAGTTTTACAGTTGGGAAGTGATCTCCCTGCCTAGTCAGGCTTCCCTGAGGCAGAACACTTTTCTTCCATTCACTAGGCAAAGCAACCAGCCGTAGAATTGTTATTAAACAATTAAAAATGTGTTTTTATTGCTGGCACTAAATGTTGAAATGGAAATTGGTAGGGGAGGGATGGGGCAATCCTGACAAGCTGGAATTGCATTTGAGATCAAAAGACCAGTATGTAATTTCTTAGAACTGTTTCTAAAACACCTCCCTATTTTCACTGTTTTCTCCAGGTTTGGTATTGGAGACAATATTACCTTGGTTCAACAGAATAGAAAAATTCAGTGCTCGCTTCGGCAGCACATATACTAAAATTGGAACGATACAGAGAAGATTAGCATGGCCCCTGCGCAAGGATGATATGCAAATTCATAAAGCGTTCCATATTTTTTTAAAGCAATTATACTCCAATAAAGATGTTTAAAAAAAAAAAAGAAAAATTCAGAAGGCGATGTTTCATGTTTGTACATTTGGTGACTTTGCTGTATATAGTTTATCCATTGATATAAAATCATTATAATCTGCAGTAGACATGTCAGGTTAGGATGGAGAGAGTGGACAGGGCAGTGTTTTCAGGACTTACAGGCCCCCCATGTGCACTGGGATTGGGAGAGGGTGGACTTTGGCAAAGTGTTACTTAGGATGGTGTTGTATAATCCAAACTCACAAAGTTAATCAGATATACCTTTGAAGGCTTTGTCAACACAGTAAACAGGTCAGATATAAGGTCTTAGAACCTTTTTGTTATCAATTAGTCAGTTGGGGTCAGTAAACATTGACTGGTGACAAGGTATAGGAGCCAACTTGATTTAAAGGGGGTAATAATGTCTTAATTATAAAGTGCAAATCTAGGACTGCTCAAATCACCTAAACACATGGGAGACCCGTCACATTGGGGATATCTGGCTAGATGGCCAAAGTAATGCCATAGCCACTGTAGTCATCTATATAAAAAAATTTATATTCAAAACCTCATTTGCATATGAGGTTAAAATTTAAAACTACAGAATTAATCTGGTAAATGCATTTCAAAAGCAATATTGGAAAAATGGAAAATGAGGCAGAAAAATACTGGGAACGTAATTTAGAAACTAAAACACCATCACACAACTATTTCTAGATTAAATAAGAAGTCTGAGGTAGAGGTTATCCATATATACTCATTAATTAGGTGAAAAAATATAAAGAAAAGATACAGTCTGAAACATGGGTACTTGAGTGTCAGTCTACATTATGTCATTAGGAAAAAAACAACAACAATAAGAAGGTCTCTGACACTCCTTGGTGACAGGGATTGAGTCTTAGTCACCATTATACACCACATACCCTAAACATGACTCTTAATCAATGGATAAAAAGACAACATTCCTGGTTTATGTTTGCAATTCTTCTTCCCTTTCGGGATGACCTCAGCCTGTCAGGTGGGTAAATAATAAGGCTTTTAAGAACTTGGTAGGATATCCTACAAAACAGAGCAGTGGGGTCCTGGTTATTTTACAGAAATTGTAACTGTAAGACAACAGCTGGAAATACAAAGAAACTCAGGGCTTGGGAATACAGTTCGAGACATCAGCTCATTCTGCTTAGGCCTTGAATGCAAGTGTCAGAGGTACATGACAAGGTCTTAGGAATGCACATGGGACCTGAGCCAGGAACTCTAAGGAACACTGAGGGCAACCAGCTGACGGGAAAGCTTACTGTGATACTTAGGGGAAATGCATTCTGACTTCCCTTCAGTTTGCATAAACCTTTTTGCCTTTTACAAAAAGGGTACCTTCCCATCTATGTTTGGGTAATATTTGAGAACATTTTTCTGAAAGGTAGGTGAATCCCCTATGACCTTCTGTCCTGTGGGTGGACTAACCCCACAACGGCAGGGCTTTCAAAGCCCCACATGGCTCCAGATGTTACACGGGCCAAATGTATTTAAGTACCTCTCTGCTCTCTTGAGTGGCTGATTGGGTTGCTTAGCTGGATACTTGACAACTATTTGAAGGATTTGGGCCAGGTTTTACGCATAAGGTTTTCTTTAAACAAGACCCATTTAGACAAAATATTTCTCAGGAGAAATCCTGCTAACAGGGTTAATGAAGAAACACGTCCCAAAATACCCCAAATACCCAGGACCAAAGCTAGAAAAAACTCAACTCAGCTCAAGACTAAAAGAAGTGATTGTCTTGAGCAAGCCAAAAGTCAGTTTAAAACACAAACACTCCATTTACCCAAGTTGCTCAATACCCACTAGCTTTATTATTAAAGGACTGGTTTAGAATGGAGAAGTTGAAGAAAACTCTTCAAGCTGACATGTTCCTGGGCTACCCCTCCTAGTCTAGACCCTTGTCACTTCGGGTCTGGATGATTTCAATAGCTTCCTGTTCTCCTTTAGTTTCTCCTCTTCCCAACCTGCTATGTACATTTTCCTAAACTATTGTTTTCAAAACCTTTAATGACTCCACTTTATCACAGGATTAAATCTACCCCCTCAGCCTGCCTGTTGAGGTACTCTACACTGTGATTTCCATTCTGTGTCATACCATGAAATACAATGGTTTCACAGTATAGACAGACCTTAGGAATTTATAGCATAAACAAATATGTCCTGGTATTGCTGCTACAGAGCTGGGTAAATATTTCTGTTCAGTGCCAGTCAAATCATCCAGGTGAGGACATTTAAATGCCAAGTGTGCCTTTGTCTGCTCTAGGGTGTAGGGGCTGTAATATATTTTTCACTAAAAATAGATAGTGAGGCCTGAATTATTCTAGATTTATTCAAGCCCCAATATACCAAACCTAGAGCTAGCTGCTATTTTATTGTTCCTAATAGAGTAAAATTATGGATTAGAGTTGGTTGATTACTTTGGTTTGCCTCTGTAATACTTATTAAAATAGGACACAATACTTGTTACGCATTTAGGTAGAATATTTGAAACTTGTCTTAAACTTTATATAGTTGAGAAATATTCATTTCACATAGCTAATATCCGATTTATAAACATTCTTATTAATTCATAAAAGCAACTATTCAAGGACATTAGTTCCAGTTACTAATTTTTTGTAATCAGGCTTTACACTAATTTAGATAACTTTTATACTGAATTAGGTTAACTTTATGGAGGTCTACCTGAAAACTGAGTCTGGGCAGCAAGAGTTAACCTTTTAGCCTCATCCTGTCTGACATCACAGGGAGGCAGAAGCTGAAGCGCAGGTGAAGATGGACAAGAAGAGCTGGGAGGTGGGAGGAGACCTGAGCGGCTGCTGCTCTTACCTTCAACAGCTTCATCAGCCCTTCCAGCTGGACCATCAGTTCCCGCCTGCTCTCCTGCAGCGCTGACATCCTCTGCTCCAGCTCATCCTTCCTCTGCCTGTCGGAGAGGAAAAGCTCATGAGAAATGAAGAGATGGAAGGGCACTTAGATCACAAAAAGACACTGTAATTTAAAAATATTAAAAATTGTAATGTGCTACTGAACAAATATAAAAAAAAAAGAAAATGAAGATAAAATGATCCTCAAAGAGTCGTCGAAGGTCAGATGAAATGGGTTTTAGACCTGATTCTGTTACTTCCAGTGTATGAGATGCTGAGCAAATCATTTAAGTTCTGATACTGGATATATAAAATGGTGATAATATCTGTTTTGCCCACTTTTCTTTACTGCTGTGAGAATAGTATGTAAAAATGCTTTGGAGGGCTTCCCTGGTGGTACAGTGGTTAAGAATCCACCTGCCAATGCAGGGCACATGGGTTCGAGCCCTGGTCCGGGAAGGTTCCACATTCCGCGGAGCAACTAAGCCCGTGCACCACAACTACTGAGCCTGTGTGCTGCAACTACTGAAGCCTGTGCATATAGAGCACGTGCTCCGCAACAAGAGAAGCCACCGCAATGAGAAGCCCACACACCACAACGAAGAGTAGCCCCCACTCGCCGGAACTAGAGAAAGCCCACGTGCAGCAACGAAGACACAACGCAGCCAAAAATAAATAAATAAATAAATAAATAAATAAATTTTTAAAAAATGCTTTGGAAAGTATACATTGCCATACAGTGAAAAAGTATTGTTAATATTATTAAAGTGATTTAAAAAATTCTTTAGGAAGCCAAATGCCTCACTTATACATAAAACTAGTCCAAATTTAAATTACCAGTGGAAAAACATGTATGAAAACTGCTCAGGGAAGACAGGGTTCAGGAGTCAGTGCTTCCAGAACCACACATCAAGTTCAAAAAGTATGACAGACATCAGGACGACTCTGTGTCTAAGAGAAATCTGAGGACAGATTTCTGTTTCCCTGAGGACAGATTTCACGTCATCAAGTCTAGCTCAATCTGTCCGAAACCAAACTTGAGACTTTCCTCCCTAAATGGTTCTCTTCTCAATTTCCCTCTCTCTCCTACTTTTTCTTCTATCTGTCATGGCTGAAAAACTCAGTCCTCTTTGATACTTTCCTGTTCATTCCCTATATTCAATCAGTCACCCAATTCAGATGATTCTTGGAAATCACATGTCTATCTTTCTATTCCCACAGGTTAAATAAAAGATAGTGTTAATTTTAGTGACACCTATTTCCTTTGTTTTTCAACATGGTTGTTAGAAAAATTTTGGTACATATACGGCTTACATTATATTTCTATCAGAGAGTGCTGCTTCAGACCCTATCTACATTCCTAACCTTAGTTCCTTACTTCCCTTCCCCTTCCATGTCTGGACCTCCAGCCATGGTTCACTTTTCCCTAAGCAGACTGCATCATTTTACAAGTGAGTATTCCCTTACTCTCTTCCAAATGTTATTCACTCCTTAGTGTCCATCCCAAATGTCACTCTTTCCAGGAAGCTATTCCTGATTACTTCAGTAGGTATAGGATCCTGCTTATTTAATCACATAGCAATTGGTGCTTCTCTGTGGCACTTAATTTATTTTACCTTGTATTGCTGTCACTCCTACCATGATGCAAAATCCTTGAGGTCAGGGGATGACCTTACTCATCTTTGCATATATTTAATGATTAAGGGAATATCACGCATCCAGTGTGGACTCAATTAACATCTAGTGAACTTAATGAAATCATTATTTGAAGCCCTCCAAGGATTTCCAATGACCTATCACTTAAGGCTCTCAGAATCTGGTCTCAATTATCCAACTAATTTTATCTCCCATCATTGGCACTCTAAAGATTAATTCACTGGATGACTGAAAACAAATTCTTAGCTCCAAGACTCCTTCCCCTGTCTGAAATGTGTCATAGTTATTGGGGGATCTTGCTGAACCCCAACTCTGCTTCTAATCTTAAATGTTTTGTCCTACACGCCATTCAAACCACACCTACCTTTCATGGTCCAGCCCAAATTCCAGCACTTTCAAGGGTCAAATTGCTTCTTGCCTGTGTGTGTGTGTGTGTGTGTGTGTGTGTGTGTGTGCGCCTTTCCCTACTCACATTTCTTCTAATATCCATACTATTTATTAACATTGTACAATATTATTTAACTGACTAGCAGATTATTTTAAGTTTTGTTTCCAAAACTAGATTATAAATTTTTAAGATAGAATCATTGTCTTCTCGTCTTCATACTCCCTAAATTTCCAGTGCAGGTATAAACTCAATAAGGAGGAGTTGACTCATTCAACCTTCTAGAGAGCCTTTCTTCCCTGAACCCCCAAGCCTGGATGCAGTACTCTTTCTTTGTGCTGTGCATGATCAAATAATTATAATATGTGGCAAAAAAGAATGAACTACAGCTACATGCAACAACATGGAAGGCTCCTAAAGAGTAATATTAAGGGGGAAAAATGTCCCAGAAGACTACATGGAATACCATTTCTATAAAGCTCAAAAAACAAAAAGCAAAATTAGACACTTTATCACGTGGGCATACACACATACTTGACAATACTGTTTTAAAAAGCAAGGGAATTGGGACTTCCCTGGTGGCACAGTGGTTAAGACTCTATGCTCCCAATGCAGGGGGCCTGGGTTCGATCCCTGGCCGGGGAACTAGATCCCACATGTGTGCCGCAACAAAGTCCCGGTGCAACCAAATAAATAAATATTAAAAAAAAAAAAAAAGCAAGGGAATGATAAACCAAATTCTGGATAGAGGTTAGCTCTGTGGGGAAGGCAGAAGCAAGGAAGTGGAATAAGGGGGGCACTTTTACAGATGACATGGTTTTAGCAATATATGAATTCTCAAGTAGGATGTGAGTTCCTGGGTGTTCATTTTATCATTATGCTTCATATCTCACACATTTGTCATATATTATTATAATGACAAATATATCGTTAAAAATAATGAAGGGGAAAAGACAATCTTGGTGGTCAGGATTCATAACCAGTAACCCTAGGGATGAAATTCTCTATCTTGTTTTATTATACTAGCTGGGTATTGGCAGTTCCTGGATTCATGTATATTCATCAAAACCAGAAGGATGTCAGAACCTACAAATGAATTTTGCCCTTTATGTGTCTTGTGATAAACAGAAGTTCGTATATTAATATAGATGAATATACCAACTTCTTTCATGGCTAGTAATTCTGAGAAATTATTTTCTATTCCAAAACCCTAAAGAAACTCTCCTACGTTTTCTTCTAGAAGTTTTAACATTTTTGTCTCCGTGTTTAATCCTTTGGGTGGTGTTTTTGTATATAGTGTGATGAACAGAGCCAATATGTTTGTCCTTATGCATGACCAATTAATTCAGCAAACTTATTAAATAGTCACTCTTTTTTCAGTGGTATACAAGCTGCTTTTTTTTTTTTTTTTTGCGGTACGCGGGCCTCTCACTGTCGTGGCCTCTCCCGTTGCGGAGCACAGGCTCCGGATGCGCAGGCTCAGCGGCCATGGCTCACGGGCCCAGCCGCTCTGCGGCATGTGGGATCTTCCCAGACCGGGGCACGAACCCGTGTTCCCTGCATCGGCAGGCGGACTCTCAACCACTGCGCCACCAGGGAAGCCCTACAAGCTGCTTTTGAGATTAAATACTTTCTGATTTCTCAGGATTTAGACCTTCCTTGGATTTAGATTAAATTCCTGTTTCTTACTGCCTTATGTCACAGCGCTGGATTCAGCCCTTTGCCTACTAAATCTACAGTTTTTTCAGATCCCTCTAGCATAAAGAAGCCCTTTCAGCAATCCTAGTTCCAGCGATAGTTAAACTAAAGTGTGACAGTTTTTTGCTTTTCTAGATACGAAATAGTCACTTGTGCCTGAGCTGAGGTGGGGAAAGCAAACAGCTGTATCTTACACTGAGAGCTTAGAGTTATGCTCTACCTGAGTCAGCAGCTTTTGCTTTCCCATCCTCCCTAGTGTGACACCAACCATGCTGATATCTCAAATGTGTGACAGTGGACCTAGAGCAACCAAAATCTCAGCCCAGTTTCTAATAAATTCAGAAACTAAAATGAATTTTTAGGAGAATGGGAATCTCTGTATCTCTAATGATTTTCATCTGCGTGGTTTAAATTCTTGATGAGTTGACCTAAGCCAAAGGAAGAACTAAGAAAGGACATTTGGCTATGCAGAATCCCAGGTGACAGCACATTAAAAATCAACTGCAGAATGTCAAATGTTACAACCTAAACAGAAAAAACCCACTATTTGGAAATCCAGAGGTCTGGTGAGAATCAAGTCACTCACTTAGTTTCCATAATGTCTTCACTTACAAAGAGTATACACACATCTTTCTAAGACCGATAGGAAATAAGACCCTAATAACTTTGCTCAGATCACGCTCACGTTATACCCTCTGGAAGATGCCCTCATTCCCTCCAAAACAGCACCAAGTGGGAGCTGAAGTTGCTCTCTACCCCCAGCCTGATCCTACGTCCTTAGTCTCTTGATCCTTGAGACAGTTTATACTTATGTTGAGGTAGAAGGTACCACAGCCACGGTGCAAGGGATTCCCACTTGGTTTCACATCTCAGAGGAGTTCCCTGCTCTGCCTATGAAGTGCAGGAGAACATACTCAAAGGACAGGGAGGGCGTTACTCCTGCCAGGAGTCTCTAAAGTCAGACTAATTTGCCAGATAAGAAGATTGAGTGCAGCACAATGGTCTTCCTAAAGCAATCACAAAAGTATAAACACTGCAACTGATGTTTACCTAGTTCTGAAATGAAGGCAGGAGATTTCACAGTGATTAATAAAGGGGCTCAAACATCTGAAGCAGTAACAGAATGAGTGGAATGCTTTAGCTGTTTGTTCTAACATGACTAGTTATACCGATAAACAGATTCTAACCCACTAGTTTGGTTTCCTGAGATATGAATTCCTACTGTAGCAGATTATAACTTGGGGACAGTGGTGCAGCTTCCCCACTTACCTCAGCAGCCGCAGCTCTGCCAGCAGTGTGGGGTTCTGCTGGGCCTTCTCCGGGGTGGGCTGGGAAGCCTGCTCATGCTCCAGACGGAGACGCTGAATCTCCTGCAGGATCTCTCTAGAGAGATGGATGAAAAAGAGATGGCCACGTGCGGCTTCACAGCTCGCTCCCTCTCTTTTTTTTCCCCCTAGAAATTTTTATTCTAGTCGTGCTGCCTCTACCAATCTTGTTCTGATTGTTTCTGAATGACCAAGATGTGAAATGGACACCGTCTTAAAATTGCTGCACTCGATATTTCCTCAATGAAACAATCCTTTGCGGTAGAAAAAGTCCTACAAACCCTCTTCTCAAGAACTTGAAAAATTTCCACAGAAGAAAAATGACAACTATCAATAGAAGAGTCTGTTCCTGTCTGGGGGGAACTTGCAACCTTCTAATGCAAGTCTTGTGCTAACTCCCCTCAAGTCTTCCTCTGTCTCCCTTCTTCTCCTGAACCCCACTCCCACCCCGAGATCTGATGGTTGCCACTTCCTCCACTGTGCCTGTTACATTATGACCAATCTCCTTGTCCTGGTTTCTGCTTTTTCAGTGCACGATGGTGTGTTGTCTGGTCGCCAAGCCTGTAAATGGCTTTTCAGTGAGAGACCAGACAGTCGCGTGCTGCATCGTGGGCCAGGACAAGATGACAAGACAGAGCAAAGGCTCCTGGGAGTAGAGTGGAGAAAGGAATGGGAGGGGAACACACTGGTGGGTGAGAAAAAGAATCTACCTGAGAGCACCTGAGCGGGGTTTTGGACTACCAGAATGAACAGCAGGCAGAGATATACAAATTAGTGTCCAGGGCATGTACTGGACTTGGGCTGGCCTATCTTCACTGAGGTGGGATCTTCCTTTGTGGTCAAAACCCACCTAGACTGCAAGGAAAATGAGAATCAGATACTCACGTGATAATCTTGGGCTTCAGAAACTGGCTTGACCTCTGCATTCTTACCTGTTTTTGTTTTCCAGTTCTGCAATAAGCTGTCTTTGTTGTTTGTTGGCATCAAAGTTAAAGCTCAAGTCGGTGGGAGGACGGGTCTAGAGTGAGGAAGAAGAAAGGTTTTTTTTCTTTATTCAAATATATCCAGAGGCCCAGATGGACTGTTGACTTTTTTTAAAACAGATTTTTGAGGTATAATTTACATACCATAAAATCCACCCGTTTTAAGTGTACAATTCAATGAGTCTTCGTATATTTAAACAGTTATGCAAACCAATCACCACAGTCCAGTTTTAGAACATCTTTCACCACCACAGAAAGTTCCCTCATGCCAGTCTGTAGTCAACTTCCACTCCCATCCCCAACCACAGGCAACCAGTGATCTTTCTGTCTACAGTTTTGCCTTTTCTAGAAACTTCATATAAATGGAATCATACAACATGCAGACTTTGGTTTCTGGCTTCCACTTAGCATGGTATTTCTGAGGTCCATCCATGTTGCTCCATGCATCAGGAGTTCCTTCCTTTTTATTGCTGAATAGTATTCCATTGTTACCAGCTTTTGGTTATCACAAATGAAGCCACTCTGAACTCTCATTTACAAATCTTTGTGTTGATATATGTTTTCATCTGTCTTGGGTAAATCCCTACGAGTGGAATTCCAGAGTTATATGATAACTCTGTATTTAGCATTTTGAGAAAGTGTCAAACTGTTTTCCAAAGTGGCTGAACCATTTTACAGTCCTACCAACAGTGAATGAGGGTTCCAATTTCTCCACATTCTCACCAATACTTGTCATTGTCTTTTTGGTTTTAACCATCCTAGTGGGCGTGAAGTACCTAATTGTGGGTTTTTTTAAAAAATTGAGATATAATTTACATGCCTTAAAACCTACCCTTTATACTTTAAAAGTATACAATTCAGTGGTTTTAAACTATATTTATGAGGTTGTGAGCCCATCATCACTATCTACTTCCAGGACATTTTTATCACCCCGAAAAGAAACCCACAGTCACTCCCCATTTCCCTTCCACCATCTTGTGACAACTTCTAATCTAATTTCTTTATCTATGGATTTGCCTATTCTGGACAGTTCATACCAATGGAATCATGCAGTATGTGATCTTTTATGTATGGCTTCTTTGACTTGGCAAATGATTCCAAGGTTCATCCACGTTGTAGCATGTATCAGTACTTCATTTCTTTTTATGGATGAATAATATTCCACCATATGGATATATCATATTTTGTTCATCCATTCAACAGCTGAGGGACATCTGGGTTCCCATTTTGGCGGGCTATTTTGCATAATGCTGCTATGTGCATTTGCGGACAAGTTTCTGTGTAGAGACATGCTTTCATTTTTCTTGGGTATATATCTAAGAGTGGAACTGCTGGGTCATATAGTAACTGCCTTTTGGGCAACTGCTAAACGGTTTTCCTACATGGCTGTAGCAGTTTACATTCCCACTAGCAATATATGAGGGGTCCATTTTATCCACTTTCTTGCCAACAGTTGTTATAGTCCTTTTTTTTTTTTTTTTTTTTGCGGTACGCGGGCCTCTCACTGTTGTGGCCTCTCCCGTTGCGGAGCACAGGCTCCGGACGCGCAGGCTCAGCGGCCATGGCTCACGGGTCCAGCCGCTCCACGGCACGTGGGATCCTCCCAGACCGGGGCACGAACCCATGTCCCCTGCATCGGCAGGCGGACTCTCAACCACTGCGCCACCAGGGAAGCTCCCTATAGTCCATTTTTTTGATCACAGTAATCCTAGTGAGTGTGATTTTGATTTGTATTCCCCTAATGACTAATATGTTGAGCATACTTTCATGTGCTTATTGGCCATCTATATATCTTCTTTGGAGGAGTCATTATGGTTTTGATTTGCATATTCACTACTGGGTCTGACCCTCGTACCTCCTTGGAATACGGAAGCCAATCAACACAAAATAGGAAAATGGATGACTAGGTGACATTTCCCTTTTATTGATTAACCAGAGTGGAAGCTCTTAATGAAGGCTCTGGTATAGTTACACTTCACTCCAAGTATTCTTGATTCTTCCCAAAACATGATCTACGATGAAGCAGAAACCTTGTTTCCTGTCTAGAGTTTAAAGATGCAATAAGTAATTCTTTTCATGTGAAATTTCCTAAATAAACAGGGGCAAAATAGCATAGCAAATCTGGGTGGGAGCCTTTTATCAAATTATCAAGTAATTTCCTTCTTTAAAAGGAAAAAAACTGATCTTTCTTCCTCCAGAGAAGAGTGGACCAGCAGTCAACTGAGCAAGTTCTCTATATATTCTATTCAGTCTTGTGAGAGCTTGAGTTGAACCTCAGAAAAATGGCTTGCCTCAGAGTAAAACTGCTATGAATAATAGGTTTACAATTCCTGAAGACTAGAGTTAAAACTAATGGCTCCTTATGAGTGGGACCAGGGAAAATTATGGATGAGGAAATGAGCTCTGAAAGGAATTTGTTTCATATAATGACAAAAAAACAAAAACCCTACAGTATTTCACTGGAAATTTCTAAAGAATCCTTTTAGTTTTGAGTGTCTGACTGCAATGCTGAAGCATCTTTCAAAGAGGAAGTTAACATAGGAATCAAGAATTATTATCAAGTGATTCCTAACCAGGAAAGATTCTCTGGCACCAAGAAGCATTGTTACTCAAATATAAAGAAGTAGGGGTGGAAAAAGATTCAAACCCTTAGTCAGCAGTCCCACCTGGAGCAGCCTGCACCCTAGCTCCTCCATCTGGACGTAACAGCGGGGAGCCCCCAGTGGACAGCTGAATGATGGCTTATTTCACCCAGACAAATGTCAAACACAGTTGAATGTACACTAAATAACAGAGAAATGTAGGATTTTATTTATTGACTATCTTAGACACCACAGTACTCCTTTAAAAAAAAAAAAAAGCCAGGTATCCCTTCCTAAAATGCCCCCAGGACACTGAAGGGAAAAAGAAGGAACAGTTAGTTTATAAAGACATAGATTACTTTAGCCAGAAGATCCCTAAAGATGATTTCTTCCAAAAATTAAATAGTTCATTCATTCATTTATCCAACAAATATTTTCTGAGCACTTAGTATGTGGTCGATACTATTCCAGAAACTAGGGATGCATTAGTGAATAAAATACAGCCTCTACCCTCATGTAGCTTACATTACATTGGGAGAGAATAATAAGTAAATAAATAAATATATGCAGGTTTTATATATATATATATATATATATATATATATATATGGCATCAGTAGTGATAAATTTGATGAAGGAATATAGGGTAAATGACACAGAATAAACTGAGACAGAATATTTTTTAAATGATATAGTTATGAAAGACTCAATGAACTTAGGAAGCAAACCAGGTGAAGGTCTGGGGGTTGGGAGGGTCGGGCTTGCTGGGCAGAAAGAAGGGCAAAGGCCTACAAGTGCTCCAGGTTGGTATGTTCTGGTCAGTACTGATGGAGTGGCGTGAGCTATGAGGCAGGGACAGGTGATAAACTGGGAGGGCCCAGATCATGAAGGACCTTTTCATCATGCAGTGGAGTTTCCATTCCATTCCAAATGTGGGGTGAAGCCACTGTAGGATTCTGAACAGGGAAACATGGAATCAATTCCAAATAACATATGTACATACTCTGCCCTCAAGGAGGTGGAGCCTAACTCCCTGTTCCTTAAGCGTGGCCTGTCCATAGTGACTTCCTTCCAAAGAGGACAGTGTGGAAAGGGGACGAAAGAGTAACTTTATGTCGGAGAAGCCTGACAAAAGCTTCCTCAGCCAAGTGATCAAGGTCAACATCAACAGTGATAAGTTACGTTGATACTATATATGTATGATGTGACGTGAGGAAAATAGCACTTATCTCTTCCTCCCCAAAACCCATAATCCCAGTCTAATCATGAGAAAAACAGACAAATCCCCATTAAGGGACATTCCTCAAAACTGTCAAGGTCATCAAAAACAAGGAAAGTCAGTAATAAGCTATAATGGAAAATAATCCTATATATCGTATAGGATTATCATATATATTATCATATAGGATATAACTATATATATAGTTGAATCACTTTGCTGTACACCTGAAACTAGCACAATATTGTAAATCAACTATGTTTCAATAAATAAAAAACAAACAAAAAAAACAAGGAAAGTCAGAGAAGCTGTCACAGACCAGAGGAGCCTAAGGAGATATGACAATTAAATGTAATGTGGTATCTCGGATGGAACCCCAGAACAGAGAAAAGACATCAGGTAAAAACTAACAAAATCTGAATAAAGCATGGACTTTAGTTAATAATAATGTATTGATATTGGCTCATTAATTGCAACAAACATGCTATACTAAGGTAAAATGTTAATAATAGAGGAAACGGAACATGGGTTATATGGAAACTCTCTGTACTAGCTTCATAATTTTTCTTTAATCTAAAATTGTTCTACAATGAAGCTTATTAAAAACAAACACTGCTTTGGCTACTAAGTGGAGGATTTACTGTAGTGGGATAAGAATGGAAGTAGGTGGACCACTTAAGAATCCAAGGGTTTGCTACTTAGTCGCATGTAAACCTTGAGTTACTTTATTTTACTATATACCTTTATTTTCTTGTCTGTAAAATGGGAATATTTATGGAAAGAGATGTGAAGAGGATCCCTTCCTCTGTTACACTAGTATTCTCTTAGGTTTAGGTAATCTCACAGAGCTCCATCATCTTTAATGAGATAGAGACACATCTGAAAAATACAGGATAAGGAACAAGACCCCACTGAGCAAAACTGGGCAAATATAAAACCAAGGAAAGCCAACACAGTCAGCAAACTGTAATCTGCTGGTATGCATTTCTGGAGCCTCCTAAAGAGAGACTGGAAGTTTCCCATCTGGATGAACTTGGCAGGATGAGTTCCAGAGAGATATGCCTGATATCAACCAGACTTTCACTGCATCCCAAGGGCAGCCTTCCCATCATCCCAACCTCGCTTAGACTAACTGGAGGGCTATGGATTATTAATACCTCTCTCTCTCTCTCAAAAACCCAGTAATGTTTTCTAGGAGAGTGGTTCCCAAGCTAGCTGTAAATCAAAAGACTGAAAGTTTTTTTTTTTTTAACCTAAAATCAACGGACCCTACTAAACCCAGAGATTCTGATTCAGTAGGTCTAAGGCAAGGCCAAGAATCTACATATATTTTAAGTGTTGCACAAAAGATTAGAATATGTAGCCAGGTTTGACAATGACTATTTTATAGGGGTTTTAAGTCATTAAATGTGTGCAAAACACCACATGAAAATACTCTTGATCTTTAATTCTAAGAAGCCGTCAGGACATTTCTGGAATGGTGCATGGGTGGAGCAGCTGACACGATGATGAGGCTGTGAAGTTTGGGACTGGGCTATGTGAAAAAAAAAAATCTCAAAAACGTGTAAATGTAGGTAGCATGACAATGGACAATGGTTTCCCTTTCCTTTCACCTTTCTTCCAAGTTTTCCATAATGAGTTTTTAATTTTTTCATAAAGAAAAAAAATTTTTTTCATAAACAAAAACTACCTGACTACATCTAATGCTAGTGATGTTTTGATGAAATTTAAGATTTGCTGTTATTACCATGATTTGCCACACACTGTATTTTTGTTGTTGTTGTTTTAAAATGGAATTTAGGCACTTCAGGAAAACAAATTAGCTCTCCTGGCTCATCTAAGCAACCTACAATTTCTCTATCTGAGGGTCTGCCTGAAGAGGTTTCAGTGGCCGTGTCTGCCACCTGGGGAGACGTGAGGGTCTGATGCTGGAGCATTTCACAGGGTGTAATGCCGGCTGCTAAAATGATTTAATGGTCTTTCTTGTAGAAGGTTTTTGGAAAAAAAAAATCAATACAAAGCCTATCTGGCAGGCTATAAATAAATTCTTTTGAGCACTACACCCACTTTATGCAAAGCACTTGTATCAGTGAGAGATTAGCAGATTAGAAGTCTTCTGTTTAATAGAAATCTAGTTAAGAAGAATCCTTCCTGAGAGACCCAATATTTATAAGATAACTACACTTAGGAAAATAAACTGAAGATGAAAGGGGCCATATCAGTATTTAGTCTCAAGACCATTCTAACAATTATTTTCACATGAATTAGAGAACTGGCATCAGAAACTATCAGGTGTAAACAGATTTATCTTGTTTGCAGTAAAGGAGTACTAGGATCTCCTTTTCAGGGTCAAACGGCTTTGGAGCTTTTATTTACAAATTTTAAAAAGTACTATGTAAAGTCAACAAGACTATATAATGGTATTACATAGTACTTTTTAAAATTTAAAATTTAAAAATTTAAAAATCCACCACAATGCTATTCCATTTCAAAAAATTTAATTAATGTTATTTATAAATTTTAATTTCTAAAATAACAAACATTTGTGGCTGATTGAGGGCATGTGTAGGGTTTAACTAATTAAATAAAACTAGTCTTTTTCCCAGACATTTTTCCCCCCATTCTGTTCCATTTCACTAACCTTTAGAGTTGCAATGTTAAGAGTCAGATGTATGACTTAGTATTAGATTCTCAAGGAAAAGATTTTGAAGACTAAACAAACCCAAAGGAATAAATTACGTTTTGAGAGAGAAACAAAGCAAAACTCTCTATTGACAGCTTTCATAAGTCTATTTCCCTGTGAAGAAGTAAACAAAAATTAGTACACATTTCTAAAACTAACACTGTAGAATATTGTCCTGCGAGATCTTGGCCTGCCTGTCCTAATTTCACTCCAGAACAATACTGGACCTAATGGTTTGTGATTCTTATAACCTCTCTAAGAATTCTTTGCCTGCCCCAAGGTCATAAAGATATTTTTCTGTTTTCTTTTAATAGCTTTATGGTTTTAGCTTTTACATTTAAAGTTTATGATGTATTTCAAATTGGTTTCTATGTATGGTGTGAGGTAGGGGTAGAGCTTCTTTCTTTTCATACAAACAGTTGTTCTTTCTTTTCATACAGATAAACGGTTGTTCCAGCAGCATTTGTTAAAAAAGATTTTCCTTTCCCAATTGAATTGCTTTTGTGCCTTGTTGAAAGTCACTTGACCTTATATGTGTGCATATATTTTATGGATGATTTGCTTATCCTTTTGCCAATACCATACTTTCCTGATTACTGTGGCTTTAGAGTAAGTCTTTTTTTAAAAAAATATTTATTTATTTATTTGGCTGTGCCGGGTCTTAGTTGTGGCACGTGGGATCTTTAGTTGTGGCGTGTGGGATCTTTAGTTGTGGCATGTGGGCTCTTCTAGCGGGCTCTTAGTTACAGTATGTGGGATCTAGTTCCCTGACCAGGGATCAAACCCAAGCCCCCTGCATTGGGAACATGGAGTCTTAACTACTGGACCACCAGGGAAGTCCCTAGAGTAAGTCTTGATGTCAAGTAGGGTTGAATCCTCCAACTTTGCTCTTTTCCAAAACTGTTTTGGTTTTCTAAATATATTTGAAGATCAGTTGGCATTTTGATTGGTACTGAATTTATAGACCAATTTAGGAAAATGTACCATTTGACTAATACTGAATCTTTTGAATAGGGCTATACCTCTCCATTTATTAGGTTTTCTTTAATTTCTCTTAGCAATATTTTATAGTTTTTCAGTCTTGAACATCTTTCATTAAATTTATCCGTAAGTATTTGATGGTTTTTAATGTTACAGTAAATGTTATTTTTCCTAAATTTAATTCTTAATTGTTCACTGCTAGTAGATAGAAATACAATCAATTTTTATATACTGACTTTGTATGCTGCAACACTGCTATAAAGTCATGTATCTGTTCTAGTAGTGTTCTTGTAGGACTTTCCTTAGGACTTCCTATATAGAATCAGGTCATCTGCAAATAATGACCGTTTCACATCTTCCTTTACAATATTTATGTCCCTTTTTTCTTGTCATGCTGCACTGACTGGGACCCCCAGGACAATTTTGAATAGAGGTGGTGGAAGTAGACATCTATGACTTGTTTGCAATATTAGGGGGAAATATTCCAAAATTTAACCTTTGTCATATAAGCTATAGGGTTTTTGTAGGTGTTCTTTACCAAGTTAAAGGAGTTTCTTCTACTCCTATGGTATTGAGAAGTTTTATCAAAAAGGGGTATTGTATTTTGACAAACTTTTTCTGCATCTATTGAAATATTATAATTTTCTTCTTTAAATTGCTAATATGGTGAATTACATAGGCTGATTTTCATGTGTTAAATGAATTTGCATTCCTAGGATAAATCTCACTTGATCATGGAGTATTATTATCCTTTTATATATTGCTGAATTCAATTTGCTAATATTTTGTTAAGGATTTTTGCATCTGTGTTCATGACAGAACTTGGCCATCAACTTTCTTCTCTTGTAATGCCCTTGTATTATTTTAGTATCAGGTTATAGTGGCCTGATAAACTGACTTCTTTCTCTATTTTCTGAAAGTTTGTGCCAGATTGTTATGATTATTTCTTCCTTAAACATATGATAGTATTCAACAATTAAGCCATCTGAGCTTAGAATTTTTATTTATTTATTTATTCATTTATGGCTGCGTTGGGTCTTTGTTGCTGCACACGGGCTTTCTCTACTTGTGGCGAGCGGGGGCTACTCTTCATTGCAGCGCGCAGGCTTCTCATTGCGGAGGCTTCTCTTGTTGCAGAGCACGGGCTCTAGGTGTGCAGGCTTCAGTAGCTGTGGCACGCGGGCTCAGTATTTGTGGCTTGCAGGCTTTATAGCACAGGCTCAGTAGCGGTGGCACGTGGGCTTAGTTGCTCCACGGCATGTGGGATCTTCCCAGACCAGGGCGCAAACCCGTGTCCCCTTCGTTGGCAGGTAGATTCTTAACCACTGTGCCACCAGGGAAGTCCCTGAGCTTAGAATTTTTGAAGTTAATTATTAATTCAATTTCTTTAACAGATTTAGGACTATTTAGATTTTCTATTTATTCTTATGTCAGTTTTGTTAAATTATATCTTTCAAGAAATTTGTCTACGTCAGCTAGGTTGTCAAACTTACTGGCAAAAAGTTGTTCATAATATTCTTATCATCCTTATAATGTTTATAGGATCTGTAGTATATCCCTTATTTCATTCCTGATATTGGTAATCTGCATTTTTTTCTTTTTTTTTTTGGCACTACGCGGGCCTCTCACTGCTGTGGCCTCTCCCGTTGCAGAGCACAGGCTCCGGACGCGCAGGCTCAGTGGCCATGGCTCATGGGCCCCGCCGCTCCTCGGCATGTGGGATCTTCCTGAACCGGGGCACGAACCCGTGTTCCCTGCATCGGCAGGTGGGCTCTCAACCACTGCGCCACCAGGGAAGCCCTTCCTTTTTTTTTTTAACTGAAGTATAGTTGATTTATAATATTGTGTTAGTTTCAGGTATACAATATAGTGATTCAGGGTTTTTGCAGATTATATTCCATTATAGATTATTATGAGATAATAGGTATAATTCCTTGTGCTATATAGTAAATCTTTGTTGCTTATCTATTTTATGTATAGTAGTTTGTATCTGTTAATCCCATATCCCTAATTTGTCCCTCCCTGCTTCCTTCTCCCCTTTGGTAACCACAAGTTTATTTTCTATGTCTGTGAGACTGCTTCTGTTTTTGTATATACGTTGATTTGTATTATTTTTTAGATTCCACATATAAGTGATATTGTATAGAATTTGTCTTTCTCTGTCTGACTTATTTCACTAAGCATAATATTCTCTAGGTCCATCCATGTTGCTGCAAATGGCGATATATTTTTACTTATTTATCTATTTATTTACTTATTTATTTATGGCTGCATGGGGTCTTTGTTACTGCGCGTGTGCTTTCCTTTCTCTAGTTCTGGCGAGCAGGGGCTACTCTTCATTGTGGTGTGCAGGCTTCTCATTGCAGAGGCTTCTCTTGTTGCGGAGCACAGGCTCTAGGTGTACGGGCTTCAGTAGTTGTGGCACATGGGCTCAGTAGTCGTGATGCATGGGCTTAGTTGCTCCACGGCATGTGGAATCTTCCTGGACCATGGATTGAACCTGTGTCCCCTGCATTGGCAGGCGGATTCTTAATTACCGCACTACCAGGGAAGTCCCACAAATGGCAATATTTCATTCTTTTGTATGGCTGAGTAATATTCCAGCGTGTGTGTGTGTGCACTAATCCTATCATCTGTTGATGGGTACTCGGGTTGCTTCCATGGCTTGCTTATTGTAAATAGTGCTGCTATGAACACTGGGGTGCATGTATGTTTTCGAATTAGTGTTTTCATTTTTTCCAATATACACCCAGGAGTGGAACTGCTGGACCGCATGGTAGTTCTATTTTTAGTTTTTCAAGGAACCTCCATACTGTTTCCTATAGTGCCTGGACCAATTTACATTCCCACCAACAGTGTACAAGGGTTCCCTTTTCTCCACATCCTCCTTCCTTTCTTCTTGATCAGGATTTCTAGAGGCTTATTAATCTTATCAATCATTTTAAAGAACCAAATTCTGGTTCTGTGATTTTCTTTTATTGATTCACTTTTAAAGAGGATACTGTAGATAAAATTAAAGGCCACTGCAATCCCTTCCCTAAACCAATTCCCCCACCTCCTGTCTCTGAGATATCTACTCTCCTGAGTTTCATGTTTACCATTCCCATTCCACCTGTATATTAAAGTAATGCAGGCTTCCCTGGTGGTGCAGTGGTTAAGAATCCACCTGCCAATGCAGGGGACACAGGTTCGAGCCCTGGTCCGTGAAGATCCCACATGCCGTGGAGCAACTAAGCCCGTGCACCACAACTACTGAGCCCGTGTGCCACAACTACTGAAGCCTGCACGCCTAGAGCCTGTGCTCCACAATAAGAGAAGCCATCGCAATGAGAAGCCCGTGCACCGCAATGAAGAGTAGCTCCTGCTCGCCACAACTTGAGAAAGCCTGCAGACAGCAATGAAGACCCAATAAATAAATAAATAAAAATAAATAAATAAATAAATAAATAAAGTAATGCAAATTTCTGCTACTCTACTGGAATCCTCTATTTACTCACCATGTTTCCTGCCTCTGCAGCCAGCCGGGCAGCATAGCGAGCTATAAGCCGGTGTTCCTCGTCCAGTCGGCTAGGACTGTCCAGGACACTGCCAAGGAGATAAAAATTCAACAGGTATCTATTAAACATCCCCTACTCTTGCTTCTCTCTCAGAAAGAACAGATGGGAGAAACACTTGTGAAAAAGGATGGTAACAAAAGAAATGGAGACCTGAATCATAGATACTAATGTTTTTCTGAGACAAAGAGGATTTAGAGAAATGACGAGGCCACGCATAACATTTCTCTTCGGCAGTATATCCCTGTTGCTCTCACACCTTCAGAGGGGACACTTCTTTTTGAATGCAAGGGCTGAGAAAAGGCAGGGCATCTATAAAGCTTGAGGGAGTGATTTCCCACCAACTGTTTTAAGAAAACCTCATGACTTTTAGATATAGGTCTTGAATTCAAAAAGCCCGAAGGAAAACTAAAGCATCATGAAAAACAGAGGGCTGAGGAAAAGTACCCTTAACACTGGCTGAGCAAAACTGAGGAACCTAAGCTAGGGCAGGCTTACAATATGGTAAATTTGGGGAAGATGCCGTCAAACGTTCCCCTTCAATGCCTCTTTCTCTTCTTTTACCATGCTTGTTCTACAACTGGAGCCCCATTTTAGGGTGAATTAATTTAGTTCATTACTCTTCACAAGAGTTCCAGCATTCTAAAAATTTAGAGATCCAGTAAGGTGGGACATCAGAAAGTGCCGTACCTGAATAAAAGAAGGGCTCTTGGGCTTCCCTGGTGGCGCAGTGGTTGAGAGTCCACCTGCCGATGCAGGGGACACGGGTTCGTGCCCCGGTCTGGGAAGATCTCACATGCCGCGGAGCGGCTGGACCCTTGAGCCATGCCCACTGGGCCTGCACATCTGGAGCCTGTGCTCCGCAACGGGAGAGGCCACAACAGTGAGAGGCCCGCGTACCACAAAAAAAAAAAAAAAAAAAAAAAAGAAGGGCTCTTGAGCAGGAGGCTCGCTCTGTGTATATGTGCTGCTCACATGGAACTTCTTGTTGATTATGATTGACATCTTTAATTTAGCATGTGATGTCAACTGCTATTTATTCATATCAGGGCACTCCTAGATTAATCGGGACTGTGGCTATGTAATTCTTCTTTGTTTAAGTCTGACAGATGTTTTAAGACAACAATAATAATAATGATGACTGAGTGATGAGAGATGGCTGTTGTGGCTTGCTTCTACTTTGGCTCTAGGTTCTTGGAGTTCCACAAACCCCTGACTGGAATTTAACAGTATGACAAAATATGAAATATGAAAAAAATTAAAGAAATGAGTTCAATATTCATCAAATCTTGTTATAATTACTCAGGGGAATCTGGGAAGGATGGAGTTAAATCAACAGAAACCTGTCTGGACTTTTCCTGTATGAAATCAACTATATTTTTCCTAGATTTTTTAATTTTTTTAACCATCCTATATTTCTATCTCTGTGTTTTTTTTTTGTTTTTTTTTTAGCGGTACGCAGGCCTCTCACTGTTGTGGCCTCTCCCGTTGCGGAGCACAGGCTCCGGACACACAGGCTCAGCGGCCATGGCTCACGGGCCTAGCTGCTCCGCGGCATGTGGGATCTTCCCGGACCAGGACACGAACCCGTGTCCCCTGCATCGGCAGGCGAACTCTCAACCACTGCGCCACCAGGTAAGCCCTAGGATGGATTTTTAAAAAATGTGCTGCCACTGTCACTGCCTTCTGGCAATGATACTTCTCAACACCATATAATTTTAGGTGTGCAAACGTCAGTCTCTAGCATATATAACCATTTTCTCAAAAGATGATCTTGTAATAAGAACATGCTACCATCAGTTGACTTTAATACTTTAGGGTCAAGACCCCAAGGTCAGGGCTGAACTATAATACTTGTGCCTTAAAGATGTTTGTCTGAAATAAAAGGACTATCTTTATCTTGTAAATAACAACAAAATGAACATTTAACAACACAAGTGGATACTATTATGGAGGGAACGGCAGCTTAAGAAGTGGGACTTAAAGTGGCTGACCTCTGTTTTCTGGCAAGGGACACAATAGGTTTCTCTGTGCAGAAGAGCTCCTGCTTCTCCACCACATTCCATCTCCCTAGGAAGGTCAATTTTATCTGTCATTCATACCCGAGTGTGGATGACATTATTGCTTTAACTGGCTATGCTTTCAAGCCAGAAACTAGAACTTTATGTTGATGAGAGGTTTAAAGGTCAATGAAAACTATGAGGGAAATTAGAAAGGTTCTTTATTCTTTTGCTTGAGCTGATTTTCATTCTCAGAATTAGTTAGCCAGGAAATTTCTGACTTCTTTGAGGAAGTATGAAGCTCAGTTCCTTAGACTATAAATCAAGAAGAGATGCAGTACTCACCCAATCCTCATGTTCTTCCAAGGCTCTTGGCCACCAATTCTTGCTCAGGGAGCCTAATCCCTAAGCCATAAGACTTGAGGATCTCAGTTAAACTTAGCATAAATCTTCCTGGGCTATCAGGTAGCAGTGTCTGTCTAACATTCTGCTGCTATATTCACCATGGAAATTTTTAATAACGTGGACAATTGCCCTTACTGATAATAAATAAGCTGTCCTGCCAGGGTTAAGAAAACTCTCTTCCTAGAGACCAAGGGGCTGGGATAGAGTGCTCAGAAATCATCTGCTGGATGAGGAGACACTCTATGATACAATGCACAATTATCAGGCATCCCTCCTACAGAATAAGCCTATTAAACATAGTTGGGAGGTAGGAGAAGCCAACAGTCTAAGGCTTTAGAGATAGGTAAATGCCTAAAAGTAATAACGCCACTTGGTCATACTGGGAAAACTATGCGAAATGCTATGAAGTACAATACTTAAAACAGTCCTTTTCAAGGATATATATTTTATTTTATTATTATTTTTTTAAATTAATTAATTAATTTATTTTTGGCTGTGTTGGGTCTTCGTTGCTGCAGGGGGCGTTTCTCTAGTTCTGGCAAGCGGGGGCTACTCTTCGTTGTGGTGTGCGGGCTTCTCACTGCGGTGGCTTCTCTTCTTGAAGAGCACGGGCTCTAGGCGCATGGGCTTCAGTAGTTGTGGCTCGCGGGCTTTAGAGCACAGGCTCAGTAGTTGTGGCGCACGGGCTTAGTTGCTCCATGGCATGTGGGATCTTCCCGGACCAGGGCTCAAATCCATGTCCCCTGCACTGGCAGGTGGATACTTAACCACTGCGCCACCAAGGAAGCCCCAAGGATATTTTAAAGTTGATTAATTTATTTTTCTGTTATCATGGCAAGTAAGAGCTTCCCATCAAGCATTGGCATGTTAAGGACAAAACTAAGATCAAAATTTAAGGCTCCAGCCTCTCTCATGTGTTTAAGTTTATAAAAATTATAGTTTTCTCTCTAAGAATAAGAATCTCAGGTTGTGTGGCACAGAGACTCTGCTGCTCTGTAAAGGGGATTATTTAAACCTTACCTGTCATTCTCCTTGCAGAATGGTGGCAGGTGTGGGCATGGACTGGGCAGGTGGCTTTGGGTCTGCCTGAATGTAATGGCACTTTGTTTGGTATTAACTCTTTTAAAGGGTTAACTTTGCTATAGTTAGTGGTTATAGTGGTTATCAAATGTTTTTCCACCATAATCCACTGAGGGATCAGTCATATTCCCACATTAACAGTAGTTTCCAGGGAAAGAGGTATGTGGGTCTATTATAATACATGTAATTATTATAATACACAGAGGTATACAGTTTGGTAAAAGTCTCTCAGGTGACAATAACCCAATACCACTGTTGAAAATCACTGGGTTAAATAATCAACAATGATAGGTTTTGGGGAACAGATGAAGATGCAGCATGTAAAGATGTAACAAGGTGATGGTGTCAAAGCCCCCAGATAAGACAAAGTGTGTTGACCAATCCTAAACTTTGAATGTCGACAGAAAGATTTCATTATTTAGGCAAGAATGAACAGTAAGAGTTTTTGCATCAAATACCTCTGTGAATACACATCTTTGGGACCGCACATTTCTCTGAGGTTTATACACTCTCTTAAGTGTAATCTGAAGGAAGGGAACTCCACTTTAAAGAAGAATTTCTGACTATATCTTTAGGTAAGTGCCTAGGTTTGGCAAGGCTCCTTCTCTTTTAGAAGCCAATGCTTTAGCAATTATTTAAACTCCGCCAAACATAGCTGGTAGCTTCTCAAGAAAAACCCCACATGCAGAGCTTTTTCCAGCTGGCAACCCCAGGTTACAGAGCTCTCCCGCCCTTTGATCAGCCCTTGGCCACCCGCCTGCTGCTGCTCTACCACTGACCGTGCACAGTGCTGCAGACGGGCCACAAAGGAGGCTATCAGCGCATGCTCATCAGCCAAGTGACTGGGTATATCCTGGCTATACTGTAACCTAGGAACAACGGAGGCAAAGACAGCAAGCGTGACACAAACACAAGCAAGAAATGAACATGGATTAAAATGGGCAAATGTCAAAGAAAAATAGAAAAGAAAATCATAATAAGGAAAACAATAAAAAACCACAATGCATAATGGAATATGCTGTTAGACCATAGGGAATACATCACACAAATCCTTTAAACAAAAGCAATCCCTTAGGAAACAGCTTTGGCAGACTGACACTATAGCCCTTGAGAAGGAGAAACCAGGGAGGAGCCACCAAAGAGCCTTGCCCACCAGTTCTGGGCTCTGCGATGGATGCACCTTTTAGGAAATGACCTCTGGCAGGAAAACTGAGGGAGAGCGGTTCCATTTAATCACTAAGTGGCCCCTTAATGCTTCTATAGCTTTTGTCGACATGTAAGAGTTTTCAGTGTTACCTCATAATACCAGTTAAACCTTTTTATTTCTATAAGGACACTGCCTTTAGCATCATTCTGTTTTCTCCCATAAAACTGGTACTTAAACCAAACTTGTTAGGATAGTATTTAATTGTAAGACAATGTTGCATATAATGAGTGAGGCTCTCTCTTATAGATGTATGGAAGGTCCTTAAGCACATCTTTTCTTTTTTAACTTTCTACTATAGAAGTATTAAAATGTGTGCAAAAATAGAAAGAGTAATCTAATGACTACCCTTCATGTACCCATCACCAAAGTTCAACAAAAACGAACGTTGTCAACTTGTTTAATTTACTCTTCCTTCTCCCAACTTTTTGTGCAGGAGGGGGTGGCTAGAGTAATCCCAGACAATTTATTATTTCACCTGGGAATACTTGAGCCTGTACATCTATCAGATACAGAAAGAATTTATACAACCTGAACACCATTATCACACCTAAAAAAAAAAAAATCACAAAAATTCTTTAATATCTTGGTCCATCTGAAAATTTCCTCAAATCTTAAAAAAAGTACCCTTTTACAGTTAAAGTCAAATCCAAACAAGGTCCACACTTTGCGTTTGGTTGATATGTTTCTTTTATGTCTGTGTTTGATTATATGTTTCTGTTTTTAATCTATAACAGTTCTTCCTTTTCCCTGTTTCTTCCATGTCACCTACTTGTGAATAAAACAGGTTAC
The DNA here is from genome assembly GCF_964341445.2 of Mesoplodon mirus. NCBI lineage: Eukaryota > Metazoa > Chordata > Mammalia > Artiodactyla > Ziphiidae > Mesoplodon > Mesoplodon mirus. The sequence continues at coordinate 44,475,516 of NC_138990.1, forward strand.
CTTGTAGCATATTCTACATTATGGAGGCGTCATTTAATTAGTTTCTCTAGTCCCTGTGGGGTCAGATCTAGATGTTGACTAAAGTTTTTGCTTTTGTTTTGTTATTGAGAAGGGGCTAGAATCCATCATATGTAATATGATGTACTTATAAATCAAACAGGAGGCACATAACGGAATGGAATGTAAATACTGGTCAGTGGATTCAGATGTTATTGGTTACATCTCTCCATTACAAAATCCTCCATCCACTTTTCACCTAATAATTTTAGCATTTACTAATAGTTCTTGCCTAAATACATTATTTCATGAGGGGTTGCAAAATGTTGACTTTCCAATTTTATCATCTTTTGCGCATTTATTAATTTCTTCTATTGTTTATTGTGAAATACTGCTCATTCAGGAAAGGTAAACCAAATGGTTGATATTTCTTATTATTTAACAACAACAGAAAAACAAGCTAGTGCCTTAGGAGTTTTTTTTGTTTTGTTTTGTATAATTATGAACTCATAGGTTTTTTTTTTTTTTGCAGTATGCGGCCCTCTCACTGTTGTGGCCTCTCCCGTTGCGGAGCACAGGCTCCGGATGCGCAGGCTCAGAGGCCATGGCTCACGGGCCCAGCCGCTCTGCGGCGTGTGGGATCTTCCCGGACCGGGGCACGAACCTGTGTCCCCTGCATCGGCAGGAGGACTCTCAACCACTGCGCCACCAGGGAAGCCCATGAACTCATAGATTTTTATGTATCTGATGTGCTTCAACCCATTGCAATCATCTTTTTGGTGTTCAAACTGTCCTAACTGTGGCCAGTGGGAACCCCAGGAAGCAGGCTCTGGTGTTCTTCTGACATATCCATTAAAGCTTACTAGCTTCCTTGTTTGTACAATAAGATGCCCCAATCTCATCTTGTATATGCTGCTCCACACTTGGAATCAACCATTCTTCCTAGGATCCCAGGTTCCCTTTACTGAGAAAGAGCACTCAGAAGTCACAGTCAGGGTACTAGAGTGCTTACTGTTCTTGGGTTGTCACTGCTTCTAGGTCTTTTCAGTGGATAAAGCTAGGAAATTTTTATATTTTAGAGAGAATAAAACTAAGTTCTCTCGCCACTTTCAGATGCCATTCCATTTTCTAGCTTGCATTATTTTTATTGAGAACTCATTGGAAAATTTTATCCTTGTTCCCCTGTATGTAACATGTCTTTTCTTCTCTAGCGGCTTTTAGTATTTTCTCTTTATCATTGTCATTTATTTGCGATTTGATTGTGATGTGTCTTGGTATGTTTTTCTCTGTGTTTATTCTGCTTACTTATAGTTTGTTGAGCATCTTGTATCTGTGGGTTTATAGTTTTCATCAAATATGTAAAAATTTATTTGGAAATTTGGAAAAAATTATTTCCTTGAATAATTCTTCTCTTCCCCGTTAGACTGTGTGACATTGTCCCAAAGGTCACTGAGGCTCTGTTCGTTTTTCAGCCATTTTTCTCTCTGTGCTTCATTTTGGATAGTTTGTATTGCTATGTCTTTAAGTTCAGTGAACTTTTATTCTGCAATTTCTAATCTATTGTTAAGTCTATACATTGAATTCTTCATTTCAGGTATAATCTTTTTCAACTCTATAAGTTCTCTTTATTTTAAAAGTTTTGATGGAAGTAGACTATATGTGCAGAAAGTTCCAATAACATTTAAACTTGGTTCTGTTTTATTTCTCACATTTTCTCCATATTATGTTGATATTTTCTTTTATATTTTTGATATTTATCATGGCTGCTTTAAAGTCCATGTCTGCTAGTTGTATCATGTCTGTTATTTCTGGCTCTGTTTATATTGACTAATTCTCTCCTGGTTACGGTCATACTTTCCTGCTTCTTCCTATGTCTTCTAATTTTTCACTGGATGGTGCAAATCCTGAGTATTATGCTGCTGAATGTCTGGATTTTGTTGTCTTCCTCTAAAGAATCTGGCAGTCGGGGCTTCCCTGGTGGCGCAGTGGTTGAGAGTCCGCCTGCCGATGCAGGGGACACGGGTTCGTGCCCCGGTCTGAGAAGATCCCACATGCCGCGGAGCGGCTGGGCCCGTGAGCCATGGCCGCTGAGCCTGCACGTCTGGAGCCTGTGCTCCGCAACGGGAGAGGCCACAACAATGAGAGGCCCGTGTACTGAAAAAAAAAAAAAAAGAAGCTGGCAGTAATTTAATTTCCTTGTGAACAGCTTGATCCTTGTGAGGCCTGTGTTTAAGCTTCATTAGTGCAGAACTCGAGTAACCTTTATTTAGGGCCAATTTCACCCTGCTCCTAAGATGTGGTCTTTCTGGGGTCTTTAGTGAATGCTTCAAGTGTTCAGTGATCTCTCTCTACTCTGGTTGGTTGGAACTCAAACAACTATGTGAGCTCAGGTAGTTGTTCCACTTTCAAAACTCCAGGAGTTGTTCTTTCCCAGGTAGTTGTTCTTTGCTGGTCTTGTGAAATCTCATTCTATGCAAATACAGCTTAGTTTTCAGCCAGAGACTCAAGAGATCTGTCTTCAGATTTATTGAGCTCTTTCTCTGCACAGTTCCTCCTCTCTGGTGCTTTGCTCAGCAAATTCCAGCCTCCTCAAACTCCAGTCTCTACCTTCTTACTCTCAGTAAGACTGCCTTGCTCTGCTTGTATTCTGCACTATAGTTTGGCAAATGTGTTCTAGCAGAAAACCTGGGCAATCATAGGGCTCTCTCATTTGTTTCCCTTCCCTCAGGAATCAGTCCCATGCTACTTACTAATTCCTAAAAACAGTTGTTTTTTATATTCAGACCAGTTTTCTAGTAGTTTATAGTGGGAGAGCTACTCTGTTACCAGTTAGTTCACCATGATCAGGGTGGAAGTTCTCTCTGTAGTAACTTATTTTTAACATACTTTTGTAAAGTATCAGTCCACTTCAAACTAGAAATTGAAACAAAACAAAACTGCGTCTTTATGGCAGATAGATTGAGAAGTAGGCTATATAACCCTGCACAACATTACAAAGGCTTTAGTTTTTACTGTGGTGTTAGAAGTTACTGGAAGGTTTTGAGCAGAAGTAAGGTATGATATATTTTAATAGGATCGTTTGCTCTAAGAAAGATAAAGTGCCAGAGAGCAAGGGAAGAAGCAGGCAATTTGAAGGCTACTGGACATTCCAGATGAAAGACAAGAGTTGCTAGGAAATAGGAGCAGCAATAGAAGTGATAATAAATAGCAAGATCTTGGATAGATTTTGACAGTGATTTTGGACAGATTTGATCTAATAATCTGACAGTTTAGATGGGAGAAGAATCAAGGGTTCTGACCAAGCAACTAGGAGAATGGGATTGCCATTCACTGAGATGGGGAAGACTATGGAAGAAGTACATTTGGTGGCAGAAGATACAGAACTCAGTTTAAAACATGCTAATTATGAAATATGTATTAAATATCCAAAGAAGATACTGATTACAAGGAAGACTTGTGAGGGAAAAGGGAAAAGCTCAGGGAAAAGGTCTGGGCCAGAAAAATAAGTTTGGGAGTTACCTGTATGCAGATGTTATTGAAAGCCACGAGTATGGATGAGATCACCTACAGTGAGTGAACACAGACAGAAAAGAGAAGTGGCCCTTCTGGTATGTTAACATTTACAGGTCAAAGAGGTATGGAAAAACCAGCAAAGGAGGCCGAGAAGGAATAGGAGGAAAACCAGAACACAGTATCTGGAGGCAAGTGCAGACAGCGTTTCACATAGAAGGGAGTGATCATCAAATGCCACTGATAGGTCAAGCCAGATAAGTCCTGAGAATTCACCACTGGATTTAGCATGTGGAAGTCACTGGTCTCCTTGACAGGAGTAGTTTTGGTAGAGTAATGGGCAGTGAAAATCTGACCAGGGTGTGTTCCAAAGGAAATGGGAGAAGAGAAACTGGAAACATTTACTACGAAAGCAACAGTCCATTAAACTCCATTTTAGTGTTATACGAAGACTGCTATTCAGAACTAGTGTTGTTTGCCAGATAATTAGTGATCGAAGCCAAAATGAGAAGCATTAACAATAGCTGCCTATGGTAAATAAGGAATATATATGTCCATGAATTTTCTGACAATTTTGTTTGGGGCGTGGATGTTATATCATTCTACTCACATTCAAAGCTGTACCTGTTTCCCAGATTTACTTTTTGAATTTAAACTCTTGCCTTTTTTGATTATGCATATATGCATAAAATGTGTTGCAATGTGTACATGCAACACATATACAACCCCCAACTTACAAATAGATTTTGCTTTAGAAATCTGTTTTTCTAAAGCAGAGTCAATAGTTTGGAATAGTTTGGAAGCCCATAAAATAATAAAGTAATAAAAATAGTAATTGTTCTATTTCTAAGCCGTTAAACATGAATTCAATCCATAAAAGTAGGTGATTTTCATGCCTGAGTATACAACAGTTTGAATAGCACTTCTGATGGAAACTGGACATTTGAGTCAATGTTTGGAGCACCTACTAGGCATAAGTACTGTGCCAGGAGATGAGGACACCACAGCAAGCAAAACCCAGATGTGGCTGCTGCTCTCTTGATGCTAACAGTCAAGTTGAAAAGAGATGATCACAAAAATAAGTAAAATTGCAAATGTAATGAGGGTTAAAATGAGGAGGACACTGTTCTCCTATGAGAGGACATAATAGTAGAATTTTACCCAATTAGGGAGATCAGCAAAAGCAAGGATGAGCAGAATGAACCAGACTTGAAAAGAGGAGTGACAATGAAATGAATACGTTTCTCCCCGGGTACCCTAAAGAGCGTTCTTTCCCTCACAAGGCATCCCCCAACTCTAAACCAATGGTAAAAATGAGCACAGTTGGGGCCAGAGGGTCCTGATGGGACTGGTAGGGTCAAAGGCAGCATTTTTTTAAAATAAATTTATTATTATTTTATTGTTGGCTGTGTTGGGTCTTCGTTGCTGTGCACGGGCTTTCTCTAGTTGTGGTGAGTGGGGGCTACTCTTCGTTGCAGTGCGCGGGCTTCTCATAGTGGTGGCTTCTCTTGTTGCAGAGCATGGGCTCTAGGTGCGCGGGCCTCAGTAGTTGTGGCTCGCGGGCTAAGGAGTTGTGGCTCACGGGCTCTAGAGCGCAGGCTCAGTAGTTGTGGCGCACGGGCTTAGTTGCTCCACGGTATGTGGGATCTTCCCGGACCAGGGCTCGAACCCGTGTCCCCTGCATTGGCAGGCGGATTCTCAACCACTGCGCCACCAGGGAAGTCCCAAAGGCAGCATTTCTAAAAGTGTGTTTCCCCAGATTTCTTCCTTCAGAACTCTCAAGCTTCTACCGCATCAAATTATCTGGGAACGAGGCCTGGGAATCTGCATTTGAAATGAGCTGCCAGTGCTCCAGGTGCACACTGCAGCATGAGAACTGCTCTCCAAGATGATGGGAGCTTTGGAGCCTAGGTGATAGTCGCCAGTGGTAACAAGAGAGGGCGCATTTGGCCAAGGTTAAGAGCACACCTGTGGGGACAGGCATAAAGGGGAAGGGATCTGAGGTGGGGGAGGTCGGAATGAAGGGTAAGCGGCGGTGGGACAAGGTCAGAGGCAGTACAAGCATGCGAGAGGCTGCACACTGCAGCCCTGGTAGCGGAATTATTTACTAAGTAGGAGGCAGCAGAGCATAGCAACTGAGAGCACAGGCTTTGGAGTCAGGCAGTCTTGGGTTTAATCCAAACTCTGATACTTATTAGCAGTGTGAGCTTGAACATTAACCTCTCTATGTCTTAGTCCTCTCATCTGTAAAATAACAATAATATAAAATCTGCCTCATGAAATTTACTTTAGAGAGTGTTGGGAGGATTAAATAAGATAACATAGTCGTCACTACCAACAAAGTACCTGTGACCCATCAGATAATTTTATAGGTTTTCTTTTGTTTGTTCTCAGAACAATCTTCCATAAAAGATATTGCTGTAATCCTCACAACTTTATATTCCAGCCCTGACCTCTCCCTGGAGCTCTAGAATCATGTATTTGATGCCTGTTCAACATCTCCCCTTGCATGCCTAACAGGCATCTCAAACCCAACGTGTTCAGAATAGAACTCTTGATTCTCCTCACCCTACTTCCTCACCTGCCACTCCCCCAGACTGGCCAGTTTAAATAAAAAGCATCCCCATTTACCCAGTCATCAAGCCAAAAGCTGAGTCGTCGTCTTAATTTCTCTCTTTTCCTCATGCTCTACATCTAATCTCTTAACAAGTCCTGCTGGCTCTACTTTCAAAATAGCTCCCCAGGGATTTCCCTGGTGGCGCAGTGGTTGAGAATCTGCCTGCCAATATAGGGCACACGGGTTCAAGCCCTGGTCCAGGAAGATCTCACATGCTGCGGAGCAACTAAGCCCGTGCGTCACAACTTACTAAGTGTGTGCTCTAGAGCCTGCGTGCCATAAGCACTGAAGCCGGTGTGCCTAGAGCCTGTGCTCCGCAACAAGAGAAGCCACCGCAATGAGAAGCCCACGTACTGCAATGAATAGTAGTCCCTGCTCGCTGCAATTAGAGAAAGCCTGCCCGCAGCAATGAAGACCCAATGCAGTCAAAAATAAACAAACAAATAAATAAACAAAACAGATCCCCAGGGCTTCCCTGGTGGCGCAGTGGTTGAGAGTCCGCCTGCCGATGCAGGGGACACGGGTTCCTGCCCCGATCCCGGAAGATCCCACATGCCGCGGAGTGGCTGGGCCCGCGAGCCATGGCCGCGGAGCCTGTGTGTCCGGAGCCTGTGCTCCGCAACGGGAGAGGCCACAGCAGTGAGAGGCCCGCGTACAGCAAAAAAAAAAAAACAACAAAAAACAGATCCCCAAACCAGCCACTCTCACCACCTCCACTGCTGCCATAATTTCTCATCTGGAATTTCTCACCCAGTGCCACTTGGTCTACTCCAAGAGCCTCTTGACTGGTCTCTCTTCTTCCACTCTTGTCCTCTACAGTTGAGCCTCCACACTGTGGAGATTTTTTAGCAACAAATCAGTTCGGAGGGGTGATGAAGATGTTCTAAAATCGGTTGTGGTAATGGCTGCACAACACTGTGAATACACTAAAAACCACTAAATGGTACACTTTAAATGGATGAGCTGTATAATATATGACTAATACCCCAATAATCTGCATAAAAAATAAATCAACGATTCTGAAACTGCTATACACACTACTAGAACTGACCGAGTAAGTAAACAGATGGTGACTGATGGAGTCAGGCTTCTCAGTGTTAAAGAGGGAAGTTACGGGTTTCCCTGGTGGCGTAGTGGTTGGGAGTCCACCTGCCGATGCAGGGGACACAGGTTCGTGCCCTGGTCTGGGAAGATCCCACATACCGCAGAGCGGCTAGGCCCGTGAGCCATGGCCGCTGAGCCTGCGCGTCCGGAGCCCGTGCTCCGCAACGGGAGAGGCTACAACAGTGAGAGGCCCATGTACCGCAAAAAAAAAAAAAAAAAAAAAGAGGGAAGTTACAGCTAACCAAGAGGGGACAGCTGGAGTGAGCCAGGTGCTACTGCATTAGAACCTGATACTCCAGTATAACTCATGTCCTTTATTTCTCAGCCCTCAATGAAACAAGCAGGCAATATTGTAAGATGCTACGTGCTTGAAATAACTGAAGAAAATCCCTTTCCTAGCAGAAAAAGTGCTAATAAGAGGCAAGCAGCAGCAAGATTTGGAGAAAAGGAATAGGTTTCTGGATAAAGCCTGGTGAGTTCTTGCCCTCAGGGAGCTAAGAGTCTAGAAAGGCAGGGAACAAACAGGTAATTACAACAGTGTGATATGTACAAGATGTTACAGATCACACAAGATGAACACTTAATCTAGTTTTAGGATTTAGGGAAGGCTTCCTGGAGGGGTCGAAGCTAAGTTAAGAAGGCAGAATTAGATGACAAGGAGAGGAGAGTAACAGGAAAAAGGATGGGAAGCACCAAGGCGGAAGCAGCATATGCAGAAACCTGCTTGGGGAACTGTGAGTGATTAAGTAATTCTGAGTGTAGATGCCAAGTAGAAAGAGTGGAATAGGTACGCCTGGAAAGGCTAGCAAGGGTCAGCTCAGAAATGAAGCATGTGGGCTTTATCCTGCAGAACTGCACTGCCACTAGCCACATGTGGCTGTTTAAATTCAAATTAATTCAAATTAAATAAAACTAAAAATTCACTGTGTTGCCCCAGTCACATTTCAAGTGTTCAATACCCACATATGGCTAATGGCTACCATACCAGTTAGCACAAAACATATCCACGCTCTTGGACAGCACTGCAGAAAGGAAGAGCGACTGGAGGTTTTTATCCAGGATAGTAACATACTCAGACCTGCATTTCATAAAAATCCCTTTGGTTGCAAAGACAAGACTGGATTGGTGGGGAGCACACTGGAGGTTTCCTAATAAGATCCAGGAAAAGGTAAGACCTTTTATTACAGCACTGATTGTTTTAAATGTCTGCTTATTAAAAGAAGTTGAAATATTTTAATAGTTTGATGTTAAAAGGAATAAAAAAAACATGTAGGTCTAAGCCAGATCAGCACAGGAATCTGAGCATTGCTGTAGGAACTGCCATCATGTGCGCAAGCTCATGGAGCATCCCATCATTAGAAAGCAGCGCACTGCACCAAGTCAGCTGAGAGAGAGAGAGAGAGAGAGAGAGAGAGAGTGTGTGTGTGTGTGTGTGTGTGTGTGTAAGTTCTACTGGTCATTTGTTGGATCTCAGGACTGGTCTGCCCTTTGCTAGCATGAAACCAAGGTAGCTGGAAGGAAGTACCTGGATGACAAGAACTCATGCTATGGTCTGGTTCCCTGGTGTCCCACAGGCACCTCTAACTCAACCTAACTCTGCTATCTTCCTCCCAAAATCTTCCTCCTGTGTTTTAACCAAAGGTACCTAACTCAAGCCAGAAAGAGCACCCCAGCGTCCAAAATCTACAGAGCCTGTCTTCACTCCCAGGATCCCTCAGGCATCTCAATCCAAGCATGACAACACTCAACTCACCATCTTTCTCTGCAAGCCTGTTCTTTCTTCCCCTCTGCTTTGCTGACAGTCCATAATAGACGTGATTCTTGCTCACATTTAGGACCTCAAGCCTCAGTCCAAAGAGAGGAGGAAACTATTCAAATTAAGGTTTTGAAGTATGGAATTGGAAATAAGCTTTTAGTCTGTACTGACCTGAGTTAGAACTGCTGAAGGGTTTACCTTAAATGCTTGAATGGAAATGGAATTTAATCCCAACCCAGAAGCAGTTGAAAATTGGCAGGCTGCCCAGGCCATCAGACAAACTTTGGAAATCTGCCAACACTGAGACCCTGCAGTTCCATAAGATTATGTGTTAATTTTCAATTACTCTGCTTTTCTGTCTTTCAAAAAAAAAAAAAAAAAAAAAAAGACTGGAGAAAAAAATAATTCCTGAGTTGCCTTGGAGAGGTTCTCACAAAGAATTCACACAAGGTAGTTGTTTCATGGCCACACTGAAAACCTCATTAGTTCTTGCTTTTCAACCAAACTCTATTCTTCTCATTTCACAGAAAGAAAGACAATCAGTGGCCTGAGTCCACATATGAATAGTTTCTGCCTTGACCAATTTCATTTTGCCTCTTTTCTCAGTTTCCCCACACCTCTGTTGTTTTCAGTCTGAAAAAGCAGCATGCTGTGGCTTTTGTCATTCCACTGTTTTCTGTAGATAACAAGATAAACTTTTTACCTTGGCACCCAGGCAAAAAGCCATTTTAACAACCCACCTCTTAACTTGGTCATGTTTCTACAGCTCAGAAATAGTACTTATATTGTAGCATCTTCTGGTCTTTAGAAACTGCTTTTCCTTCTTGTGAAGTATGTATTAAAGTAAAAAAGTTCTGATAAAATCTTGCCTTTACTTAAGATTCCTCACAATTGGTGGCTTACTCAGGGTCTGTGGCTCTCATATTTACCTGTTACCACCCAAAGATGGTGTTATGTCCCAACACAATCACCTTCCTAAACTGAACAGAATAGAAAGAATTATTTAACCCTTGAGAAAAATAAAAATGAGGTGGTAGAGGAAAAAAGGTCTCCTGAAACAAATCTATGCAAATGGAAGTGTGATGTAATATACTAACACATGCAATTTTTTGTCAGAAACCACCTGAAAAAGAAGCTTATACCTACCTACATGTCTCCTCAGCTTCTCTGGGGGCAGCAGACCCCCCTGCTATTTTGTGAACCGACCCCCACCCATTCAACCATGTTATTCTAGGTAGGACCACTGAACAGAAAACCCCAGGGTGGGTAACATGATCCAAGACGGATCAAAAGGAACTTTCACTGAAAGTTTTCAAATTGGATCCACATAGGGTAATGAGGTTACAAAATGTGAACACATGGGTCTCTTGGCTTTGTTCCCTGCTGTGTGAAAAGGTAGTTCCCTCAGGGAAGAAGGAGCAGATGTGTAGCAGAGAGGATCAAGGAGCATGGGCAGGGGGTGGGTTGGGGGGAAGCACCTACATGAGTTAGAGTTCCCCTTGCTCTGTCATCCGGGAGGCCCAGCCGCATACCCCCTGCTTTGCCCACAGTCTGGTTACAAAAACAAAAAATCTTCTCGTTTTCCCTAAGCCAATTCACACTGAGCTTCTGTTACTTAACAGCCAAGACTTCTGACCAAAATGGAAACTAATACTAGGAGTGGGGTGTAACACTGATTGGAACTAGCTAAGTCAAGTTGAGGTGTCAGTGGTAGCAAAACTCTCCATCCCAGGGAGGGAATACATCAATCTTTGCTATATGACTACAGAGCAAAGCCACTGGTTAAACTGTAATCTCTGGGATCCTGGGACTTAGATCTTGTGCCCCTTCTGGCTGGAGTCCCAGGCACTTTGAGAGGAATAACAGGATGCAGTAGTGATTTCCTGAAGTCTTTAATATGATATTGCAAGGGAAAGAGATGCGTTGTCTGGAAGCCAGTTGCCTCAGCCCACCAAGGTGAGATAATTAAGACAACTAGGGTTTTTATGGGGGTTGTATTATCCCAGAAACCACAAACATAAATCTCAACTCTGGCAGGGTTGGTAGGGGTAGAGGCCCAGTTATGTATGCAATCTGAGACTGAGACCGTAAATGCTTCTTAAACAGACTATCAGCTGTCGTTCTGTATCCCTCCCTCAGGGCCTTCTAATTCCCGGGTGGGCTTTCCTCCGGGTTTCTCTGTTGGCTTAGGTTTTAATTCTCTCCGGTCTGGAAAATCAGTTACCATTCATCCATCTGCTTTGCTGCTTCCAAAATGGTGCCATTGTCTCCTTGTCCATTTTCCTCTGTTGTTGGTTTCTACTAAAGAAAATGTCTCGACTGTCATTTTCATGGTGTTTCAGGAGGAAACAGGCAAATGTGGCTTAATATGTCATGTTTTCTGTTACTTCCTTTTCCTCCCTTCTCTAAAATGCAATTATCCTATTTTCAGATCTCTACTTTTGTAGAGCTGTGAGTTGTAGAGATGTGTGAGTTCTTAAAACTTATAATTTGGTCCATGGTAGAATGGGTTAATGAATCACAGAAGATGTACCTAGACCTGATCCTGACAAATGGACATGACCTAGATATCGGGGACCCAGTGCTGTCTGCAGGGGATGGATAAGACTCCTGGGAGAGGCAAGGATGCATTTGCAGTCGTACTGCTGCATTGTCTGAGGAGGAAAGCTCTGGAAGTGGAAACGTGCATGGGAAGGGGTATGTGTGTGTGCATGTACACACTTGTGCACACCTCTGTGTGCTTGGTAGCAAAACAGTGCTCTGCCAACAAATTCTGTTATTCTTCTTTCCCAGGATCTCTCCTGTTCTTGACGGTAGAACCTTCTTTTGGGGAGATGCTCCTCCCTCTATTCTGATGATACAGGTCTAATGAGTGTGGCTTATCACACATACACAAGGATGGGCAGTAATGCCATCCAGGACAATAAGAATCTTTTCTTGGAGTTTTCTAACCCTAGGGAGGAAAAGCACAACCTCTTGAGTGACAAGGCTGTAGATGTGAGTAAAGCCATTGGCATCTTGAGAGGTGGCTGTTCTGTAGGAGAAGGGAATGAAGACAGCACACTGAGAGAAGCCGAGAGATGGAGAAGCCACAGGTGGACACCCTGGTGGCAGTTCAGTTGCTTTGTGATCTCTGGACACTTCTGCCCTTCCCTTCTGCTTTTGCCTTTGTCTTGGGGGTTTGTGCCTTTTATTTTCTTCTTTTTCTTTTATTGTGGTAAGAACACATACGATCTACTCTCTTAACAAATTTTTAAGTGTATGTTAGAGTATTTTTAAGTATAAGCACAAGGTTGTACACCAGATCTTTGGAACTTTTTCATCGTGCTTAACTGAGTTTGTACTTTTAAAAGTTAGATTTTAATACCTGAAGTTAAAAGAGTTAAAACTACTATACCAATCAAATGCACAAAGCCAAAAGTTTCATACTGGAGGTTTTTGTTGCTGCCAACCTTAAATGAAATGCCCCCAGAGTTGTAAATATTTATATCTGTATAAATAATTAAAGCCAAAGCTTTAGAAGACATTAAAAATATTAGCATCATTTTTCATATTGGTCTGAATATAAGGTATGACTTAAAATAGTACAATAGTACAGAGCATAATAACATAATCACACTCTGAACCCTGGGGAAGAAGAGGGACAGAAGCCAGCCTTGGAGGAAGTCGGATAGTGGAGGGACATTTTAAGTCTCTGTTTTAAAGTTATGAAAGTTTGTTTGTTTTTATGTGTACTGTTCTGATTCTTTAACAGAAAGCAAATTTCCAGAAACTACTTAGTCTAAGACAAAGATGAAATTTCTTTTCTACTGTAGAAATGTCAATAAAAATATTAGAGGGCAAATCCCTAGAGTGGAACCTTTCAGGAACATAATTTACAGTTTCTCACATGATTGCCAGCATCTTTGCCATTTATAAGGTTTTCTTCTGTACAAAGTAACCATTACATTTGAGATCATCTTTTATTTGGACTAATCAAGTATTGTTTTTCATCAATGGGGTTATCACTTTTTAAAAAAAATATTTATTTATTTGACTGCACCAGGTCTTAGTTGCAGCAGGTGGACTCCTTAGTTGCAGCTTGCTGGCTCCTTAGCTGCGGCACGCGGGCTCCTTAGTTGTGGCAGGTGGGCTCCCTTAGTTGCGGCTCCAGGGCTCCTTAGTTGCGGCTTGCTGGCTCTTAGTTGTGGCAGGTGGGCTCCTTAGTTGCAGCTCACTGGTTCCGTAGTTGTGGCACACGGGTTCCTTAGTTATAGCATGTGAACTCTTAGTTGTGGCATGCATGTGGGATCTAGTTCCCTGACCAGGGATTGAACCTGGGCCCCCTGCATTGGGAGCGTGGAGTCTTATCCACTGTGCCGGCAGGGAAGTCCCGGGTTATCACTAGTTTATTTTATTTTTTTTATCACTTGTTTTAAATGCACAGCTTATAGAAAAGTTAGAAACTGGAGCTCTTAACTTTTTCCTGCATTTTTATTACTGTGCATGTTCTTGTCTGATACAGTGATTTATGTCTTATGCTGAGTTCTAAAGAAAACCTCTTATTTCTGGAGAGTAGCTTTGTGCCCCTTGAGACTTCTCTGCCCCAGCAGAGGAAGGATCTATGACTGGGATGACGTGCTGGGTTCCTGGCTTTCATCAGACTCTGGAGACAAAGGTCTGACGACATTCAGAGGAGAAAATAAAAACTGATGAGTCCTCGAGGGAGTAAATAGGATACTACCTGAAATTTATACCATTTAGAAACTGGGGCCATGAAGAGCCAAATCTATGAATTACGCAGTTCATGTCCATATGTTCTATCATAATCTCATCCTGAAAATAAATGAAATCTCCTAAAATTCTAAGGACAATATTGTTAGGACAGGGGCATCACGTTCCCATGTAGCCTCTCCTCCAGCAACTACTCTTCTTGGTAAGTTACAGAGCTCCACCTTTGTTTCGGTCTCCTAAGGGCTTTGGCTATGCTTGGTCCGCTGGTCAGCCCGTGGAGAGTCTGTGACAACCACCTCTAGCATTGACTGAGCCTACCTAGAAAGAGATGCTAGCTGAAATGCTGACTTTAAAATAAAATCTTAACCCAGGCTATACTATCTTATCTGAAACAACTTTCAGAAATGGTAGATATTTTGTGACTGACAATTGCAGCTGGCCAGTGACTACTGAGCTGGGGCTTCATACAGCAACATCAAGCCTAAAGGTTAGTAGCCCTTCTAGAGAGGAGCTGGGATGACTACTGCTCCCAAGTCCCTTCCTTCAGTCTTCTCAAGCAGTAAAACATCATCCACAAATATGCACTCCCTCCAACAGCCTCTAGGAGCTACATTCAGCCGTGGTCACTGAATGCATGGTGCCCTTGATCACCATGCACTTAGGGCCTCAGGGACTCAGGTGACTCAAAGTGACAAAAGTAGTAAATGAAGAGAACTCAGGTGAAGTGAAACCCTAATACATGGCATTACTAAAACTAACATAAAACCTACAAGCTGACTGCTTTCAATAATCTATCTTGTCTTCCTAGTATTGAAACAGACACATTCCTGAGTTGATATTTAGATCCTAGGTCTGGGTCTGAATGCTATGGGTGTTTAACATAAAAAGCTAAGGCCAGCAAGGGTGGTTGTAAAATCTAGGCAGGTGGGAGAGGTGTAACTGCTTTGTACTCTTTCATAAGCCTCCATTCCTCCTTGAGAGGGCATTAGCCATAAATTATTCTCTCTTCCCCACCTGTTCTCTCATTATAGTTTACTTCCTAAATAATGACAACAGTATGTTACATTCTCAAATAAACCCCACAACATAGATACTATTATGCTCCTCATTCTAGAGATAAATCAACAAAGATAAGAAGCTTGTTCAAGGTCAGGTGACAGCCAGGATTCGAATGCAGTGTGGCTCAGAAGTCTGTGCTCAGTACCGACGGTGCTCATACCACCAATTCTGCCCAAGAGGAGTGGCTCGGCTATTGTCTTGCTAGTAGTGTCCCAACAAGGCTGCGGACAAGTACTCTCACCTGGTCCGGGTCTTGAGTCTCCACGAGGATAACACTGTACTATCAAGTCACTCTCACTTGTTAAGTCCCTAAATCCTCTATTCCAGGGTGGAGGATCCCTATAGTTTACTCCTTCCCTTCTAAGGCTACTTCCCAAATCTGCTTGATGGTAAGAATCACCTGGAATACTTGTTATAAGTGTAGCTTCCCAGGATCTCAGGATCCACCGGGTCTGATGTGATCTCAGAAATGTGTATGTTTAGCAAGTGACCTGGGTGATTCTTCTCATCACTCAAGTTCAGGAAATACTGCCCTAGGAGTTTTACCCAATGGAACAAACATAGTTGATCTGAAGTATTATATATTATATATATTAAGTCAAAGTATTATTAAGTAAATGACATTTCTATAGCTAAACTGATCCAAAGCAATCGGTACATATGGTTTTCTTCAGGTTTGCAGTACAGAGTGCTTTTCTTCAGGAAGGACTTGGGGAGTGGGTTGGAATGTCTTCATTCTTTTTTGTTTTGTTTTTTTGGTTTTTTTGAGCAATGACTGTTAGAAAGAATTCTTTAATGGTTGTACCCTTGAGGGACTTTCTGCATTGCTCTGGTGACGGAACAGCTTAAATGAGACAGAAAGTAAACCATTTCATACAGATCTTTTAAGTCCTGCCTAAGAGAATTCTGGAGAAGAGTAAACTAAATAAAGAGGAGAAAGAAGTAGACTGTTCTAGTTTCTTGAAGGACCCTAAGGAAACTCCCTGTATAACTAAGAGAGGGACTCAGGCTTTTCAGCTTAAATGCTTATGAATTCTATGTAGAATGATTTAGAATATAAGGAATTAGCTCAATTTACAGTCAAATCAGGAAGCAGAAATGATCTTTGATGCTTCAAGAACTCTAATGCAAAAATGTTGAAATTCGTGCTCATCAAAATATTGTTTGATGTTAAAAAAAAGAGCTCAAACATGCCTAATCTGCTTTGACACTATGTTCACTGCTTGTCACAAATGGAGAGCTTCCACCTCAGGCACCACTCCAAAGCAGCCTCCTTCAGTTGCTATATTTATAAGTTAGTAGGGAAAAAAAGGAAGATAAAAAGTCGAAAATAATATAAAAAGACAGTCAAAGGAGGGGAGGAAAGCCAGTCCTTTCTGCCCTGTGGAATGCTCTGCTTCCCAGGCCAGAGGCCAGTACCCAACTGTGAGCAGCAACTGCCGCACAAGCATCACGTACCTCTTGGTGGGAGTGGGAGCCCCGGAGGACATGTGGCTCACCATGGTGTCATTCACATTCGTCAGAGGGCGAGGAGGACTGAAAAGAAAAGACATTGACATTATATTAATAATTACCAGTGAGACTAGGGGAAACAAATGAAAAAGTGATAAGGGCAAAGGACCAACTATCATTCTTGATAAGCACAGTGGGACCCATAGGGAGTGAAGGTAGAAATGGATACTTTCAGCCTAAGTAAACTCAACAAGAAAGTCCTCTCGCACAAAGCCAAAGGACCCCAGAGCCATGTGCTACCTGGACAGGAGCAACAAACTGTCCCCACACGGCTACAGGGATATAACTCCAGTGGCTCTTGTTTTACAGTTTTATCACACAAGAATCTGCATTCTGCATTTCAGTTGTTTACAGGATCGCTAGGTGTGTGGCATCTGTGGTGTGTTACAAAGGTCACAACAGCAACACGCATGTTTTTCCTGAGATTTGGTTAGAGCTCACTGTCTTCCCTCAGATTTAGTTTGTATACTTTTTACTGAAACAATTAAATTGTTAAATACTAAGTTCTTTTATTAATCCTTTACTAGAATCTTAACAATGAGTTCATACCTGTACTCTGATTAGAAGGGTTTCTTTCATAAACTAATCCAAATTTAAATTTGAAGTAAGCATTTTTGATAACTTGTCTTTAGAGGCTAGTTTTCTGGACTCAAGGTCTCTTTCATCCTCTTGTGAGAGTCCTGAATGAACAACTCCAAAATTATCAAAAAGAATCTGTGATTCTGCCTTTCACAGCCATTCTTCAGCCCCTCTCCTTCCCCACCAGGTTCAGTTACAAAGGGCTTCTGTCTTGCACTTGGAACCACATGACTACTGCTAAATATTCCTCCTGGGAAATCTCTCACTTCCTCTCCTAAACTGAAAGAAGTACTTTTCAGAGAAATTTGTCCATCAAAAGCAGAAAAGTGAAACAGAAAAGTCCTTCTCTCATATTTAAGTGTTTGGGAACTACCTCCTGGTTCCTCCTTATCTCTAAGAGCTGAGTTAACTATGAAATTGTTTTTTAGAGGTTATACTCAGCAAGTCCTGGTGAACATTAAGGGACCAGAACCTTTATTGTTTTTGCAGGTTTCATAGTCCATTCAAACACAGGCACAAGGGAAAATTTTCAGGTAGATCCAATGTACTTAGAGAAAAGTTTAAGAGGGATGGATGGATGGATCGACCTCTAAATCTATCTATCTTTACGCTCCTTTTTAAAAAAACCAACTTCATTTCTGGGTAGGGAAATATTTTTGATGATTTCTCATTTAATGGAGAGGATCAAAGATGGGAAGTAATTTGCAGGGAATCGATTTAGGTCTCTTGATTTTTAAGCCACAGCAGTATGCTTATTGTGTCCTCCCTTTGTGTGACAAAGTAAGACATTCAGAGTTGAAATATGCCTTTCTAGGCTAGAATTCAATTACATGTTATTTATCTCACTACCTACTTTCCAGGCAGCTATCCAATTTTGCCTCCAAACTTTCAAGCCTAAAGGTAGTGCTGTGCTGAGATATAATCAATTAATCAACTGTTTTAGGTTGATTAATAACAGAAGTGAACACAGAAACTAGCTTCATTTTAGCCCTAAATTTATATTTTTGCCTCTCATTCTTTTAAATCCATTGTCCAAAGGGAACAAGGAAACAATGCCTATGAAAGAAACAAATCCAGCATCATAACTTTTCATACAGAAGGCACCAGAAACATTCTGGTCCTGCAAACACAATGGCCTTTGCTTCTTTAATATACTATTATTAGCAACCCATTTCCAAAACAAGATAAGGACATGTTCATGTTGATTTCAGAACTTATGTAGTTACCCAGTATATTTCAATATTGAAGATACTACTGCATTCAATTTCCTTTCTGACATTCTCCGAGGAAAAATGACAATCGAAAAAAAAAGTTTTTTAATTCCCTAAGTGTGGATCCATGTGATAAAATCTCATGATTTGTAGCATTTTGTTTGGTCTGATGCGACAGAAGTCTTTAATAATTATCTCTATCTCTTGGTAGACATCATGATCAATTATTATCTTACAGCACACATATCAAAGCCTCTTCTCTAATACTCAAAACCAGACAGTAATGATTACATTGTAAGTTGTAAACTAATCATAACTGCGCCCAAATTTCATACCATTTCTGAACTCCTAATGTTTTGTTAGGGAAATAGGTATGTGTTTATAGTCCAAAATGAAAGAGGCATCTGAAAACTTAAAGGGGGTCTTTCCCGTAGAATCTACCACTAGGCCCACAATTCACTGTGAAAGCCAACAGCTTAGATGTGGTCTTAGGAGATGTAATACATCAAAAATGACTTCTGGCTTAAGAAAAAAAAAGAATGCTTCTAGGTGTGAAGCAGACATTAATGGTACCAGTTACAGAAACTTACAAAGCAGTAGAATTGACACAACTCACCACATCAGTTTTGTTGATCTTTAACATTCAAAACCTGCTGAATACCTTGAGTATGTCACCAGATGTTCTATATCTTCCTTTGGTGAAGATCTCAGCAAGGTATTTTTAGACACTAATGAGTCCCATGATACCCAAGTGACCACCAACCATCACTTGGTACAGAGATTTGAGAGGTTCCTTTTGTTAATAAGACAGGCCAATTTTTTGGATGAGGAGATAGAAACAGATGAATGATCTAGATAGAAGGTAATTTGCTAGTTAGAAAAGGTGGGTATAAAAAGAAGACTTAGAATTTGTTAATTCTTTTTTTTTAATATATTTTTTTAGAATTTGCTAATTTTTTTTTCTTTCATATTTTTGGCGGTGCCGTGAGGCTTGTGGGATCTTAGCTCCCTGACCAGGGATTGAACCTGAGCCATTGGCAGTGAAAAGCGCCAAGTCCTAACCACTGGACTGCCAGGGAATTCCCAAGAGAATTTGTTAATTCTTAATCAAAAGGAAAGAGGCATGCCTCCTGGGTGCCTACTCATACAAGATAAGTAGGACTATCGTTATCTTAATAACCTAGCTATATGTACATAAACAAATCATCACAATTCAAAGTAATGAGAGCAGCAACACAAGTATACACAAAGTATTGTGGAGTCACAGATGAAGAGCTGTTACTCCTGCCTGGAAGAACAAGGGGTATAGTCAGGTGTAAGTCACATTGAGGAGAGAGTTTTCCAGATACAGAAAAAAGTTAAGGGCAACTTAGAAGAAATGGTATGGAAAAAGGCACAAAAATCCAAAAGTACATGGCATATTTGGGTGTAACTTATTTGGCTAGACTCAAAGGCCTTGGGAGGGGAGTAGTTGAAAATGCATCCAGAAAGGGAGATGAGGGCCCGGGTGTGAATGACACCTGTTCTATCACAAGAGAAGAAGTTTGGACTTTATACTGTAGGCAGTGGGGGAAGCATTAGAACTTTTTAAGCCAAAGGATGATGTGACTATAGCAGGCTTTTGAAATGATAACTCCAGAAGCTTGTAAAATACTGGTTTTAATCCAGGTGTGCACTGGAATCATCTGGGAAGGTTTTTTTTTTTGTTTTTTTTTTTTGCTGTACGCGGGCCTCTCACTGCTGTGGCCTCTCCCGTTGCGGAGCACAGGCTCCGGACGTGCAGGCCCAGTGGCCATGGCTCACGGGCCCAGCTGCTCCGCGGCATGTGGGATCGTCCCGGTCCGGGGCACGAACCCGTGTCCCCTGCATCGGCAGGCGGACTCTCAACCACTGCGCCACCAGGGAAGCCCTGGGAAGTTTTTTATATAATGAGATATCCAAGCTCTACCCTCAATTTAGTGAATCTGAATCTCTAGGGGCAACAGGATTCTTTTTAATGTACACCCCCATTTAAAAATCATTTATGTGTAAGACGTTTGGAAGGAGGAGGGAATGGAAGCTGGAACTTCAATTGTCCAGATCAGTGATTATGAGTGTGGACAGTGGTAGTTAAGATGGGGAACAGACAAAAGGTAAAACACTGTGCAGGTAATATGGATAAGATGTGGTGACAGATTAAGTACACACGGTTAGTAAATAAAGAATAACTGAGATTTTTACCTCGACTACTTGGTAGATAGTGATAACATATCCAAACTAGGGAGCACAAGAGTAGGAAACAGGATTTGGTGTTGGACTGGTGGGAGTAGAGAGAATGAGCAGGAAGGTAAGGGTGAACCGATTTCAGCTGTGAAGTCACTGAATCTGAAGTGGCATTGGTAAGCACAGGTAAATGATATCTTACCTGTATCTTCCAAGCAGATGGAAATAAGAGAATGGAACCCAGGTGAGATGTTAAGTTTGAAAATATTTGAGTGTCATCATTTAAATTGTAGCTGTGCATTTGAATACTCTGATCATTATAAAGATGGATTTTAATTTACTTTTTTTAGGTGGAGCAGGATAAGTTTGGGAAAATATCCAGTAATAGGGTGGCTTAGATAATAGGTATAGAGCTTCTGGTTACTAGTTAGACAAAACTACTACTAGGGGCCTCCCTGGTGGCGCAGTGGTTGAGAGTCCGCCTGCCGATGCAGGGGATACGGGTTCGTGCCCCGGTCTGGGAGGATCCCATATGCCGCGGAGCGGCTGGGCCCGTGAGCCATGGCCGCTGGGCCTGCGCATCCGGAGCCTGTGCTCCGCAACGGGAGAGGCCACAACAGTGAGAGGCCCGCATACCGCAAAAAAAAAAAAAAAAAAAACTACTACTAGAAGGGCAGAGTCAAGATGGCAGTGTGGGAAGACACCGAGTTAGTCTCCTCACAACTAGGGCGCCTGCCAGCTGCTGGTGGAAAACCCTGACACCCAAGGAGACTGGAGGAACCCCCAAGTGAACCGGTAAGACTTTGGGAAACAGAGTAGGGAGGAGAAGTAGTGGTCAAACAGGATCGGCGCCCCTGAGGCCAGGGAGATCAGGAGAGGCAGGCAGGAGGGGCCCTGTGGGAGGAGCAGAGGGCAATCACCTGGCCCACTGGGCCTGGGGGGGGCTGCTGAGCTCCCAGGCCAGTCCCCTGCCCTCCAAGGCCCACCCCCCATCCCCCCCGGCCACATTGGTCCTGGGGACATAGGAGGGAGGCTGGGGAGATCAGGAGAGGCAAGCAGGAGAGGCCCTCGAGAGGAGTGGGAGGGGAGCAGAGGGTGACTGCTCCGCCCACTTGGGCCCAGGGAGCCTGCTAAGCTCCCAGGCTGGTCCCCTGCCCTCCAAAGCTCCCTCCAGGTCCCATGAGTCCTGAGGGCATAGGAGGGAGGCTGGGGAGATCAGGAGAAGCAGGAGGGAGGGATCCTCTGGGAGGAGGGGGAGAGGAGTAGAGGGCGTTTGCCCCACCCACTAGGCCCACGGAGCCTGCTGAGGTCCCAGGACGGTCCTCTGCCCTCCAAGGTCCCCCCACCTCCCACCCCCCGCTGCACTGGTCCTGGGGGCACAGGAAGAAGGCCGAGGGGAGAACAGAAGAAGCAGGTGGGAGGGGCCCTCTAGGACAGGAAGAGCTGGAGAGGAGAGGAGGGCGTTTGCCCCACCCACTCAAGCCCAGGAAGCCTGCTGGGCTCCCAGGTGAGGTCCCCTGCCCTCTGAGACCAGGGTTGGGGGCACACCTGGGCCCCTTCTGTTCCTTGAGCCTAAGCCCCACCCCCCCAGCCCTTAGGTCCTTTTCCAGCCCTGTGGGTTCTAAGCATAGGCCTACCACCCAAACCTCACCCTTGCTCAGGTCCTGCTCTCCACAGCCAAGGCCTTTTCCCCATTTTTTGTTTTCTCTTTTCACTCCTCCTCTTCTTTACTATTATGGTACCGTTATACCTTCCGTTTGTTGATTCATCTATATTTTTATTTTTATTTCTAACACATCTGTTAGTTTCCTAGTCTAATTTTATTTTTTACTTTGTTATTGTTGTTTTTCCTTTTTTTGCCACCTCATGTGGCTTGCGGGATCTTGGTTCACGAGCCGGGGGTTGGGCCAAAGCTCCTGTGGTGGGAGCTCCATGTCGGAACCACTGGACTAACAGAGAACCTCAGACCGCAAGTAATATTCACCACAGTGAGGTCTCATGGATGTCCTCATTTCAGCACCAAGACCCAACTCTACTCAACAGCCTACAAACTCCAGTGTTGGAAGCCTCAGGCCAAACAACCAGTAAGACAGGAACACAATCCCACTCATAAAGAAAAAAAAAAAAAAGAGAGACAGCAAAAAAATATGTCACATATGAAGGAGCAGGGTAAAAACCTACAAGACCAAATAAATGAAGAGGAAATAGGCAATCCACCTGAAAAAGAATTCAGAGTAATGATAGTAAAGATGATCCAGAATCTTGGAAATACAATGGAGGCATGGATTGAGAAAATACAAGAAGTGTTTAACAAAGATCTAGAAGAACTAAAGAACAAACAAACAGAGAGGAACAACAAAATAACTGAAATGAAAAATACACTAGAAGGAATCAATAACAGAAAAACTGAGGCAGAAGAATGAATATATGAGCTGGAAGACAAAATGGTGGAAATAACTGCCAAGGAGCAGAATAAAGAAAAAAGAATGAAAAGAATTGAAGACAATCTTAGAGACCTCTGGGACAACATTAAATGCACCAACATTCGAATACAGGGGTCCCAGAAGAAGAAGAGAAAAGGAAAGGGTCTGAGAAAACATTTGAAGAGATTATGGTGAAAAACTTCCCTAACATGGGAAAGGAAATAGTCCCCCAAGTCCAGGAAGCACAGAGAGTCCCATACAGGATAAACCCTAGGAAAAACACACCAAGACACATATTAATCAAACTAACAAAAATTAAATTCAAAGAAAAAATATTAAAATCAGCAAGGGAAAAACAAAAAATAACATATAAAGGAATCCCCATAAGGTTATAAGCTGATTTTTCAGCAGAAACTCTGCAGGCCAGAAGGGAGTGGCAGGATATACTTAAAGTGATGAAAGAGAAAAGCCTACAACCAAGATTTCTCTACGCAGCAAGGATCTCATTCAGATTCATTGGAGAAATCAAAAGCTTTTCAGACAAGCAAAAGCTAAGAGAATTCAGCACCACCAAACCAGTTTTTCAACAAATGCTAAAGAAACTTCTCTAGGTGGGAAACACAAGAGAAGAAAAGACCCACAAAAACAAACCCGAAACAATTAAGAAAATGGTAATAGGAACATACATATCAATAACAACCTTGAATGTAAATGGATTAAATGCCCCAACCAAAGACACAGACTGGCTGAATGGATACAAAAACAAGACCCATATGTATGCTGTCTACAAGAGACCCACTTCAGACCTTGCAACATATACAGACTGAAGGTGAAGGGATGGAAAAAGATATTCCATGCAAATGGAAATCAAAAGAAAGCTGGAGTAGCAATACTCGTATCCGATAAAATAGACTTTAAAATAAAGACTATCACAAGAGACAAAGAAGGATACTACATAATGATCGAAGGATCAATCCAAGAAGAAGATATAACAATTATAAATGTTTATGCACCCAACATAGGAGCACCTCAATACATAAGGCAAATGCTAACAACCATGAAAGGAGAAATTGACAGTAACACAATAATAGTAAGGGACTTTAACATGCCACTTACACCAATGGACAGATCATCCAAACAGAAAATAAATAAGGAAACACAAGCTTTAAATGACACAAAAGACCAGATAGATTTAATTGATATTTATAGAACATTCCACCCAAAAGTGGCAGAATACACTTTCTTCTCAAGTGCACATGGAACATTTTCCAAGACAGATCACATCTTGGGCCACAAGCCAAGCCTTGGAAAATTTAAGAAAATTGAAATCGTATCAAGCGTCTTTTCTGACCACAATGCTATGAGACTGGAAATCAATTACAGGAAAAAAAATGTAAAAAACACAAATACACGGAGGCTAAACAGTGCGCTACTAAATAACCAAGAGATCACTGAAGAAATCAAAGAAGAAATTTTAAAAATACATAGAAACAAATGACAACAGAAACACAACAACCCAAAACCTATGAGATGCAGCAAAAGCAGTTCTAAGAGGGAAGTTCATAGCAAGTCAATCTCACCTCAAGAAACTAGAAAAATCTCAAATAAACAATCTACCCCTACACTTAAAACAACTGGAGAAAGAAGAACAAAGAAAACCCAAAGTCAGTAGAAGGAAAGAAATCATAAAAGTCAGAGCAGAAATAAATGAAATAGAAATGAAGAAAACAATAGCAAAGACCAGTAAAACTATAACCTGGTTCTTTGAGAAGATAAACAAAACAAAACTGATAAACCCTTAGACTCATCAAGAAAAAAAGGGAGAGGATGCAAATCAATAAAATTAGAAATGAAAAAGGAGGAATCACAACTGACACTGCAGAAGTACAAAGGATTATAAGGGACTACTAAAAACAACTATATGCCAATAAAAGGGACAACCATGAAGAAATGGATAAATTCTTGGAAAGGTACAATTTTCCAAGACTGAACCAGGAAGAATTAGAAAACATAAACAGACCTAACAAAAGTAATGAAATTGAAACAGTTATTAAAAATCTTACAACAAACAAAAGTCCAGGACCAGATGGATTAACAGGCGAATTCTATCAAACATTTAGAGAAGAGCTAACACTGACTCTTCTCAAACTCTTCCAAAAAATTGCAGAGGGAGAAACACTCCCAAATTCATTCTACGAAGCCGCCATCACTCTGATACCAAAACCAGAAAAATATATCACAAAAAAAGAAAATTATAGACCAATATCATTGATGAACGTAGATGCAAAAATCCTGAACAAAATACTAGCAAACAGGGCTTCCCTGGTGGTGCAGTGGTTGAGGGTCCGCCTGCCGATGCAGGGGACACGGGTTCGTGCCCCGGTCCAGAAAGATCCCACATGCCGCGGAGCGGCTGGGCCCGTGAGCCATGGCCGCTGAGCCTGTGCGTCCGGAGCCTGTGCTCCGCAATGGGAGAGGCCACGACAGTGAGAGGCCTGCGTAGTGCAAAAAAAGAAAAAAAAAAAAAAATACTAGCAAACAGAATCCAACAACACATTAAAAGGATCATACAGCATGATCAAGTGGGATTTATCTCAGGGATGCAAGGATTCTTCAATATATGCAAATCAATTAATGTGATGCACCATATTAACAAATTAAGGAATAAAAACTACATGATCCTCTCAATAGATGCAGAAAAAGCTTTTGACAAAATTCAACACCATTTATGATAAAAACTCTACAGAAAATGGGCACAGAAGGAACCCACCTCAACATAATAAAGGCCATATATGACAAACCCACAGTGAGCATCACACTCAATGGTGAAAACCTGAAAGCATTTCCACTAAGAACAGGAACAAGGCAAGGAAGTCCACTCTCACCACTCTTATGCAACATAGGTTTGGAAGTCCTAGTCACGGCAATCAGAGAAGAAAAAGAAATAAAAGGAATACAAATTGGAAGAGAAGTACAACTGTCACTGTTTGCGGATGACATGGTAACTATACATAGAAGATCCTAAATGTGTCACCAGAAAACTACTAGAACTAATCAATGAATTTGGTATGGTTGCAGGATACAAAATTAATGCACAGAAATCTCTGGCATTCCTATACACCAACAACAAAAAATGAGAAAGAGAAATTAAGGAAACACTCCCATTTACCATCGCAACAACAAGAACAAAAATACCTAGGAATAAACCGGCCTAAGGAGGTGGAAGACTTGTACTCAGAAAAGTATAAGACACTGGTGAAAGAAATCAAAGATGACATAAACGGATAGAGAAATATACCATGGTTTTGGATTGGAAGAACCAACATTGTGAAAATGACTATACTACCCAAAGCCATCTACAGATTCTATGCAATCCCTACCAAACTACCAATGGCATCCTTCCCAGAATTAGAACAAAAAATTTCACAATTCATATGGAGACACAAAAGACCCCGAATAGCCAAAGCAATCTTGAGAAAGAAAAATGGAGTTGGAGGAATCAGGCTCCCTGACTTCAACCTATACCACAAAGCTACAGTAATCAAGACAGTATGGTACTGGCACAAAAACAGAAATACAGATCAATGGTACAGGATAGAATGCCCAGAGATAAACTCTTGCACATATGGTCACCTAATTTACAACAAGGGAGGCAAGAACATTCAATGGAGAGAGGACAGCCTCTTCAGTAAGTGGTGCTAGGAAAACTGGACAGCTACATGTAAAAGAATGAAATTAGAACACCACCTAACACCATACACAAAAATAAACTCCAAATGGACTAAAGACCTAAATTTAAGACCAGACACTATAAAACTCTTAGAGGAAAACGTAGGAAGAACACTCTTTGACATACACCACAGTAAGGTCTTTTTTGACCCATCTCCTAGAGTAATGGAAATAAAAACAAAAATAAACAAATGGGGCTTAATTAAACTTAAAAGCTTTTGCACAGTAAAGGAAACCATAAACAAGACAAAAAGACAACCCTCAGAATGGGAGAAAATATTTGCAAATAAAACAACAGACAAAGGATTAATCTCCAAAATATACAAATAGCTCATGGAGCTCAATGTCAAAAAAACAAACAATCCAATTAAAAAATGGGCAGAAGACCTAAATAGACATTTCACCAAGGAAGACATACAGATGGCCAAGAGGCACATGAAAAGATGCTCAACATCACTAATTATTAGAGAAATGCAAATCAAAACTACAATGAGGTATCACTCCACATCAGTCAGAATGGCTATTATCAAAAAATCTAGAAACAATAAATGCTGGAAAGGGTGTGGTGAAAAGGGAACCCTCCTGCACTATTGGTGGGAATGTAAATTGATACAACCACTACGGAAAAGTTTGGAGGCTCCCTAAAAAACTAAAAATAGAACTATCATATGACCCAGCAATCCCACTACTGGGCATATACCCTGAGAGAACCATAATTCAAAAAGAGTCATGTACCACAATGTTCACTGCAGCTCTATTTACAATAGCCAGGACATGGAAGCAACCTAAGTGTCCATCGACCAATGAATGGGTAAAGAAGATGTGGCACATGTATACAATGGAATATTACTCAGCCATAAAAAGAAATGAAATTGAGTTATTTGTAGTAAGGTGGATGGACCTAGAGTCTGTCATACAGAGTGAAGTAAGTCAGAAAGAGAAAAACAAATAGTGAATTCTAACACATATATATGCAATCAAAAAAAAAAAAGGTACTGATGAAC
Source organism: Mesoplodon mirus (assembly GCF_964341445.2). Taxonomy (NCBI): domain Eukaryota; kingdom Metazoa; phylum Chordata; class Mammalia; order Artiodactyla; family Ziphiidae; genus Mesoplodon; species Mesoplodon mirus. The sequence continues at coordinate 44,502,932 of NC_138990.1, forward strand.
CTAGAGGCAGGGCAGGAATAAAGATGTAGACAAAGAGAATAGACTTTAGGGCACGGTGTGGGGAGGGGGAAGCTGGGACGAAGTGAGAGTAGCATCGACATATATACACTACCGAATGTAAAATAGCTGGTGGGAAGCAGCTGCATAGCACAGGGAGGTCAGCTCAGTGCTTTTCGATGATCTAGAGGGGTGGGATAGGGAGGATGAGAGGGAGGCTCAAGAGGGAGGGGATATGGGGACATACATATGCATATGGCTGATTCACTTTGGTATACAACAGAAACTAACACAGTATTGTGAAGCAATTATACTCCAATAAAGATCTATTAAAAAAAAATCCTATTAGAAAGTAAAAATTTAGCTTACTGCACAAGTCATTTTCGCATTACTTTTCTTATGACCAGACCACTCCAATTCATTCTGGTGGATGCTCTGGAATGTAGACTAACTTGAAATTAGAATTACTACAGAATCTCTCTTAAGGTTATTAAAGCTAGGAAGAGATGAAGAATAACTGATCATGCCTTTAAAATCTTCCAGGACAGATTATATATAATTGTGTATTTCTTTCTTTCATTTATCAAGTATTTGTTGTGTCTCTACAAAGTGGTAGGTACTGTGCCAGCTGCTGGGGATAAAAATTAAAAGGATGAAAACTGAAGTTTTATGAAGAATAAAAATTCAGAAAAAATAATTATAATATAATGCAGTAAGTATTTAATAAAAGAAAAACTGTGACACGCTATGGGGAAATATTGAGATCACCTCACCCCATAAAGAGAAAATATATTTCCAGTGTGTTAAAGAACTAAATGTAAATGCTTAATTGTACAACTCACAAGAAAACATATAAGTCTATGGATAGAGAGGATTTTCTAAGCTCAAAAGCAATGGAAAAATTAGGAAGAAAGAGACAAATTAATTCAAATGATTTAAAAAATCAGAAAAGAAAGAAAAATACAAATTTGGGGAACTATTTCAACAAATGTGACAGAGCAAGAATTAACAGCCTTAACGTACAAGGGATTCATACAAATTTATAAGAAAACTATTAAGATTGCAATTAGAAAATGGTCAAAGTGAAAATACACGTTTAAAAAGAATAAATACAAATAATTCAATTTGAAAATACTTTATGAAAAAGCAAAGAAATTTGTTAAAATTACAGACCATTTTCCCTTATAAAAAATAATAATGATATTTTTAAACTTTAAGGTAATCTTAAGGCTGGAGAGGATTTTATGACACAGGCTGTTAACTGTCTATTAGGTAAGAAAGTGAAAGTACAAAGTTAAGCAAAATTTCTAGAAAGCAATTTGACAATATGTCCATCAAAGATCTTTTAAAAAGTTCAAGTATTTTGACTCACTAGTTCCCTTTCTAGGGATATATTCCAAGAACTTAATCAGAAATGTAAAGACAATTTTACATTTTAAAATATTTAGGAAAACATTATTTACAACAGAATAATTCTGGAAGAAACCTAAAATATTCAAATATGACGGAAAGGAAAAGTAAACCACAGTACATCAATAAATATAGCATATTATGCTGTCATTAAAAGATAATGCTTACAGAGAGTTTTCTAATTACATGAGAAATAGCTTATCATGTAAGAAGTAAAAAGAAGGGCAAGGTAACTGTCATACTAGCTAACAATTACTGAATGTTTGATATATAGCTATTAGACACAGTGTTTAGGGCTTTAAATGTATTATTTATTTTATCTTCACAAAAACCCTATAAAATAAGATAAAATTATTTATACATACACACAGCAAGGTCTCACCTAAACAATATAATAAGTGTAAAGCAAAATATCTGAAGGAAATATGTCAAAATTTAAGAAAAGTGGAATTACAGGAATTATTTTTCTTGCTTATTTATACTTTCCTGTACTCCTCCAATTTTTCAAGTTTAATTTTTTCTTGATTTTCAGAGAAAAACATGCTTAATAGTTAAAACAGAAAAAAAAAACCTTATTATACCACTGAGTCAAATTTTCTAAAGTGAGCCTGTACTGTTTCTGTTATCACTAAGAAAGCAAACTGAGAAGGAAAGTGTTTTACAAACTTAGAACTTTGAGACTATTAGTAGAAGACCTGTTAGATGTTTTGAGTAGGTCCAAAATTCCACAACCCCCCAACATCCCTACCACCACATCCACAAAAAAGAAAGAAAATATTTTAGATCTGTCTACATTATCTCCTCTACTAAACTGCAGGAAATCTGTGTGCTTTTTTTATCACTGTATTTCGAGTATCTAGCATGGTACGAGACACGGATTAGGTTTTCAGGAAATGCTGGATCATGAGTCAGCACCACGTCGTGTGGAGAGTGTGTAAGAAGTAACCTTTCTGTTATATTTAGCTTTGGTGAGACTCTTCTCCGAGAATGGAATTAGCATTATCAGTTGTTATATTTGGTAGGCATGTTTGGAATGTTTGTAGCCATGGCTAGTTTTCATCTGTGACTTAGTAATGGAATCAACAGAGTGGAGAGTGTCTTTCACAACAATAATAATACTTATTGAGTGCTTAATACATGCCAGACTTAGTTCTAACATTGTGCATGGATTCACTCATATAAACCTTACAACCACCAAGGGGGCAGATCCTATTATTAACTTTATTTTACAAATGGAGACAGTAAGGCACGGAGAGAAGTAATGCACCTGAGGTCACAGTCAAGACGTGTGGCAGAAGTAGGATTTGAACCAAGGCAGCATGGCTCTTGGGTCTGTATTCTTAATCATTACGGTATAGTGTCTCTACTACCTTTGTTGCATTTTTAGAAAAAACTTACTTAAGACTGTTTGGTCTATAAATTAAAGGCAACAGCATGATGTGAGAATCAGCTCTTGTAAAGTTGTTTCTATAGGAAGATGAAACAATAATAACCCCAGGGTATGATTTTGGGTGATTTATTCTTTCCCCTGTCACTTCAACAGAACTCTGTATTACAAATGCTTCTCTGAACTCAAACCATTTGGTTGCATTTTTAACCACCTCTGGACTGTCCCAGGGAAAACAAGGTAAGCTAGTAGGGACTGTTTCCTTCAAAAGCATACCTCTAATTTATTAAAATGACTTTCAAATCTAGCCTTAATTTCAAAGATCTTTTGGAATCTTCATCTCAGCCTAACAAAATACATACATTTGATGAGGAAATTATTTATTATATCAGCCAGACTGTTGACTTAAAAAAAAGTTTAACGCTGGGCTCAGGACCAATACTGAGTGTGATTACTTGTTTTTGACTTTCTAAGTTGACTTAGATCAACTTAGGGGAAAACAGTTTCTTGATATGACCCTTCTAACCAAGGATGTGAAAGTATAATATTGTTGTTTAAGCAAAGTTTCTACTTAAAAATTGTGAGTGAATAAAGGGGTACACGAACAAAGCCAAGTCTGAAGCCTGAGAAGACCAGTGAGATCTCGGGCACCTGTCACTTCTCCGTAGGCCCTTTGGTGTACCTCTTCTGTAGGAAGTCGTCCATATAGACAGATACTTATCCCTACCCTATACTTTTAAAAGCATTAGCTCGTTATCTTGCTCTTCCTCCCAGAATTTTTTTTTTTTTTTAGTTGTAGAGGTTATGGTTACAGTCCTGCAATTCTCTTTTACCTTGACAGTTATCTGCCTGCCAATCATGCACGTGGGGACTTTTTATCAGACTTTTTGGACTGTTTATTACTGTTAATGTGCAAGGAAAAAAGATTTTATTATGCCATATGCTTTCATTTACTTGATTACTTTTTTGTATTCCCCACAACAATGCTTTATATATGAGGTACTTAACCATTTTAGTTAAGTACATTTAATAACTTATTACAATTTTTGTAGCCAGTTATTTCACCTTCAATCCTAGATACTTGTGTTGTTTCTGAAATTATCTTCCCTACTCACTTTGTTCATACTTTTCTCATCATTAAGTTTATGCAGATTTCACCGTACTTTAAGACAAATTTAAAACCCACACTGTGACTACTTCATTCTTTTATCTGTCAAAACTCAGGTCTTCCACATCTTTCAAGCAAGTTGTTCATTCACTTCTTCTAAGCCCCTGCTTTCAAAGCTTCTCCTAGGTATCTATCCTGGAATGTCTTTCTTCATAGACTTGCCAAGGTTACACTCTTTCTCACTTTTTTTTTTATGAGAGAAATGGCTCTAGAAATTTCAGTATCTCCATAAGGCCCTTCTGATTACTACAAACTCCATTTAAATAAACAAGGGTCTTACCAATATACAAACAAACAAAAATCCATGGCTTATTCATGCCTGGCACTATTAGGGGCTTTGAGAAAAAACGAAAACAAGTTTGAAGACTGTTCCTGCCCATAAGAAGTTTATATTCCAATTAGTCTTCATACTTAGTCTTCACAACAGGCGTTTAAGCTTTAGCTTAACATATTACAATTTTTAGGTCAAATCTAACTGATAATTATCATTCACAATAAAAAATGTGTAAAATCATTTCTAACAAAGACAACTTAATTATTTCAAATAATTAACCACAGACCAGTACAGGAAAACAATATAAAAAATCCCATGAAGTTAACAGTTACAAGATTTGCTGTGTATTTGCATATATTTCCTGGAGAGGGTTGGGAGGAAAGGGGTAATGCACCTCAAACATTTGCTGAGTATGAGCTCTGTATCAGCACTCAGCTAGGTCCTCAGATACATTACCGGAATTCTTGCTACTACTCATGATGGTATTCTTATTTTACAAATAAAGAAATAAAGGTTAAAGGGGATTATTAACATGCTTAAGGTCACAAAACTAGTAAGTGGCAGGACCAGCATTGGAAGCCCCTTTTATCTGGTTCTAATGACATTGAATAGATCAAATCCACAGATTCACCATCCTAACCCAGGCATCTCTGTGTTGTCCAAATGAATTTTTCAGATTAGAGTTCTCAGGGAAGAATAAATTCTCATCTTTAAGAAACACAGCCCTAGTTCAGGACCACTGGCTTCAAATCTAACTTGAAGTATCTTTAAAAAAAAAAAAAAGATGAATTTACTAAGTATCATAACTAAATGATAACTAAATTCATAACTAAACTTCATGAAGGGTGGGGGCTTCCAGGACACTGGAATGTCATTAGGACACTCATTGTTATCCTTGCTGAGACCTCATTTTGAATCAGAGTCTATACAGATCTCACAGCTTTTTATGCTTAACAAGAAACAACTTTTGCCTCACTTCTGGTAACTTCACCCTTGGTGAACAAAATCTCTTCCCTCATTCCAATTTGAGATTCCCAGAAAAGACTCAAGATGACCTACCTTGAGTCATCTACCCACTCTGGTAGACAGAGGGCCCAATACTTTGATTAGTTGTCCTCTTAGAACAACACAGTTAGGACTGAGAGAGCACCAGTTCTCCAAAGAAGTGGGTAGTACTCCCAGAAAAAAGACTGAAGAGCCAATCAATGGAAAACATTCACTTACTTAAGGATTAAGTTTTATTGAAGGAAAAGTGTCAAATGACCAAGTCTGGGGTCCAGGCACTCCTGAATCTCTGCTTGGGGTGATAAGCCCAGATGACACTGCTTTAGGATGAAGGTGGTATTTGTTTCTCTCTTCTTAGCTATTACCCTCCAAAATTTGGTAGCCTATAAACCTATTCACAGACCTCCACATTGAAACAATATATGATCCAATATGAAAGTCAGTTTATCTAATTATTCCATTATAATGAAGAGGAAACATGGACTTATAATGATCTATAATAATGGCATACTGTAGCTCTGGTGAAATATTAAGGAGGGCAGATTCTAAAATCTCCTTAATCTCTAGGATTCTTTTTTTTTTTTTTTTTTTTTTGGGCCTCGCTGCACGGCTTGTGGGATTTTAGTTCCCTGACCTGGGATCGAACCCGGGGCCCTGGCAGTGAGAGCGCCGAGTCCTAACCACTGGACCACCAAGGAATTCCCTCTATTACTCTCTCTAAAAGCACCCCGCCTGCCTCTAGAAAACAGCTATGACAAGCGCAGCTCACTTTTTTTTTTTTTTTTTTTTTTTTTTCTTTTTGCGGTACGCGGGCCTCTCACTGTTGTGGCCTCTCCCGTTGCGGAGCACAGGCTCCGGACGCGCAGGCCCAGCGGCCATGGCTCACGGGCCCAGCCGCTCCGCGGCATATGGGATCCTCCCAGACCGGGGCACGAACCCGTATCCCCTGCATCGGCAGGCGGACTCTCAACCACTTGCGCCACCAGGGAGGCCCCGCAGCTCACTTTTATCCTCCACGAGTAGTGCGATGTTTTGCTCTTTATTGATGTCTATGTACCAGACCAACTATCTCCCGTTACTCCAGGAGGTGCTGTGGTTATCCGCCAAAGCAAAGAGCTTAAACAAGCCAATGAAAATGCCTTTGGGAAAACCATTAAAAAATAACCATATGGTATGGTAAATGTAGCAAAATATAATATTATATATTTACAATGAGGTTTCTCTGACTTCTAGGAAAGTACATTTTACTTTATTGGTCACTGACAATTAATTAACCGAAAGAAAAGATTTAAGATTTCCAAAACCAACTTCTAAATACATCGCAACTAATCCATTGATGTAAAAAAGACCTATCAACAAACACACATGCCTCAATTCCTATTTCTAGCAATTTAGCATAGCCATTTGTGGTATAAGACTTAGAATGAAATATTTCTCAGGAAGGAAAGGTTTACCACAAACACATTCTTATACAGAATTTTCACCACTAGATAGCATCTAGAGACACCCAGAGTAAGCCAGGTATCTTGCTCTAGCTCTGGAAAAGGATAGAATTGTAAAATGAGGCAATAATTAGCAAATTATTTAGTAGTATTGCTCAGTTTAATATGATTACACTGAAAAAGTAGGCAAAGGGTCCTATGAAAGAGATAATTAAATCGTCTGAGATGTACTGTTTTATTTTAAAAACCTTTCCACAATGAATCCCTGAATCTTTCCTTCGTTGTTCTCCTTGTTCATTAAACTTAGAGAGGAAGTTGTGAATACTTTACAGACGTCAACTCCTATATTTCTAGAAAGGAGAAAAGAGGACAAGTTAAATACGTTATCAAGTTTCTGCTCACAGAGAGGTCAATGAAATACATGATGCAAAGTCATTTCCTGATCTGTTCATATGGTTATTACTGAAACCTGTTTTCAAAAATGGAAACAAACATGTTATAGGAGACAAGCTGACTCTTGTATATTTTTAAAAGTATATTTTTAAAATTAACCAATTAACCAAGAAAAGATACAATGGGCTTCCCTTCTTTGTAATAACTGGATGGGAAGTTCCAGAGGCTCTAGCATCCTGCCAAAAATAAACACAATCATCATCAGCCCAGCAGCTCAAGCAGCAAAAACATAAAGGCAAGGAAAAGCTATCAAACCTTTACATTCTGTAGCAAACGCTTCTTCTTTCTCTATGGATCTGGCATCTAATGTATTATTACACTGCTGTTGTCTCTAAGGAAACAGAACAATCACATGATGAAGAATCTTCTCTACAAGGTAGTATATCCCACAGAGCATTTTGGGAAAAAGCAGGTACAAGAGAACAATTCACCAGAAGGCAAGCACACGTCTGCACTCCGTCAGCGAGTCCATCAAGCAGTCGAATGCAGCCAATGACAGGAAGGCAGATGCAGCACACAGAGTAGGCACCAATCCTTAGAAGCTTAAATGTGAAACACACCCTCCTGCGACAGAATCCAAGTTCTGCTGCAAATCAGTGACCTAACTAACACAGTCTGCAATTCCATTCTGATGGGGATATTCAGAGCACCCCCCTACCTCTTTTCTTAGGGTCTCTCCTAATTGCCAACCTCTTGATAAGAAAGCAGTTGGCAGAACTCTGCCAAGCCATCCAGGTAGGTAGCAATTGGGAGCTAGGAAGAATTAGCAAGCCTTGACTTTTTTGTTTTGTTTTGTTGAAGAGGAGTTAATGGAAACACAAGCAGAATGAAAAAAACAGACCCATGGTGTCTACCTACCTACCTTACCTACCTTTGCATCTACCTTAGATGCAAAGAGCTCCTTACTCCATAAAGGCATATCATCAGAGGGCAGCTAAAAGAGAAGGGCTATACAGTGTGAGCTGTTGAGTAGGTGGGCTTTCAGGGACACCTCTAGCAGGACAATCACCTGACGAGAATGTCCCTGACACTCAGAGTCATCCTGTGGCCTCTTTTCTATTTCATCTGCTCGAGAGCTCCTAAATCTATCTGCTCCTGGTCTCCACCATCTCCACTGGCATCATCACCTTTCAGCATGCATTTTGTTAGTGTAACTTAAATACTGTAAAGGTTTTCTGTTAGTCCACTGGTGTCCAGAGAACCTTTAAGCTATTGCTCATCTGATTTTTTTTTTTTTGCGGTACGTGGGCCTCTCACTGTTGTGGCCTCTCCCGTTGCGGAGCACAGGCTCCGGACGCGCGCAGGCTCAGCGGCCATGGCTCACGGGCCTAGCTGCTCCGCGGCATGTGGGATCCTCCCGGACTGGGGCACGAACCCGTGTCCCCTGCATCGGCAGGCGGACTCTCAACCACTGCGCCACCAGGGAAGCCCTCATCTGATTTCTTATGGTTAAAATTACTTTCCTAAGCACAGGTCTCATGCTACCATTCTGCCCCTCATCATCAATTCTCTACTAATCTCCCAAGTCAGAACAAACATCTTTCTCTCCACAGTCACTACCCAGACACTACAGCCCAGGTCTCCTAGTCCACCTTAATGTTCATGACTTCTTTACACTTCCTAAGTGTTCTGGGCAAATATGCTACTCCATTCAAACGCAGGCCCTGAACTTTTCTGCCACAGTAAAGCAAAAGTAAGACAAAATGGTAAAAGATACACAATTATTTACACTAAAAACAGAGTAAGTCAAAATGGAAGCCAGACTAACAACCTAAGTGTTGTTAGGACTGGGAAAGAACTCTTATCATTTGAGATAAATGAAGAGGCAAGAAAAGGCAACCCAACAAATCAGACCACTAGCTAGTTAACATAAACACTCTGATATCAATAATAAAATTCTACAGAATGAAATGAATGCATGTGTTCGAATGCTCAGCAGAAAATAAAAGAGTAGATTCATATGACATAGCAGAAATATAATAAGAACAAAACAGTGGTGGGATAACATCTTTCAAGGCTACAGACTGTAAGGATATACACGAGGGATGAGAGCACAGAATATGAAGTGCAATGTGAACAACAACGGGTGAAATTAATTTCAGGGGAAAAAAAATGAACTACTGAATACCAGAGATTGAAATGCCTTCATTTTATAATAAAAATGCATCACAGGGGAAGAAGAGGCAGTGGAAAGTGGAAAGAACACAAGTGTGGGGGAACTGGGTTCACCTTCCAATTCTGGTACTAAGCAAATGAAGTGACCCATATGACTCTGGACAATAAAGCCCTTTGTGCCTCAGCTAATTGGTCTGGGGCTGGTTCTAGAACAGTGGTTTTCACATGTATTCCCTGGGCATCCAAAGATTCCACAAGGTGCTTCAGTATCCAATGAGGAGAGCAAGGGGATTAGGTCCCAACCTCATTTCAATAAGAGCAGCTCCACTTCTATTCCATGTAAGAGTTCATATAAACAAAATGTTCCACCGCTGTTTTAAAAAGTTTGAAAACCCCTTTCCTTACTACAAAATTTAAAATAGAAGTCTCTACTGTACTCACTCATAGTATCCCTTTCTTTTCTTGTATAGTCCTCGTCACAGTTTGCAATTACATATAATTAGCATTTACTTTTTGACTGGCCTCACTCAAGAGGCTGTAAGCGTCATGAGCGCAGGGCCCATAGAGTTTATTCCACCACCGTGTTCACACTGCTTACCTAACACTGTGACTGACACATAGTGGGTGCACAACAAATACTTTTCAATAATGAAATTTTATGATTCTACTTTTCATTCCACTCTACATGAAACAATGTTTTAGCTAAACCAAAAAGTACAAGTTGGTGAAGGGCTCATGGAAGAGATGTCCTGATAAGGAAGTCAAAGAAGGATACCTAACAGACAGGCCTTTTGGGATGGTAAAAATTATTGAGTGGGAGGAATAATGATGACTAAATAATGTTCTCAGGAGTTTACCCGGACACAGGAAAACAGGAGTATTTCTCATATGTACTAAATGCATCAGGTCAACTCTGCCTGTTAAATCAGCCTTGGTATTTAATTTCTGGGCCAAAAGAATCTAAAAGTAATTTTAAATGCCCTAATACATTAGGGAGTTTGCCAGGGGAATAAAGAACCACACGCCACTCATTAAATGTGTATCAAAGTCTCTGCTAAAAAGGCCATACAGAGACCTTTGGAGACAGTGCTATGAAAGTGAATTATAAACCAGCTGAAGGGATAGTGTAGGGATTTCTGGTTCAAACTGGCAGATTGAGCACATGCTGAGAGCTCACCCTCCTGTACCAAAGAAAAATGACTTAAAGATATAAAAATTAATTGATACATGCATAGCTAGAATCCAATTTTTTTTAAAAAAAGGGACACTTTCTTTAAGCCTAAAAAAAATGAAGAAGTATCCCCCAAGGAAGAAAATAAACAAGAAGCCATCGTGGTGAGCAAGGGCTGTGCTGAGCTTCCATCAGCTACACACAGGATTGCAGGCCAACTTTGAGGAGGCTGGAAGAACTTAACCAAATCCCACCTCCCCCCACCCCAAAAAATCCCAGAGAAAACAGAGCATCTAAAAAGGTCTTTAAAATGAGTATATTTAATACCCTCAGGCACCTAAAGGATAGAGTAGCATTCATTAAATGTTCTGAAAAATAACCATTTAGATTTTTTAAATGAAAACCATAACTATTGAGATTTTTATTTTTTATTTTATTTATTTATTTATAATTTATTTATTTATTTTTGGCTGCGTTGGTCTTCGTTGCTGTGCACGGGTTTTCTCTAGTTGCAGTGAGCAGGGGCTACTCTTTGTTGTGGTGCAAGGGCTTCTCATTGCAGTGGCTCTCTTGTCGCGGAGCACGGGCTTCAGTAGTTGTGGCTCGTGGGCTGAGTAGTTGTGGCTCACAGGCTCTAGAGCACAGGCTCAGTAGTTGTGGCACATGGGCTTAGTTGCTCCGTAGCATGTGGGATCTTCCCAGACCAGGGCATGAACCTGTGTCCCATGCATTGGCAGGCGGATTCTTAACCACTGGGCCACCAGGGAAGTCCCTATTGAGATTTTTTTTTTTTTTGCGGTACGGGGGCCTCTCACTGTTGTGGCCTATCCCGTTGCGGAGCACAGGCTCCGGAAGCGCAGGCTCAGCGGCCATGGCTCACGGGCCCAGCTGCTCCACAGCACGTGGGATCTTCCCGGACCGGGGCACGAACCCATGTCCCCTGCATTCGCAGGCAGACTCTCAACCACTGCGCCACCAGGGAAGCCCCCTATTGAGATTTTTAAAAACCTCCACAGATAGGCTGAATATACAAGCCTGAATACTGCTAAAGGCTGATGGTGCTTTTTTTTTTTTTTTAAGTTAAGAAACATGAGAGCTAAATCCAGTTTTAAAGTCTGTAACTCAGAGTTCAGAGAGACCAGAGGCAATGAAGGAGAGGCAATAGTATCTAACACAGCAAATGGATGAGAATTTTTCAGAACTGATGAAAGACATGAGCCTTTAGAGAGTAAGAATTCTCTGAGTAGTAAAGCAAGTTAAATAAAGTTTTTTTTAAAGTTTGTATCTAGACAAATTATAGTAAAACTTCAGATTACCAATGTTATAAAGAAAACCATAAAAGTTACTAGTGAAATATGAGAGGGTCAACAAAAAGGAAGGGGAATCAGATTGTTATCAAGACTGGTTACAAGATAATAGAGGAATGATATCTTCAAAGAATGAAGGAAAAACATCTTTTGGCTAGATTTTAAACCCAGACAAATTATCATTCAACAGTGAGGGTATACCACAACAATTAGGCAAGAAAAAGAAATTGAAGATATCTAAACTGTAAAGGAAGAAGTAAAACTGTCTCTATTTGCAGATGAAATGATCTCCTATATAGAAAATCCTAAAGAATCTACCCCTCACCCCCCAAAAAGAAACTGTTAGAGCTAATAAACAAACTGCAAGGTCAGTGTACAAAATCAGTTGTATTTCTATATACTAGCAATGAACAATCTGAAAATGAAATTAAGAAAACAATTTCATTTATAATAGCATCAAAAAGAATAAAATTCTTAGGAATAAATTTAATCAAAGAAATGCAGCACCTGTACACTGAAAACTACAAAACGTCATTGAAAGAAATTAAAGAAGATCTTGGGCTTCCCTGTGGTTCAGTAGTTAAGAATCTGCCTGCCAATGCAGTGGACATGGGTTCGAGCCCTGGTCCAGGAAGATCCCACATGCTGCAGAGCAACTAAGCCTGTGCACCACAACTACTGAGCCTGCGCTCTGGAGCCCGCATGCCATGACTACTGAAGCCTGTCCACCTAGAGCCTGTGCACTGCAACAAGAGAAGCCACTGCTACGAGAAGCCCGCTCACCACAACGAAGAGCAGCCCCCACTTGCTGCAACTAGAGAAAGCCCAAGCACAGCAACGAAGACCCAATGCAGCCAAAAATAAAATAAATAAATTTATTAAAAAAAAAGAAATTAAAGAAGATCTAAATAAATGGAAAAACACTCCATGTTCATGGATTGGAAGACTTAACATTGTGAAAACAGTAATGTTCCCCAAATTGATTTACAGATTCAGTTCAATCCCTATCAAAACCACAGCTGCCTTTTTTGTAGAAATGGACAGGTTGATCCTAAGTTCATAGAGAAATACAAGAAAGATAGAACAGCCAAAATAATCTCCCAAAAGAACAAAAGTTGCAGGATACATACTTCCTGATTTCAAACTTACTACAAACCTATTGCAAAGTAGACTAGTTTGTTTTATGTTAGAAGGTTCAGGGATATTCATAAATTATCCATCACTCTCCGCAGTTACACAGAAATCCCTAATTAATACCTGAAATTATTGTCTTTGAAAAAGTTTCTAAGTCTAAACACTGTGTAAGGATTAAACAACAGTTCATGAAGGCTTTTTAAGTAGCTCTCTAACTGGTGCCCCTTTCAGTGCCATGAACTCTACTTCACACCCCACACCTCTGTTTGCATGGTTTGTTGGAATTCCCAGAGTAGAAGTACAGCTGATAATGGTACTCTTACAGCTTCTTCACTTCACTATTTCTCCTCTGTCCCCATATAAAGGTTGGGGAAATGACAAATGGACACAGTCACAGGAAGCTAAAGGATGTTGCTGTAGACAGAATGCTGAAAGTGACTTTGATGATGTGTTAGGAGGGGTCTAGAGTATTTTTCATTTCAAAGATGTTAAGCTTTTGGATCCACCACTGCTTTTTCACTCATAACTTACTGCAGTGTACCCAGAGCAACAAAACATTTGACTTGATCCATTTAAAGGTTTACATGTTCAAGTTAGTTTTGGAGATCTTTCCTTGGGAAAGATCAAGTTATATATGGGATTGTTTTCCCTGTTTTTAAAAAAGAAAAATATCAAAAGCTTGCTGCCACTTATACTTCTCCTACTTTCCTATTACTCTCCTTCCTTCCACTGCTACTTATAACATTTAAGATCACAATAAATTAGAAATATAACTCTGTTTCACTTTGATGACTCAATTTCATCCAAACTCTTTAAATGCATCTCTGACATCAGTATCTTTGTCATCACTAAAGGTTCTCTGAGTCATCACACAATTCTCCAGAATACATCATGGTCATTTCTGCCCAAATTGTTTAGAAATAACTCCTCTGTATCTAATGCTCTCAATGGAAAATGTACCACAAGCTTCTCCCATAATATTAAGCCAGTTGGCATTTTCATCTATAATCACTTAATGCATTTTTATTTTTAAAATTAATCTTTTCTACACACATAATTAATAAGCTTTATCTAATGGGAATATGGGAGAACACTGCACTCAGTACTAATCTGAGGGCTTTCCTGGTGGCGCAGTGGTCAAGAATCCGCCTGCCAGTGTAGGGGACATGGGTTCGAGCCCTGGTCTGGGAAGATTCCACATGCTGCGGAGCAACTAAGCCCGTGCGTCACAACTACTGGCCTGCGCTCCAGAGCCCACGAGCCACAACTACTGAAGCCCGCCCACCTAGAGCCCGTGCTTCGCAACAAGAGAAGCCACCGCAATGAGAAGCCTGCACACCTCAATGAAGAGTAGCCCCCGCTCGCCGCAAGTAGAGAAAGCCTACGTGCAGCAACGAAGGCCCAACGCAGCCAAAAATAAATAAAATAAATTAAAAAAACAACAAAAACTAATCTGAGAACATTTTTAAGCATACAGAGGATGTTTAGAAAAATTGTTCAGATACTTGACCCTAAAAGAAATCTCATCTCTACCAAAGAATCAACATCATATAGAATATCACCTCCTACCAAAAGTCGATAATATCAGAAACCATCAAAAAATAAAAATACCCTCCAAAGTCTCATGTGTTTGGAGATTTAAAAAATCACCTTAACTCTGCATATTAGAAAAAAAGAATTTTAAAAAATCAATTAACTGAATAATCATCTAAAGAAGTAAGAAAGTAGTAACAGGGTTTGATCCTTACATGTTGGAAGGAAGGAAGGAAGGAGGGAAGGGAGGAAGGAAGGAAGGGAGGGAGAGAGGGAGGAAGGGAGGGAGAGAGGGAGGGAGGGAGGGAGGAAGGGGAAAAAAAGCCCTGAATGCCCTCAAGACTTATATAAACTGCCTATCTGACATCTCTATTTGGGTATCAAAAAAACCTCAACATGTCCAAATGGAGCTCTCGTTCTAGACAAACTTGTTCACCTATAGGTATCCCCATCTCTATCTTTCCAATTGTTCAGGTCAAAGTGACAGCTCTCTTCCTCTCATACTCCACATCCAATCTGTCAGCAAGATTTTTATCCCTACATATTATACCAGGTCTAGATTTAAAGGCTGAGCTCAGACAGATAACATAAATGGCAGTTTAATCAATTTCTCAAACTGAAGATGTTAAATATTCATCTCAAGAAACTCTATGGAGAAGCTCTTAACAAGAATGTTTTTCTTGTAATAAACTGGACACAGGAAATGAGTGAAAAATAACAGCTCGGCTTATATAGAATTAAACATGAGGTGGTGACAGCTTGGAAGAAATGGCTAAGGAGAATAAAGAAGTCACTTAAATTCCAAAAAGAATTCTACTAAAAAAGTGAGAAACCAACAAGGAAGGTTATTCAATATGAATTAACAGAATATTTTCTTAAATTCATGCTTGGAGTCCATGTATCCAATTTTACCCTTAAAATGATCCCATTAAATTATCCAATAGGGAAAAAATAAGTGAGACAAAAGAGAAAGGTCCTTTTACCAAAGGAGAAGATGCCTTACTTTAACCTTATCTTGATCTCTAGAATTATTTCAAGTAGTAAAATAAGAACCTCTCTCCAAATCTAATAAAAAATAACAGATTTTTACAATCTGAGTAACCTTTCTTTAATTGCCTTCCAAAGCTTCAGTAAGGGCATATCAAAGTCATATCAAATAAACCAGTAGTAAAGTCCTATAGTGTGACCTTGAAGAGAAGGACAAGAAACTTGTCAAATTTAACTAGAATTTACAACTGGGCTCCATACTCCAGAAGCACAACAAATCAGTAGAGTTTAGTTCCACCAACACTGGAGTGTGCCAGTTACTAAGGACATATAATCCCAGACCTTAAAAAGTTGATGGTGCAAAGGAGGTGCTTACAGTCTTCAAGAAATCCAGGTCCAATACATACTCAAGAAATCCTTAAAGAAGGAGACAGCACTTTATTGGGTGCCCAAGTGACTAACAAAACAAGAGCTAAAAGAATCTAGGTAAGGAAAGAAGAGATTCATATGAGTTAGTTGCCTCTAGGGTTCAAAGAAGGTTTCATGAATGCAGCAGAATCTAAGCTCAGCTCATGGACACATAAAGCATGGAAAGTTTGGAAGAGACAAGACGGGCATTCAGGAAAAGGGGGTATCTGGGCTAGGACATCATGAGCCAGCTCAGAGGTATGGGAAGAGATTAAAGTTTTTAAAGGGTAGGAAGGAGGCAGGTCTGGCCGAAGTGAGGCTTTGTCCTGCATAATTTAGCAGTAGAAGATAAGATTTAAAAAGTAAGGTGGGTCCTGATTACACAGGGCCTTGAATTCCAGCTTGAGGAGTGCCTCCTTAATTCTACAGTCAGTGGAGTTTTGTAGATTTTTAAATAGGGAAGTAATATGACAAAGGCAGTGATTCAAGAAGATTGGTTTGTCAACTCTGCACACAGAGTTGAGGTTTAACAAGAATGAAAAAGGCTAACTTAGTAGGTGTTAAACTTAGGCAGTAGTCAAAAGTGAGCAAGACCTGTAAAGGTGCTAAGAAATATTCAAATTATCCTGAATTGCAACCAGATCACAGTATATACATTCTATTAAGAAATTTAACTCAATGAAATAAACTTCTGAGGCTCAATATCTGCAAGAAATTATGTTACAAGTATACCCTAGGTTTAGCTAGGGGAGAAATAAAGCTCTAAGAAAAGCAGATTTCTCCAATATTAATGATTATTTTTCAAGGATTTTTTAGTAATCATAATGAATTGCAGGATCATGGCTTCCAACCCAAGAATGTTGATATTATTAGCTCTAACTCTTTTTTTGTTTGTTTGTTTGTGGTATGAGGGCTTCTCACTGTTGTGGCCTCTCCCGTTGCAGTTGCGGAGCGCAGGCTCAGCGGCCATGGCTCACGGGCCCAGCTGCTCCGCGGCATGTGGGATCTTCCCAGACCGGGGCACGAACCCGTGTCTCCTGCGTCGGCAGGCGGACTCTCAACCACTGCGCCACCAGGGAAGCCCTAGCTCTAGCTCTTTAAAAACACAAGAAAAAGACCTGCCTCATCCTCACATACTGATATAATTTCTTGTATAGCCTGAATACTTCATGTATTCATTGATTATACTGAATGATTAATATTCATGTATTACATGAAGGCTATACTTCATGTAAAATGTTAACAACAGGGGAACTGAGTGCAGGGTATACGGGAACTCTCTGTCCTATCTTAGCTACGTTTCTCTAAATCTAAAACTACCCTAAAATAGTGAAAGATATAAATAGACAATTATAGAAAGAAGATATATGAATGGTTTATTAGTACATGAAAAGGTACTCAACATCATTAGTCACTGGGGAAATGCAAATTAAAACTACCATAAGGTACCACTACTCACTAGCTAGGATGGCTATAAATACAAAAGATTGACAATATACCCAGTGCACTGGTGAGAATGTGGAGAAACTGGAGCTCTCATGTATTGCTGGTGGGACTCTAACAGGTACAGTCACTTTCAAAAAACAGTTCAGCAGTTTCTTAAAATGTTAAGTATACTGTTACCCTGCACGACCCAGCAATTCTACTCCTAGGTATCTACCCAAGAGACATGTGAAAACATATGTCCACATAAAGACAAAGATGTTCATAGCAGGATTATTCATAATAGTCAAAAACTGTAAATGAGCCAAGCGTCCATCAACAGGTGAAAGGATAAACAAAATGTGGTATTCATATAATGGGATATTTTCAGCATTGAAAAGGCATAAACTACTGATACTTGCTACAACATGGATAAGCTGCAAAAATATTATGTTAAGTGAAAGAAGCCAGAAACAAAAAACTACATATGATTCTGTTGATATAAAATTTCTAGAAAAGGCAAAACTATAGAAACAGGATGTATATCAGTGGTTGCCTTGGGGCTATAGGTGGGAGCTGGGATTGACTACAAATGGGTACAAGGGAACTTTTTTGGATGATGAAAAAGTTATAAAACTGGATGGTGGTGATAGGTGCAAAACAACATACATTTACTAAAACTCATTTAACTGTAACAGTGGGTGAATTTTATGACGTGTAAATTATGCCTCAATAAAACTGTTTTTAAAAAAAGACAAATCAAAACCACAATGTTCTATTACCTCATGCCCATTAGGGTAACTTAAAAACAAAACAAAACAAAACAGAAAATAACAAGTGTTGGTAAGGATGTGGAGAAACTGGAACCCTTATACTTTGTTCATGGGATTGTAAAAATGGTGTAACCACTATGGAAAACAGTATGGAGGTTCCTCAAAAACTAAAAATAGAACTACCATATCATCTAGCAATCCAACCTCTGGGAATATAACCCAAAGAATTAAAAGCAGGGTCTCAAAGACATATTTGTACACCCATCTTCACAGCATTATTCAGAAGAGCCAAAAGGTGGAAACAACCCAAATGTCTGTTGGCAAAGGAATGGACAAACAAAATGTGGTATATACACACCATGGAATATTATTCAGCCTTAAAAAGGAAGGAAATCCTGACACATGTTAGAACATGGATGAACCATGAGGACATTATGCTACGTGAAATAAGACAGTCACATAAAGACAAATAATATATGATTCTACTTATATGAGGTATCTTAGGTACTCAAATTCATAGAAAGAGGAAGTAGAATGGTGGTTACCAGAGGATCTTGGTAAAGAGGAGTTGATGTTTAATGGATATGTTGTTTTCGAATTGCAAGTTGAAAAAGTTCTGGAGATCTGTTTCACAACGATGTAAATATACTTAACACTACTGAACTGTGCACTTAAAAATGGTTAAGATGGTAAATTTTATGTTATGTGCATTTTACCACAATTAAAAACAAAGAAAGAAAACCAAGGGATGGTGTTTGGGCAATGCTAGATTTAGAGTTTAAAAGCAGACTGTTTTATGGCAGTACAGTGCTAAACAGAGTGAGAAAAATCCCAAGGGGTGGGTGAAACTGAGCAGATCAAAGTCACAACCACTTATAAATAATTATCCTCCTAGGATTAAACCTTTAGTACGGTTGTATTAAATAATGCTATTTCTCCTTACTGCATCATAATCAATCAGCACATTTGCTGTTCACATGACCATGCCTCTCCATCACACACACACACAGGAACCACACATATATACTCACATGTGTGGGTTTCTGAGTATAAGCAAGTTCTCCCGTCCCCAACACACACACACACACACACACACACACACACACACACACAGACACAGAAGTTCAGGCAAAAATCTTATCCTATTCCTAGGACTATCTCACAAGATGTGTGACCCTTGGTACCAGTGCCCTCTGGGCTCCCTCCTTCTTTTTTGGAGAGATACACTTCCCAGGCCAGCTACCCAAAGCCCAGAAGAAAATGATTATCTGGGACCTTCAGCCTGAAATGGAGCCAAACAGACAACACCCAAACCAGAACCGAGTGAAGCTCAAGGCTCTTAAGAGAATCTTATGTTCCTCAGCTGCTAGGTTTTCAAAATCATCCCAGCAAAATAAGAACCTTGACATTCTAGGTTATCTAAATAGAATAAAAAGCAGCTTTTCTTTTCTCAAAAGGTCAAATTAGATAAACCTGAAATGTTAGATATCTGATGGCCCACTAGTGAGCAGACTGTGTCACCATGCCTAGGTTTTTCAAAATCATTACGGCAAAACGCAAGACAGAATTAATACCAGATTAGCTATGATCTAAGAGCCAAAGTATGACTTGCCGGTTGGAAATAGCTCAAAATTATAACCCTCCAAATAGGTTCAGCCTCAGGAGACCAGAATGAACCTGACACTCCTTTCAAGTGACTAGAACATCAGATTCACCTAGGAATCTAAGAGAAAAGTATCATCTTGCTGGCTTCCTCAAATAAGACTCTCCCCAGCACCCACAGAGCCTCATTCACAATTCACATTCAGTAAATAATTGTGGAAGACAGTGATTTCAGTCCAGATCAACTTATCAATATCATAAATTCTATAACAATTTATTTTGGAATATAGTAAAAGCAGTTAATAACTCTCATTGAAAAAAAACAAATTTGGCTCATAAAAAAAGTTGCAAACAATAAGACATTTGGTTTGCCACAGGACAATTAGCCAGAAGTACCCTTGTCACAAAAGTCATTTCAAATTCCAAATTCATCCATCATTTTAAAAGAAGTGTCAGAAATATGTGCTTAAATAACTAAACAACATAAACAAGAAGTTAGGCCTGTTTTCTCATAGGGTTACAAATGGTCTTAGATTATTCCAGGTCTGGTGAATTCCTACTGATCTACTTAAAGTCATCATGAATAAGAACAAAACTGGCAGAATTTTTGCATTATACTAAAAAGTTCACAAACACTGGAAGCACCAGATGTTTAAAGCATAGTTGTCTAAAGTTCAAAAAACAAAAAAAATAAACTATGTCTTAGTATAGAAAAACAACAAAGAGGACAGATATGGCTTGATTAAATCAAGGTAGTGCATATGTATAGTCTAAGTCAATATTAAACAGAAGAGTAGTTAAAATAGGACAATTAAGAGCCATATTGAAGTGTTATTTTAATTATACTTTTATAATTTAACAGTTTTTTAATTGTCTAGGTTAATTCTGTTTTGATGCAAGGTGTGGAGGAAACTGGTTAGCTTAGCTGTTCAAACATGCTACACATGTATATAGGCACATGCTGCGAGAGAAACAGGAAGAAGGTAGTCTGGTTTCTAAGTAACAAACTTTATCCAAATGTTTTAACAGAAGTTACCAAATTAACCTTTACCCTTGGGTGGGAAAAAAAAGAAAAACAAAAAAAACCTGGACCATCAAACCAAAGAATATGATGATCATTCAGAAAAATGAATATCGGGCTTCCCTGGTGGCGCAGTGGTTGAGAGTCCGCCTGCTGATGTAGGGGACACGGGTTCGTGTCCAGTCCGTGAAGATCCCACATGCCGTGGAGTGGCTGGGCCCGTGAGCCATGGCCGCTGGGCCTGCGCGTCCGGAGCCTGTGCTCCGCAACGGAAGAGGCCACAACAGTGAGAGGCCCGCATACCGAAAAGAAAAAAAAAAAAGAATACCAAGAAGCACAAAGTGCCCTAAATTTGCAGTTTTTATCGACCCTTTTTTAAGAGTAGGGATTGGCAAACTTTTCTGTGAAGAGCCAGATAATAAATATTTTAGGCTTTGAGGGTCATACGATTTCAGTCACAAAGACTCAATTTTGCCATTGTAGCCCAAAAGCAGCCATAGACAATACATAAAGGAATTAGCATGGCTCTGTCCCAATAAACGTTTATTTATGGACACTGAAATCTGAATTTCATATAACTTTCACAAAATACTATTCTCCTGTTTATTTCTCTTCAACCATTCAAAAATATTTAAAAAATCATTCTTAGGTCATAGGCCAGACAAAAACAGGTAACAGGCTGGATTTAGCCTGTGGGCTGCAAGAACCGCTGTTTAAGAGAATAGATCAGCCACAGGTGTATCGAGGGGGACACCAGTCATGCTCTTCCTTGCTAGAATTCAGAGGAACAAATACACTGAGCCGACATCAGAAATAAATAAATAAACCATAAACTGAAATGTAATGGTGATGAATTGCTAATTAAAGAAATTTGATATAAGAATTATGTGGTTAGGGCCTCCCTGGTGGCGCAGTGGTTAATAATCCACCTGCCAATGCAGGGGACACAGGTTCGAGCCCTGGTCCAGGAAGATCCCACATGCCGTGGAGCAACAAAGCCCGTGCGCCACAACTACTGAGTCTGCGCTCTAGAGGCCGTGAGCCATAACTACTGAGCCCGCGTGCCTAGAGCCCATGCTCCACAAGAGAAGCCACTGCAATGAGAAGCCTGTGCACCACAGCGAAGAGTAGCCCCCGCTCGCCACAACTAGAGAAAGCCCACGCACAGCAACGAAGACCCAACACAACCCAAAAGAAAATAAATAAAATAAAATAAATTTAAGAAAAAAAAAAGAATTATGTGGTTAGATAATTAGATCCTAAGCACCAGCAAACTGCTTGAATTAGGCTAGGAGAAAGTTTATCAGACTCTTCAAGGGTCAGAAGTTTCACAAAAATGTTTTGACCAAAAGAAACAACTAATTTCTCTCAAAGACTTAGAAGGAAACTTGCTACAGTGTTGATGATAAGTAAACGGTTTTTTTTTTTTTTTGAGGTTTATTTGAAAAACGTTGTTTACGTAATATTCTCAACTCACCAGAAAAGAAATACAATGGCCCAATCGAGGAAATATGCCTGACATCTAGTGGAAGCCTTAGGTACTGTAGGTATGTGACCTATATTATTTACTGAAGGAAAACCAAACAAACAAACAGAAGGGGGAGGGGGCAAATGTCTGTTTATATAAATCATGTTTAGTGTCATTCACTAATTCAATACATTTTAAATGCCTACCATGTCCCAGGCACTATTTTAGGCACTGAGAACTCAGCGAAGAACAAACAAGACAGTCCCAGCCTTTGTGGAGTGTACATTTTTTTTGGGGGGGTGGTACGTGGGCCTCTCACTGCTGTGGCCTTTCCCGTTGCGGAGCACAGGCTCCAGACGCGCAGGCCCAGCGGCCATGGCTCGTGGGCCCAGCCGCTCCGCGGCACGTGGGATCCTCACGGACCAGGGCACGAACCCACATCCCCCGCATCGGCAGGCAGACTCTCAACCACTGCGCCACCAGGGAAGCCCGAGTGTACATTTTTATGACATGCTTTACTTTATTCTGAGGAAAAGACTTTAAAAGTTCAGAATACAGTATTTATAACATCCTAACCTCTTAGAAGCACTTTCAGACACATTATCCTTAAACAATATCCTGAGATAATTAAGATGAGTTTTATTACCACCATTTTACAGAAAAGTAAACTGATGTCTCTTGATTTTTAATCTAGTTTTTCTTCTGTCACATCACACTGCCTCCCTTATATTTTTCAACCAACCAAGTTACAGCTATTCGATGTTCGCCCTTGATTCTAAACCTAACCACAGGGTTCAAACAATGGTTTGATTACCATATGTTTCTACAATAACGATTTCTTATTGGGTCAGCATGTTAGGTAGGAAACCAGGAAAGAAGGCTTGGCATGGAGTGAGGAGTCCCAGACTCTGGTGCCAACTCCAGCACTTTGTAGCTGTGTGATCTTGGGCAGGTCAAGCAACCTCCCCGATCCTGTTCCCTGATATGTTACAGGTTAATGCTATGTATACTACAAACGCTGCTGTGAGGGTTAAATGAAATAACATACACGGAAGAGGTGAACAAAGGGCTCGGAACACTGTGGGTGTTCAATAAATATCAAAACTTGAATCTCAAATTTGTGAGCATCTGAGTATCTCTACCCTATGCCAACAATGAAACGTAAGGAATTAACATTAAAATACACTTAATCGCACTTCCTGTCCCAAATTTCCACTGGAGTTTTAATTTTACTTCTAGGCATTTAATGGTAAAACCTAAGATTTAAAAAATATGTTGGCTGCTCTCACGCGTCTGCTGAGTGAAGAAGGCGAAAGGGCTGTGTTGTTAGGAGAGTTACTTTAGAAGTCACCCTTGTTACCAAAGCACCAGGTTCGATAGTTCTCTGCTTCTTAACCTTTTGCTTGGTTGATTTTCATGGAACTAGCTGATTTTTTTTTTTTTTTTTGGTCTCTCTGCTAAAAAACTCCGTATCTTGCGTGTTCCGCTGACATTGCTGTTCCTGAAGTGTAGGTGTCAGTGGTCTGTAATCAGTTTTTGTTTTGTTTTGGGGGAGTCTAATCTCCTAGGAGTATTTGCACTCTACTGAAAGCCTTGCCAAACGACTTTGTAAACACAAGATTAGGAAAAGGAAAGGGTATTAGACTGGATGAGAGTGCGGGACACCCTTTTACACACGTGTGTGAACGTTTCCCATGTTGCCTTCGGACCCACGGTTTGTGGTCCACAATCTAGCCACTCCAGAGCTTCTGTTGACTCTTGCAAGTGGACACCTGGGTCTTAACTTCCCTGCTGTACGTTTCTTTGGGGGTGCAGCTAAAAAAATGGTAGTCTTGGACATGAGGTAAGAGGGTGACACCTTGGCCTCAGCCATCATCTGTCTTCTGCTGGCACTGGTTGAATCTCATCAAGTTCGGTCTTTGACGTGTGGATGACAGGCTCTTGGTGCGCCAGCCAGGCATCATGGCTGTGCCTCTGAGGTGGGAGAGCCAAGTTCAGGACACTGGTCCACCAGAGACCTCCCGGCTCCACATAACATCAAATGGCGAAAAACTCCCAGAGATCTCCATCTCAACGCCAAGACCCAGCTCCACTCAACGACCAGCAAGCTACAGTGCTGGACACCCTATGCCAAACAACTAGCAAGACAGGAACACAACCCCATCCATTAGCAAAGAGGCTGCTTAAAATCATAATAAGGCCACAGACACCCCAAAACACATCACCAGACGTGGACCTGCCCACCACAAAGACAAGATCCAGCCTCATCCACCAGAACACAGGCACTAGTCCCTTCCACCAGGAAGCCTATACAACCCACTGAACCAACCTTAGCCACTGGGAACAGACACCAAAAACAACAGGAACTACGAACCTGCAGCCTGTGAAAAGGAGATCCCAAACACAGTAAGTTAAGGAAAATGAGAAGACAGAAGGAGCAAGGCAAAAACACACCAGACCTAACAAATGAAGAGGAAATAGGCAGTTTACCTGAAAAAGAATTCAGAATAAAGATAGTAAAGATGATCCAAAATCTTGGAAATAGAATGGAGAAAATACAAGAAACATTTAACAAGGACCTAGAAGAACTAAAGAGCAAAAAACAGTGATGAGCAACACAATAATTGAAATTAAAAATTCTCTAGAAGGGAGCAATAGCAGAATAACTGAGGCAGAAGAACGGATAGGTGAACTGGAAGATAATATAATGGAAATAACTACTGCAGAGCAGAATAAAGAAAAAGAATGAAAAGAATTGAGAACAGTCTCAGAGATCTCTGGGACAACATTAAAAGCACCAACATTCGAATTACAGGGGTCCCAGAAGAAGAAGAGAAAAAGAAAGGGACTGAGAAAATATTTGAAGAGATTATAGTTGAAACCTTCCTTAATATGGGAAAGGAAATAGTTAATCAAGTCCAGGAAGCACAGAGTCCCATACAGGATAAATCCAAGGAGAAACACAACAAGACACATATTACTCAAACTATCAAAAATTAAATACAAAGAAAAAATATTAAAAGCAGCAAGGGAAAAACAAGAAATAACATACAAGGGAATCCTTGTATGTTAACAGCTGATCTTTCAGCAGAAACTCTGCAAGCCAGAAGGGAGTGGCAGGATATATTTAAAGTGATGAAGGAGAAAAACCTACAACCAAGATTACTCTACCCAGCAAGGATCTCATTCAGATTTAACGGAGAAACTAAAACCTTTACAGACAAGCAAAAGCTAAGAGAATTCAGCACCACCAGACAAGCTTTACAACAAATGCTAATGGAACTTCTCTAGGCAGGAAACACAAGAGAAGGAAAAGACCTACATTAACAAACCTAAAACAATTAAGAAAATGGTAATAGGAACATACATATCGATAATTACCTTAAATGTAAATGGATTAAATGCTCCAACCAAAAGAAACAGACTGGCTGAATGGATACAAAAAACAAGACCCATATATATGCTGTCTACAAGAGACCCACTTCAGACCTAGGGACACATACAGACTGAAAGTGAGGGGATGGAAAAAGATATTCCATGCAAATGGAGATCAAAAGAAAGCTGTAGTAGTAATTCTCATATCAGACAAAATCGACTTTAAAACAAAGACTATTAGAAGAGACAAAGAAGGACACTACGTAATGATCAAGGGATCAATCCAAAGAAGATATAACAATTGTAAATACTTATGCACCCAACATAGGAGCACCTCAATACATAGGCAAATGGAAACAACCATAAAAGGGGAAATCGACAGTAACAGAATCATAGGGGACTTTAACACCCCACTTTCACCAATAGACAGATCATCCAAAATGAAAATAAATAAGGAAACACAAGCTTTAAATGATACATTAAACAAGATGGACTTAATTGATATTTATAGGACATTCCGCCCCAAAACAATAGAATACACATTCTTCTCAAGTGCACATGGATCATTCTCCAGGACAGATCATATCTTGGGTCACAAATCAAGCCTTGGTAAATTTAAGAAAACTGAAATCGTATCAAGTATCTTTTCCAACCACAAGGCTATGAGACTAGATATCAATTACAGGAAAAAAATTGTAAAAAATACAAACACATGGAGTCTAAACAATACACTACTTAATAACCAAGAGATCACTGAAGAAATCAAAGAGGAAATCAAAAAATACCTAGAAACAAATGACAATGAAAACACAACAAGCCTAAACCTATGGGATGCAGCAAAAGCAGTTCTAAAGGGAAGTTTATAGCCAAACAATCCTACCTTAAGACACCAGAAACATCTCAACTAAACAACCTAACCTTACACCTAAAGCAATTAGAGAAAGAAAAACAAAAAACCCCCAAAGTTAGAAGGAAAGAAATCATAAAGATCAGATCAGAAATAAATGAAAAAGAAATTAAGGAAATGATAGCAAAGATCAATAAAACTAAAAGCTGGTTCTTTGAGAAGATAAACAAAATTGATAAACCATTAGCCAGACTCATCAAGAAAAAAAGGGAGAAGACTCAAATCAATAGAATTAGAAATGAAAAAGGAGAGGTAATAACTGACACTGCAGAAATACAAAGGGATCATGAGAGATTACTACAAGCAACTATATGCCAATAAAATGGTCAACCTGGAAGAAATGGACAAATTCTTAGAAATGCACAACCTTCCAAGACTGAACCAGGAAGAAATAGAAAATATGAACAGACCAATCACAAGCACTGAAATTGAAACTGTGATTAAAAATCTTCCAACAAACAAAAGCCCAGGAGGAGATGGCTTCACAGGCGAATTCTCTCAAACATTTAGAGAAGAGCTAACACCTATCCTTCTCTAACTCTTCCAAAATATAGCAGAGGGAGGAACACTCCCAAACTCACTCTACAAGGCCACCATCACCCTGATACCAAAACCAGACAAAGACGTCACAAAAAAGAAAACTACAGGCCAATATCACTGATAGATGCAAAAATCCTCAACAAAATACTAGCAAACAGAATCCAACGGCACATTAAAAGGATCATACAACATGATCAAGTGGGGTTTATCCCAGGAATGCAAGGATTCATCAACATACGCAAATCAATCAATGTGATACACCATATTAACAAATTGAAGGCGAAAAACCATATGATCATCTCAACAGATGCAGAGAAAGCTTTCAACAAAATTCAACACCCATTTATGATAAAAACCCTCCAGAAAGTAGGCACAGAGGGAACTTTTCTCAACATAATAAAGGCCGTATATGACAAACCCACAGCCAACATCTTCCCCAACGGTGAAAAACTGAAACCATTTCCACTAAGATCAGGAACAAGACAAGGTTGCCCACTCTCACCACTGTTATTCAACATAGTTTTGGCAGTTTTAGCCATAGCAATCAGGGAAGAAAAAGAAATAAAAGGAATCCAAATCGGAAAAGAAGAAGTAAAGCTGTCACTGTTTGCAGATGACATGATACTATACGTAGGGAATCCTAAAGATGCTACCAGAAAACTACTAGAGCTAATCAATGAATTTGGTAAAGTAGCAGGATACAAAATTAATGCACAGCAATCTCTTATATTCCTATACACTAAGAATGAAATATCTGAAAGAGAAACTAAGGAAACACTCCCATTTACCATTACAACAAAAAGAATAAAATACCTAGGAATAAACCTACCTAAGGAAACAAAAGACCTGTATGCAGAAAACTATAAGATGCTGATGAAAGAAATTAAAGATGATACAAATAGATGGAGAGATATACCATGTTCTTGGATTGGAAGAATCAACATTGTGAAAGTGACACTACTACCCAAAGCAATCTACAGATTCAATGCAATCCCTATCAAACTACCACTGGCATTTTTCACAGAACTAGAACAAAAAATTTCATAATTTGTATGGAAACACAAAAGACCCCGAACAGCCAAAGCAATCTTGAGAAAGAAAAACAGAGCTGGAGGAATCAGGCTCCCTGACTTCAGACTATACTACAAAGCTACAGTAATCAAGACAGTATGGTACTGGCCCAAAAACAGAAATATAGATCAATGGAACAGCATAGAAAGCCCAGAGGTAAACCCACGCACATATGGTCACCTTATCTTTGATAAAGGAGGCAAGAATAATCAGTGGAGAAAAGACAGCCTCTTCAATAAGTGGTGCTGGGAAAACTGGACAGCTAGGTGTAAAAGAATGAAATTAGAACACTCCCTAAGACCATACACAAAAATAAACTCAAAATGGATTAAAGACCTAAATGTAAGGCCAGACACTATAAAACTCTTAGAGGAAAACATAGGCAGAACAGTCTATGACATAAATCACAGCAAGATCCTTTTTGACCCACCTCCTAGAGAAATGGAAATAAAAACAAAAATAAACATATGGGACCTAATGAAACTTAAAAGCTTTTGCACAGCAAAGGAAATCATAAACAAGACAAAAAGACAACCCTCAGAATGGGAGAAAATATTTGCAAATGAAGCAACTGACAAAGGATTAATCTCCAAAATTTACAAGCAGCTCATGCAGCTCAATATCAAAAAAACAAACAACCCAATCCAAAAATGGGCAGAAGACCTAAACAGATATTTCTCCAAAGAAGATATACAGATTATCAACAAACACATGAAAGAATGCTCAACATCATTAATCATTAGAGAAATGCAAATCAAAACTACAATGAGATATCATCTCACACCAGTCAGAATGGCCATCATCAAAAAATCTAGAAACAATAAATGCTGGAGAGGGTGTGGAGAAAAGGGAACCCTCTTGCACTGTTGGTGGGAATGGAAATTAATATAGCCACTATGGAGAACAGTATGGAGGTTCCTTAAAAAACTAAAAATAGAACTACCATATGACCCAGCAGTCCCACTACTGAGCATATACCCTGAGAAAACCATAATTCAAAATGAGTCAGGTACCAAAATGTTCATTGCAGCTCTATTTACAATAGCCAGGATATGGAAGCAACCTAAGTGTCCATCAACAGATGAATGGATAAAGAAGATGTGGCACATATATACAATGGAATATTACTCAGCCATAAAAAGAAATGAAACTGAGTTATTTGTAGTGCGGTGGATAGAACTAGAGTCTTCATACAGAGTGAAGTAAGTCAGAAAGAGAAAAACAAATAGCATATGCTAACACATATATATGGAATCTAAAAAAAAAAAATGGTCATGAAGAACCTAGGGGCAAGACAGGAAGAAAGACACAGACCTACTAGAGAATGGACTTGAGGATATGGGGAGGGGGAAGGGTAAGCTGGGATAAAGTAAGAGAGTGGCATGGACATATGTACACTACCAAATATAAAATAGATAGCTAGTGGGAAACAGCCGCATAGCACAGGGAGATCAGCTTGGTTGTGCTCTGTGACCACCTAGAGGGGTTGGATAGGGAGGGGGGGAGGAAGGGAGACGCAAGAGGGGAGATATGGGAACATATATAACTGATTCACTTTGTTATACAGCAGAAACTAACACACCATTGTGAAGCAATTATACTCCAATAAAGATGTAAAAAATAATAATAAAATATGTTTACAAACTTTTCTCCATCTCCATTACCACCATGATAGTCCAAACCACCATCATCTCTCACATGGTACATGAAAAGAAAAAAAACCTAGCTGGCCTCGGCTTTTTCATCCTTGTCCCACTCCCTATCTCCACACAACAGGAGGTGATTTCTTAACATGCAAAATTCAACATGTCCCTCTCCTATCCAAAACCCTTCAATTTGGGATAATGTCCCAAATCTCAGGTGGCCTTTGCCTACCTCTGCAGCCTTCCACTTGCTCTCTGTTTTCCTGCTCCCCCTCTGCTGGGAATACTCCTCCCGCTGCCCTCCATGTGCCTAATCCCTATTTATGTTTTAGGCTTCACTGTAAATGTTATTCTTCACAAAACCCTTTCTTAACCTACCAGTAAGATAAAGACAGACTACAAGGTAAAGACATCTTATTAGACAATTACTTTATATATATATAGGACAAATATGTGATTTATATTATTTCTCAGAGTTTTCAAAGTGAGTATCAATTGTCAAAAAGAAGGCAAAATTAAAACTGCAACACAGTAAACAGGAAAATAATAGAGGTGGGACAAATGGCTCTCCGTTTTTGAAAAAAATGAACTTAAATTCCTAGCTCATATCTGACAACAACAACAACAAAAAAGGAAAAAATACAGAAATAAGAAATTTATTGACAGAGGTATTTTTATAATCCTGAAGGGAGAAAATTAATTTTAAATACAAAATGGAAGCCAGAAACATAAAGAAAAAAATTAACAAGTTTGACCATTAAACTAAAACTTTAGTAAGAAACTTTATTCTCTACTCTGAGAAGGATCAAGCTTGAAATGGTCAAAGATATATACATTCTAGCATGCCCCCTTTTTTTTGAAAATCTGTGAACAAATAAGCAGGCTATGTAAGAAATAACTATAAAGGGTGAGCCTACTTAAAAGTGTTTAATTAGTGGCCTATTTCAGTCAAGTATATTGGTCATCCAGTCCCTATTCCCAACTCTCAACCTCCTTGGTAGACGACATTCAACCAAATCAGGATTACTGATTTTTAGTAAAACAAATAAAAGCAACTTTAAGTGTCTGAAAATAATACCTGCAATGTGTAAAGACTCCTGAAGTACAAGAATGTTGTCTATTCTTTGTCCAAAAAAGGGCCCTTCTAAATTAATATAGTGAAACAATGATTAAAACAATCATGATCCTATTTAAATGAAATATTTTGCTGACTTTAAGCATTCAAATGTAGGAGCTACCTTTATCTCTAAGTGCAAAACAGCAATCTTTTTCTTTTTCCTGATCATGATTAAGAAATGCACAGTGGCCCACTCCTCACAATTTTCTCATCTATACTTATAACTTTTTCCTAAGGAAGCCAGCCAAAAACACTGTACTTTATAAAATTGGTTTCTTCACTGTCACTCAAACCTATTTGCATGTAAGCAAAGCACTGTGTGAATACTGTTTGCACCTTGCATAATACCTGGAAGATCCTTAATAAATATTTGCTGAATGAATGGAAAATTTTAATTTCAGCAAGCATTAAGAATTGCTGTTCACATAGTTATATTTCAGTTATACTCTATATGCATTTTTGGATGATTAATAGTGAATTCTTAGCTTGTTGTTCATATAGCTAAAACCATTTATGTTCTAATGAGGTGGTTCCATAATCTGATCAGATTCACAAGGAAACTTTCTCAAAGGTAGATTCCAGGCCACCCCCAGAATAATGATTCAGTTGACCTAGAACGGAAGTAATCTAGTATTCTATACTTTTAAAAGCTTAGTGACCCTGGTATCAGCCAGGTTTGGGAACCACTGGTATGTGAATATATACATTAAAAAAAATCTGTTAAACATAGAACCTCAAAGTTGAATGTGACTTTAAAAGTTGTCTAGTCAATCCAAATAGGATTAATTACTCAAAATTTCATCAGAATACAAAAGGGAAGCTATCACTGCATTTTCTGAGTGGTCTACTGACTATCTACATGGCTTGGGAATAATTTAGATTAATAAATACCTGAACTATAAAATTTGAGTTCTAGGGTATACCTAGTCTGGAAATATCTAGTAAAGTTGAATACACTTATGGTATACATTACTAGAGCCGAACAATATCTGGTTCTCCTCTCCTTCCTAGGTACACGGAAGACGATCTATACTTGAAGTTAGTACAGTTGTGAAGGAAACGACACGTGTCACCAAAGCACAGAAGAATTGATGTGAGGTCCCCACATGCTCTTTTCCCCAGCTGCAGTGACCAATGAGGCCTCGTGTTAAGATGGTAGAGCCAGAAACTTCAACTTCAACTGGTCTACCCGACCGTGGAGCATCATCCAGTGAGAAATCTCCAGCACAACACTTCGCAAACCACTTTTGACATGTTTGATCAGTCACAGCACTTTCTCCGTACACTTGCACAAATCTTGTTGTGAGTTTCAGTTGTGTTTTTACCTTTCTTGAAATAATAAAGCATAATATGCCAAAAATGTTGCTTTTTTTCTTCCATCTTCAATATTAAAATGGCTACACAAAAATTCACTGATTTTGATAAGTCTTTTTTTTAAAGGCACACTGATATGACAACTGTCACATACAATCTAACAAAATTGTTTCAAATGAAGTTAAAAGACAACTAAGTGCTACCAGAGTCATCTTATGGAGAAAACCAAATGAACCTTTTGGCCCACCCAATATTTATAAAGTAATAAGCTTACAGAAGACTATGCAGAGTATGACCATTTATATAAAGTTTTAAAATATGTGATTTTAAGATGCATATACATCTAGCAAAAGTATAAAAACATGTACAGAGTGATAGATACCAAATAAATGTTAGTGGCTACTCTTTGGGAGAGAGAAACGGTAATGGGATTAGGAAGGACATAGGAAACCACAACATTATCTACTATGTTTTATTTATTTTTTAAAAAAAGATCTGAGGGGCTTCCCTGATGGCGCAGTGGTTGAGAGTCCTCCTGCCAATGCAGGGGACACGGGTTCGTGCCCCGGTCCGGGAAGATCCCACATACCGCGGAGCGGCTGGGCCCATGAGCCACGGCCGTTGAGCCCATGCGTCCGAAGCCTGTGCTCCACAACGGGAGAGGCCACAACAGTGAGAGGCCCGCGTACCGCAAAAAAAAAAAAAAAAAAATCTGAGGTAAATACAATAAAATGATAAGAGTCAATAAAGAAAAAATCAGGTTTCAATTCTTAGCTCTCAGTCCTACACTAAATTCCTTACTAACCGAAACTAGAAATGGGGAGGGCTTTTTTAATATAGAGAGAAGAAATCTGAGGTCAAGTTCATCTTGAGACAAGGGAAGTAGAAACACAGATGACCATGAATGCTCAGCAATTAAAGATGCCTGGTGCCTCTGAAAGAGAAGTGAGGGGCTGCATTAGAAAGAGGGGGATTAGTTGAAAGTCTGCCTGTGATGCAGAACACATCCATCCACCTCCTCCACCGGACTCCCCAGCAGCACACAGTCAGATGACTACTTTTTTACTGGGCTGGTAAGAAACTAGAGGTTACCTGCTAGTGAAACTGACCAGAAAGTCTTCAAACTCAGGCACACCAGGGAGGGGTGTGGTATGA
The DNA here is from genome assembly GCF_964341445.2 of Mesoplodon mirus. NCBI lineage: Eukaryota > Metazoa > Chordata > Mammalia > Artiodactyla > Ziphiidae > Mesoplodon > Mesoplodon mirus. Next base: position 44,536,131 of record NC_138990.1, read on the forward strand.
ATTAAAATGGAGAGATTAACTGAAAGTCTACACTGAACTACTGGATTCCCCAACACACTTCTTCTGGTCAAGATGTACATAATCCTTCACCTAACAACTGTATTCTAGGTATAAAGAAATTCTTACCCAGTTCCATTTGGGAAACATCTGAGGCATTTACTGCAGCATTATATGTGGAGGCAGAGATCTGAAGGCAACCCAGGTGTCCATCCCAGGGAGAATGGATAGGCAAAATACAGTTCACATACCACTTGTGTAAACTTTAAAAAAAGGACATAGAAAACAATACCTAGTTTTCAAGAACAGGACTGTTCCTTATTGTAATCAAAGGATATACAGTAAGCACATTAGAGTGGTTACCCGTGGGGGAAAGGGTGACTAGAGCGGGATGTCACCCTTAAAATCCAGCTTACAATTTATAAGAAACATACTGAAAACCTAAGGACACAGAAAAATTGAAAGAGAAAGGATGGGAAAAGTTATACCGGGTACATACCTAGCAAAAAATCTTAAAAGATGTTACTAGCAGATAAAATATACTAGAGAACAAATAGAATTATTAGGAATAAAGAAAGTCACTACTTAAGAAGAAATTTTTAAATTCCTAGTGACATATGTATAATTTTGAACAAATAAGTAGGCTGTAGAAGATTTGAGTAACATGGTTAACCAATTTGACTTAATTGACATACATCCATTTACTATAAACTCTGTACCCAACAAGCATAGAATAAACGTTTCCAAGTTTACTTGGAACATAATAAAAACTTGATCATATACTAGATAATAAGCATGTCTCAACAAATTCGAAAGAACTGAATAATACAGAACATTTTTCAGACCAAAATGAAATTAAATTAGAAATTAATAACAAAAAGATAACTAGAAAACCCTCATATGTTTGGAAATTAAGAAAGTATACTTCTCAAAGAAGAAATAACAGAACTTAGAAAATATTTAGAATTAAACAATAAAAAAATTACATAACAAAACTTGGGCATTACTCAGGTAGTGCTTAGAGAAATTTATAGCCTTAAATGCTTAAATTTGGGGGAAAAAACCTGAAATGAGTAAGCTAACCGTATCTTTAAATACGTTAGAAAAAGAGTAGCAAAATAAACCCAAAGAAGCTTTAACAAAAGAAATAATAAAGGATGGAAATAAATGAAATTTTTAAAATACAATACATACAATAAAAGAATCATCAAAACCAAAAGTTGGTCCTCTGAAAGCCTAACAGATTGGACAAGCCTATGGCAAGATTTTTCAAGGAAAAAAAAAAAAAAGGAAAAAACTATAAATATGTGAGAGTAGGAATGAAAAAGATGTTAGCACAGATACTATAGATAAATATTATAAACTTTGTGCCAATAACTTTGAAAATTAGATGGAATTGACAAATTCCTACATCTATAAAATGTTCCAAAGTGACTCAAAAAGAAATACAAAATGAAAATAGTCTTATAGTTTTCTTAAAAGACTGTTTTTTTTTTAACTATGAATGGAATTAATAGTTAAAAATCTCCCCACAAAGAAGGCTTAAGGCACAGATAGCTTCACTGGTGAGTTTTACCAAAAATAGAAGGAGCAAATAATTCCAATCTTAAACAAGCTCTTCCCAAAAAATATAAAAAGAGAGAATTCTCCTCAAATTTTTGAAGATAGCAAACCAGGCAAACTTTGTCCTAAAAACAAAACAAAACAAAAAAATCAAGGGAAATTACAGGACAATTTAACTCATAAACATAGAAAAAAGCTAAACAAAATATTAGCAAGTGAAATCTAGCAGTGTATTAAAAGGAGGGTCAACTTATGTTTATTCCAGGAATGTAGGGTTGTTTAAAAAACAGTTAATGTAATTCACTATATTAACAGAATAAAGAAACTCAGGCTATCATCTCAATGCAGAAAGTCTTTGATAAAATTTGACATCGTTCATGACAAAAAGAAAGCACTAGCAAACTAGGAATAAAAGGGAACCTCTTTTATCTGACGAACAGTTTCTACAAAAAACCAACATCAAAAGACTTGCTAAAATGAATGCTGAAAGTGTTCTCTTTGGTAATAGTAATAATGCAAGAATGCCTATCGAACCATTGCATTCAATATTGCACTGGAGGCTCTAGCCGGCATAATAAAACCAAAAGAAAAAAAATGAGTATATTTAAAAGCATAAAGAATGGGAGGGAAGACAAAAGGCAATCATTATTTGCAGGTGATATAATGATTTACAGAAAATCCAAAAGAACGTGAGTACAAATTGCTAGAATTATGAACAAGTTACACAAGAAGACTACATAGTGGATTAAAATACAAAAGCAACGTGCGTGTCCATACACCAGCAACAAACTGTTAAGAAACATAATTCAAAAAAGATATCATTTGCATGACTGTACACATTTGCCAAAAATCACTGAATTGTACACTTAAAGTGGGAGCATTTTGTTGCATGTAAAGTATATCTCAAAATAACTGCAGAGAAAAAAGGCGCCATTCGCAACAGCAGCAACAAATGCGAAGTGCACAAGAATTAATTTAACATGTACAAGACATTTCTGAGGAAAAATTATAAAGCTTTACTAAATGGCACAAAAGGGTATTTAAATACATGGAAAGACATAACGCATTCATGGAATGGAACACTTAATATTATAAAGATATCTCTTCTTCCCAATTTCATCTTTAGATTCAACAAATCTCTGATCAAAACTCCAACAAAATTTTATGAGGGACTCAATAAGCTGATTCTCAAATTTATATGAAAGAGCAAAGGGCAAAGAACAGACAAGACACTCCTAAAAAAGATGACTTAATCCCTTACAGTAATTAAGATAGTATGGTATTGGCATAGTGATAGACATTTTGACCAAAGGAACAGAATAAAGAGCCCAGAAACCAGACCATGCGTATTTGCAAACTACATTTATGACAATGGTGGCACTGTAGTTAAGTGGGGAAATGATGGATTATCCAAAAAATGGCAATGAGACAAGTTATTATTCAAATGCAGAGAGAGAGAAAACTGGATATTCCACACCACACCACACACAAAACTTTGTTCCAGATGAATTAAAGACATATGTAAAAAGGTCATCTTCAAAGCTTAAAAAGAGAGAGAAATATCACTACAATGTTGGAGCAGGCAAGGGTTTTGTTTTTTGTTTTTAATTCAAATGAAAAACACTAACCAAAAAGGGAAAAGGTTAACAAATTTAACCAAAAAATGGATTACACACAAATAAGTAAAATCTACTATGGAACACAGTGGGAGAAAAGCCTATTATTTCCCCAGGAAGAAGAAATCAATGGGAAACTGAAGGAAAAACCACAAAAACAGTACAAGAAAGTCAGTCCAGTTATAAAGTCAACAGGCACCCTTTTGAGCAATCTGTGGTATTTAAGAAAGAAGATCCCACTGAACTCTGACGAGAACAACTGCACAGGGATTGTGACACTGGAACTAAACAAAGGGTACACAGAATGACAGCACACTGCTTGACTCTGTAATGAATGGAATTAACTGAAAACGCTGTTATTTGGTTTTCAACTTTTAGATTGAGCCCTTAATAAACCTCAGAAGACTTAGTTATGATCATAGAACAGAAATATTATCAGCTTTGATAATATAAAAGTAATGGCACAGATGACAGAAGTTAGGAGGCAAAGGGAGAAGGGAGAAGCAGACAGAAGGTTAAAACTTCCTTTGTTTACACAGTAGAAGTCAAAAGTTACAAGAAATAGAAGTTTAAAAATTACATTCAAGAGTACAAAGGTAACTAATTTTTAAAATGGTGATATAATTATGAAAAGATGAGATGGGTTGATATGTAGAGTTATAAATGAGGTTGGTCCCTTATACCACAGAAGGAATTCAATAATGTCCAAAACGGATAAGCCAAGAAATGGTGCTCTGAATATATTATTTAGCGATATGGAGGTATCCATTAGGAGATCTAAAAACCCAAACAAAGCACAATGAAACTGGGGAGGATGTGCTGCGTTTCGTTATACGTATTGTTGTATTTTTTTCTGTATTATTGAATTTTTAATCTATATGTGTATATTATTTTATTTTATTTTATTATTATTTTTTAATCTGGATTATTATTTTTTTTATGAATTAATGAATTTTTTTTTTGCTGTGTTGGGTCTTCGTTTCTGTGTGAGGGCTTTCTCTAGTTGTGGCAAGCGGGGGCCATTCATCATCACGGTGCGCGGGCCTCTCACTATCGCGGCCTCTCTTGTTGCGAGCACAGGCTCCAGACGCGCAGGCTCAGTAGTTGTGGCTCACAGGCCTAGTTGCTCCGCGGCATGTGGGATCCTCCCAGACCAGGGCTCGAACCCGTGTCCCCTGCATTGGCAGGCAGATTCTCAACCACTGCGCCACCAGGGAAGCCCTGTGTGTATTATTTTAATAAATATAAAGGTTTTGAAAAGTATTGAACGAAAGAGAAAGATCAGAACTCTAAGAGCTCATTTAATCAAGCTATGTAATTTGAGCTAGGTAAAGGAAAATGGATGTCTACTGCAACAGAAAAACTTCTAAATACCTGAGTAAGACTAATAATCAAAAACCTACCAACTTTATCTAGCAGAGTACACTTAATATCATTATTTAATTCAGAGGGAAGAAATCAGTTTAAAGGCTGAATCTCATCCTTCATTGTTTCTCCTCCTCCTTACTTTTCCTCTTCATTTCTCTAGCTTTTTTGTTCCCCTCCAGCTTTCTTTTCTTTAGCAAGAATATTTAACTGAAAATAAAAAACTAGTTATATTTATAGAGTTCAGTCTTGTGGTTCCTAATTTTCTCTCAATACAAAAAGAGCAAATTAGGTTGATTTTCATTTCCATGTGGTCTAAACTAACTTTTAAAATCTCTATGGTCATTAACTGTTGTAAAGAAGAAAAGATCTCTACTGCTGATTTAAGGGAAGAACACAAATAACAAAAGACAACCTTGTTAAACCCAGCACACTAATTACTCTTAATGTATTAATTTTCTGAAGGGGACCGCTACATAGGCTTCAAGGCTCAGGAGCTAGGTTTCCATGCAGATATTTATGGTGATTTAAAGAGCTGAAAGCTTTAAGTCTTAAGATCCCCAAAAGTAAAGTAAAAACCAGAAGGTGAAATGTTCATGTTAGGTGATATTCGGTTTTGACCCAAAAGAATTCAGCAAGGTTTCCATTTCAGTATAATCCACATCTATCATATACTTACACTATATTTGCAAGGTCAAGTGGTTTCTCTGGTTGTTCAGGAAAAACAGGATGCGGAGGTTCTCTGGTGGGTACACACCCCAAGGATTTACTAATTGCATGGCTCAGCTTCTTTGCAGGGGATTTCTGTGTCAAAGTAGAAAATATGGAAATAAGGAATTGAATTTTCAAAAGAATGAAACAGAATTTTAACTTAGTGACAAGAGCTGTAGAAAATATCTTTGCAAATACAAACTAAGTTGCATTACAGTCACCACTACTGAGCCTTGCAGAAAGGAACCTACGGTTGTTTCAGGGGGTTGTTTCAAGGTCGTTTGTGGCCCTTCGTTTCTGTCTTAACTCCCTCATTTCTACAATGCAGTCACACTATCCAGTTAGTGTTAACTTTCCTTTTGAACATCTCTGTGTGCCCTTTGCAGGAACTCCCTCTTTTGATGCTTCTGGATCATTCTGGTAAGATGTTATAGTTAATTCCCTGATCAGAGTCAGAAATTTTTGCTAGACTAAAATACTAAAAGGTTAAGATAATGCTGAGAGCTCACAGCTCTTGAATGTTAGCAAATTAGCTAACCCACATCCCCCCAAATGTTAAGAGAATATTCCCCAAATGAACATGAAACAGAACACTTGGTGTTAAGGGTCTGGCTGTGTATACAGATACAAATGAGTGCACTCACATACACAGGCAGCATCAGACCTGTGACTCTAAATTATGATATGCTGAAGGTACAAAAATAAGTTGGCATACTAATACATTTCCTGGGAAGGTAGAACAATACACACTAAATCCAAAGACTAGCAGGTCTAAGGTGTAATAGTAAATATGCACAAAAGTAAACAATATGCCACGACTAAGATATGGAGAATATGAAACACATATTTAAAGGACACTTTTTTAAAAATTAATTAATTTGTTTATTTATTTATATTTTGGCTGTGTCGGACCTCCATTGCTGCACGGGGTTTCTCTAGCTGCGGTGAGCGGGGCTACTCTTTGTTGCAGCGTGCAGGCTTCCCATTGCCGTGTCTTCTCTTGTTGCAGAGCACGGGCTCTAGGCGTGTGGGCTTCAGCAGTTGTGGCACACGGCCTCAGTAGTTGTGGCTCACGGGATCTAGACCGCAGGCTCAGTAGTTGTGGTGTACAGGCTTAGTTGCCCCGCAGCACGTGGGATCTTCCTGGACCAGGGCTCGAACCCATGTCCCCTGCATTGGCAGGAGGATTCTTAACCACTGTGCCACCAGAGAAGGCCCCTAATTCCCTTTAAATAATACTATTGTCTGAGATGTTCTTGGCAGGATACTAGTCGCAGAAAAGTTTAAATATTTCATTCTTCTGCCTCTGCAGTTTATTACTGTATGTACTACTTTAATCAGAAAATAGACCTTGTTTGCAGCTGTGTGTCTCATCAGTAGCACATCTCCACTTAACTTTTATATGCTGCCTACATATATTTTAACAGAAAATAAGCCAAAATCTATTTACCTTTAAGACTATATAGGGAAAGTTACTTAATACCTTGTTTATAACAGACTGAACAATACCATTCTCTTCAGAAACTTCATATATTGGCTCCAAATCACCTGCCATCATCCCCTTCAACACATTAAATTCTGGGGGAAATCTACATGTAATCTAATTTCCTGAAAATTATATGAAGCTACACAAAGCAGAAATTCTGAACCTCCCCACAACTGCTCTCCATCATCCCTTTGCCCAATGACTAGCTGTAACAGGACTCTAATTCTTCCTCCTCTGCGCCATCTTCTACACTGCCCCAGACATCATGCAGTCTTCTGCTTAAAATCTTTCAAAGGCTGATAATCATTTACAGACTAAGATCTAAATCCACGCCATCACAGCTCACTTAGGAGCTTTCATATCCGCCTCCCCGCTCTGTCCTCACCTCTCACCCCACATCAGCATCAACATCAAGCTGCTCAGTTAACCCAATGTACCATGTTCTCTTAGATCTCTGTACCTTGGCACGTGCCTTTCTGAGATCTCCCCTTCCCAATCTATGTCTCTTTAAATTTTCTGCTCATCTCTCAAGGCTGCTTATTTGCAAGCCTCCCTTCCCCTCTGAAGACTTTCCTTACTGCTCCGTAAGTCAGCACCCATCTTTCCAATCTACCCACTTGCCAAGTACACATTTCCACTGCTGCACTTTTAAATTTACATGCCTATCTCTGTTAGACCAGTGGTCTTGAAGGGTAGGATCTACATTTTATTCATCTGTGTATTTCCAGAACCTGACCTACACCAGAATATGTTATTTGAATAAATTATTTGCCTAGATGAATTTTCTAGATTGCTTTTTCCTGACTAAACCACATAAGCTTAATTTTTTTGAGAGTTATGATATGAGTAGGAGACTGTCAGAGGACGCCAGAGAATAGCTTAATTCACCTTTACAGCCAAACACTACATGTGTAATCCATGTACTCATTTCGTGATTTTTTGCTACATCTGAGAACCACCTGGGCCATTAATTCATGCAGTCTATGTGAGATGGATTATAATAGCCATGAAATCACAGGTTTCATGTGTATATTTTACCATAAACATTAAAGTAAGACTGTTAAAATAAAAAATGTTTCCCTTTGTATCACCTAATATTCTCTAGCAGCATGCTTGTTGTGCTTTCAAAAATACTGCTCCAAGTCAAGGTTTAAGATTAGATCCCATTTCAAGTCTCAAAAAGATAGAGAGAAAGGTAAAATCAATACATCAATACATCAAAGCCAATTCCACGTAGAGTACATCAAGAGATGCTTGATATGTATGGGAAGGAGAAAAAGACTGGAAATAAACATATATAGGAATTAACTAAGGGCTAGGATCAAACCAAAAAGAACATTATTCTGAAAATTTAAAGATAATGCAATTCAATTAGGTTGTCTAAATAGGTAGATAAATGATTTCCTTAAAAAGACCTCAACACATGAATTACAATATGGGCCTAAAGTGATTTCATTGTGGAGCTACGTTAGGAAACTAAGATTAACTAAGTGTGCGAGCAAGAGTTCAAAAACCACTATAAGTGCCAAAACAGGGACATTACCTCTTCTGGCTACTCAGCCCCCAGGACAATGCCCAGGACTTGATAGTCAGTCACTAAGTATTTACAGAAGTGCAGGGAGTGAGGGAGGAAGAAAAGCAATCCAGGTGTAGGGACTGGTGACTCCACACTTCGTTTAAGCCACTAGGCCAGAGATGTTCTGACAGGTCTTTGTACCTTTCCCCTCACTTGAACCCTCACAATGATATACAGGGAGGCCTTAACCTAGAAAATCAGATCTCCTCCAAACCCTCTTAGGCAATGATTTTCAATCTTTGTGCATTTTCAATACCTTCATCCACTTTACCTAATTTCAAAACATTTCCTACCATCTCTTAAAAATATTACAGGTTACATAATTCAAAAAGAGTCATGTACCACAACGTTCACTGCAGCTCTATTTACAATAGCCAGGACATGGAAGCAACCTAGGAGTCCATCAATAGATGAATGGATAAAGAAGGTGTGGCACAGATATACAAAGGAATATTACTCAGCCATAAAAAGAAACAAAGTTGAGTTATTTGTAGTGAGGTGGATGGACCTAGTCTGTCATACAGAGTGAAGTAAGTCAGAAAGAGAAAGACAAATACTGTATGCTAACATATATATATGGAATCTAAAAAAAAAAAAAAAAAAGGTTCTGAAGAACCTAGGGGCAGGACAGGCAGACGTAGAGAATGGACTTGAGGACACGGGGAAGGGGAAGCTGGGACGAAGTGAGAGAGTGGCATGGACATATATACACTATATACACTACCAAATGTAAAACAGATAGCTAGTGGGAAGCAGCCACATAGCACAGGGAGATCAGCTCGGTGCTTTGTGACCACCTAGAGGGGTGGGATTGGGAGGGTGGGAGGGAGACGCAAGAGGGAGGGGATATGGGGATATATGTATACATAGAGCTGACTCATTCTGTTATACAGCAGAAACTAACAACATTGTAAAGCAACTCTACTCCAATAAAGATGTTAAAAAAAATAAAATAAATAAAGTAAGGTCAACGTGGAGAAGAAATTACGGGTTACTTTAAAAAAGAAAACTTCAGAAGTATATAAAATGTGGGTGTACAGTCTAAAAAGTAATAAAACAAATACCCATCTATCCACTATTCTGCCTGAGAAATATACCATTATGGTCACTTGGAAGCCTGGCTGTGAGCCCTTATCTAATACAGCCCACTCCCACCATATCCGCACCTCTCCTGGTTATCAGTATCCTGGATTTTGTACTTATCATTTCCTTGATTTTACTATTTTATCAATTATGTACTATAAAAAATACATGATTTATTTAATACATGCTTAAAACCTATACAGATTTACATATATATTTTTTTCTGCAACTGGCTTCTTTTACTCAAAATTATGTTACAATTCATCCATGTTGATGCATATGTTGATAAAATTCACTCATTTTTTCATGGCTTGATTGTATTTCATTGCTCAGTTACATCGTAATTTATATATTTGGGTTGTTTCCCTTTGTTCCCTCTCAGTCACAATGCTGCTATAAAACTTTCTTGTCCGTGTCTCCTGCTGGCCACGTAAAAGAATTTCCTAAGAGTGGAATTATTGGGTCATAAATTATACACATTCAGTGTTACTAGGCATTGCCAATTTGCTTTTACAAAGTGGTTACGCTAATTTCCACTCCCATCAGCTATGTGAGGGACTTCCTGACTCTACATTCTGGCCAACCCTTGTTACAGTCAGATGTTCTAACATTTGCCAATCTGGTGGGTGACAAATGTTACTGTGCTTTTAATTTACAATTCCCTTATTACTAGAAATACTGAGCATCTTTTCCAATGTTTATGGGCCATTTGTATTTCTTTGTCTGTGAAATGCCTGTTCCTGTCTTTGGCGTAGTGTTTCACTGGGTTTGTCTTTCTCTTATTGATTTGTAAGAGTTCTTTATATTTTTGTATTTTGACTGTACAGAAGTTATATCTTACAAACAACTTTCACTTTAAGGTTTTTCACTCTATTGTTTTTAATGAATGGTCATCTTTAAATATACAGTAGTCCCAAGTTATTAATCTTTTCTTTCTTATTTTGTGCCTTTTGTATCTTAAGAAATATTCCCCTCCCTGATGTCATACGTTATCCTCCCAGATTGTCTTCCTTATTCCATAATTTTTATCTTTCATATTTAAGTTTGAATCTACTTAGAATGATTTCTTTGATAGGTATAAGGAAATAATCCAATTGTATCCAATATGGATAATCAGTTGCTTCAGGATCACTTAATAAACAATCCATTCTTCTCCTGCAAGATAGATATTCTACTTCTGTCCCTGTACCAGTATCATGATGATTTAATTGTTACAGTTTCCTCTTATCTTTTCAGGTAGTACCAGTGCCCCAAACTTTCATCCTTCATCAGGAGAGTCTTTGTTATTCTTGACCCTTCACACTTCCACTTAAATTTTACCATCAGTCTGTCCATTTACCGAAAAAAAAAAAAAATCCTGTTGGTATTTTGATGGGAACTGATCGAATATATAGACAATTCTGGAGAGAACTGACATCTTCACATGTCAGTTCACACACTGAACATTCCTTTCCGTGAATATGTTCATCTCCTCACGTATTTAGCCTCATTTTTTTTTTTTTTTTTTGGCCACACCATGCAGCTTGCGGGATCTTAGTTCCCTGACCAGGGATCGAACCCGGGTCCTTGGCAATGAAATTGCGGAGTCCTAACCACTGGACCCCACTAGGGAATTCCCCTAAGCCTTTTAAAATATCTTTCAATAAAGTTATAGATTCTTGTTCATAAAGGATATATGTATCTGTTATTTATTTCTAGTTATAGAAAGATTTTATATCCAGAAACCTTGCTCTCTTATTTTTTTTTTTTTTTTTTTGCCATATGTGGGCCTCTCACTGTTGTGGCCTCTCCCGTTGCGAGGCACAGGCTCCGGACTCGCAGGCTTAGCGGCCATGGCTCATGGGCCCAGCCGCTCCGCAGCATGTGGGATCCTCCCGGACGGGGGCACGAACCCACGTCCCCTGCATCGGCAGGCGGACTCTCAACCACTGCGCCACCAGGGAAGCCCCATTGCTCTCTTATTTTTTTATTTATTTATTTATTTTGGTACGCGGACCTCTCACTGTTCTGGCCTCTCCCATTGTGGAGCACAGGCTCCGTACGCGCAGGCTCAGCAGCCATGGCTCACGGGCCCAGCCGCTCCGCGGCATGTGGGATCTTCCCAGACCGGGGCACGAACCCGTGTGCCCTGCATCGGCAGGCGGACTCTCAACCACTGCGCCACCAGGGAAGCCCCGCTCTCTTATTTTTAAAAATTTTGGTAAAATACACATAACATAAAATTTACCATCTCAACCATTTTTAAGTGTACAGTTAAGTAATGTTAAGTATATTGGCCATTTATATATCATCTCTGGAGAAATGTCCATTCCTTTACCCAATTTTTTAATGGGTTATTTGCTTTTTATTGCTCTTAAGTTATAGGAGTTCTTTATATAATCTGAATATGAGCCCCTTATCAGATATATGATATGCAAATATTTTCTCCCATACCATAGTTTGCCTTTTAACTATGTTGATGTGTCCTTTGATGCACAGGAGTTTTTACTTTTGATGTAGTCCAATTTATCTATTTTTACTTTTATTGCCCCTACTCTATTTTAATTCTAATGATTTGGAGATTCTTTCAATCTTTCTACGGTAACAGTCATCATTAAATAATGATAACTTTGTTTCCTTCCAATTAAAATACCTTTTATCTCTTTTCCTTGTTTACTCTGCTGCTTTAGGACCTCCAAGAAAATGTTGAATAGAAGTGGTGATAGCAAGCCTCCTTGTTTTGTTTTCAATCTTAAAATCTTAAGATTTCAATCTCAAAACAAATACTCTTGACATTTCATCAGTAAATATAATGGATACTATGTTTTTATAAATATCCTATATGTATTAGGTTAAGGAAATTCTTCTATCCCTAGATTGCTAAAGTGCAGTGTGTGTCTGTGTGGATACGAGGTTTTAATCACTGTTTTACATGTCTTTTGAGATGATTATACAGATTTAATCCATCAACTTATGAATATGGCTAAATTATAATAATCTATCTTTAATTGCTGGAATAAAACCAGTGTGATTATGATCTTTTGTATACACTGCTGAGTTGAGTTTCATAATACTTTGTTTAGGTTTTTATTTGCCTTCATTAGAATGGCTTGTAATTTTCCTTTCCTGTTGTCCTCATAAGGTTTTGGTACCAAGGTAGTTCTAGCCTCAAAAATGAAATCAGAATCCTCATTATTTTTTCTAGAATCTGGGAAATTTTTATAATACTGGAATTCTTTTCTTTGAATGTTTGTTGAAACTTATGTAAAGTCACTCAGGCCTGGTTGTTTCCTTTGTATAAATATTTTAAGCTACTAATTCAAATTCTTTAATGATTATACTAATATTTGCAGGTTTTATTCTATCTTGAATCAGTTTTGGAAAGCAAGGTTGTTTTAGGAGTTTGTTCATTTCAACTAATCTTTCAATAACCAATGTACAGTTGTTTTCTTATCTTTTTGTTATTGATTCCTAGTTCAAATGCACTATAATCGACACATTTTTTTCTGGGACTTCATTTATGTGGTCAAGTTTTGTGTGTTTGAAAAGAATGTGCAATCATTAATTGCTGGATACATTTGAATTTTCTACATTCTGTGTTTTTTTTTTATTTTTTTATAAAGGTGTCACATTTTTATTTATTATCTTTGGCTGTGTTGGGTCTTCGTTTCTGTGTGAGGGCTTTCTCTAGTTGTGGCGAGTGGGGTCCACTCTTCATCGCAGTGTGCAGGCCTCTCAGTGCTGTGGCCTCTCCTGTTGCGGAGCACAGGCTCCAGATGCACAGGCTCAGTAGTTGTGGCTCACGGGTCCAGTTGCTCCGTGGCATGTGGGATCTTCCCAGACCAGGGCTCGAACCCACGTCCCCTGAATTAGCAGGCAGGCTCTCAACCACTGCGCCACCAGGGAAGCCCCCATTCTGTGTTTTTTGTCTAATGATTCTAACAAGTGTTGAGAGAAGTGCGTTAAAATTACCCATTTTAATAATGTATTTTTAATTTCTTACTGTGCTCTTATTAATTTTTATTTACACATTTTAAAGCTATGCTATTAGTTGTATATTTATGTATAACTTAATTTCATCTTTTGTAAACTTTACCCCTGGTGAAGATTTTTTTATTGTATTAAAATATACATAACATGAAATATAACATTTTAATCTCTCTCCAAAAGATTTTTGCCCTGAAATCTATTTTCTGAGGTTAATATAGTTTCACCAGTTTTCTTTTGGTTAGTTCTTGGCTTGGTATGTCTTTTTTTTTTCTTTTTTTCTTACTGAGATATAATAGACATACAGCACTGTATAAATTTAAGATGTACAGCATAATGATTTGACTTACATACATTATGAACTGATTACCACAGTAAGTTTAGTGAACGTTCATCACCTCATATAGATACAAAATAAAAGAAAAAGAAAAAAATATTTTTTCCTTGTGATGAGAACTTATAGATTCAAGCAGAAACATAAGCCTATTAAATCCCCAGGAGAAGTCAGGAACCTCCTCTAACTCATTTAATGTGAACATTTTACCACCATCTTAAACAGTATCTGTACTCTCATCCGGTAACTTCAAATCCTTTAACTCTAACCATGCCCCAACTATATTAATGTCATAGTTGATTAGTACTTTAGCTGCATCTTATTTTAAGACCAATAAAATTATTAGTCATTATTATTTACATATAGTGCTTACTTAAATTTACTCGCATTTGCCAATTCTGCTGTGCACCATTTCTTCTTATGTTCCATTTCTTCCTTATTGCTTCAATTCATTTTTTCCCCCAAACATATCCTTTGTTAGTTCCTTCAGCAATGGTCTATTGGTGACAAACCCACTGAAACTTTTTCTGAAAATATATATTCCTTCTTTGCTCTTAGATTAGATAGGTATGGAATTCTAGGTAGTCCTTTTCATTCTATCCTTCAAATCCTTCAATTGCCTGTCACATTTTCCATTCCCCTGTATCTGTGTTCAGTATTCTGTATCCTGGTTTATTTCCTCAGACTTATTTTCCATTCCCTAATTTTTGCTGTAGCTGTCTGTAATTTGCTATTTAACCCCTCCATTGAGCTTAACCTTATTATTTTTTATTTGTAGAAATTCAATTTGTTCCTTTTTCATCTTGACTTGTTCCTTTTTGAAATGTCACTATTCCTAGACTTACTCCTTTAATTTTTAAAATGTACCATTTTCTGAAGTCTTTGGCATCCTAAAGCTACTGTTTGTTGTGTTTGCTGATTCTCTCTCATAGTAGATTGTTTTATAATTGAGTTTGCAATATTTGATGATAAGCTCACCTTAAGCAGAGACTCTTTTTTGTATGGGAGTCCTATTTGCATTATCTCTGGGCCAGTGCAATATTTTTAGCCCCTCTTTCACAAGGAGGCAGCCCTTCTAAAATTCCAGCTTTTACAAAAATACCAGTTCTACTCACCTTGAGTGGACCCAAGTTACATTTCCTACTCCATGGAGGCACTAACCCCAACCACTGGCCTAAATCCAGTATCCCATTTGATAAATCCTGGGGACATCACAATTTGGGGTTGAATTTTTGATAGCCAGGAATTTCTCTTTTATTCAAGTTCAATTCTGCATTTCAGTTTTGTTATTATATTTCATCCTACATGCATGTTTGTCACTGGGGATGGGAGGCTACAATTAGCTTAGTCTACCTTTACCCTGAACAAGATGGGAAGCTATTGGAGTGTATAGAGCAAGCAAGGATCTGATTTTTAACAGGATCATTCTGGCTGCTATACTTAGAATAAACTGAAGGTAACAAGGGCAGAATCAGGAATACCATTTAGAAAGCCTCGGGAGTAATTTGTAAATGTATAAATTTATACACATATATACATACTTAAACATGCAGTGTTATCAAGAGCAGGACAAACAGGCTTATAACTGATACCAACTCTTACAAATTATACTTTTTAGCATTTTAAATTCCCCACCTATGTCCGTTCCAATGTTGTTTGCCTTGTTTTGTCTCATATTAATGTTTTATACTACCTTTTTCATCCCTTTATTATCATCTGTGTATCTTCTCTGAAATAGCATGTGGTTTTTGTCATTTTGATAAATCTGAGAGTTTTTATCATTTTAGTAGGTGAGTTTAATTCACTTTCATTTATTTTAATTACTGCTATGTATGCTTAAATGTATTCCTAACAACTTATTTTGTGTTTTCTATTTTACCATGATTTTCTCTTTTTCTATTTTCCTGTCTTCTATTGGATTGGTCAAGGTTATTTTTGCTACATTTTTTCTTCTAATAGTTTTAAGGTTTATATTTTATATCTAATTCTTCAAGTAGTTACCCTTAAATTTTTATGCATATTTAAAATTATAGTTTCTTACAAGTTAGAATTAATTACATTTTATTATCCTCCTCCTGAAATCTTTAGTGTGCTTTTAATTCCCTTTATCACTCCCCCAGTCACAAATTCCATGTTGCTATTTTTGTTGATTTAAGTTACAACTTACTAAAAGTCATCATATATTTTATAACCAATATTTATTTATATTCAATATTGTTTTTTATTTCTCTGCTTCATTTTTTTTCTTAAATCCCATTACTACCTTCTTGGTTCATTTTTTTTCTTACTGCAGTGTATCTTTAAATAGTTCTTTCAGCAAAGGTCTTTCAAAGTCCTTAAATTATGAAAATGTTATTGTAGTGTCCTTGCTGTTGAAAGACAGTTTGGGTGAGAACAGAATTTTAAGTTCAAATTTATTTTCTCTCAGCACCTTGAAGACATTCTGCTGTTGTTTCTCAAAACCAGTGATAAAGTCTAAATGTCATCTGGATTCTTATTCTTATTCTTTTGTAGACCATCAGTCTTTTCTCTCTACTGTCACCTAGGAATTTCTCTTCATCATTATCACTAGGATGTATGCAGGTGCTGACTATGCTGTTTCTTTTTAAAATGTATTCCTCTAGTAGGCCTTCTACCTAAGGGCTCATACTTTTTCAGTTTTGGAAATTTTTAATACATTATTTCTTCAAACATTGTCTCTTGTCAATTTTCTTCACTTGCAACTCCTATTAGATAAATATTGGAACTTCTACATGAATCTAAATGCTTCAATCTTTGTTTCATACTATCTTTTTTTTTTTTTTTTTTTAAAGGATACTCTCTTACCTCTTGATGCTGTTTTGGGAGAATCTCTTGCCCTGATCTTTCAGTTCAACAATCTGTTCTTTAGCTATATCCAGTTTGCAATGCAGCCCATCCGGTGAGTTTGTTTGACAACTACGTTTTTCATTTTCATTATTTATAGCTTCATAACTTCCACTTCTTGTATTAATCATGAAAGTCTATCCCTGGTCCTCTAAGAAAATTAGATTGACCTATTTTTAAAGTTTCTTTCTGACTGTTCTACCCCACAGGGTGTAGTTCTGCTGTTTATATTTCACTGTGCTAAGCTTCCTCTGGGTTTTCATGGCCGTGTAAACATCTCCCACGGGACTGCTCACTTGCCATCTTAGCCAATAGTGGCATCCTGGCCAGAGGCTGCATGCTGAATCTGTTCTGACAAAATCAGCAGAGAGCTTCAGGGTCCTGGCAGTAGTGATGGCCTCAAACAGGCAGTGTAAGCAGTTCCTTTCTGCAACTTCTCCTTTAATGTATAACTCCTTCACTTAAAGATGTTTTATTGCTTCAGGTCAGGAACATTCCTTTTCTTTTCAATCTTGAAAGGGAATTTATTCATCAAATTAATTCTTTATCATTTCTATGGGTTTGGTGCAGAAAGGGTAAGAGGGAGTATGTGTTTGGTCAACCATCTTGAAACTGGATCTACTGCTACTCTAAATATCATTTCCCTGCATTCTCTTTAGCCTCTTTCTGGAGTTCATATTAGATGGCATTCCTCAATCTAACTTCCGTGTCTTAATTTTTTTTTCTATTACTCTATACCTTCTGTGATGTGCTTAGGAACAATTCTCTGCTCCAGTATCCAGCTCACAAATCTGCTCTTAAGCTATAGATATGGTTAAAGAGCCATTTAATGAATTCCTTATTTTGACAATCAAAATTTTAATTTCCAGTATCAATACTTAGTTATTTTTGGTAGATAAAATAACTGCTCATATCTCTCCAAGAGTTCAACTGTACATATTTTTAAATCTAGTTCTGCTTATTCTATGAATTCTATGTCCAAAATAAACTCTTCTGTTATCTCCTTTGCATGGCAGTTTTTAGTGATTTTTAATGAAGTCATCTTTGTAGTTAAGGCTCTCTGTTGAGACAGTCTACTCTATCTGTGTGCACTGCTTACTTGGAGGGGAGAAGTAGGACTTGTTTTCAGTTGAGAGTGAAGGAGGGACAGAAGGTGACACCTCATGGAAAAGCTTTGTATTTAGTCTTATGAACACGGGATCCCTATTCTCCTGGACCCCAGCCCTGCCTCTCCAACCTAAAGTCCTATGTACACTACATCTGCCGGCAACACCTGCATCACCAGGCTATAGTACGTACCAGAGTCACTCTGTCACTTGCCCTGAGCCCCTCTCAGCTGCCCATATCAACTATTTCCAAGCAGGAACATTCTAGATGCTACTCCTATCCTGAGAAGCAATAGTTTCCTGCCCTTGTTTTGAAACAAGGTTTTCTTTTGTAAACTGATCCCATACACTTTTCATGGGGGTTCTGCACATCTGGGACCTGCTGTGGGTTTTCCTTCTTTTTTTCCCCTCTAGTGTACTTGCAAATTATTTTTAAAATTCTAATCTATCATTTCTAAGTATCGGAGGCAAGATGGAAAGGTGATAGCATGTCCTCAGACCATCACCCTAAAATGGAATTCCCAGTTCTTTTTTGTTTATTAAAGTTTATTTAAAATGTATTTTGAAAATTCATAATATCCCTTATGATATATTATTTTTAAAAGGATTCAGAATAACTGCTTTAGAAAGTAAAAAATTTACAGTTGCTAAGCTCCAGTTGAACTTAATTTGTAAAGCTATAATTTTGATTGATTAATGTATGAGAGAAATGTAATCCATGTAATTTTTATTATTCTTCCAAGATTTAAGAGTATGAGCTCTCTGACAGTTATGAGAATATAGCTAGGTAGAATAAAATGTAATCAGTTCACATATGGCTTCTGAAACATGCTTATAAATTACAACCTCTTGACCCACAGAAAAGGAACCACCGTTATCTCAAATGGTTCAATAATAGGTGAGGCTGGAGTTATGTAAAGAACAGCAGTAACTTGGTTTTTGAGCAGCAAATCGCTTCAGCTTCCTTTTCAAGAAAGAAAACAAAACACGAATACAGATTTGTTGGAATTCAACATCAACAGACTGACACTGCTAGGGGCGCCGTGACAGCCAGTATAGTATTTATGGTTCCATACATACCAACCCTGGGTGTGGGAGGGGTACCCTTGAACTACCAATAAGTGCCACACTAAGCATAAATAAGCTACAACTGAAAAAGCTGTGAGTGTGTATAGGCAAAAACAAAGTTCAAGGCCAGACTTTGCTCCTAACTGAGCTGTGATATCCACCTGGCCTGGCATCCCATTTTGTGCTGGCACTCTTACCAGTATGAACAACAGGGGAAATGCTGCACTGAGAACTGGACTGCCCTTTAAAACGTCAGTTTGATGACACGGACAGAATTTCCTTTCTCAAGAGCTTTAACTGGCAGTTCATATTCCCATCTTCTTCAAACAATTTGTTAAGAGTTTTGTTGCTCCGTAAGAGAATTAAAAGTAACTTACTCCTTACAAATGAAGATGTGAATACATGGTAAAGCTCATACACTGCTGGTGGGAGTGTGAAGTAGTAAAGCCACCTTGGAGAGCAACTTAGTAAAATCTAGTAAAACATGCACACTCCTCTGGACTAAGGAATTCCACTCCTAAAAATTACCCTAGAAAAATTCCCCAGGCTGCACAAGATGATCTGTACTAGAAAATCCACTAAAGCTTTGTTTGGAAAAGTAGAAAATTAGAAACAAGTTGAATGTCAATCAACAAGAGAATAAATTAAATGTGGCATATTTATAGAATTGAATTTTATATGGCATTGAAAATAACCATATCAACATGGAGATCATTTTACAAACAATGTAGGTGAACAAAGGAAGCTGCAAGAGGATATATGTAATATGACACTATTTTGATAAAGTTTAAAAATATGAGAAACAATGCTATATATTTTAATGGCCACATACACATGTGTAACAAAAAATACGAAAATATCAGTATGAATGGAAATATTGAGTACTAAATTCAAAATAGAGGTTACCTCTGAGGAGGGAGGAAATGGGTATATACTATGGACCTCTTTCCACATCTGAACATATAAATCTATTTCACTTACTTTGACTGCTACACAGAATTCCACAACTATAATTATATATATATATATATATGTATGTATATATACCATAATAAATTTAGCCATGTTGTTACTGTTGGAGATTTTGGCCATCTCTTCATACCAAAATCCTAATATACTTGATGCAAGGGTCTTTGTGGGAGAAGTCCTATATAGGGAATTGCTGAGTCAAAGTTTATATGCATTTAAAGTTTTATTTCTCAAATATTGCATCAATTCACACTCCTACCAACAATCTTCTAGAGCCCTCTTCTCTACACTCTTGCCAAAATGGAATATTATCAACCTCTCACACTTTTTCAAGTCAGGAAGACAGTCCCATGATCAAAAGTAGTTTAAAAACTGGAACAAGTGGGAGATGCCCACTTTATAATGTTCTTTAACAAACACAGGGGTATATAGGCTAATAATATACTAAGGAATTATGAGATAACAGAATATACAGACAAATGAACAGACAGTTATAATAGCATGGTAAGTGCCTTAAAAGAGGTATTCAGCGTGCCATAGCAGAGCATGAAGAGACATATAAATCAGCTTGGGAATCAGGAAAAGAGGCAATGGCTGAGCTGAACCTCAGAGGCTGAAGAGAAGTTGGCATGGGAAATTTGGGAGGATGGGCAGGAGGGGAGACAAAGGGAGATAGAACAACAGATTCAAAGACATAAAAGTAAGAAAATATGGTAGAACAAGCAACTGGAAATAGTTCAATACTGTCATAGTGCTGTCTATGAGTTAAAGCCATACACAAAACTGAAGACGCTTTCAAAATGTCACTCCATATGATAAAACCCATGTGTTACAAATCATCTCTGATTTAGAAGCTGCTTCTAGAATACATTGAACAGATAGTTCTCTGGCTAAATGCAGCGACAGATTGCATGGCAGGATAGAATGAGGAAGAAGAAGTGTGACCAGTACTTCAGGTCTGGGTAAACAAAGGGTCTAGTCAGCTAAGACAAAACGGAGCAGAACCCTTGAGTACTATGGGAAAAGATTTACAGGCAGCCAAAGTGCCCCAAAAGGGAGGCTGGAGGTTGGAGAGAGCATGAAGGTTGGAAAACCGAGAAGACCCACCAAGTGCTTCTTTGTATAGCAGCACTCTCTGGGGCCTGGAGCAGAACAGGCACTGGAAATGTTTACTGAACGATTACCAGGGCAGAAAGCTCTCTGCCTGGCTGAAATTCCCCCCTGGATGATGACACCTGGGCACCCGCTATCTCCAAAGGCTGTCACAAACACTGCCACAGGTGAAGGCAGGAACGGAGCCAGAAGTCAATTAACGTCACACATGACACAGATGCTCCACAGCCAGGAACCGAAGACCACCACCACTATTACTTAGTTCTGAAACAGTGTTTCCCAAAACTGTCTGAAGATGTAAAAATTCCTGGGGTATTTGTTTCAAAATAAAACAAAACAAAACAAAACAGATTCCTCTAACTCAACCCAGACCTACTAAGTTAAAATTCCCAAGGGTAGAGACCTGGTACTCTGTATATTTAACAAGCTGCCCAGCTGATGCTTTTCAAGCCATTTTGGGAAGCACTGATCTAGAAGTTCTTGCCAAAACAAAAAGGTTAAAAAAAAAAAGGTGTAACTATTGGAAAATGATTGTTACTGTTTCCCACAGGCAATATAGTTATCTACTTAGAAGTCTAAGAAAACTGACTGAAAAAATTATTAGAACCATGTGTTGACAGAAAAGCTAGTGAGACTTCAAGATGGAAATGGCCATAGGACCACTGAATATAGGAGTCTTAACCTGGACCAGAAGCCTCGGCTGGAATTAAGAACTACAGAGGGGGGCTTCCTTGGTGGCACAGTGGTTAAGAATCCACCTGCCAATGCAGGGGACATGGGTATGAGCCCTGGTCCGGGAGGATCCCACATGCCGTGGAGTGACTGGGCCCGTGCGCCACAGCTACTGAGCCTGCGCTCTAGAGCCCATGAGCCACAACTGCTGAAGGCCACGTGCCTGGAGGCCGTGCTCTGCAATGGGAGAGGCCACCCAATGAGAAGCTTGTGCACCGCGGCAAAGAGTAGCCCCACTCGCCACAACTGGAGGAAGCCCGCGTGCAGCAATGAGGACCCAACGCAGCCAAAAATAAAAATAAATAAATAAATAAATTTATTTTAAGTCCCTGCAGAAGGACTTCCTTGGTAGCCCAGCGGTTAAGACTCCATGCTACCAGGGCAGGGGGCCTGGGTTTGATCCCTGGTTAGGGAACTAGATCCCGCATGCCGCAACAAAAGATTCCACGTGCCGCAACTAAAGATTCCGCATGTAGCAACAAAGATCCCACGTGCTGCAACTAACACCCAGCGCAGCCAAATAACTAAATAAACAAATATTTTAAAAATAAACAAAAATAAAGTTAAAAAAAAAGAACTGCATAAATCTATTAGTGTTGGAGGAGTTGGTTGGGGAGGGTCATCTAAAACCTGGTACACTCAGAGGTTGCAGCAAGAGAAGAAAAGACAGCTCACTGAATCAGTGTGTTGTGCACCTGAAACTGACATAATATTGTAAATCAACTATACTTCAAATGAAAAAAAAAAGAATCAGAAAAGCAGCTCAGGAGAGAATGCCAGGGAACACAATATCTGGTTTATCATAGCTAATCAAAAATTTCATCATTGGACATTTTGTAGTCACTAAATGGAGATAAAAGGTAATGAATATACAATACACGTGTATTAAGTGTATTTAGAGAAACAGTTCTACCATAAATCTGTATCTGTAGATCTCAGAATGTCCTAGATATACAGACAATAATCACTGATATATCTGAGTTAACGTAGAAACAGACAAGCAATTCACACTGCTGGGTCATACAGATTCCTCTAATCCTCTCTACACATGGAAGCTGGATACACATTCTCCAGTTCAGCTCTGGTGGCCACGTGTAAGAATCAAAAAAGATCTAACACTGGAGAAAGGGCTGTGGCTAAGATGACTGCCAGAGGAAACCGTTCACTTGAAGAAGTGTTTGGTTTCGGTTAAGTCACACATTCTCTGCAATGGAAAACCTCCCTGTCATCTCTTTACTCTAAAAATAATCAGGCTAGTTGAAAAAAACACCTTATTATTTCATAAACTATACATCAATACTTTCTTTGATAAGTATCCATCTTTTTAAACAGCTGGGTCCATTTCAAATGTTCTGCTTTCAAACTCAGCACTTCTGCAGCTGTAAATGGGTTTAAGAATACACAGTGCATCCAAATACCACAGCAGAATGGGGGCAATATTCAAATACTGAAAAGAACAATATTTAAAATATCCCACTCAACCTACTGAAAATGCTGATAAATGCTGTCAGGATACCTCTAGCCTATTCCTTTTATCTCTTGGATGGCCCAAGAAATTCATAATTTCAGAGGGAAGGCCTTGGTCAACGAAGCAGTCAGTTTAGCTGTGGTCAGGAGAACTTCAGGGCCACCTCCCCAGGTTTCATACCACCTTAACAGGAGTAAAGACGGGAGCCCAGAGCTCTGCTCACTCCTGGCAAGACCCTCTCCCAGTAATACTCACAGTGACAGCACCATGATCTGCCTAGGAGACTATCTGGGGCTAATTCCAACACAACCTTTATCCTAGGTTATGCCTGTTTCATAAGAAATCCTAGACTCCCGCTTGGATTCTCATTCCCATAAGGCTCTGCACATAGCCTCACAAGACCCCATCTCCCACTAATCCTCCACTCGCAAATCCTTCAACTTATCTTCATAGTCTACCACCAGCAAAATCCCTTCTCTGGCTGAGAATCCTCTTCTCCGAGTGTTACTTTCACATGGAAACCTGGCTTTCCCTGAAGGCCTGGCTTCCTCTGCAGCCATTCAAGTGGCAGCTGCTTTCTCTCTCATACCCCTCAAACAGCTGGATCTCCAGGTGGGGAGATGTCCTCCCAGAACCTCAGTGCCATTCTCAGATTATCTCCCCTTTTCCTTAAAACCCCCGTTTTGAATTTCATGTCATCAGACCAAAACCCTAAATATCCCTCTACAGTGGAGTCCAATATTACTGTCATAATTCTTGTTGATTTCAATATCCACAGGGTTGACCTTTCCCATACACTATTGTGGTCAATTGAATGGAGGACCTCCCAAAAGATATGCCCACACCCTAATCTCTGGAACTTGAGAATATTGCCCTATATGTCAAAGGAGTAAACATTACCTTCTATGGCAAAATATGTGATTGAGTTAAGGATTTGGAGACAAAGAGTTTACCCTGGATTATCTGGGTAAACCCAAAATGCAATTACATGTATCCTTATAAGACAGACACACAGAGAAGAGAGAGAAGAGGAAGAGGCAATGTGACCAAGGAGGCAGAGACTGGAGTGAGGCAGCCACAAGTCAAGGAATGCCAACAGCCACCAAAAGGTGGAAGAGGCAAAGAACGGTGTGATGGTTAATTCTGTGTGCTAACTTAACCTATGCTACAGCATGCCCAGATAGTTACTTTGAGTGCTCCTGTAAGGGTGTTTTTGAATGAGATTAACATACAGATTGGTAGACCAAGTAAAGCAGATTTGTCTTCCTAATGTGGGTGGGCCTCATCCAATCAGTTGAAGACCTGAACAGAATAAAGGGGCTGACCCTCCCTCAAGTAAGAGAGAATTCCTCCTGCCTGACTGACTTTGAACTGGGATACTGGATTTTCTGCTTTTGGAGTTGAATTAAAACATCTGCTCTTCCTGGGTCTCAAGCCTACAGGCCTTCAGACTGGAACTACATTATCAGTTCTGGCTCTCAGGCCTTCAGACTCAAACTGGAACTACACCCTTGGCTCTGCTGGGTTTCCAGCTTTCTGACTCTTCCTGCAGATCTTGAGGCTTGTCAGCTTCCACTGCTGCATGAGCCAATTCCTTATAATAATCACTTCTTATATAATTGTAAACCCTATTGACTCTGTTTCTCTGGAGAACCCTGACTAATATAAATGGATTCTTCCCTGGAGCCTCCAGAGGGAGTATGGCCCTACTAACATCTTGATTTCAAATTATGGTATCCACAGACATAGAGACCAGACTTGTGGTTGCCAAGGGGGAGGGGGGGAGGGAGGGATGGGCTGGGAGTTTGGGTTTAGCAGATGCAAGCTATCACATACAGAATGGATACACAACAAGGTCCTACTGTATAGCACAGGGAACTACAGTCAATATCCTGTGATAAACCACAATGGAAAAAAACATGAAAAAGAATGTGTGTGTATATATATATGTATCACTGAACCACTTTGCTGTACAGTAGAAATTAACACAACATAGTAAATCAACTATATGTCAATAAAATAAATTTTAGAATAAAATAAAATTGTGGTGTCCATAACTGTGAGAGAATAAATTTCTGTTTTAAGCCACCAAGTTTGCAGTAATTTGTTACAGCAGCTTCTGGGAGCATATACAGTGGCCTTCCCTGAACTCTCCTACAACAATGTTCCCCCACTCTGCGTGGGTCACCAGCTTCAAGTCACGTCCTAGAACACTGTACTGCCAATTACCGCACATTATCTAACATCTCCATGTCAAGCACTGCACTCTCATACCAACTTCTCTCTCTCTAGATCACTCCTTCCAGTGCCCTCGAACAATACTTCAGCGCCGATGGGACCCGTCTCCACCGAGCCTGCTACCTTCACACAGTCCCTTGTCTCCCTCATGGTCTCATTACTCTCTTCAACCGACTTATATTCCACAGCCCATTACGACACTCATGTCTTTGCATACTCTCCAGCCTCTCTCGCTAACCCTCCTCCTCTGTCACACTCTTCTGTCAAAACCCCAACTCCACCCACTCTGCTCCTCTACCCACACAACGAGGGGCAGAAGTAAAATAGACAACTACGCTGACTGGTCTGACCTTGAATTCATAACCACCAACCTCAAGTTAGTCATTCCAATCTCAGTTCAAATGTCATTTCTTAAAAAAAAGTTCCCTGACCAATGTTTAATAGCTTTATTGAGATATATAATTCACATACCATAAAATTCACCCTTTTAAAGTTACAATTCAAGGGGCTTCCCTGGTGGCGCAGCGGTTGAAAGTCCGCCTGCCAATGCAGGGGGCACGGGTTCGTGCCCCGGTCCGGGAAGATCCCACATGCTGCGGAGCGGCTGGGCCCGTGAACCATGGTCACTGAGCCTGCGCGTCCGGAGCCTGTGCTCCGCAGCGGGATGAGGCCACAGCAGTGAGAGGCCCAAGTACCGCAAAAAAAAAAAAAAAATTAAAAAAATTAAAAAAAATAGTTACAATTCAGTGGTTTTAATATATTCAAAACAGCTGTGTAACCATAACTAATATCTCATTTCAGAAGATGTTTTTCACCCCCAAAAGAAACCCAATACTCTTTTTGCCCACCCCACTAATCTATTTGGTCCCCATGCATTTGCTTACTGTGGAAATTTCATATAAATGGAATCAAACACTATGTGACTTTTTATGTCTGGCTTCTTTCACTTAGCATGTTTTCAAGGTCCATCCATGTTTTAGCATGTATCAGGACTTCCCTTCTTTTTGTTGCCTAATAATATTCCATAATGTTGACATAACACGTTTTGATTATCTGTCCAACAGTTGACAGACATTTGGCTTTATTTCCACTTTTGAGGTATTCTGGGTAATGTTGCTATGAGCATTCATGAACAAGTTTTTCTGTGAACATATATTTTCAACTCTCAAAGGAGAATTCTCAATTCTCACCTAGGAGTGGAATTGCTGGATCACATGGTAACTCCGTTTAACATTCTGAGCAACTGCTAAACTAGTTTTTCAATGGGGCTGTACCATTTTACATTCCCACCAGCAGTGTATTAGGGTTCTTATTTCTTCACATTCTCAACACTTGTTATTGTCAGTCTTTATTTCAGCCAACCTAGTGGGTGTGAAGGGGCATCTCATTGTGGCTTTGATTAGTCATTTCCCTAATGACTAAGTAATGTTGATCATCTTCTCACATGTTTCTTGGTCATTTGTATATCTTCTGAAATGTATATTCAGATCCTTTGCCCGTTTTCTCCTAAAGTTAACTTTAAAAAAAACTGTGGTAAAAAACACATAAGGGCTTCCTTGGTGGCGCAGTGGTGGAGAGTCCACCTGCCAATGCAGGGGACATGGGTTCGTGCCCCGGTCCGGGAAGATCCCACATGCCACGGAGCAGCTGGGCCTGTGAGCCGTGGCCGCTGAGCCTGCGCGTCCGGAGCCTGTGCTGCGCAACGGGAGAGGCCACAACAGTGAGAGGCCCGCGTACCGCAAAAAAAAAAAAAAAAAAGTAAGCTCCATGAAGGCACTGACTTTGTCCTAGCCTTTTTCTAAGTAACCTCACACCTAGAACAGTGTCTGCGAGGTAGCAGGTACTGAATTAGAATTTGCTGCATAAATGTATAAATGAGTTAATGAAGCTGGCAGCAGAAAGTTAAGGGGGTTCCTGTCTTAAGGCTTTTGTTTTCTCTGTGTAAGAAAAGAGGTCATCTACTGAAAGACAGGGAAGAGCTGGGGTAGATGGTTTAAAAAGAATGGAGACTTTACTCCTTTATGACTTTAACTGGCTACTGCAAAGAATGGAAAAGCAAGGTGATCAGAGAAATGCAACAGGATTGCAATGCTGAGCATCAACATGTAGTTGGTGATCGTGAAGCTTAAGGTAATACTAATCTGTCCTATTGTATGGATTTCTGCAGAAGTACTAGAGAAAGCAGATAAATTAGTTCATCCGTGAATTTAGTTGACAGAGACATGGATAAAAAAGTCACAGGACAATGGAGTTTATGGTACAGGAATGAAGGGCCATATCTAAAATGGTAAGGAGAGAAGAAAAGAGAAGCAAGGAATGACAGATAGACAGTGAGAGGCCCGCGTACAGCAAAAAAAAAAAAAAAAAAAAAAAAAAGATCTTAGTGAGAGTGGTTGAAAAGTCAACTGGAATGATAATGGGATATCAAAGGAGAATCGGATGTCGAAATCAGTGATTTTGGAAGTAGGAGCAGTTGGAGGTGGTGAAAAGGTCCAGGGTGTAACTGAGGGAGCAGATGTCTGATGTTCAGTGGAGAAGAAGAGTGTCAGAGCTGAAGAAGTCAAGAAACCATGTGGCCAAGGTCTTAAAAGGTTTGACTACAGAGATGCAGAAATCACCATGAGGTGACCATCAATCAGGTACCAAACCATCCAGCAGTGAAGGAGTATGTCCAGAAAGGAAGGAGATAATACCACCAGAAAAGAAGGATAACAGGGCTAAAATGACATGATCCTCAAAGCAGCATCTTGCTTGTATTTTTTTTTTTTAATCTAAGAGATTCAGGGTGTAAAGATCTAGAAGTGGCAGGAAGGAACGCAAGAAGGAAAATAACCAGGGTGTCAGCATTCACAGAATTATAAGCTGACCCTCAACTTATAATTGAGGTTAATCCTCATCCTTGTATCAGCCTTTCCTCTTTGAATGTAGGTGAAAGCTGTGAATATGATAAACGATCACTCCTCTGATTATGTTATACAGCAAAAGGAAGATTACCTTAGGTGGGTCTGGTCTAATCAGGTGAGCCTTTTAAAAGCAGCATTTCTTTCTGGCTGGTTTCAGAAGAGGTTTCAGAGAGATGCACTCTAGCTGTCCTGGAAGAAAGTCAACATCCATGCTGTGAACTGCCTATGAGGGCCACATGTCAAGGAACTGCGGGTAGCCCCTGGGAGCTGAGAGTCACCCTGGCTGGCAGCTATCAGGAAAACAGGGACCTCATCATCACAGCTGCAATGAAATGAATCCTGCCAACAACCAGTGAGATGACAAGAGGACCCTCAAGCCCAGATGATAACTACAGCTTCAGCTGACACCGCGATTTCAACGCAGTGAGACCTACAGCAGAGAATCCAGCCATGCCATTGCCTGGACTTCTGA
The DNA here is from genome assembly GCF_964341445.2 of Mesoplodon mirus. Classification (NCBI taxonomy): domain Eukaryota; kingdom Metazoa; phylum Chordata; class Mammalia; order Artiodactyla; family Ziphiidae; genus Mesoplodon; species Mesoplodon mirus. The sequence goes on from NC_138990.1 coordinate 44,564,762, forward strand.
CGTAGATAACGTATTTATGTTGTTTTAGGCTGCTAAGTTTATGGTTATTTATTATGCAGGAAAAGAAAACTAAAACAGTGACCATAAATAGTTTACCCAGGATAATCGCAGTTTACGCATGTTGTCCCTGCATAATTAACAGTGTCCCCTTCCACTCTCACATGAGTCTGGATTATATGCTAAATTATAAGGTCACCCTAACAATAATTTCACCTTCCAAACCCTAAAAATTCATGTGGATGTAGAAGAATAGATAGCCACCACCTGAAAGGGCTGCGAGAGAAGTGGAACACCTACGGGAAAGCCAAATTTCTATTAAGACAAGGGGCTAAAAGAAATGCTTAGACAACCCCACTACTGGGCATATACCCTGAGAAAACCGTAATTCAAAAAGAGTCATGGACCACAGTGTTCATTGCAGCTCTATTTACAATAGCCAGGACATGGAAGCAACCTAAGTGTCCATCGACAGATGAATGGATAAAGAAGATGTGGCACATATATACAATGGAATATTACTCAGCCATAAAAAGAAACGAATTTGAGTTATTTGTAGTGAGGTGGATGGACCTAGAGAATGTCATACAGAGTGAAGTAAGTCAGAAAGAGAAAGACAAATACTGTATGCTAACACATATATATGGAATCTAAAAAAAAAAAGGCTCTGAAGAATCTAGGGGCAGGACAGGAATAAAGATGCAGACATAGAGAACGGACTTGAGGACACAGGGAGGGGCAAGGGGAAGCTGGGATGAAGTGAGAGAGTGGCATGGACATATATACACTACCAAATGTAAAGTAGATAGCTAGTGGGAAGCAGCCACATAGCACAGGGAGATCAGCTCGGTGCTTTGTGACCACCTAGAGGGGTGGGATAGGGAGGGTGGGAGGGAAACACAAGAGGGAGGGGATATGAGGACATATGTATATGTATAGCTGATTCATTTTGTTATACAGCAGAAACTAACACACCATTGTAAAGCAATTATACTCCAATAAAGATGTTAAAAAAAAAAACCAAACAAAACAGGTCAGAGCCACAGTGGGCAAATCTCAGCAGTTTTTCTGAGGAGTGTGGGGCACTGACCTAAGGGACTAGATTTTGTATCTTTTGTTTCGATTTTCTTCATGTGTGCATCTTACCTCCTGCTGTAACTTGCTACAAGTAGGTATACTGTCTTATGCCTTTTAAAAAAATAGTCCTACCTAGTTTTGCACCATGTACAAAGTAGCTATTTAACTATGACATGTAACTATTTAGAACTGAACAGGGGCATGGCCAAGAAGTGTATCTTTTCCTCAATGAATACACATTATCTCTTAGAATTCTAGAGATGCCAGGAGAGGTATGCTGATCACATGTAAATGAAACATTGCTTCTGACAAAGTCAACAGTCTTAATTGTTCCAAGTCTATAACAACATAATTTACTGACTCCTTAAAGTAAATGATCTATTATCATCAGTGCCCAAACAACTACACTGGACATATGTGAGTTGCTCATTAACATTTACTTAAAAAAAAAAAGCAGTAATATTAATAGAGATTGTTAAACAAATCCAGTACTTTGTCATTTACAGATTTTGAAGAACGGGATAAGTAACTTTGTTCAGAGGTGGAGTCTGCCATCTGCTGGGAAGAAAGGGGAAATTTCCATATCATCAACTAAGTTATATAACTACCTCTACTGACAACAAACTGTACTGTGGTACAAGTGTATTGTGTATACACATACACACTTCCTGCCATGGAGCAGTAACCACATGGGGATTGGTCAAATTTCTCTTGGTAAAGTGAAGACCAGAATAAGTGGACACCTGAATGTAAGGCAAGGGGGAAGGCAGGGAATGGGAGCAGTCTTGTTTATCTCCAGCCCTCCTTGCGTATCAGGAAAGGGTTAAGAGTTTCCGTTCGGGAAGATGACAAGGTCCCAAAGATGGATGGTGATGACGGTTGCACAACAACGTGAATATACTTAATGCCACTGAACTGTACTAATGTAGTAGAAAAACATGATAGTCTCCATGGCTGAACGGAAATCCTTGATCAGAATGTAAGGCTTTATCCTCTGGGTGGCAGACTGTATTTTCTAAACATAACTGCAGGGATCTCTCTCACCACCCTTGCTCCACTGTGATGGACTTGACCGCCACCCCAGCATCATGAGGTGAAGTCCCTTCTCCTTCCCTCCAGCCTTAGAGACTGTGACCAACAATATGGCGGAATGTTGCCACATAACTTTACAGCCAGCTAAGACAAGGCCTTGCAGCTTCCCCATAGCTCTCTAGGGATGGTGGTCCTCCAGCTGCTTCCTCTGGTGATGCTCTCTCTTAAAATAATGCCTCCATGCTGTGAAAAGCACAAGCCACATTCAGAGGCCCACACAGAGGTGGGTCCTGTTGACCATTCCAGCCTTATGATCTGAACAAGGACTTCTGTTTAAGTGGTTCATTCAGTCACAGAGACTATCATGTTTTCTATTAAATTATACTTTTAAAAATAATACCTTATTCAAACTACGCATAATATTTAGTAGGATTTTTATTGCCATATTTAAATGATTCCGATTTGGAGGAAGATCCTGATACAGTGTTGGTGGTGGTGGTGGTTTTTTATATCACTGTTAAATGATGTTTAGCCCAAACCTTCCCCATCTCAGCAGATGGCAATTCCATCCTTCTAACTGTTTGGGACAAAATCTTAGCGCTTCCCTGGACTCCTTTCCTTTCACAAGCCACATCCGACCCATGAAGCAGATTTATGAAGTATATCCTAATTCAGCTCTTTTCATCACCTCTATTGCTAACATCCTACCATATCTTGTTTTAATTACTGCAATCATCTCTCTGAAATGGTCTGCTTCTATCTTTTCCTTCCACTGTTTACTCTTTACATGGCATCCAGACTGATCATTTTAAAATATAAATCAACTCAAGCTATTTTCTAACCAAAGCTCTACAAAGATTCCTCCTTTCACTCAGAGTAAAAGCCAAAGCCCTTACAATGGCCAGCAAGGCCCTTGCCACCTCTCTGACCCCCTCCCTACAGCTTTCCTGCTGCTCCTTCTGCTCTGGCTACTCTGGCTTTTTTGCTGTTCCCTGAATTCACATGCATACTCTTGCCGTACGGCCACGATCCTGAAAACATCTGCTCTTCCCCAGATGTCTGCAAGCAGACATCTAAGACTTTGCTCAAATCTCACTTTCTCAACAAGGCCTATAAGACTATCCCCACTCCTACCCTTGATTCCTTTTTCTGATTTCTTGCTCATGTGAGAGTCCAGTGTAAACTGGAAGAGGGGCTCTGATCCATGAATCCAGGGACCCAGCCTCCTTTCATCTAAGGACTCTGCCTGTGTTAACTAACAGAGATCCTTTCATTTGGGCTGGTGTACATAGGGAGTGGGAAGGGCAAAGACAGAAAGAATGGAGAAGACACACTTGCTTTAAACTACCTTGACCCAGAAGTAACACAGATGACTTCCAAACACATTCCATTGGTAAGAACTAGTCATATGGCCCATCCGGCTACAAGGAGGGTGGCTATATAATCTAGTTATATATCCAGAAGAAAAGGAATACATGGATACTGGTAAGTACTTCTTATCACTAACTATCTTTCTGCTCACTTTCACTACACAAAGAACACACTCAAACCTCTCGCACCGCCCAGAAGCAAACCTGAAGCCCCATTCAGTCAGCACATCTAACTACAAGTGCAGGACCTCTGGCTCTGGCAGTTTCCTTCATCAAGACCATGTGCAGCTCCTTAAGACACAACCTATGAACTGAAAAGGCATGTGATTTGCACCTGCTCTCCCCAGTCCCAATATACAAGAGTGGGACAGGAGGAGAAGGTTCTTCCTTATCCAATAGTCTCCTTGGCCATGTGGGCTCTGGCACGCCTTCCTGAGGGGCCGTAAAACCTTCATAACCCACCTCTTTCCAGGGCAAGTTCTGGGTCCTTAAAAAGTGATTTTAGAGCTGTAATAGTCAGGCTCATGGTTCCATTGCCAACAGAATTCCCTCAAAAACTTAGCAGGCCTTTGATCTATTTGTTTCCAGTCGGTTCCATGTGCCAGTAACCACACACAAAGTTCTTCCCCAGACATGCCTCCATTCCTCTTGCTTTCAACTAACAGAAGCCACCTGGAGGCCACATGAAACAATAGGTCAGCAGTTTCCAACTCTGGCTGCAAAACAGAATCTTGGCTGCAAAACAGAACTTTCAAAAACTGCCTGTGTCCAGGTTTCGTGTACCCTGGACCCATTAAATCAGAAGCTGTGAAGGTGGGAGCAAGATGATTCTGATGAGCAGCAAGAACTACACTTCATCTGATCTTTGCCACAGGACTGTCACATTTTTCTTTCAACTGAGAACATTTACTAGGTCTTTGATGCTCAAAACCTCTCTCAACTCTTATCTCTTGCTCTCTAGAAATAGTCTGTTTTTCCTTTCACTGCCCCAACTCTCAGAACTTTCTCTATTCCCTTTCATTTTTTGCTTGAAAGCTAGCCAATTCTTTCCTAAGCTCATCTCTTTCATGTAATACCTTACCAATAAGAGTCAACACACACTCTGACCTTTTCCATCGTTTGACCTAGAGTTTGCTTGGCATGAAGCAAGTCTTCCAAGTTACCACGGATGACAAATGTACCAAATTGGTCACCACTGCAGAACTTGGGTTTCTGTCTTTCCCAACTCCAACATCAGTGTCCTCATCAGCATGCTACCTGACCGCTAAGACAATGAAACAGATTTTAAGGTTTTGTTTTAACAGAATTCTACTTCCAGTACCAACCACTGTAGCAAAAACTAAAACCTCAGTAGCTTAACACAAAGTTTCTCCCTTGCTTCCATCAGAGTCACACAGGTTGGCAGGATATTCCTCCCCATCCATTGTTCAAGGACCCAGTTTCCTTTCATTTTATGGTTTCACCCTCTCTCGGTCCTAATGAAATTCTCTCCATTAAGCTGCTAGAGAGGATAGAAAAGGCACCCAGTTATTAACTGTCTTGTTCTGGGAAGACATATATCACTCTGATCACATTCCACTGGTAACAGCTATTCACATGGTCCTTTTGGATACAGTGGGGCTGAGAAATGTAGTCTAGATGTGTGCCCAGCAAGAACAGGAAAACAGTGATGTTGATGAGCCCTAGTGGTCTCTTTAACACCCTTAAAATTTAAGCTCCACCAAGGCAGGAATCTTTGTCTAGTTTGTTCATAGATGTATCTCACAAGCCTCTTACAGTGCCTGGGACATAGCAGGTGCTCAAAAAATATCTTTTGAATAAATAATGAATGGACAGAATTAATTACAGGTATGGTACCATATGGCATTTTTTCCTATAATAAAGACAAATGAATGGATTGATGAATAAAAGAATGGTGAATTATACTGCATAGTTACTTAGATAAAACATTAAACAGAACTTTTGGAAAAATCAAAATAAATTTCCAAGCACCAACACTACACATATCAAATCTACAATGCAAATTCATATACAACCTGGTTAAATGCACACTAAATCCATCTGTTGTGAACACAGAGAAACATTCATTCAAAATTTTAGTACAAACACAGTGGACAAACTTCAAAGAAATTACTATTAAACTGATTACACATTTTTTTGTTAGGTGGAAATTTCTTTACTCACGACAGCCTCAAAATTCATCCATATCTTCCTCAAAGAACAAGGGCACTGCACACAGAGTCCTAGTCTTAACAAGTCACACACAGACACGTAAAAGACCTTACCAATATGCATCTACCATCATAATGCAAATACTCATCAAAATTCAGAACTAATACTTTTATGATACCAGCTTCAAAATTATGCATGCTAATAATACTTGATTTTTCCTGAACTCTTAAGTCACTATAACAAAAATAAATTAATAAACTAGAAAAAAATAACAAAGCTGAAATAAAAATAACAATAAATGGCGATAAGACTTACTTCACAAGAGTGTTGTGAGGATCAAACAGAAATATAAGAACTCACTTGTGATTTCTGTACCTTCCTTTATGTATGTTATAGATCAACAGAGTATATGAAAAACTGCTTTGTAAATCATAAAGCAATATTCAAACAGTCACTTATCTTTAAATAAATGTAAAATTCCCATTTCTATAAGGGTTTTAAATTAGCTAAATGAGCAAGTTCAAACTAAGGTGAAAAAGAAGTTCTTCATCCTCCTAGCCCCAACATCTAGAAAGAGAACTTTCAGTAGACACATTCCAGAGAATCCAATCATTATGAAAGGTAATAAGGCAAAGAGCTTTCTCAGTGTAAAGAGTTAGACTCTAAACAAAAAACAGTTGAAAAATATTAATAAGTCATTTAACACAGGGGGATACTTGTACTTTAAGAAGAAGAAAAAGTAACAATTTGAAGATCTATAAATTCTCTCTAGTCAATGAAAAAGAGAATAAACTACTGGGTTTTATTTTTTGTTTTCCCTTTGCTTGTTTAAAAAATTTTAAATAATGACTCCTCAACCAAAAGAAATATTGGAATTTACAACATAAGACCCAGGATAGGAGGTTCAGTTTAACAAAATTTTATGGGTTAGCTGTAACTGAAAAGCCATCTAATAAAAAATTATCTCTAACACATTATCAGAGATGTAGGAAGTAAAGTATACACTTGATTAAAGTTTGTTTCTTGTTTTTAACTAATCCCTGATATAAACTTATTTGCTTTTTTCTTGGTTGAGTTTTAAGACGGTTAACTAGGGAAAAAAAAGAAAATAGGAAAAAAAACTCTCCTTATTGAAGCTTTCTAATACTTAAAGTCTAGTAGGATGACTGGGCTTAAGAACCTAGATCCTGAATTATACTTATGACCCTATATATTTTTCTACCTTTTAGCAAACCAACCAACCAGCCAACAAACAAAAGCTAGAGGAAAAGGATTTAAAGCAAGGCTATAACAATTTAGGAAATAAAAATATGACATTTTTTAAACTCTGGAAATAAACTGAGAGAAGGGAAGAAAAAATGATTGATGCTAAACTTGTTACATGATTTATAAACACCACAGAAAAATCAGACATTGACCTCTACCCAAATACTGTTACTTAAAAGATGGCTTTTGAAAGTAAAGACATCAGTGTGGCAATTGTAAAATACTACCCAACTTTAGAGAGGTAAAAATTTAACTCCTTCATATCATGCAGCTTTCTCTGCAACATTTAAACCCTATAAGCATGAATAAAGTTTGCTTGAAAAAAAGAAATTTAAATCTTCCTTAAAGCTCAGAGAGTAAGTCTTCTGGGGTGGGGGTGGTACCCCCTTGTACAATTTTAAAAGAAGACACTTTTCAGACTTCCCCGGTGGCGCAGTGGTTGAGAATCTGCCTGCCAATGCAGGGGACACAGGTTCGAGCCTGGTCTGGGAGGATCCCACATGCCACGGAAAAACTAGGCCTGTAAGCCGCGACAGTGAGGGGCCCGCGCACCGCGATGAGGAGTGGCACCGCTCACCGCAACTGGAGAAAGCCCACGCACAGAAACGAAGACCCAGCACGGCCAAAAATAAATAAATAAATAAATTAATTAATTAATTAAAAAAAAAAAAAGAAGAAGACACTTTTCACTGGGAAAGGGAGCACTACAACATTCCATTTTACTGAATAAAAGGGACCATGTCAAAGGTCATAATATCTCCATCTCCTAGAACTTTAAAAACTCTCCTTTTCAAATCAAGTGATGAAGCACAACATATATGCAAACCCCATCATAAATGTAAGGGCTAGTATTTTATGACACCACATCCTTATTTGGTAGGCATCTATCAGAAAAGTGGCCCTGGTGCTGTTACAGATGAAACAGATAACCGCTGGGGACACAGACTGAGACACAAAGCAGTTACCCAAGAGGAATGCTCCTTCATCTGGTGTTGGTTGCTGTGGGGGCCACTGGCATGGCCACGCCAAAAGCAATTTTGGCAGAGCTGGTAGTTGTGGCACTGCTGGCATCGGTACCGGAAACCCATCATACTCTCACACCGGCAATAGGAGCACTCCACGGGGTGGAAGACTTGAGGGATAAGGGCGGGGGGGGGGGCCAGAGGGAGAAAGAAGTCATTTTCATTTGGAGAATAAAGTCAGCGCAGCGGAAGACCAAATTTAACACGAAAGCAAAGGTGAAAACAAAACTAGAAGTGAAGAATCTAAACTGTCTGCCATTTAGTTAATCTAACCAGCCGTTCACTGGAATAAAAAGAAAACAACAAAATTTTCCATTTAGAATAGATTACAATCCACCTGAGAAAATAACCAATTTCCTTCTTTAAAATGACATGCGCGTCTCAAAGTTTAGGTAAATAAACAAGTAAGGAGGAGAGACACCCTCATTCCTAAATTTCTCTTCCAAACCTATTTTTTTTAAGAGATGTATATTGTTAGTTGTGGACATATGTTTCCTTCACTAACATAAAATCTGTGAGAGCCAGTACGACATGCTTGATGTCTCTGCTACCTGCAAGTGGTATTTCACACAGTCCTTTGGACTGAAGGCCTCCAAATGTTTGCTGAACTAAATACTACAGGGACTTCCCTAGCAGTCTACTGGTTAAGACTCCGAGATTCCAATGCAGGGGGCACTGGTTCGATCCCTGGTTGGGGAACTAAGATCCCACATGACACACGGCACAGCCAGTAAACAAATAAATAAATAAATACTACTACATACCTGGGTGCAAATGGTTACTGGTAAAAAAGTAAGGCTAGCCATATCAAAATACTAGTTTTAGGTAAGAGTGCCAAGTATTGGCATAAAATAAGGTACTCTAACCAATGAAGGGGCAGTGATTTGGAGAGAGGGAAACTCAGGTGACCTGAGACTCCTTTCTCCACCTCACACAGCATCTTACCTCATGAAAAACTGCCAGCTGGCAGCCAGGATTTATAGGGTTACTGGGATTCTCTTATAGCCTGAAAGTCCAGTTTACTCAGTGGAAGTGGGCAATAAGTGCACAACTGTATATTACAGACTGTTATTTATACTTTTAAATGTTGATAGCACGATTGTTCCTCTGGCAATTCAATTCTGAACACAAGAAATGGAAGTCAAAGGAAAGAGGGATATAATATTCAAATCTTCATTTGAACAACTCTTTCTAGCATTGTGTATACAAAGGCAGTGTTGTCTCAATTATAAGGATTTTTAGTCCTACTTCCAAAAATGCATATTAACTAGAGAATCAAGTCTCAAAACAAACAAACAACAACAACAAAACCTGAGCACTAGGTGAGAAAAATAATACAACTAGATCACTAAAGAATAACAGAAAACTAAAATCTGGAATGAGAAATCCTAAGGACACACCTCCTCTAAGAAATTTAAATTTTTGTTATCAAAATATTTCTAAGGAATAATGAAAGTGTTAATCACATAAGAAAGTAATTTATAAATAATATACTACATACAAAGTCACAACAAAATGTTCATATGGATAACACTAGATCTCGACAAATGAGATCCTCTCTACTTGGGACAGTAGATATAAAATGATTTTATGAAAATGAGCTGGATATGAAACTACAAAAACATTTAGTGCTATAAAGGTATTGTCCCTCAAAAGAACCAACACTGTAATAATTTAACAGCATAAATCTCTATCCAAAAATCCTGTTTAAAAATTTAGCTGTTTTAGTCTACTCAAGAGATTCCAGGACTTTAGGAAAATAATCTTGAATCTAAGGACTTGTGAACTAAAGCCATGACTGGGTGAAAGGCTGAGAAGTTTAAAAAAAAAAAAAAAAAAGGTATGAGTAGGAGGGAGAGAAAATAAAAAGTACGGTAGCGTTCTCTCATTCTTACAAAATGAAAAAAGAGGACTCTGCTTTTTAGTGCCGCTCAGCTATCACTTTCTCTTTTGTGGAATGAGGAGAGACAGGCAAGAGCCTTGAGAGAAGGGAGCTTCCAGAGAAAAGCTAGGACCTTTCCTTTAATGAACTCAAACAACCTAAACAAGGAGATAAACTGATAGCAATAGCAGAAAAACCTAAGTAGTTACTAAGAGATAAGTACCATTTCAATTTCAAGTGATACAAAAGATTTAAGTCAAACTACTTAGGAAGGATACTGAGAGTAATTCAGTAGTAAAGGAAAAAACTGAATATGGGTGAAACCCAGTACCAAATTCTATCTTGGCTATTTTCTTTTAAACTATTCCAAAATTTTATAGTTTTAGTGGTTGATATTGAATATATACAGTTTTTTGGAGTTATGCTTTTAATAAACTAAAGGAAAACAAGGAAGTCATGGCTAAGTCAGGTGGATTTAAGCAGAAAACAACCATCTGGAATCTTGGGGGGAAAAGCCTGGAGTTTGAACCACAAAGTTTTCTGACCTGGTATTACTACCTCTTGGTATCCTATCTAAGTAATAAGTCTTCCCTCCTTTTTTTTTTTTTTTTTTTTTTTGAGAAATAAATATTCCTCTTTTGAAAGCTAAAGCCACAAATTCAAATGATGGAGTGCCAGCAAGTGTCAACTGTAATTTTCAATGATAATAACTAAGGACATTACAAATACTGTCAGTTCATATACTTCCTATAGCACAGGGAACTGAATGATAAAAGTTCTGCTTACCATTCTCAACGTGGGCAAGCCTATGCATGAGAGGTAGCCAGACAAGGCACTGGGGGGGAGGATCGGCCATCATGGTGTCTAAAAACATATTTAGCATTACCTTTTTCTGTGAAGAGAAAAAAAAGCAACAAATATACTTCATATTTTTCAAATATCTCTGAACTCTAAGATTAAGTTAACTTAGGATTCTCCCAACCAAGTTGTAACGAATAATATGGGAAATTTTATAGCAAAATAAATAATATTTTGCATTACTACAGACACTGCTACACACTATCCTATACACTACTGCTATATTCAAATGCACTTCCACTTACATGATTTTATTTGAGTCTTAAAACAACTGTATAAGACAAATAGGCTAGGATGGAATTACTATGTTGTACACCTGAAACTAATATTGTAAGTTAACTATATTTCAATAAAACATATGAAATGAAAAAAATAAATAGGCTAGGTATTACTATCTTCATTTTACAGATGAGATAATAAAGGAATGATGCATTTAAATGATTTGTAAAGGTCCTACCAAAATCAGGACTACAACTCAGGTGTCCTTCAAATGACTATTGCTGAAGAATTCTGAAGGAAAGTCTCAGATCCAGGACAAAGACTGCAGGCCGGGGCTTCCCTGGTGGCGCAGTGGTTGAGAGTCCGCCTGCCGATGCAGGGGACACGGGTTCATGCCCCGGTCTGGGAAAATCCCACATGCCTCTCGGAGCGGCTGGGCCCGTGAGCCATGGCCGCTGAGCCTGCGCGTCCGGAGCCTGTGCTGCGCAACGGGAGAGGCCACAACAGTGAGAGGCCCACGTACTGCAAAAAAAAAAAAAAAAAAAAAAAAGACTGCAGGCCAGCACTGAAGAGACTGCAGGCCAGCACTGAATGGAGGGAGGGAGAGGTTCTCACATATATGTAAGAGGGTTAAATGAGGGTGATAACAGTAGGAAGTTACCATCCAAAGGCCCTTATACATCGCTATGCATTGATGGTGTAGTTTGAGAAATGCCTACTCGAATAGGCTAAATAAAATTTTCCAAAGTATTTTCCATCTCAGGCATCAAAGTTACTAACGCTTCTGAGATTTCAGTGGAATCTGGGAGGAATGCGTGAGCAACGTTAAAAATAAAAACAGAAAGTCACCCAGCATTTGAATGGAGGTTCAGACGTGGAAAATGCCTCTTATAATGGATATGCAAATAACTGCAATAAACCAAAATGAAATTAAAAGTGTCTACTTAAAATTGAGAAAGAAGATGCTAGGAAGTTTTTAGCTAGTCAAAGGTGGTTAATATACGTTTGTATTATATCACTTATCATAAATGTAATGTTTAAATTAATGTTTCTGTATCATCTTATATTTGTTAAAAATTACACTTTTACAAATCCGCTTATAATCCTAATGATACTTTCCCTCAAAGTTTTGATTCACCTATCATGGAGCTTTTTGTGGTTTCTTACATCTTCAAGATGAAAAGGAATTATGCTTGATATCTCAGAACTCCCTCATAAATACGCTCAGGATCAGTTTCCAAAAGTTGTCCTAAGTCGTACTATAATCTGAAGTCCTCCAAAAGCATGAGGAATGAAACCAGAAGAACTGTGTCCCAGTGCTCTGTCTTCCATTAACTACGTGATTTGGGGGAAATCACCTAACATCCTGGTTTCAGTTTTCTTATCTCTCAAGGGCTAGAGCAGTGGTTCTCGAAGTATGGTCAGAGGTCCCCCTGCAAGGTTGCTAAAACATTTCCAAGGAGCCCATGAGGTCAAAACTATTTTCATAATAATACTAAGACATTATTTGCCTTTTTCAATCTGATTCTCTCATGACTGTACAGTGGAATGTTCCAGAGGCAACGTGGCACATCCACAATTATCTGCAAAAGCTTTTAAAATATTCCTCTCTTTTCCGACTACACAGCTGTCTGAGACCAGATTTTCTTTCCATACTTTAACCAAAACAACATATCACAACAGATTGAATGGATAAGCAGATATGAAAACCCAGCTGTCTTCAACTGAGCCAAATATTAAAGAAATTTGCAAAAAATATAAAACAATGCATTCTTCTCGTTACATTTTTTTGCTTTGGAATATCCACTTTTCATAAAATATATTATTTATGTTAATATGTAATCGGTTTATCATTGTTCTTTTTAAATGATTTAATATTTTATAATTTATCAGTTTTGATTTCTAATATGGAAATACTGATAGATATAACTCATATAAACAAAATCTCTCTGGGGTGCTCAAATATTTTCAGGGGTGTAAAAAGGTCCTGATACCAGAAAGTTTGAGAACTCACCTGACAGAATTCCCAGCTCTAAAATTCCGTGACTCAGTAAATAACTATGTGAAAGACAGACTCTTTCACTCTTTTCTTCTACCTTTTTGTTTTGCTTTATTTTGGTTTTGCTCCTGAGTTGAACACATTCTTTGCATTTCTCTTTATTTTTTACAACACAATATTTATAACAAAAACTATAATAAAACTGCAAGTAATGAACATTCTTGCCACAATTCTCATTTTTCTGTATTTCCCTCCAAATGCATGTTTCTATATAATTATGTACATAGGATATATAAAAATATATAATCTGTCTTTCCACTTAATGTTTATTCTTTTTTTAATAAATTTATTTATTTCTGGCTGAGTTGGGTCTTTGTTGCTGCGCGGGGCTCTCTCTAGTTGTGGCAAGTGGGGGCCACTCTTTGTTGCCATGCGTGGGCTTCTCATAGTGGTGGCTTCTCTTGTTGCAGAGCACAGGCTCTAGGCGTGTGGGCTTCAGTAGTTGAGGCACGTGAGCTCTGAAGCGCAGGCTCAGTAGTTGTGACGCCCAGGCTTAGCTGCTTCGCGGCATGTGGGATCTTCCCAAACCAGGGCTCGAACCCGTGTCCCCTGCATTGGCAGGCAGATTCCCAACCACTGTGCCACCAGGGAATCCCCCACTTAATGTTTTATTAAATACTTTGTTTTGCTACAAGGTCTTCTTTTCTAACCATTTTAACAGCTGCCTCATCCACTGAGCAAAAACACCATGATTTATTTATGCTTTCCTCAATAAAACATTGAGCCTGTTTTTATCTTTGTATGCACTCTCATATTTTTCTTAGAAACCAGTGTTTCTGTTTGTTGTCTACTTCCCCACGCTTTGTTATTCTAATCATCAACACTGACAATTATTAGTCTAGATGCCATTTGACTTCTCTCCCTCCACTCTTGGCTACAACTTTCCTGTTTTAAAAGAGGGGAGAAATCATCTCGTAAAAGTGAGAAATCCAGTATCACTAAAATAACGTGAGAAAACAAGTAAAATAATTTAGCATTAGGTCATCATAGCTGCAATTTCCAATCTCATCTTTTCCATTAAAAACTCCTATTTTCTGGGACTTCCCTGGTGGTGCAGTGGTTAAGAATCCGCCTGCCAATGGAGGGGACATGAGTTCGATCCCTGGTCCGGGAAGATCCCACATGCCGCGGAGCAACTAAGCCCATGTGTCACAACTAATGACCCCACGTGCCGCAACTACTGAAGCCCACACATTCTAGGGCCCGCGTGCTGCAACTATTGAGCCTGTGTGCTGCAACTACTGAAGCCTGGGTGCCTAGAGCCTGTGCTCTGCAACAAGAGAAGCCACCGCAATGAGAAGCCCGCACACTGCAACAAAGAGTAGCCCCCACTCGCCACAACTAGAGAAAACCTGTGCACAGCAACGAAGACCCAATGCAGCCCAGAACAACAAAAACAACAAAACTCCTATTTTCTTATGGGCAACAGGGAAGTATTTCTTATCCATTGCCCTATCACTTACTTGGTAATCAATTAAACAATGTATGACATTTAGCTAAAAGACTTAAAAACAGCATTTTCTAAATCTTTCAGATTAAAATGTTTTTATACAAACTTTTTGTGTAAAGTTACAGAAATACTTTGTCTGACAAGAGCAAACACACATTAACTGGTTACAGGACCAGTGCTATGGGTCAGTCTTTCAGTTATTATAAGATACTGAATCATATCACAGATTTATTCTGGACTTTGAAAATTAGAGTACTTTGTAATGACACAACAATATAGTGTTGCTGTGCTTTTTATCGGGATACTTTTATTTATTATAGCTTTTTTTAAAAAAATGGGAAAAGTCTTCAAAAATTCTGAAATTTGGTATTTTCCTACAGAACACCTACTGAACGCTGGCAGAAGACCTCAGACTTCCCAAAAGGCAAGAAACTCCCACGTACCTGGCCGTGTGGCTGATAGGGTCTTGGTGCTCTGGCTGGCTTTCAGGCCTGAGCCTCTGAGGTGAGAAGGCCGAGTTCAGGACATTGGACCACCAGAGACCTCCTGGCCGCATGTAATATCTATCAGCGAGAGCTCTCCCACATATCTCCGTCTCAACACTAAGACCCAGCTCCACACAATGACCAGCAAGCTACCGTGCTGGATACCCTATGCCAAACAACTAGCAAGACAGGAACACAGTCACACCCATTAGCAGACAGGCTGCCTAAAATCATAATAGGCGCACAGACACCCCAAAACACACCACTGGACGCAGTCCTGCCCACCAGAAAGACAAGATCCAGGTTCATCCACCAGAACACAGGCACTAGGTCCCCTCCGCCAGGAAGGCTATACAACCCACTGCACCAACCTTACCCACTGGGGGCAGACACCAAAAATAACAGGAACTATGAACCTGCAGCCTTCAAAAAGGAGACCCCAAACACAGTAAACTAAGCAAAATGAGAAGGCAGAGAAATACGCAGCAGATGAAGGAGAAAGGTAAAAACCCACCAGACAAAACAAATGAAGAGGAAATAGGCAGTCTACCTGAAAAAGAATTCAGAGTAATGATAGTAAAGATAATCCAAAATCTTGGAAATAGAATAGAGAAAATACAAGAAAAGTTTAACAAGGACCTAGAAGAACTAAAGAGCGAGCAAACAAACAATGATGAACAACACAATAAATGAAACTAAAAATTCTCTAGAAGCAATCAATAGCAGAATAACCAAGGCAGAAGGACGGACAAGTGACCTGGAAGATAAAATAGTGGAAATAACTACCACAGAGCAGGATAAAGAAAAAAGAATGGAAAGAATTGAGGACAGTCTCAGAGACCTCTGGGACAACATTAAATGCACCAACATTCGAATTACATGGGTCCCAGAAGAAGAAGAGAAAAAGAAAGGGACTGAGAAAATATTTGAAGAGATTATAGTTGAAAACTTCCCTAATATGGGAAAGGAAATAGTCAATCAAGTCCAGGAAGCACAGAGTCCCATACAGGATAAATCCAAGGAGAAACATGCCAAGACACATATTAATCAAACTATCAAAAATTAAATACACAGAAAAAATATTAAAAGCAGCAAGTGAAAAGCAACAAATAACACACAAGGGAATCCCCATGAGGTTAACAGTTGACCTTTCAGCAGAAACTCTCCAAGCCAGAAGGCAGCGGCAGGATATATTTAAAGTGATGAAAAGGAAAAACCTATAACCAAGATTACTCTACCCAGCAAGGATCTCATTCAGATTCGATGGAGAAATTAAAACCTTTACAGACAAGCAAAAGCTAAGAGAATTCAGCACCACCAGACAAGCTTTACAACAAATGCTAAAGGAACTTCTCTAGGCAGGAAACCAAGAGAAGGAAAAGACCTACAAAAACAAACCTAAAACAATTAAGAAAATGGTAACAGGAACATACATATCGATAATTACCTTAAATGTAAGTGGATTAAATGCTTCAACCGAAAGACACAGACTGGCTGAATGGATACAAAAACAAGACCCATACATATGCTGCCTACAAGAGACCCACTTCAGACCTAGGGACACATACAGACTGAAAGTGAGGGATGGAAAAAGATATTCCACGCAAGTGGAAATCAAAAGTAAGCTGGAGTAGCAATTCTCATATCAGACAAAATACACTTTAAAATAAAGACTATTACAAGAGACAAAGCAGGACACTACATAACGATCAAAGGATCAATCCAAGAAGAAAACATAAGTATTGTAAATATTTATGCACCCAATATAGGAGCACCTCAATAAATAAGGCAAATGGAAACAGCCATAAAAGGGGAAATCGACAGTAACAGAATCATAGTAGGGGACTTTAACACCCCACTTTCACCAATGGACAGATCATCCAAAATGAAAATAAATAAGGAAACACAAGCTTCAGATGATACATTAAACAAGATGGACTTAATTGATATTTATAGGACATTCCATCCAAAAACAACAGAATACACTTTCTCCTCAATTGCTCATAGAAAATTCTCCAGGATAGATCATATCTTGGGTCACAAATCAAGCCTTGGTAAATTTAAGAAAACTGAAATCATATCAAGTATCTTTTCCGACCACAACGCTATGAGACTAGATATCAATTACAGGAAAAAATCTGTAAAAAAATACAAATACATGGAGTCTAAACAATACACTACTTAATAACCAAGAGATCACTGAAGAAATCAAAGAGGAAATCAAAAAATACCTAGAGACAAATGACAATGAAAACACGACAACCCAAAACCTATGGGATGCAGTAAAGCAGTTCTAAGAGGGAAGTATATAGCAATACAATCCTACCTCAAGAAACGAGAAACATCTCAAATAAACAACCTAACCTTACACCTAAAGCAATTAGAGAAAGAAGAACAAAAAACCCCTAAAGTTAGCAGAAGGAAAGAAATCATAAAGATCAGATCAGAAATAAATGAAAAAGAAATGAAAGAAACGACAGCAAAGAAAATAAAGCTAAAAGATGGTTCTTTGAGAAGAAAAACAAAATTGATAACCTATTAGCCATTGGTCAAATGTTCTTCACTGATACTTCTTTGTATAAATTCCTTTGCCTGTCCTGACACTACTTAACAGCAGCATTCCAGAACTTGATCAATTTTTAGCCTGATCTCCAGGAAGCATCTATGTGAAAAGCCACATAAGTATCATATGCACGATTACCCCCGAGGACTGTGGAGGCGACTGTTTGATGTGATGGTACTAGTAAAGCAGCAGCAGCAGTGAGATGAATTCTAAATGAAAACTGGTTGTGGTGTCTTCATCCTACTCATCCTCACTTATATCTATGTAGGGTATTTTAACACCTGCAGGGCACTTTTTTTTCTAACATCTTTAATGGAGTATGATTGCTTTACAATGGTGTGTTGGTTTCTGCTTTATAACAAACTGAATCAGCTATACATATACCTATATCCCCATGCAGGACACTCTTGTACCAGGATGTGTTTGGACAGCCTCATATCACTTGAAAAATGCATATTCAGGGGCAAAATGCAAACTATGCTCTATTAGAATAACTGAAGCAGAGAGATATTTTTAATATACTAAAAGCTGATATTGTCACTTATGCTTAGAGAAAAAAATAATGTATAGAGACTAATTTCCACTAAAGCAATCAGCCAAAGTGTGTAGAAATTTGGGAAGAACATCTCCTCAGAAGTTAATAAAAGGAACTCTCCTGAATTATGGGTGGTACCTTCAGTGCTAAAGCCGAGTAATCCCTAGACAAGCTGTAAAATACTGTTTGGAAGTCTGAATTCAGACTAACATGAGTTCTTAACTTTAAATGTAAAAGCGGACGTATGTGTGTTTGTTTCTTGGTTCCTCTGTGAATCAAAGTATCACAGGGCAGGAGGATCTGGTTTACAATGTCCTTTCAGTTCTCAAACCTTTAGATTTGTCCCTTTTATATTTTAACCTTTTACTTTTAAATAATTTCAGGCTTATGGAAAGGCTGTAAGAAGATTATTTTAAAATTCCCATAAGGGGCTTCCCTGGTGGCGCAGTGGTTGAGAGTCCGCCTGCCAATGCAGGGGACACAGGTTCATGCCCCAGTCCAGGAAGATCCCACATGCTGCGGAGTGGCTGGGCCTGTGAGCCATGACCGCTGAGTCTGCGCGTCCGGAGCCTGTGCTCCGCAATGGGAGAGGCCACAACAGTGAGAGGCCCGCGTACCACACACACACAAAAAAATTCCCATTTACCATTAACCCAGACTCCTCAAATGTTAACAGTGCATAAGAGATGTCCCTTTACCTTTAAATATGTCAGATTGTACTTCTGCAAAACCAGGACATTCTCTTAATTAAATACAAGTATCAAAATCAGGAAATTACCATTACTGACAGAATACTATTATCTAGTCTACAAAAACTTTTTTAGAAGAAATGCAAATGTTATTTATTTTTAAATTTTTTTTTATTTTTTGGCTACATTGGGTCTTTGTTGCTGCCCGCAGGCTTTCTCTAGTTGTGGTGAGCAGGGGCTACCCTTCGTTGCGGGGCATGGGCTTCTCACTGCTGTGGCTTCTCTTGTTGCGCCACACAGGCTCTAGGCCCACAGGCTTCAGTAGTTGTGGCATGTGGGCTCAGTAGTTATGGCTCGTAGGCTCTAGAGCGCAGGCTCAGTAGTTGTGGCGCACGGGCTTAGTTGCTCTGCGGCATGTGGGATCTTCCCGGACCAGGGATTGAACCCATGCCCCCTGCATTGGCAGGCGGATTCTTAACCACTGCGCCACCAGGGAATTCTCTGAGTCTATAAAATTTATTCAGATTTTCTCTACTGTCCCAATAATGTCCTTTTTAACAACAACAACAAAATTCTGGATCATTTCAGTGTTCATGTTTCTAGATACCTGTAATCTGGAACAGTTCCTCAGTCTTTTTTTTGTCTTTCATGACATTGACCCTTTTAAAGTGTACAAGCCAGTTATGTTGTAGAAATCCTGCATTTGGCTTTGTCAGATGTTTCCTCAATAAGACTCAGGTTGTGCTTTTCTGGCAGGAGAACCACAGCAGTGATACTGGGTGCTTCTAAGAGCATCCTGTCAATAGGCAGGGTTATCAGCCTCTCCCTTTACTGGTGATATGGATTTGATCACTTGGTTAAAGTGGTATCTGAAAGGTTTCTCCACTGTAAAGTTACTATGTTTCCTTTGTAATTAATATCTTATGGGGAGATACTTTCAGACTATGTCAGTATCCTATTTCCAATAATCTTTTACCCACTAGTTTTAACATAGATTTTTTTTTCTTAATTCTCTGCTTTACAGAACTTTCTTAGTTTAGCATGAAGCTCCTTTATCTCATCTCTACCTGAAAAAAAAAAAAAAAAAAAGAATGCTACAGCCAGCATCCACTCTGCTCTCAGCTGAGGCATAGTTAAGATCTCAGGAATACACTCAACCTCTAGAGCAGGACCACAAAAGGACACTCACAAATAAAGAAGAAACCAAATCTCTCTTTCATATGAAAATGGCAGTATATACCCTTGAGGGATTTTGAGCTGGCAGTTGAGAGCTGTATAGCATTCCTTGTCTTCAGTGCTCAGGAAACAAAAATCCAGTATTATATTGAGTTTTATATCAAAATTCCTATACTTCACAGTTTAAAAACTCATTAGGGAGAGTAATATATGTCTAGCAGCAATAAGATAAATACTTTACCTTAAACATTTTTCTTGAAATTTTTAGTAATTTAAAATATTTCAACTGTGATCATTTTTTCAGAAAAGACTTCCCTCCCCTCTTCCAAGAAAAGAGTTCTCAGGTGACTTTTTAATCCCCCCTCTTTTCTACATGCCCTCCTTTGACTTAAAAGTTCTTTTTCCTCCCCTACTCAAGACCTATATTCCTAGAGTGAAGCAATCTGGCGGAATCTGACAACAGGTGGAGAGGTGGGTGAGAGCTCTTCTAATCCTAGATTCTGTAAACCTATCCTTACCTGCTGTGGGAAACAGGTGCGGACTGAGTGCTCTGTGTAACCAAAAGATGGCCCTTCAAAGACAGCTGTTGGGAGCTTCAGAACTTCCTTCAGAAACTGGTCAAACTTGCTAAATATCATTAAGCCATTGGAATCTGACATCTGGGAGAAAACATCTATGAGAACAAAACCAAATAAAGTCAAACTATAAGGAAACATCAACTCTTTATAAACAGCTCTATGTCATTTGTATACCAGTCCAAAAGCATCATTAAAAAGTATCATAAGGTTATTATGATTTTTAGTTAACATGAATTCTCATTAACACTGTGTGGTTACTTTGCTGATGAGGCCCCTCTTTCCCACCCACTTAATATTCTACCTAAACATCACATAACCACTCATGTACGTCTACCTACCTACTCTTTTTGAGCATACGTAACTGGATAATATATAACTTTTTATTTTATCTATTTACACCTCACTTTATTCCAAGAAGAATTTGTAGCAACATATCTTTATCTCTTACATTTATGTACATATTTATATGACATACACATCTTTGAGTGTATGAATATATTTGCATATTGGTGATAGGGTATGAAAGAAATTGTATTTGCATATTCATATACTAATGATGTAATATATTCCTGTGTAGTATGTTTATTTAAAATATTCCATTTAGTAAGTTCCAGAGTAGAATAAAAAGAACTCATATAATCTCTTCTATCACAAGATACTCTGATACTGTAAGATCCTATTTTTACATAAAGTCTGACCCAAGCAGCTAGAAAGACAGTTCCAGTAATACTACTATTTCTTTTTCGTTTTTTGGTTTTTTTTGTTGTACGCAGGCCTCTCACTGTTGGGGCCTCTCCCGTTGCGGAGCACAGGCTCAGCGGCCATGGCTCACGGGCCCAGCCGCTCCGTGGCATGTGGGATCTTCCCGGACCGGGTCACGAACCCGTGTCCCCTGCATCGGCAGGCGGACTCTCAACCACTGCGCCACCAGGGAAGCCCAATACTACTATTTCTTTATCTCCTTGTAGAGAGTTTCCTATCTCCAGTTAGTTATTTCTCTCTTCTCACCCACAATTGGGGAGAAAAAGAAAAATAACCAGGAGCTCAAAACAACTTGACAACTTTAACCTAAGCTTTCTTTTCAAACTATTCACCTTTCTTACAAACAAATCAGTGAGTTAAATATGCAGAGAAAAATAATTTCCTGAGGGCTTTCCAAACATGGCACTTTAAAAAATCATATTCTGGGCTTCTAAGTGACTGGGTTACTAAGTGGCTAAATCAAGATTTAAACCCACACTTATCCGACTGCAAAGACATTCCATTACATCACACTTCTTCAAAATATAGTGTAGAATAGATACAAAAACACATAGGGGTCTTCCCTGGTAGCGCAGTGGTTGAGAGTCCGCCTGCCGATGCAGGGGACCGGGGTTCATGCCCAGGTCTGGGAAGATCCCACATGCTGCGGAGCGGCTGGGCCCCTGAGCCATGGCCGCTGGGCCTGCATGTCCGGAGCCTGTGCTCCGCAACGGGAGAGGCCACACAGTGAGAGGCCCGCGTACTGCAAAACAAAAAACAAACAAACAAACAAAAAACACATAGGGAGGAACTGTCAAGAAAGAAATTTAGAAGCTTGGCCTTGAAAAATAGAATTTGGAATGATGAGGTTAAAACAGCTGGGGGGTGGGGGTCTGGGGACACAACTAAAGAAGAACAGGATAAATAAAACAAATGAACAGATATAACAAAACAGAAACAGACTCACAGATACAGAGAACAAAGTGGTGATTACCAGTGGGGAGGGGCAAGATGGGGGTAGGGAATGAAGAGGTACAAACTACTATGCATAAAATAAATAAGCTGCAAGGATATATTGTACAACACAGGGAATATAGCCAATATTTTACAGTAACTTTAAATAGAGTATAATCTCTAAAAATATTGAATCACTACATTGCACACTTGAAACTAATATAATATTGTAAATCAACCATACTTCAATTTAGAAAAAAAAAGGAGAGTAGGATAAAAGTCTCTGTGGCAGGAATTTATAGTGTGTCTATTAGTGGTGGTAGGCAAGAAACAGTGCATCCAAGAGAACATTCTGACTATGATCATTTATATTGTGAAGTAAAGGTAAATAGAGATTGAATAAGAAAAGTATGTTATGAATGAAAACTTTGAAAGAGGAAACAATTTGGATTTGGTTTAAAAATGCTGAAGTAGGGAAGAAATATTTAGAAAGTTAGGTTTCAAGAAAATTAGACTGTTAATGACTGGCAGAATGAATAAAAGAGGAAGAATAAGATTGGCGACAT
Source organism: Mesoplodon mirus (assembly GCF_964341445.2). Classification (NCBI taxonomy): domain Eukaryota; kingdom Metazoa; phylum Chordata; class Mammalia; order Artiodactyla; family Ziphiidae; genus Mesoplodon; species Mesoplodon mirus. The sequence continues at coordinate 44,587,453 of NC_138990.1, forward strand.
CAGCTAGAAAACCCTGTAAATAATGCACAAGTAAGGAAGTGTGAGTCAGAATTACAAGAGTGACAGTATTGAGGGGAGGGCTTGGTCAACTCCAAGACATTTCAATGCAGGAAACTGAAGTTGATGGCAAAGTGGATTAGAGAATAAAGGAATTTCTAAAATTAGGATTATTTTAAGCTTCTAGCTCAGGAAAAGGCTGACAACCCTGACTGAAATAACCAAATTGAAGATAAAGATACTTAGCTTTGAACATAACTGTATTTGAACTAATCAGCAAATTTCCAAGTAGAACCATCCTGTAGGCAGTTAGAAGCAGAGTACTGGGCCACAGTCCGAGACAGCAGATACAGAGTTTTGAAGACATTACCAAGTATGTGGATAACTGATGCCCTCTGAAGGAGGGAAGAGCATCATGACTTAATTTTCAAATAGCTAGCTGCTGTTCTCATAATGAAGAAAATAATCATCCATTAAATCTGAATGAAAACTAAGGGGAAATACGGGATGTGGCAGACACTGCAAGGTGCCTACGACTCAGTATCTATTTTCCCATTTTCACTCCCGAACTGAACTCTGATTAGAATGGCAATGTGTTCCCCTTAAAAATTACTTCCCAGACTCTTGTGCACGTCGTAATTCTGAAGTGAATTTGTAGAAAAGCTTTTGCTTCCCTGATAGAGGCATCTCTTTCTTCTGTCTACTTAAAATGAGAATAAGGTGCAGTAAAGAGCAGTCACTTATAATCCTAGGAGGAAGGCCATATGGCAGAGCAGGAAGACAGGAGGAAGCCAAGTCTCTGATGACATCCCTGAGTCATGGTACCAACCTTGAACTTGCCAGCCTCTGAACTTATTGTTGCGTGAGAAAAATAAATCCCAATGGTTTTATGCCGCTGTTAGGCAAGTTTTCTGTTGCCACTCGATGCATTCATAACGGAGAAACTAGCAAGTTAATGGTAGAAATATTCAAGACCAGAGACTTCAGCTGCCAAGTGTATACTGATAAATACACATAGGTATAGCTTCCAATCACAAAAACATACGTGTATACATCCACACCACCAAATCTATACCTAACTCATTCAGAGCAATAAAGGAGTGATTAGATAGTGAAATGACTAATTTCCCCCTCAAAAAAAGTATTACTTTCAGTTATACTTAGTTACTAGGTCATAAGATAGATTCAAAGTAGTAAAAAAAATTTTAATCAATGAAAAAAGAAACTATAACTTAATAGGCCCACATTACACTAGTAAGAGAACAAGCAGAAACATGTTTGTTGGTTGGTTGGTTTCAAAAGAAAAACTGGTAGATCTCAAAACAGTTAAGTAATTACTTAGAAGTCATGACTTCTAGAGTTACTTGTTTAAAATAGTTTTTCTGTTTTTTGTTTTTTAGATTAGGCTTCTCATATCTGTAACAAAAACACTGAAAATAATTGCTTATTTTTTATTGTAAATGAAATATAACAATGAATCTAAGTGTGATTTACTATATACATATAAAAATACCTTACCAAAGAAAGAAATAAGAGACAATTTAATAAAAACATCCCCCAAATTAAAGCCCTAAACCCTTCTGGCATTAAGGGAATAAACTGCTTCCCAGATCACTGGTTAATTTCCCCAATAATTCTCTTTCTATTTATACATCTCTGAAAGAAGGTATGCTAATTTCCCATTAGTTGTTTCCAGATAAAAATACAGGCTTTCTCCCTTGTGAAAAACCCACAATCAAGCCCTTACACGCACACGTGTACAAAGTTTTTAAAATATTCTGTCCTTTGTGTAGTGGCAAAATAATGTTACTATTCCACCATCTTCACATATGTTTCAAATTTTTTTCTGGTGATAATGACCCTGGCTTTACTCATTGCATCTATCCATCTATCCACTCCCCTCTCATCCCCACATGACCAACCATATACTTTTGCAAGATGATAGGGCTGTTTACAATAAAGACTCAAGTCTATAGAAAAGAAAGCCATTTTTCTTCTGTATGTTAGTTTTCCTGGCAAACGTCTCTCATCTTCTCCTGTCATCTTTCTACCAACTGAGCAACCTAACCCACAAAAAATGTATACACATCTGCATGTTTATAAATATCTGTATGTAACTAAATCCAAGTGCATATTTTATTCCCAAACTCATGAATATTCCTACATCATTCATTAAGTCAGAGTGAGGCTGGAGGATGGGATTCAGCCATGCCTTGGGCTTCTAGTGTTGACTGAGTCAGGAACTACCTTAGACAAGTCTCCAGGCCTTCCTTGGTTTTTGTTTATCTTTTTCTTTTTCATAAAATGCAGATGTACGACTCATTTCTTACTTGCTTCTAGCTCTAAAACATTTGGGTTATATGAGAAATGTGAATATGGGCAAGTATGCAGATTAAAGAGTCACTTCAGGCTAATGAAGTGAACAGATGATTAACAGAAACCAGTCAGGACAAATATGCAGTGACAGGTGGCTAGAAGACTGTAAGAGAGGGTGCTAAATTTTGAACAGGTGAAACTGCTTAATTATAACTTCAAAGGTTGGCTCCCTACAGTTTGTTAATGAAACATCAAGGAAGCAAACAATTGAAATGTTAGAACTGCCAGTTCTGAAAAAAAAACACCTCAGGTCATCTTTCCTCTGGCTGTTCAAAGTGTGGTCTATCAAAAACACGCAAAAACAATAAGTAATATAAATTATTATTATAAAACCATTTTTATGCTATAACCCAGAGAAAATACCTAACAGTATTATCATTTTGGTATATTTCTTTCTTTTCCTATGTGCATAATAAATTTTTATTTAAAACTATATTACCTTTATGCATTTTGATCTGAAGCATACTTTTAAAGGCAGTCTATTCAATCATGTCGGTATCCCAAAGTGTAACTGAGCTCTCACTTTTGGACACTAAAGCTGTTTTAAGTCTTCATATATTATAAAAAGTGTTGCAACAAATATATGTAAAACCTGGGGTACACCTCTGATTAATTCCTCACGATAAACTCAAGAAGCAGGCTGAGTCACTGGATACAAATATTCTTACAGCCTTTCTGACACACTGTTAGAATGCCCTTCAAAATGGTGGCACCAGTTTTCTAAAGGATTTAAAAATAAATTGCATGCATCATCTGCTCCTATCTTTCAGTGCAAGACAGACGGGGTTTGCATAAGAGATAAGTTTCTTAGAAAACAGCAGAATTAGACAAAGTAAATAAACCACATAGTTAAATTAGTTGATAATTAGTATGGTTTAATAAATAATGGGTTTTAACAGTCTGTAAATTTTGTTTCTCAGAGTTATTTTTTGGGTTTCTGACATTATTGAGTTTTCATCAGGCTGATGATCAAAGTCTGTACTCTGATTATAAATCATTGGTATTTAGAATCCTGACTTAAGTTGCCTCTGAATCTAGGATACAGTCCCTAATGGCCACAACAGCTAACCATTTATCTATAAATGAATGATACCTGGGGACAGAAACTCTCTTAAGAGAGACCTGAAAAGTCTAATTAAGAAATGTTTCTGGACTTCCTTGGCAGTCCAGTGGTTGGGACTTTGCCTTCCAATGCAGGGGGTGCAGGTTCGATCCCTGGTTGTGGAGCTAAGATTCCACACTGCCTCACGGCCAAAAAACCAAGACGTAAAACGGAGGCAATATTGTAGCAAAATCAATAAAGACTTTTTAAAAAATGGTCCACATTAAAAAAATCTTAAAAAAGGAAATGTTTCAAACTAAAAACACAAGTATTGGTTAAGTCATTTTAAATGCCATCTTGACACTAAAACAAGCAAACAAAGACAGATCAAGGAAAAAGGGGAAAAATTAAAGGAAAAAATTCTAAAATAAGAGGTAAAAAGCAAAAAGATAAAAATAAAAGTAGAAATGCTGAGGCATATTCCATAAATTAGAAAACTCTAACTTAATGGGAACATTAACAGAGGTAACAGAAGTAGAGTCAGTGGGAGGAGGCTGCAGAAACTAAGAGCAAAGACAAGGGAACAAGTAGGAAGAAAAAAGTGAATAAATGGTCAAATATCATTTTATGTTACAATACAGTGTTACAGCTACCTTCTTCTACACTATTATTCAGCCACCTCCACTAAGTAGGACATAGCTGTGACTAGAAAGCAAGGGAAAAAGGATTCTCACAATAGCCAAAACTACGAAAGTGAGTGCTTCTCTCAATATGAGTAATCACTTCGTCCATACTCTAACAGAATAGAATGTTAAGAAGGCTGGTTGTGTTTTCTCTGTCAGTAGCATATGAAAAGTAAATCAGAAGCAAAAGGAGACTGCTTGAGACTGGTACACTGATAATACCATCACATTTACTAGCAATAAAGGACACATACACACACGTACACATGCATACACCATCACCACCACCACCAATGACAAAAAGTTCAAAAGCTGAAAAAACACAGCAGTCTGAAAACATGAGAAGGGATAAACAACCCAGAGCCTCACAATTAGCCCTAAATGCATCAGAGAATGACAACCCTAAGAGAAGAAAAATATTTAAGTTATGATCAGTGAGCTCTGTTTAAAACAGAAGGCACAGACCACACTTAAAGCGGTTTCCACCCTAGATGATTAAAACAAAAAAGTGGAGATAGGCTTCAATACCTGAAAGTGTTACTTCAGTTAAACATCTCACTCTCTAGTCAAGATAATTACAGTACAATAAAAATAATGAAACAGGGGGACTTCCCTGGTAGTGCAGTGGTTAAGAATCCACCTGCCAATGCAGGGGACACTGGTTTGATCCCTGGTCTGGGAAGATCCCACATGTCACAGAACAGCTAAGCCCATGAGCCACAACTACTGAGCCTGCGCTCTAGAGCCCGAGAGTCACAACTACTGAGCCCACGTAACACAACTACTGAAGCCCGTGTGCCTAGAGACCATGCTCTGCAACAAGAGAACCCACCGCAATGAGAAAACCGCGAACCGCAACAAAGAGTAGCCCTCACTCACTGCAACTAGAGAAAGCCCACGCGCAGCAACGAAGACCTGATGCAGCCAAAAAAAAAATTAATTAATTTTAAAAAATAATAATAATGAAACAGAGCAACAGATGGTAAAGAAACCTTAATTTTGAACGTGAAGAAGATAAAGAAACCAGATTTTAAATCTATCTGAATCACGTAAACATGCTATTAAGTGACCTAGTGTGGCTTGTAGTTCCGTACACAGTGTGTAACGATATGGTGTTGAGCGCACACTGACGTGTCACATTTGCCTCGGTATGTGTACTTTTGTGCCACTTGAATATTGGTCACTTGTGCTCCTCTAAGAAATTCAAAAGCCACATAAATAAACAAACAAACAAAAAACCCACCTGCTATCACCTGGATCCCTTCAATACTTCACACAGAACTAGGATTTGCACCTTTTCACTAATAGCTACAACAGAGAGCTGCAGTAATTTTAGTTCTCAATCAACAATTTATATTTGGTAAAATTTTAGCACTTACTATGGGCCAGGTACCAGCTCTATGTAAATGTAGCAAATTTAATCATAGAAACTTAAAGAGTCCAGAATCATCTAGAATGTGCAGTTATATAATCAATTTTCTATTTTCAACCAGTTTCTCCAGTCCTAATAAAAATGGCAATGTATATTTCTTTATCTGGTATCATCATCATTAAAAAACAGACAAAATCCCAACTTTCCTTTTCTCTGTGAATGAAATATAATTTTATCTGTATTATATTATCATCCTCAGAAAAACACCATGTTAGAATTAAGAAAATATTAAGAAATTTCAGCCCAAAAGAGTAATATTTTGAGATACCATGTGAAAAAAACTCAGAAGAGTATTTAAATAAAACTATACTTTTTTTTCTGCCAAAACTTTGTTTTACAATGCAGCTGATTTTGAAATGAGATAACCAGATAACATTGACCAAATATACTAAGACCTTTCTTTAGACATCTAAATCTCTATATCTAGTGAGCCTTTTAGCTTTCTAACTTTTAATGTCATGGTAACATGTAAGAAAAAGCACAGGGCCTCCCTGGTGGCGCAGTGGTTGAGAGTCCGCCTGCCGATGCAGGGGATACGGGTTCGTGCCCCGGTCTGGGAGGATCCCATATGCCGCGGAGCGGCTGAGCCCGTGAGCCATGGCCGCTGAGCCTGCGCATCCGGAGCCTGTGCTCCGCAACGGGAGAGGCCACAACAGTGAGAGGCCCGCGTACCGCAAAAAAAAAAAAAAGAAAAGAAAAAGAAAAAGAAAAAGCACAGAAAACAAACATGCACCCATGAAGTAATCTTGCCCAAAAGCTTGTACTTGAATCTGTTGAAGGCTCTGTATCTTTCAATTAAAACAAAAAATGTAGGGCACAGAGGAACATCACGGGGATGCAATCATCAAAATCTAGTCCATGAGAAATGCCACAAGACAGACGACCCAGTTTCTTCAACAAATCAATTCACAGGTTTTCGCAGCACTTCATGAAAACCCACAGCTTCAATCTCACCTCTGTGAAACCTGCTAGTTTCTTACTCCACGGATACTTGTATTAGGGCGCTTTGAATATGTGTCTCCTACTACAGGATGAGCATAGTGGAGTACAAAAGAGTAGCTTAGAAAGGGCTCTGAAGCTACAGCCTGAGTTGAAATCCCAGCTTCGCCCCCTCAGTTAACTCATCTATAAAACAGAGAAAATACCACCTGCTGCTCAAAGAAATTTTAAGGATTCAGTGAGAAAATATATGTACAGCACCTAGCACAATGCTTGGCATATCTTAGGCAGTGAAGGACTATCTAATGAGTGAATAAATGAAAATGATAAGCAGAAAAATTAAGTAATTGTGAATTTTATCTCCTTCAACTTCATCTAACCACCTTCTAATAGTATCTACTGAACAGTAAAATGCCAAAATGGTAAACAGTAAGAAAAAAATTAAGGAAAGATAAGTGAATAAATAGGTTATCAATTTCTAAATAACTACACTTGAATCTAAGGTACTAAAAAACAGTTTAATCATAAGAAAATACCACCTGATAAACCACTGAGTGATTAAGAAAAGGGCTAAACTTGACCAAACCCAGTAAAAGTGATGAAATTTATTTTCTAATTAAAAGTGATCAACAAATCACCTTCAAGCATAATTTTTTAATAATATGGAAAACATTTTTAAAGAATTTTTTAAATGTCCACATTACTATTCTGAATCTTTTCAGAGTTTTCTTGTTTTAAACTAAAAAAAAAAAAATTAAAAAATTAATTCAACCAACTTTTCCATCTGAACAGTAGGTGGCATAACTTACATACTCTGAGCCAGTTGCTGTAAAATGAGTGGTATGGTAGTTAAAAAAACCAAAAAGGTTCAATAGACCATCATCCAAAATTCTGAAAACATTCATTTAAAAGTGTTTAAAAGTCCTAATTTGAAAATAAAATCTTTCAAATAATATAAAAATACTTACATCTCAATTTGTCCAGCATTTTTCCACCACACATGGTTGCTAACATAGCTTTAACTGAAAATACCGTCAACTTGCCTCGGCCCTCACTGCAAAATAAATTATATTAGAAATAATTGCTATCTGGAACCACAAAAGCAATCAAATGTATCACCAGTAAATTGATTCCTGCCCTTCTGTTACAATATTACCACATTTAGAAACCTTGGATTCTTTTTTTCCTTTACAGAATTAAGGCTTCACATATGCTATGTGAACAGTGTTTGTTAAAACTAACCTGGTTTATTTGGCAATGAGCTTAGAAACACCCTATAAAGCAACTTCTGTTGGCTTTGTAGGCAAAGGCCAAATGAATGAACCTAAAGTAAACATCCTACCAACTTAGCCCATTAAATCCACAGCTGAGGTGTTTAAGTATTCAAATCTGAGGCAACACCTGGTTTGAATAATAATTCAGAAGTGTGTCCTTCCATCAGGATATTATAACAACAGTTTATTGTTACATACTAAGGCAACAGGATGCATGTTGCTATAAAGATTTTATACTACCTTCATCTTTGCTTGTTTTCACTGTAACAACCTTTATGTTACCATGTGTTTATTCTAAGAAGTTCATGTCTCATCTGAGACATCTGTGTCAGATCTCCTGCCACCACTGTGAGAAAAGTGAAGGGGAAGGGACAGTATTACGAATTCTTCTTCAGGAACTAGAAGGATGAAATGTAGACCATAAATGAACTACTCAAAGTAACGCTATACACCACCTGCAGAGCCAGGACAGTAACAGCAAGGCCCCAACCCCTGTGGCCACTGCTCCAACCATTCAACTATGTCTTGGTTTCAGAGAAGATGAAAACTTCACTAGCCAGTTTTTAAAGTCACATATGTAAATTAACAATGGGCTTTTGTGTTAATTTTATAAAGCTTGTGCTTACAAAGTTTCACAGTAACTTAGAGTAAAATACTTTTGCAATAATGAGAACTATATCATCTTGGTTTTGAAAAGAAAATGTCATCCTATTTATATTTACTAATGGTCCTAAGAGAGTGTCTCCTATTTTCCAAACCTTCTTTTTGTATACAGTAAGATCACATCTGAAAAAAGGCAAATGGTCAATAAGCCTGAAAATTCTCAGTGAAAATACTGCCAGGAGACACCAATGTTTGTTACAGTTGATTTTTAACTATTACATCTCATTAAGTTTACCCATAAGATAAAACAGGAATTCCCCAAAACTAGCTAAAATTAGAATGGGACTTTTAATATACATAGTTCATCAGAAATACAGATTCTGTTCCATGCCTTATATAGTACCTGGCAATATATCACCTGGAAATGATAAAAAATAGTCCTATGTCAAATATTCATTGCATTATATGAGCAACGTGAGTGTCTATAAAGAGCAACAACTGTGTTAAAAGTGATGGATTTCCAAGACTGATACAGACCTTTTACAATGGACATTTCTTTTTGGTTGCCAACCACCCAAATGCTGAGTCTACATTTAAGCGCACCCTACCTTATATGACAAGTACACTTCGCACTACCAAAGTATGAAAAAGGAAAAAAAAAAAACACTTTCCCATCTTTCTTTGAAACTAAGACAGGGGCACATAATACAAGCTCCACCAATAAGATGCACCGCTCTAGACTTCAAATAGAAAACAATTAACTTGTAGAAGTAAGAACTCCAAAGAATCCACCTGGCGAGGATGTCAGCAGTAGGAGCACTTACATCCAGTGTCCTGAGAGCTGGGACAGAGATTCTCATGGCAGCAACCACAACCCAGCATCAGTGGCTTTTGGAGCACAAGCAGCAATATCTACGCCCAGCTTGGTGGCAGAGGTACTTCCTGAGACCAGTTTTGTGGTATGGTTTTGAGCTTCGTTCTTGGCAGTGAGGTCATTAAGCCTACTTTCCCAACCTTCTTAGAAAGCCGATTGGTCACCCATATCCTCCTTTTAATGAATTAGCTAGAGATGGTTCCTACTGCTTGCAACTAAGAATTCTGATGGATGCAGCTTCTATCCTGAAGTAAAGTGGCCCAGAAAGATGAAGTGACAAAAGAAAGTATTCCTGAAGCTCAAAGCGAGAGTAAGCAAGCCTGATGACGGGCAGAGCAAGGATGAAGAGCCAGTGCTCACCAGCAGAAAAGTCAAGCCTTGCTGCACAGCTAACAACATTTTTTAAGGTAAACTTGCTCGAAACATTTTTTGCAGACATAGATTTCATGATTTAAGAATACCCAGGAAATTCCACAGGGGAAAGGAAAAACTAATCTTAAAAGAGATTTCCACAGAAATCAGGATACTGATTACCTCTGGGGGAAGAGAGAGGAGTTGTAACACAGAAAGGAGAACACAAGGGGCTTCTGGGGTGCTGACAACATTCTATTTCTTGGCCTCCGGAGTATTTATATGGATATTTGTTTTATAACAATTCATTAAACCGTACTTTGTTTTAGGTATTCTTCCGTAGGTGTTTTCTATTTCTGAATAAAAACTGTTTTAAAAAATGAATCCCAGGACTTCCCTGGTGGTCCAGTGGTAGAGAATCCACCTTCCAATGCAGGGGACGTGCGTTCGATCCCTGGTCAGGGAACTAAGATCCCACATGCCACGGGGCAACGGATCCCACGCATCACGACTACTGAGACTGCACACCTCAACTAGAGAGCCTGCGTGCCGCAAACTACAGAGCCCACGTGCTCTGGACCCTGCGCGCCACAACTAGAGAGAGAAAACCCCCATGCCACAACTAGAGAGAAGCTTGTGCACCACTACAAAGAGCCCGCGCCACAACAAAACATCCCACATGCCTCAATGAAGACCTCGCAACTAAGACCCAATGCAGCCACAAAAAGAAACTAAAAAAAAAAAAATTTTTTTAATGAATCCTGAGGGACTTCCCTAGTGGCGCAGTGGTTAAGAATCCGCCTACCAATGCAGGGGACAAGGGTTCGAGCCCTGGTCCGGGAAGATCCCACATGCCGCAGAGCAACTAAGCCCGTGCGCCACAACTACTGAGCCTGCGCTCTAGAGCCAGCGTGCCACAACTACTGAAGCCCCTGCGCCTAGAGCCCGTGCTCCGCAACAAGTGAAGCCACTGCAACGAGAAGCCCGCGCACCGCAACGAAGAGCAGCCCCCACTCACAGCAACTAGAGAAAGCCTGTGCACAGCAACAAAGACCCAACCCAGCCAAAAATAAATAAATAAATACTAAAATTTATTTTAAAAGAAAAAGAATCCTGGGAAAGTAAGGGTTACCATTACTAGACAAAGGTAATGGTTTAAAGGAGAGAATGATGAAAGGGAAAAATACAGGCTAAAAAACATTTAAGATATATAAACTGCAATGCATAAAATTTTCCATAATGAAAATTTCCATAATAAAATATATAAAAAGAATAAAAACATCAAAAACCCCAAGGCCCCAGCCCCAGCCTTAGATGTCTATTAATAGAAGACTGGCTATTAGGCTATCATAAAAAAGAATGAATAAAAACATATGAAAGATAGAGAATTATATCCAAGATAGATTACTTAAAAAAAAAAAAAAAGCAAGGCATGGAACAAAATAATTGCTAGAATGCAATCTAGCAATTATGTTAAAAAGGAGAGAGTAAAATAATATTTTCATATATTTGTATATGCATAAGCTGTCTGAAAGGATACTGAAAAAATAACATTAGTTGCATCCAGGGTCAAAAGCAGGCAGCCAAAGGAAAGCAATGAAAGAGTGGGCACTTTTCACTTTATAAATATTAAATGTTTATACTAGAAGAGAAGGTTCTTAAGCCAATAACCTAAGCTTCCATCTGAAGACTCAAGAAAAAGAAAAGCAAATTAAACCCAAAACAAGCAAAAGGGAAAATATAATGAGTAAGAACAGAAATCAATGAAATTGAAAACAGGAAATCAATACAGAAAATTAATGAAACCAAAAGTTGGTTCTTTGAATAAACCAATAACATCGATAAATCTCTAGCCAGACTGACTAAGAAAAGAAAAGACACAAATTACCAATATCAAAAATGAAAGAAAGGATATCACCACAGGTTTTCTAAACATTACAAAAATAATAAGGAAATATTATAAAAACTTTATGTCCATAAATTCAACAACTTAGATGAACTGGAGACACAAACTACTCCTTGAAAAATAGAAACTATTAAAGCTCACTCAATAAGAAATAGGTAGGGCTTCCCTGGTTGCGCAGTGGTTACGAATCTGCCTGCAGGGCTTCCCTGGTGGCGCAGTGGTTGAGAGTCCACCTGCTGATGCAGGGGACACGGGTCTGTGCCCCAGTCCGGGAAGATCCCACATGCTGCGGAGCAGCTGGGCCCGTGAGCCATGGCCGCTGAGCCTGCGCGTCCGGAGCCTGTGCTCCGCAACAGGAGAGGCCACAGCAGTGAAAGGCCCGCGTACCGAGAAAAAAAAAAAAAAAAAGAATCTGCCTGCCAATGCGGGGGACACAGGTTCAAGTCCTGGTCCGGGAAGATCCCACATGCCACAGAGCAGCTAAGCCCGTGTGCCACAACTACTAAGCCTGTGCTCTAGAGCCCACGAGCCACAACTACTGAGCCCATGTGCCACAACTACTGAAGCCCGCGTGCCTAGAGCCTGTGCTCCGCAACCAGAGAAGACACAACAATGAGAAGCCCGTGCACCGCAACGAAGAGTAGCCCCCGCACACTGCAACGAAGAGTAGCCCCTGCTCGCTGCACCTAGAGAAAAGCCCACGTGCAGCAACGAAGACCCAACGCAGCCAAAAATAAATGAATAAATAAAAAAAAAGAAATAGGTAATCTGAATAGGCCCATATCCATTATAGAAGTTGAATCTGTATTTTTAAGCCTTCCAAAAAAGAAAGCTCCTCATTCAAAGAGCTGTACTGGAAAATTCTAAACATTTAAAGAAGAAATAATTGCAGTTCTACTCTCTTCCAGGGAATAAAAAAGGAGGGAACACTTGCCAATTCTTTTATGAGGGCCAGAATTATTCTGATAACAAAAACGCATACATACAACAAAAGAAAATAAGAAGTCGGTATCCCTCATGAACCCATATACAAAACCTTCAACAAAATGTGAGCAAATCAAATATAGCAATATATAAAAACGATTTAAAAATCACAACCCAGGGGGCTTTATCCCAGTGATGTAACACTAGTTTGACATTTGAAAATCAATCAGTACAAAGAGAAAAGCTATACGATCATCCAAATAGATGCAGATGACAATACTCAACATCCATTCCTGATAAATCCTCTTGGAAAACCAGGAAAAGAAAAGAATTTCCTCAGTCTGATAATGGGAACCTTCAAAAAAAAAAATAACAGCTAATAACATCATACTTAATGATGAAAGACTAAGTACTTTTCCACTGAGATCGAGAACAAGTCAAGGATGACTGCTTTCACTACTAGAATGCAATACCACATTGGAGAACACAGCTGGGGCAACAAAGTAAGAAAAAAATATAAATGCATACAGATTGAAAGTTTAAAAATAAAACTGTATCTACTCCAGACAATATGACCTTCTGGGTAGAAAATCCCAAAGAACCTACCAAAAAAATATATAGAACCTACCAAAACACTATAATAAGGGACTTTAGCAAGGCTGCAGAATACAAGGTCAACATAAAAAATTCGAATTTCTATAAATTAGCAAAAGAAAATTGGAAATACAACACCACCAAAAATATGAAAAACAGATAAATTTTTTTTTAAATTTATGTTCAAGATGTGTATGCTGAAAACTACAAAATGCTGATGAAAGAAATCAAAGAAAATGTAAATAGATACACCATGTTCATGAAATGAAAGACAATATTGTTAAAATGTCAATTCTCCCTAAACTGATCAGAATCCTGTTATGATTCAATGCAATCCCAAATTCACAATAGGATATTTTTGTAAAAATCAACAAGATGATTCTTTGTATTCCCTTAGAGTTCTAAACCCAAATCTCAGTAAGGTATGAGAATAGAAGATACTATTCAGATGCCTAAACCCCACCCTGTTCTTGGTACTTTTAAAAAGTTCCTCATGTTATTTTAATATGCATCCAACGCTAAGAACTACCAGCACAGAGCTTCGAATGCAATTCTAAGACTTTGGCTTGTATTTCACAGGCAACAATACATCAAAGGACATGACCAAAGAAGAAAGAGAATTGATCATATTGTGTTTGTATAGCTCCTTCTGGCTCCAAATCTCGTGTTCTTCCTTCATAGAGACAAAATAATATCTATTCCTTGCTACAAAAAAAGAAACTAATGTCATCTATGCAGACAGGAGAGTGTGGCAGAGCCCAGCATACTGGCAAGAGACCCAGGTGAAAATCAACTCTGTAACTGAAGGAAGTGCTCAGCAATAAATGCCATAAAACAGGTCTTAAATGGGTCTATGACATTTTTACTTCTAAAAATTATTATAATAGCATTTAAACAGCACTTTTTCCTAATCTTCAAAATGCTTTAGAAACACTAATATTCTCAACATTTTGCATCCCTTATTCAAATATTCTTTAACTCAACTCTGTTGCAAATAATAGTCCTGGATTCAGAAAGTCTTACATTTAAATACAGAATAGCAGCTATATTTCTCAACTGACCTGGATCAGCACTAAACACCTGTGCCCTTTTCCACTCATTAGGATTATTACTGGTCTCAACAGCTGGTCTCAGGTCAAGCAGTCTGTAGATGCATTAACAGAATAGTGCATTAACTCAACTAATTATTATCAGTAACACGTGGCCCCTTAACTCGTCATCTCTCGTTATCTATTTTCCAACCACTTTCCTATTCACAGCAGCCACACAGCAATCTCCACTCAATCTCCCACCCAGCCAACGGTGGATCTTTTCTCCTCTCTGCCTGCATGCTCTTCTGAGTCTGCAAATGTATCTGCACTTAGCATTGCATGCTTCATTGAGGGTGAGGGGATATGCATCTGAGTGTCAATACGTAACCCAGTAGGATAGAGGGAATATATGTCAGGTTGCGGGTGCTTTAAGTATGGGGGAAAGGAGAGGTATCTGAGATTAAGGGTCATAGTAAATGTGAGGGGGATGAATCTGCAGGCAGGAGAGATTTGGAAATGATGCTTAGTGAACCTTTTTGTTTAAGAACCTGTTTATAAATATGTAACTGTGCATCCTGAGAATGGAGGAATGGGCCTGAGCCCACTCTTAATTAAGAACTAATCTTTCCCACTTATAATGCTTACCATCATTTACAACTTTAGGTTCACAGTTTCACCTACCAAAAGGTTTATTCACCCTTCGAAAGGAAATATTAATATAAACAAGTTAATAAATGATATATTTAAAGATACTTATATTTATTAAAGATATTTATATAAAAATCTAAGTATAACAGCATGAAGACACAATTATCCAATAAAATTAGTGAATGGGTAGCTTCACAATTCTTACTTCCTCAAATCATGTTATTTTTATTTTTCTTCAAAAAGAAAAAAAGTTAGCTCCCTCCTTGCAACTATTTGCTTTGTAGGCCAAACTTCAGCATTTACTCCTTTGCTCTGAATGCTTTTCTTGGCATTGAAATCCCTCAGTCTACTTTAAGTCTAACTACAACTTCCTATAACTGCCCCCAAACACAGCAAAGCGAAAGTGCCGCTTTTACTTCTGTAACTTTTGGTTGGAGCTCTGCATTCTTTCTCTGCAATTAGAGGCAGTAGGGAGAAGCTGCAGTCACTTAGCAGCCTAATCCCCTATGATTCTGTCCTTTATCTGACTGATTACTTCTTGGAAAAACTCATTCTTGATGCTTCCCACCATACATCTGAATTTAATCCACATACCCTGGTCAAGTTACATTTAAAACTGAATAGTCAGCTGCCCCTGGCCATCGCATATATAACCTCACCAACATCCATGTTTTCAGTACTTCCAAAGTAAAGTCCAAGTTCATACCAGAATCAGTTCTCTTCAAACAAGATCTGGAAAGATCTTTAACCTGGTTTCATCATAAAAAATGTGACTCACTTAAAATCTGGCCTAGCTGGAAAGTTGGGTATAACTATTTTTTAAAGGTATTTAAGGTATAACACAATTAACAATGAATATTAACCCCTACAGAAAGATACTAAAATGAAAGGATAAACAGGTAATATGTGTTGAAGATGACAGGAGAGAAGAAACTGTTTATTTTAACCCCACCCACACAGAATCCCTCTGGGGAGCACCCTCCCTCAATAAGGAACATGATGATTCTGTCTCAGACTTCTCTGCATGATTCACCTCCATAGATCCATCATTTTAGAGTCTGACAATAAACCATGCCCATGACTTCTAAAGAGAGTTCTTATCACCCAACACTGAGAAAACACCATGATTAGCTCTGCACCAAGCTAAGCAGTGAGTCACCCTGAATAAACACTGTTGAGTTTTGACATGCAGGTGCCTTCCCAAGTCTCTGCACTCCTCACTTGTGCCTTTTGGATGGGAATTTGCTCATTTCAGTTTAGTAAAGTCTCAAATTTTTTGACATTTAAACTAACCCAGGGACTTCCCTGGTCGTCCAGTGGTTAAGACCCCACGCTTCCAATGCAGGGGGCGGGGGTAGATCCCTGGTCGGGGAACTAAGATCCCACATGTCGCACAGTGTGGCCAAAAATATATATATATATTTAAACTACTGTATATAAAATAGATGACCAACAAGGACCTACTGTATAGCACAGGGAACTATACTCAATACCCTGTAATAACCTACCATGGAAAAGAATCTAAAAAAAGAATACATATATATGTATATATATGTATAACTGAATCACTTTGCTGTACACCTGAAACTGGCACAACATTGTAAATCAACTATATTTCAATAAGAAATTTAAAAAAATAAACTAACTCAAACTGGATGGTGTTTATAGCTTTGCACTATCTAATAAGAGCTTGCTACTCAAATGAATACTTTTGAAAACAGGACTATAGGGAGCACTATTTACTTAAGAAAACAAGCTGTTTCTACATTTTTGGCAAACAACTGTAAACGCTGTCAACCATAAATGAGTACTTCTCACATGAAAAATAGACTTCTACTTCAGAAACAGTATTACCAGTCCAATTATCACATGTAGCTAAAAGTAATGAGAGCATTTCTCCTTGGTTTTCGAAAACTCATATTTTTCCAATTAATCTTCATTTACAAAACTTCACAGTGAATGGATTATGCAATAATCAACAGCAAATCAAGAATCCATTTGGCAAATGTCAAATAGTTTAATCAAGTAAAATCAACACAGAATATTATTCAAATTTACCACAATCAGAATGCCTGCTAATTTTCATTTCAATCTTACAAATATTTATTAAGAATCCAGCATTATACACTTTGCTGTACAGCAGAAAATAACACAACATTGTAAAGCAACTATACTCCAATAAAAATTTTTTAAAAAGAATCCAGCATTACATTTATTGAGGAATCAAAGAAATATAAGGTAGAATCTCTGCTCTCAAAGACTTTCAATCTTATTTGTATAATTACGAAGCATTTGAGAGCATCATACATTTGAAAGTCAAAATAATGATATAGATAAGTACTACAGGTCATCATAGGGATGAAAATGGGATTGGTGATTATAAGGAAGGCTACAGGGTAGGTAAAAACCAGGGGGGTGGGGCAGAAGACCAACCAAAATACATGGAGAGAAGAAATGAGCATGTCATATTGGAAAACCTGAAAAGTGCCTCAAGTAGCTTAATTAGAGTTTGGTGTGAGCAGGGAATTAAGGACTGATAGAATCAGACCTAACTGAGGAGTACAAACTTCATTCAAAAACCACAGGGAATCTTTGAGGGTTTCCGAGGTGGGAAGTTGCATGATGAAAATAGTGTCTTAATCAGATTACTTTGGAGGTGAGTACTGAATGGACTGGAGAAGACTCTCTGTTACTTCCTCTCTCCTTTTCAGAGAAAAACAAAGACAAAGAAAAAGCAACACTCAGAAACAGCATTCCTCTTGCCCTTTCTTTAAAAAAAATTATACAAAGGAAACAATAAAATAATACCAAAATAGCAATCCAAAAAAATTTTTTTAATCTGAAATATTAGCTAATGGTCAAACCCTTTGCAGGTCTGCATATCCTGAAATCAGAGTCCTTTTTGAAAATTAGCACAAATGCATGAATTCTCTTGGGAGAGAAGAAAAGCTACAGAATTTAAAGAGTAAGTAAGTGATGGGAAAAGTAATAAGTGAACTTAGAAGTAATTCTGCCACCAAGCACTTAGACTGGGGCTCGGTAAACTGGTTTTGGTGATGTCACATCACACAATCCACACGACAGCAGCATCCTGAAGGGTAGGGGATGTCGTGAGGGCACATGGGCTCCACTCCTCCTCTTCCACCAAAGTGGCTGTTTGTCTCCATTTTGCAATAGGTTTCCCCTTAGGATTTCACATTTTTAAAACATTCAAGACCCCTAGCTCGTTCTCCACCATCCCCTGGAAATTTCCTTAAAAAGCTATGATCAGATCTTTCTAAGAGTTAAATGTGCTACTATCGAGGGCATCAAAACCTTCCCATTCAGCACTAGTTCTCTCCTATTTTTTTTTCTCTCCTATTTTTATTTGGCTTTTTCCTGTCATCTTGAATCCATCAAAGAACAAGCAGGGATATGAGTAAATACTGTACATAAATAAATGAAATGTTTGTGTTTCCCAGGAAATTACAGTTTTGTTTAAAAATCACTAATGAGGAAGGCTGTAACCTAATATTATCCTTTTTCAGCAATGTCCATTCCATAATATGCTAGCTGGGCACATTTGGAATTTAAGGAATACATTTCCTTTTATTTAAAGTGAACTAGTTTGGTTTTGCTTTTTTTTTTTCTTTTATATTGCTTTATTTTTTGCATCCAGTATTAAAAGGGAACTATGGAAACTTTCAACATAACCAAATTAAACTGCTAAAACAAGATTTTAAAATAGTTCTCAGCCATATTTCCAAACTACACAGGAACTTTTTTCATATAAAATCACCATAAATTCGACATATAAAAGTCTTTACCCTAAAGGAATCTTTAGATTGTTCAAATTTGAGAGTGTGTTCTACTGTTATTTTAGATGGTAAACAATAACCCTGAGCCTTTCATTGATACATGTAATATTGATATGTTTTGAAGATTTTATCCAAGCCTAGTTTCATTAGATACATGATTTTTTAAATAGGTTTGTTCCATTAAAGGTGGAATTCCATTATATCTCAGAACCAACATGTTTGGTGAAGGCCACAGACTCTTTTACAAAACAAATCCTGATGAAAAAAATAAGAGGGAAAATAAGGTTCAATAGTCAGATAAAGTGTAAAAGGAATTTCTCAGGAAGTCATTATAGAACATTTTTCTTTCTTACACAGGGAGTGGAAAATGCAGAATACAATAATTATCCAAGAAGAATGCCCTATCAGGATTAAAATATAAAAGTTTACACCAGCAATTCAAAATGAGATAAGTCTTGTAGAAACTAAATCTTTTGTCAGAAATCACATGGCCTAATCAATAGCTGGTACCAGGCCTGCCCCTACAGCACCATGATTACAAAAAGAGGCCCATATACATATGTCTAAATATTAAAGTTACCAATCAAGCTAATAGATTATTAATTAAAATATGTTCTATCTCTGTACAATGACTAATATACCTTCAAAATGGCCTGGAAAGTCAAATTCAAATCTAGCATTCTGAGACACTTTATGCACCCACATGGGGAGAGTCTGGCCCCCTTTTCTTGCCACCTCCAACACACCCCATACTTCAAAGAACCATATATGCATGTGGACACTCCAGCCCATGTGTCCACGTTTTGCCCACATCCACTGCAAATATCCAACCCAAGACCACTCCTTGGACCCAGGGGTACAACTACCTTAAAAAAAAAATCAACGAACAGGACAACTTATACCAGTTTCAAAAGCGTAAGTATCAGAACAAATGGACCGGGAACTTAAAAATAAACATAAATATATCAAAGAGACATATGAGGGATTCCCTGGTGGCACAGTGGTTGAGAGTCTGCCTGCCGATGCAGGGGACACACGTTTGTGTCCTGGTCCAGGGGGATCCCACATGCCGTGGAGCAGCTGGGTCCGTGGGCCGTGGCCGCTGAGCCTGTGCATCTGGAGCCTGTGCTCCGCAATGGGAGAGGCCACAACAGTGAGAGGCCCACGTACCGAAAAAAAAAAAAAAAAAAGAGACATATGAAAACAGACATTTTCAGGGAAATGCAAATCAAAACCACAGTGGGATTTCACCTCACACATCTTAGAATGGCTATTATCAAAAACAATAAATAACAAGTGCTGGTGAGGATGTGGAGAAAAGGGAACCGTTGTGCACGGCTGGTGGGAATGTAAACTAGTGCAGGCACTATGGAAAACAGTATAAAAATTCCTCAAAAATTTAGAAATAGAACTACCAAATGATCCAGAAATTCCATTTCTGGGCATTTATATGAAGAAAATGAAAACACTAACTCAAAAAGATACATACACCCTCACGTTCACTGCACCATTACTTACAACAGCCAAGACATGGAAGCAATCTAAGTGTCAATCAATGTATGACTAGATAAAGGAAACATGGTGTGTATGTATGTGTATGTGTATATATACATATACACATACACATACATACATACAATGAAATATTACTCAGTCATAAAAAAAGAAGGAAATCTTGCATTTGCAACAACATGGATGGACTTCGAGGGCAGTACGCTAAGTGAAATAAGTCAGAAGGGAAAAGACAAATACCATATGATCTTGCTTTTATGTGTAAACTAAAAAAAATTTTTAAAAATAAATCCCCTGTTCAGAGATATAGAGAACAGATTGGTGGCTGCCAGAAGCAGGGGGTGGAGGGTGGGCAAAATGGATTAAGGGGGTCAAAACATACAAAATTCCAGTTATAAAATAAGTAAGTCATGGGGATGTAATGTACACCATGGTAACCACAGCTTAAAATACTGTAGTGTATATCTGAAAGTTGCTTAGAGAGATCTTAAAAGTTTTCATCTCAAGAAAAAAAACTTTTTACAACTATGTATGGTGATACATGTTAACTAGAATTATTGTGATGATCATTTTACAATACATACAAATATTGAATCATTATGTTGAATACCTGAAACTAATATAATGTTATATGTCAATTATATTTCAATAAAAAAATAGAAATAATAAAAGTAAAAGAGATAGAGATTAGCAATATGAAATAAGAAACACAAATCATGAAAAAGAATGAATCAGATATTCTAGGTTTGTAAAATACAACAGCTAAAAAATAACATAACAGATGAGACGAACAGTAGAATGGCTCTAGACAAAGAACATATTAATGAGTAGAAATGCAGATTGATAAATTCTTCTAAAAGGAAGCAGAGAGGGCTTCCCTGGTGGCACAGTGGTTAAGAATCTACCTGCCAATACAAGGGACACGGGTTCAAGCCCTGGTCTGGGAAGATCCCACATGCTGTGGAGCAACTAAGCCCGTGCGCCACAACTACTGAAGCCTGTGTGCCTAGAGCCCGTGCTCCACAAAAAGAGAAGCCATGACAATGAGAAGCCTGTGTACCACAACGAAGAGCAGCCCCCACTCACCACAACTAGAGAAAGCCCATGCACAGCAATGAAGACTCAACGCAGTCAAAAATTAATTAATTAATTAATTAAAAAATAAAAGGAAAGCGGCAAGTTAAAGAATTGAAGCATATGTGAGAAACAACAGGAGACAGAGGAAGTAAATATGACAACATTCCGAAAAAGAGAAAAAAGAAATAAAAACAGAGGAAATATTTGGTAATGGCAGACTAGTTAATTCTGATCACCTCTTCCTCTGAGGAAAAGTAGTAAAGATGGGAAAAAAATTTTTTAATCTCCCTGAATGCAAATGAGGACTAACAACTGAGTTACCTAATACAAAGGAGCTGGATGCCCAGGGAGGTGAGTGCAATGACTGAAACTACTTTTTCCATGCAAGCGATTTTCTGATTTCAGAAGGGCACCAGAAAGGCTGAAGTACAGAGTAGTAACTCTTTGATAGTATTAAGGGGCTAGAAGAGAGATGTGGAACGTTGAATCCTGATGGAACTGCTTACTCCTGCTCCCATTACTCTGTGTTGAAAGCCCAAAGGTTGCACCTAAAAGCACTAGTGTGCAGAAGTAAAACAGGGCCTCACATGGGCTGAATTGGAAATAACTCAGGCGCTTCTGGACTGTTATGGTCTCCGGGCACCTGGCAGAAGAAAACATAAACACTCTCTGTAGGAAAACATTATCCTAGGCCTCAAAGTATTTCTGCAAATAATTTTGCAATATAATGACTGGTACGTAATAAAAATAAAAAATAATTTTGGAATATGTGTCTCACATAATAAAAACTAACAAGGCAGAGATGAAGTAAGATGACATGAACGAAAAAAGCTAACAGTACAAAAAGAACCATAGGGAACCTAGATATTGGATTACAAGCACAGATCTTACAATAGCTCTGCTTATTATATTTAAGGATTATGAGATAAGAATGATGCATCTGGCATCATGGTAATATTGCTGAAAACCAAAAGAAAAAAGAAAAGAAAATAAAGAGTATCTTAAGAGTTGCCAGAGGAAATTGAGAGATTACCATCAAAGCGGCTAAAATTATATCCACTATTGATTTCTCATCAGAAATTATGGAAGCTAAAAAAATACTAGAACAATATTCTTAAAATGTTGAAAGAAAACAATTGTCAACCAAAAACTCATATATCAAATGAAAATATTCTTAAAGTATGAGAATGAAATTTTCAAACAAAAATTAAGACAACGTGCCACAATCTGACTTGCAGAAAGGAAATGCCAAAGGGTGTTCTTCAGGAAGAAAGAAAAGAATTCCTGATGGAAGCTTAAAAATGCAGGAGCAAGTGAAAAACAACAAAACTAGTATATTTAAAATTAAGCAGACACTATTTTATTATAGTCAACATCATTTAGTTTACCTATAAATTAAATGATGCTCACTGTATAAAAAAATTAATCAGGCCTGCTTGATTTTAAATATATATAAAATAAAAATACACAATCTCAATGACATAAAAAAATGGGTAAATGAAATTAAAGTGTCCTAAAACCAAAATGGTATAGAAACACATCAGTCTTTGTGTTACCTAGAAAGAGAGTAATGGTACCAATTAATCTTAGACTTTGAAAAATCAAGAATACATACTGTAATCTCTAGGGTAAAAAGAGAGAGATGAAGGGAGAGCCTACAGATTAAAAGAATCTTAAAAGAATATCAACTGCAGGGAGACCTTCAAGATGGCAGAGGAGTAAGAAGTGGAGATCATCTTCCTCCCCACAAATACATCAGAAATACAATCTACATGTGGAACAACTCCTACAGAACACCTACTGAAGGCTGGCAGAAGACCTCAGACTTCCCACAAGGGAACAGACGTCCTCAGGCGATCTACAAGCAGAGGCAGGGCCAAATCCAAAGCTGAACCCCGGGAGCTGTGCAAACAAAGAAGAGAAAGGGAAATCTCTCCCAGCAGCCTCAGGAGCAGTGGATTAAATCTCCACAATCAACATGATACACCCTGCATCTCTGGAATACCTGAACAGACAACAAATCATCCCAAAATTAAAGCTGGTGGACTTTAGGAGCAACTGTAGACTTGGGGTTTGCTTTCTGCATCTAATTTGTTTCTGGTTTTATGTTTATCTTAGTTTATATTTAGAGTTTATTATCACTGGTAGATTTGTTTATTGATTTGGTTGTTCTCTTCCTTTTTTGTATATATATATAGAGAGAGAGATATATACTTTTTTTTTCCTTTTCCTCTTTTTGTGAGTGTGTATGTGTATGCTTCTTTGTGTGAGTTTCTCTGTATGGCTTTGCTTCAACCATTTGCTCAAGGGTTCTGTCTGTCCGGTTTTTTTTTTTTTTTCTTTTTACTATAGATTTTAGCACTTGTTATCATTGGTGGATTTCTTTTTTGGTTTGGTTCTCCCTCCTTTCTTACTTTCTTTTATTTTTTAATTATTTTTTAATTATTTTTATTTTTAATAATTTCTTTATTTTAATAACTTTATTTCTTTTTATTTATTTATTTTTCTTTCTTTTTTTCTCCCTTTTCTTCTGAGCCGTGTGGCTGACAGGGTCTTGGTGCACTGGCTGGGTGCCAGGCCTGTGCCTCTGAGGTGGGAGAGCTGAGTTCAGGACACTGGTCCACCAGAGACCTCCCGGCTCCACGTAATATCAAACAGCAAAAGCTCTCCCAAAGATCTCCATCTCAACGCTAAGACCCAGCTCCACTCAATGACGAGCAAGCTACAGTGCTGGACACCCTATGCCAAACAACTAGCAAGACAGGAACACAATCCCACCCATTAGCAGAGAGGCTGCCTAAAATCATAATAAGGTCACAGACACACCAAAACACACCACTGAACACGGTCCTGCACACCAGAAAGACAAAATCCAGCCCCACCCACCAGAACACAGGCACCAGTCCCTTCCACTAGGAAGCCTACACAACCCACTGAACCAACATTAGACACTGGGGGCAGACACCAAAAGCAACAGGAACCACGAAACTGCAGCCTGAAAAACGAGACCCAAACACAGTTAAGTTAAGGAAAATGAGAAGACAGAGAAAAACACAGCATATGAAGGAGCAAGGCAAAAAACCACCAGACCAAACAAATAAAGAGGAAACAGGCAGTCTACCAGGAAAAGAATTCAGAGTAATGATAGTAAAGATGATCCAAAATCTTGGAAACAGAATGGAGAAAATACAGGAAAAGTTTAACAAGGACCTAGAAGAACTAAAGAGCAAACAATGATGAACAACACAATAAACGAAGTTAAAACTTCTCTAGAAGGAATCAATAGCAGAATAAATGAGGCAGAAGAACAGATAAGTGACCTGGAAGACAAAATAGTGGAAATAACTACTGCAGAGCAGAATAAAGAAAAAAGAATGGAAAGAATTGAGGACAGTCTCAGAGACCTCTGGGACAACGTTAAACGCACCAACATTTGAATTATAGGGGTCCCGGAAGAAGAAAAAAAGAAAGGCACTGAGAAAATACTTTAAGAGATTGTAGTTGAAAACTTCCCTAATATAGGAAAGGAAATAGTCAATCAAGTCCAGGAAGCTCAGAGAGTCCCATACAGGATAAATCCAAGGAGAAACATGCCAAGACACATATTAATCAAACTATTAAAAATTAAATACACAGAAAAAATATCAAAAGCTGCAAGCGAAAAGTAACAAATAACATAGAAGGGAATCTCCATAAAGTTAACAGCTGATCTTTCACCAGAAACTCTCCAAGGAAGAAGGCAGTGGCAGGACATATTTAAAGTGATGAAAGGGAAAAACCTACAACCAAGATTACTCTACCCAGCAAGGATCTCATTCAGATTTGATGGAGAAATTAAAACCTTTACAGACAAGCAAAAGCTAAGAGAATTCAGCACCACCAGACAAGCTTTACAACAAATGCTAAAGGAACTTCTCTGGGAAGGAAACACAAGAGAAGGAAAAGACCTACAATAACAAACCTAAAGCAATTAAGAAAATGGTAACAGGAACATACATATCGATAATTACCTTAAATGTAAATGGATTAAATGCACCACCCAAAAGACATAGACTGGCTGAATGGATACAATAACAAGACCAGAATATATGCGGCCTGCAAGAGACCCACTTCAGACCTAGGGACACATACAAACTGAAAGTGAGGGGAAAAAAAAGATATTCCATACAAATGGAAATCAAAAGAAAGCTGGAGGAGCAATTCTCACATCAGACAAAATACACTTTAAAATAAAGACTAGGGCTTCCCTGGTGGAGCAGTGGTTGAGAGTCCGCCTGCCGATGCAGGGGATACAGGTTTGTGCCCCGGTCTGGGAAGATCCCACATGCCGCGGAGCGGCTGGGCCCGTGAGCCATGGCCGCTGAGCCTGCGCGTCCGGAGCCTGTGCTCTGCAACGGGAGAGGCCACAACAGTGAGAGGCCCGCGTACCGCAAAAAATAAAAAATAAAAAATAAAATAAAATAAAGACTATTATAAGAGACAAAGCAGGACACTACATAATGATCAAGGGAAGATCCAAGAAGAAGATATAACAATTGTAAATATTTACGCACCCAACATAGGAGCACCTCAATACATAAGGCAAATGGAAACAGCCATAAATGGGGAAATCGATAGTAACACAATCATAGCAGGGGACTTTAACACCCCACTTTCACCAATGGACAGATCATCCAAAATGAAAATAAATAAGGAAACAAGCTTCAAATGATACATTAAACAAGATGGACTTAATTGACATTTATAGGACATTCCATCCAAAAACAACAGAATACACTTTCTTCTCAAGTGCTCATGAACATTCTCCAGGATAGATCATATCTTGGGTCACAAATCAAGCCTTGGTAAATTTAAGAAAATTGAAATCGTATCAAGTATCTTATCTGACCACACGCTATGAGACTAGGCATCAATTACAGGAAAAAAATTGTAAAAAATACAAACAAATGGAGGCTAAACAATACACTACTAACTAACCAAGAGATAACAGAGGAAATCGAAAATACCTAGAAACAAACAACAATGAAAACACGACGACCCAAAACCTATGGGATGCAGCAAAATCAGTTCTAAGATGGAAGTTTACAGGAATACAATCCTACCTCAAGAAACAAGAAACATCTCAAATAAATAACCTAAACTTACACCTAAAGCAATTAGAGAAAGAAGAACAAAAAACCCCTAAAGTTAGCAGAAGGAAAGAAATCATAAAGATCAGATCAGAAATAAATGAAAAAGAAATGAAAGAAACAGCAAAGAAAATAAAGCTAAAAGATGGTTCTTTAAGAAAAACAAAATTGATAACCTATTAGCCAGACTCATCAAGACAAAAAGGGAGAAAACTCAAATCAACAGAATTAGAAATGAAAAAGAAGTAACAACTGAAACTGCAGAAATACAAAGGATCATGAGAGATTACTACAAGCAACTATATGCCAATAAAATGGACAACCTGGAAGAAACGGACAAATTCTTAGAAAAGCACAACCTTCCGAGACTGAACCAGGAAGAAATAGAAAATATAAACAGACCAATCACAAGCACTGAAATTGAAACTGTGATTAAAAATATTCCAACAAACCAAAGTCCAGGACCAGATGGCTTCACAGGTGAATTCTACCAAACATTTACAGGAGCGCTAACACCTATCCTTCTCAAACTCTTCCAAAATATAGCAGAGAGAGGAACACTCCCAAACTCATTCTATGAGGCCACCATCACCCTGATACCAAAACCAGACAAAGAGGTCACAAAAAAAGAAAACTACAGGCCAATATCTCTGACGAACATAGATGCAAAAATCCTCAACAAAATACTAGGAAACAGACTTCCGGGTAAGATGGCGGAAGAGTAAGACGCGGAGATCACCTTCCTCCCCACGGATACACCAGAAATACAGCTACACATGGAACAACTCCTACAGAACACCTACTGAACGCTGGCATAAGACCCCAGACCTCCCAAAAGGCAAGAAACTCCCCACATACCTGGGTAGGGCAAAGCGGAGAGACCCCCACACAGAGGATCGGTGCCGAGCGGCACTCACCAGCCCGAGAGGCTTGTCTGCTCGCCCGCCGGGGCGCGCAGCGCTGGAAGCTGAGGCTCGGGCTTCGGTCAGAGCGCAGAGAGAGGACTGGGGCTGGCGGCGAGAACTCAGCGTGAAGGGGGCTAATGTGCCACAGCTAGCCGGGAGGGAGTCCGGGAAAACTCTGGAGCTGCCGAAGAGGCAAGAGACTTTTTCTTCCCTCTTGGTTTCCTGGTGCACGAGGAGAGGGGATTAAGAGCGCTGCTTAAAGGGGCTCCACAGACGGGCGCGAGTCGCGACTGAAAGCGCGGAGCCCAGTGACGGGCGTGGGACGCTGGGGCTGCTGCTGCTGCCGCCAAGAAGCCTGTGTGCGAGCGCAGGTCACTGCCCACACCGCCCTTCCGGGAGCCTGTGCAGCCCGCCACTGCCGGGGTCCCGGGATCCAGGGGCGGCTTCCCTGGGAGAACGCACGGTGCGCCTCGGGCTGGTGCAACGTCACGCCGACCTCTGCCGCTGCAGGCTCGCCCCGCACTCCGTGCCCCGCCCTCCCGCCCGGCCTGAGTGAGCAAGAGTCCCCGAAGCGGCTGCTCCTTTAATCCTGTCCTGCCTGAGCGAAGAACAGACGCCCTCCGGCGACCTACACGCAGAGGCGGGGCCAAATCCAAAGCTGAGACCCAGGAGCTGTGAGAACAAAGAAGAGAAAGGGAAACCTCTCCCAGCAGCCTCAGAAGCAGCGGATTAAAGCTCCACAATCAACTTGATGTACCCTGCATCTGTGGAATACATGAATAGACAACACATCATCCCAAATTGAGGAGCCCGGAGTCAGTGCTGTGCCTCTGAGGTGGGAGAGCCAACTTCAGGACACTGGTCCACAAGAGACCTCCCAGCTCCACATAATATCAAACGGCAAAAATCTTCCAGAGATCTCCATCTCAACACCAGCACCCAGCTTCACTCAACGACCAGCAAGCTACAGTGCTGGACACCCTATGCCAAACAACTAGCAAGACAGGAACACAACGCCACCCATTACCAGAGAGGTGGCCTAAAATCATAAAAAGTCCGCAGACACCCCAAAACACACCACCAGACGTGGACCTGCTCACCAGAAAGACAAGATCCAGCCTCATCCACCAGAACACAGGCACTAGTCCCCTCCACCAGGAAGCCTACACAACCCACTAAACCAACCTTAGCCACTGGCGACAGACACCAAAAACAACGGGAACTACGAACCGGCAGCCTGCAAAAAGGAGACCCCAAACACAGTAACATAAGCAAAATGAGAAGACAGAAAAACACACAGCAGGAGAAGGAGCAAGATAAAAACCCACCAGACCTAACAAATGAAGAGGTAATAGGCAGTCTACCTGAAAAAGAATTCAGAATAATGATGGTAAAGATGATCCAAGATTCTATTTCCCAGATCCAAAATCTTGGAAATAGAATAGACAAAATGCAAGAAACAGTTAACAAGGACCTAGAAGAACTAAAGATGAATCAAGCATCGATTAAAAACACAATACATGAAATAAAAAATACTCTAGATGGGATCAATAGCAGAATAACTGAGGCAGAAGAACGGATAAGTGAGGTGGAAGATAAAATAGTGGAAATAACTGCTGCAGAGCAAAATAAAGAAAAAAGAATGAAAAGAACAGAGGACAGTCTCAGAGACCTCTGGGACAACATTAAACGCACCAACATTCGAATTATAGGGGTTCCAGAAGAAGAAGAGAAAAAGAAAGGGACTGAGAAAATATTTGAAGAGATTATAGTTGAAAACTTCCCTAATATGGGAAAGGAAATAGTTAATCAAGTCCAGGAGGCACAGAGAGTCCCATACAGAATAAATCCAAGAAGAAATACGCCAAGACACATATTAATCAAACTGTCAAAAATTAAACACAAAGAAATCATATTAAAAGCAGCAAGGCAAAAACAACAAATAACACACAAGGGAATCCCCATCAGGATAACAGCTGATCTCTCAGCAGAAACTCTACAAGCCAGAAGGGAGTGGCAGGACATAATTAAAGTGATGAAGGAGAAAAACCTGCAACCAAGATTACTCTACCCAGCAAGGATCTCATTCAGATTTGATGGAGAAATTAAAACGTTTACAGACAAGCAAAAGCTGAGAGAGTTCAGCACCACCAAACCAGCTTTACAACAAATGCTAAAGGAACTTCTCTAGGCAAGAAACACAACAGAAGGAAAAGACCTACAATAACGAACCCAAAACAATTAAGAAAATGGGAATAGGAACATACATATCGATAATTACCTTAAATGTAAATGGACTAAATGCTCCCACCAAAAGACACAGATTGGCTGAATGAATACAAAAACAAGACCCAGATATATGCTGTATACAAGAGACACACTTCAGACCTAGAGACACATACAGACTGAAAGTAAGGGGATGGAAAAAGATATTCCATGCAAACGGAAACCAAAAGAAAGCTGGAGTAGCAATTCTCATATCAGACAAAATAGACTTTAAAATAAAGACTACTAGAAGAGACAAAGAAGGACACTACATAATGATCAAGGGATCGATCCAAGAAGAAGATATAACAATTGTAAATATTTATGCACCAAACATAGGAGCACCTCAATACATAAGGCAAATACTAACAGCCATAAAAGGAGAAATCGACAGTAACACAATTATAGTAGGGGACTTTAACACCCCACTTTCACCAATGGACAGATCATCCAAAATGAAAATAAATAAGGAAACACAAGCTTTAAATGATACATTAAACAAGATGGACTTAATTGATATTTATAGGACATTCCACCCAAAAACAACAGAATACACATTTTTCTCAAGTGCTCATGGAACATTCTCCAGGATAGATCATATCTTGGGTCACAAATCAAGCCTTGGTAAATTTAAGAAAATTGAAATTGTATCAAGTATCTTTTCTGACCACAATGCTATGAGACTAGATATCAATTACAGGAAAAGAGCTGTAAAAAATACCAACACATGGAGGCTAAACAATACACTACTTAATAACGAAGTGATAACTGAAGAAATCAAAGGGGAAATTAAAAAATACCTAGAAACAAATGACAATGGAGACACGACGACCCAAAACCTATGGGATGCAGCAAAAGCAGTTCTAAGAGGGAAGTTTATAGCAATACAATCCCACCTTAAGAAACAGGAAACATCTCGAATAAACAACCTAACCTTGCACCTAAAGCAATTAGAGGAAGAAGAACAAAAACATCCCAAAGTTAGCCGAAGGAAAGAAATCATAAAAATCAGATCAGAAATAAATGAAAAAGAAATGAAGGAAACGATAGCAAAGATAAATAAAACTAAAAGCTGGTTCTTTGAGAAGATAAACAAAATTGATAAACCATTAGCCAGACTCATCAAGAAAAGAAGGGAGAAGACTCAAATCAATAGAATTAGAAATGAAAAAGGAGAAGTAACAACTGACACTGCAGAAATACAAAAGATCATGAGAGATTACTATAAGCAACTCTATGCCCATAAAATGGACAACCTGGAAGAGATGGACAAATTCTTAGAAATGCACAACCTGCCAAGACTGACTCAGGAAGAAATAGAAAATATGAATAGACCAATCACAAGCACTGAAATTGAAACTGTGATTAAAAATCTTCCAACAAACAAAAGCCCAGGACCAGATGGCTTCACAGGCGAATTCTATCAAACATTTAGAGAAGAGCTAACACCCATCCTTCTCAAACTCTTCCAAACAATATCAGAGGAAGGAACACTCCCAAACTCATTCTACGAGGCCACCATCACCTTGATACCAAAACCAGGCAAGGATGTCACAAAGAAAGAAAACTACAGGCCAATATCACTGATGAACATAGATGCAAAAATCCTCAACAAAATACTAGCAAACAGAATCCAACAGCACATTAAAAGGATCATACACCATGATCAAGTGGGGTTTATTCCAGGAATGCAAGGATTCTTCAATATACGCAAATCAATCAATGTGATACACCATATTAACAAGTTGAAGGAGAAAAACCATATGATCATCTCAATAGATGCAGAGAAAGCTTTCGACAAAATTCAACACCCATTTATGATAAAAACCCTGCAGAAAGTAGGCATAGAGGGAACTTTCCTCAACATAATAAAGGCCATATATGACAAACCCACAGCCAACATTGTCCTCAATGGTGAAAAACTGAAACCATTTCCTCTAAGATCAGGAACAAGACAAGGCTGCCCACTCTCACCACTCTTATTCAACATAGTTTTGGAAGTTTTAGCCACAGCAATCAGAGAAGAAAAGGAAATAAAAGGAATCCAAATCGGAAAAGAAGAAGTAAAGCTGTCACTGTTTGCAGATGACATGATACTATACATAGAGAATCCTAAAGATGCTACCAAAAAACTACTGGAGCTAATCAATGAATTTGGTAAAGTAGCAGGATACAAAATTAATGTACAGAAATCTCTGGCATTCCTGTACACTAATGATGAAAAATCTGAAAATGAAATCAAGAAAACACTCCCATTTACCATTGCAACAAAAAGAATAAAATATCTAGGAATAAACCTACCTAAGGAGACAAAAGACCTGTATGCAGAAAATTATAAGACACTGATGAAAGAAATTAAAGATGATACAAATAGATGGAGAGATATACCATGCTCCTGGATTGGAAGAATCAATATTGTGAAAATGACTCTACTACCCAAAGCAATCTACAGATTCAATGCAATCCCTATCAAACTACCACTGGCATTTTTCACAGAACTAGAACAAAAAATTTCAAAACTTGTTTGGAAAAACAAAAGACCCCGAATAGCCAAAGCAATCTTGAGAACGAAAAACGGAGCTGGAGG
The DNA here is from genome assembly GCF_964341445.2 of Mesoplodon mirus. Lineage (NCBI taxonomy): Eukaryota > Metazoa > Chordata > Mammalia > Artiodactyla > Ziphiidae > Mesoplodon > Mesoplodon mirus. Next base: position 44,619,399 of record NC_138990.1, read on the forward strand.
AATCAGGCTCCCTGACTTCAGACTATACTACAAAGCTACAGTAATCAAGACAGTGTGGTACTGGCATAAAAACAGAAAGATAGATCAGTGGATCAGGATAGAAAGCCCAGAGATAAACCCACGCACATATGGCCAACTTATCTTTGATAAAGGAGGCAGGAATGTACAGTGGAGAAAGGACAGCCTCTTCAATAAGTGGTGCTGGGAAAACTGGACAGGGACATGTAAAAGTTTGAGATTAGATCATTCCCTAACACCATACACAAAAATAAGCTCAAAATGGATTAAAGACTTAAATGTAAGGCCAGAAACTATCAAACTCTTAGAGGAAAACATAGGTAGAACACTCTATGACATAAATCACAGCAAGATCCTTTTGGACCCACCTCCTAGAGAAATGGAAATAAAAACAAAGATAAACAAATGGGACCTAATGAAACTTCAAAGCTTTTGCACAGCAAAGGAAACCATAAACAAGACCAAAAGACAACCCTCAGAATGGGAGAAAATATTTGCAAATGAAGCAACTGACAAAGGATTAATCTCCAAAATTTATAAACAGCTCATGCAGCTCAATAGCAAAAAAACAAACAACCCAATCCAAAAATGGGCAGAAGACTTAAATAGGCATTTCTCCAAAGAAGATATACAGACTGCCAACAAACACATGAAAGAATGCTCAACATCATTAATCATTAGAGAAATGCAAATCAAAACTACAATGAGATATCATCTCACACCAGTCAGAATGGCCATCATCAAGAAATCTAGAAACAATAAATGCTGGAGAGGGTGTGGAGAAAAGGGAACACTCTTGCACTGCTGGTGGGAATGTGAATTGGTACAGCCACTATGGAGAACGGTATGGAGGTTCCTTAAAAAACTACAAATAGAACTACCATATGACCCAGCAATCCCACTACTGGGCATATACCCTGAGAAAACCATAATTCAAAAAGAGACATGTACCAAAATGTTCATCGCAGCTCTATTCACAATAGCCCGGAGCTGGAAACAACCTAAGTGTCCATCATCGGATGAATGGATAAAGAAGATGTGGCACATATATACAATGGAATATTACTCAGCCATAAAAACAAATGAAACTGAGCTATTTGTAATGAGGTGGATAGACCTAGAGTCTGTCATACAGAGTGAAGTAAGTCAGAAAGAGAAAGACAAATACCGTATGCTAACACATATATACGGAATTTTAAAAAAAAATGTCATGAAGAACCTAGGGGTAAAACGGGAATAAAGACACAGACCTACTTGAGAATGGACTTGAGGATATGGGGAGGGGGAAGGGTAAGCTGTGACAAAGCGAAAGAGAGGCATGGACATATGTACACTACCAAACATAGGGTAGATAGATAGTGGGAAGCAGCCGCAGAGCACAGGGAGATCAGCTCGGTGCTTTGTGACCGCCTGGAGGGGTGGGATGGGGAGGGTGGGAGGGAGGGAGATGCATGAGGGAAGGGATGTGGGAACAGATGTATATGTATGACTGATTCACTTTGTTATAAAGCAGAAACTAATAAAAAGAAAAAAAAAAAAATACTAGGAAACAGAATCCAAACAGCACATTAAAAGGATCATATACCATGATCAAGTGGGGTTTATCCCAGGAATGCTAGGATTCTTCAACATACGCAAATCAATCAATGTGATACACCATATTAACAAACTGAAGGATGAAAACCATATGATCATGAAGGATAAAAACCATATGATCATCTCAATAGATGCAGAAAAAGCTTTTGACAAAATTCAACAGCCATTTATGATAAAAAACCCTCCACAAAGTAAGCATAGAGGGAATTTACCTCAACATAATAAAGGCAATATATGACAAACCCACAGCAAATATCGTTCTCAATGGTGAAAAACTGAAACCATTTGCTCTAAGATCAGGAACAAGACAAGGTTGTCCAGTCTTGCCACTATTATTCAACACAGTTTGGGAAGTTTTAGTCACAGCAATCAGAGAAGAAAAAGAAATAAAAGGAATCCAAATCGGAAAAGAAGAAGTAAAAATGTCACTGTTTGCAAATGACATGATACTATACGAACAGAATCCTAAAGATGCTACGAGAAAACTACTAGAGCTAATCAATGAACTTGGTAGAGTAGCAGGATACAGAATTAATGCACAGAAATCTCTTGCATGCCTATAAACTAATGATGAAAAATCTGAAAGAAAAATTAAGGAAACACTCCCATTTACATTGCAACATAAAGAATAAAATACCTAGGAATAAACCTACCTAAGGAGACAAAAGATCTGTATGCAGAAAACTATGACACTGATGAAAGAAATTAAAGATGATACAAACAGCTGGAGAGATAAACCATATTCTTGGATTAGAAGAATTAACACTGTGAAAATGAGCATAATTCCCAAAGCAATCCACAGATTCAGTGCAATCCCTATCAAACTACCAATGGCATTTTTCACAGAACCAGAACAAAAAATTTCACAATTTGTATGGAAATACAAAAGACCCCGAATAGCCAAAGCAATCTTGAGAACGATAAACAGAGCTGGAGGAATCAGGCTCCCAGACTTCAGACTATACTACAAAGCTACAGTAATCAAGACAGTATGGTACTGGGACAAAAACAGAAATATAGATCAATGAAAAGGATAGAAAGCCCAGAGATAATCCCACGCACATATGGTCACCTTATTTTTGATAAAGGAGGCAAGAATATACAATGGAGAAAAGACAGCCTCTTCAATAAGTGGTGCTGACTGGACATCTACATGTAAAAGAATGAAATTAGAACAGTCCCTAACACCATACACAAAAATAAACTTAAAATGATTAAAGAGCTAAATGTAAGGCTAGACACTATCAAACTCTTAGAGGAAAACACAGGCAGAACAGTCTATGACATAAATCACAGCAAGATCCTTTTTGACCCACCTCCTAGAGAAATGGAAATAAAAACAAAAATAAACAAATGGGACCTAATGAAACTGCAAAGCTTTTGCACAGCAAAGGAAACCATAAACAAGACCAAAAGACAACCCTCAGAATGAGAGAAAATATTTGTAAACGAAGCAACTAACAAAGGATTAATCTCCAAAATTTACAATCAGCTCATGCAGCTCAATAACAAAAATACAAACAACCCAATCCAAAAATGAGCAGAAGACCTAAATAGACATTTCTCCAAAGAAGATATACAGATTGCCAACAAACACATGAAGGGATGCTCAACATCACTAATCATTAGAGAATGGAAAGCAAAACTACAATGAGGTATCACCTCACACCAGTCAGAATGGCCATTATCAAAAAATCTACAAACAATAAATGCTGGAGAGGGTGTGGAGAATAGGGAACCCTCTTGTTGTTGGTGGGAATGTAAATTGATACAGCCACTATGGAGAACACTATGGAGCTTCCTCAAAAAACTAAAACTAGAACTACCATATGACCCAGCAATCCCATTACTGGTCATATACCCTGAGCAAACCATAATTCAAAAATAGTCATGTACCACAATGTTCGTTGCAGCTCTATTTACAATAGCCAGGACATGGAAGCAACCTAAGTGTCCATCGACAGATGAACGGATAAAGAAGATGTGGCACATATATACAATGGAATATTACTCAGCCATAAAAACAAACGAAATTGAATTATTTGTAGTGAGGTGGATGGACCTAGTCTGTCATACAGAGTGAAGTAAGTCAGAAAGAGAAAAACAAAATACCGTATGCTAACACATATATATGGAATCTTAAAAAAAAAAAAAATGGTTCTGAAGAACCTAGGGGCAGGACAGGAATAAAGACGCAGATGTAGAGAATGGACTTGAGGACACCGGGAGGGGAAGGGTAAGCTGGGACAAAGTGAGAGAGTGGCATGGACATACGTACACTACCAAATGTAAAATCGATAGCTAGTGGGAAGCAGCCGCATAGCACAGGGAGATCAGCTCCGTGCTTTGTGACCGCCTAGAGGGGTGGAATGGGGACGGTGGGAGGGAGACGCAAGAGGGAGGAGATATGGGGATATATGTAAATGTATGGCTGATTCACTGTTATAAAGCAGAAACTAACACACCATTGTAGAGCAATTATACTCCAATAAAGGTGTTAAAAAATAATAATAAATAAATAAATTTTTTAAAAAAATCAACTGCAATACATGGACCTTATTTGAGTCTCAAATTAAACAACATAAAAAATAAAAAGTTAGGGCTTCCCTTGTGGCGCAGCAGTTGAGAGTCCACCTGCCAATGCAGGGGACGTGGGTTCATGCCCCAGTCTGGGAAGATCCCACATGTCGCGGAGCGGCTGGGCCCGTGAGCCATGGCTGCTGGGCCTTTGCGTCCGGAGCCTGTGCTCCGCAATGGGGGAGGCAACAGCAGTGAGAGGCCCGTGTAAAGCAAAAATAAATAAATAAAATAAAATAAAATAAAATAAAAATTTATAAGAGAATTAGTGAAATGGATATTTTAACATATTAATGAATATTTATATTAATTTTCAGGTGAGATAAGGGCATTATGGTAATTTTTTTAAAGCATCCCATCTTTTAGAAATAGGTATGCACTGGAATATTTACATATGAAATGATAACGACATGTGAGATTTGCCTCGAAATAAGAAAGTGGGGAGAAGGGAGGCAGAGAGCCTGGGGATATAGATGAAATAAGACTGGCCATGTATTGGTAATTATGGAAGCTGTGTAACAGGCACATTGTTATTATAATATTCTTTCTATGTTTGTATATGTTTGACATTTTTCGTTAAAAAACATTTTATGAAGAAGACATCTTAAGAAAAGTAAAAAAAAATCAAGCTATAAATTGGAAGAATATATGTGCAACACACATAATCAAGAAAGGACTGTTATCTAAATTATAGGAAGAATTCTTACCAATCAATATAAAAAGAAAAAATAACACTAGAATAATGGGCAAAAGACACAAAGAGGCGTTTCACAGAAGTAATAGATATGGCCAAGAAACATATGAACATGCTCAGTAATCAAGAAAATGCAGGGCCTCCCTGGTGGCGCAGTGGTTGAGAGTCCGCCTGCCGATGCAGGGGATACGGGTTCGTGCCCCGGTCTGGGAGGATCCCATATGCCGCGGAGCGGCTGGGCCCGTGAGCCATGGCCGCTGAGCCTGTGCGTCCGGAGCCTGTGCTCCGCAATGGGAGAGGCCACAACAGTGAGAGGCCCGCGTACAGAAAAAAAAAAAAAAAAGAAAAAAAAAAAAAAAAAAAGAAAATGCAAATCAAGATAACAATGAAATGTCATTTAGCAAAAACTAAGAAGTCCAGGAATTGTAAGGCTTACAGAATGTGAATCAAAAGGATCTCTTATGTATGGGTACAATTTGGAAAAATAATTTTATACTTTCTAAATATCAGTTCAGAGTAAAGCTGAGCTTTCATATACCCCACAGCTCAGCAATCCTATTCCTCAGTTTAGAACCAAGAGAAACACTTGGACACAAGTAAGAATATTCCAAGCAGTGTTGTTTCTTAGAGCAAAAATCTGGAAAACACCAGAATGGTATAGAAACACAACAGAATGTTATATAACAGTTAAAATAACTGAACTAGATAAATGCAACATGAATGAATCTTTAAAATATGTTACTGGCTGAAAAAGATAAATCAGATAATAGTACATTAGTATGGCACTCTTTTTATAATTGTAAAAATATTTAAAATTAAACAATACTTTATTAATGTCCATACATGTGAACAAAAATGTTTTTTAAGACGCAAGGAAATGATAATACAAAATCAGAATAGGGTTCGCCTTAGTTAAGTGTAGGTCAGTGGGATGGGTTAGCAGAGATAAATGTAAATTATTGTCAAGGTTCAAGTTCCTGGGTTAGATAGTGGGTTGGTGGATGTTTATTATTTCTAAGAATGAATGAGAGAAAAAAGAGTATATGGGAAAAAAATCACTTAGAAGCTGTAGCAGTAGTCCAGGTGAAAGATGATGCTGGTGGTCTGGGATGGTAGCAGTGGGGATGGAGAGAAGTACATAGACCTGAAGGATATTCAAGAGGTAGAAGTGAAAGAACTTGGTAACCGACTGGATGTGGGAGCTGATGGAGAAGGAAGAGTTATAACGACTCTCAGGTTTAAGGAACTGGATGGAGAGTAGGACTATTTAACAAGAAAGGGAACCACAAGTTTATAATGCACTTCAAGGAGTTTAGTAGTGAACACTGTGGTCAACACCTTCATATCTAGTCCAACCATCCCCATGATGAGGCAACACAGGGTGAGGGTGAGAATTTAACTATCCTCTGTCCCAAAGGCACAAATCCTTTGTTTCAGCTAAAAAGCCTACCACTTACACATACATGGCCCAAACGCACATACCTGGAGGGAGGCTCAGGTACTTTTGTTCAGTGTTGAAAGAAAACTGGCTCTCTCCCCCACCTAGACTTGACAGGAAGCATTTAGTAGCTGTAGCAGGCATTTTTTGAAGTCAGCATAAGGATGAAGCTAATAGAAGAGAAGGTCAAAGCCAAGACCACTATAAAGACATGCAGGGATTTCCCTGGTGGTCCAGTGGCTAAGACTCCACGCTCCCAATGCAGCGGGCCCAGGTTCGATCCCTGGTCAGGGAACTAGATCCCACATGCCACAACTTAAGATCTCGCATGCCGCAACTAAAAGATCCCCCATGCCGGGCCTCCCTGGTGGCGCAGTGGTTGAGAGTCTGCCTGCCGATGCAGGGGATACGGGTTCGTGCCCCGCTCTGGGAGGATCCCATATGCCGCGGAGCGGCTAGGCCCGTGAGCCATGGCCGCTGGGCCTGCGCGTCCAGAGCCTGTGCTCCGCAACGGGAGAGGCCACAACAGTGAGAGGCCCGCATACCGCAAAAAAAAAAAAAAAAAAAAAGATCCCCCATGCCGCAACTAAAGACCCGGTGCAGCCAAATAAATAAATATTTTAAAAAAAAGAAGAAATGCAGCCAAGGCCCTGATTCAACCACAATCCTGTCTCTGGCTCCTCTGTTATGTGAGCCTATTGCTCCAGTTACTGTGAAAGCCCATCTGAGTAGGCTTTCTATTGCTTATAGCTGAAGAGGTGGAACTAACACCGAGGTTGGAAACAGAAAGGAGGTTTATAAATCCCAAGCTCTAAATCACTAAATCAGCTCAACTGAAGAAGAGGAAGGAAGGTTTCCTATCCCTCACACTGGGAATTTGGATATCCTTGTTATCAAAAAAAAAAAAAAAAGAAGAAGAAAAGAAAAGAATGTTGGTTAGAGCATCACCTGCTGTACCTTCGCACCAGACCATGTACCTATGGTACTGTAACTGTGGTACTGAGGACCTGAAAGAGGAAAAAACTGAGGCTAACAGAATGTTTTGGCTATTCCTCATAGCTTAAAGTCTACACACAGATGTTTATAATATCATTCTTCATACTTTTCAATGTTTTTAATTGTCCAATGTGAAATATTTTAAATCTAAGTATTAAAAAAATTAATTCCTAAGAAAATACATGCTTAAGGGAGAAAGTCTTAGATCCTATTTGTTCCTGACAATTGTTTTAGGGTCTCAAAATCTATTATAATAATCAGAAGCAACCTGACCAAAAATTTGACTATGAATGTGGAGGTGAGGGAATTTAATAATTAAGTTAATTGCTGTATTCAAATTTTAACTTTGGGAAATTATGAACACAAAAGCTTGAAAAGATCAGTTAAAACAATAGGAATTCTACATACCAAAGGGACTCTCCAGCTTAAATAACAAAGTGGCCAATCTATAAAGAGACTACTACTTTTGGAAGTATTTAACAACAAAATGCCCTGATTTTCAAAAATAAAATTCTGATAACCAGATCCTTTCTTTTTTCCAGTACATGAAAGCCAATTTCAAATTTCCGGAGAGCTAACTAAATAAGCTCGTCATATAAAGATTTCAAGGTCAGTAAAGATGTGATGATTTATTCTGATGCCCACGGTCAACATTTTAAACAGGATATGAGTTGAGAATTACCAAACTCCCCCCTGCCATACTACATTCTTTACTCTTCTTAACTCATTCATCTCTTTTTGCTTTCCTCGTTCTCTTCAGTGTGCCCTCCTGCTGATCTACTGCCTGTTTTTTCTTTTCCTTTGTCTCTTTGTGCCTGTGTCCAGCTTTCTCCGACTGTGTCCTAGGACACCTCTGTACCTTCTGCCCTTACCTTTGGTCTTCCCATTCTCCCTTTTGCTATCTCTTCACTCTCTCTTCTCCTCCCTTCTTTAGCCGTAGTACTTATCTGATATAATTATGGAGTCAAAGTCTATAATCTCTGCTTTATCACTTTTAGGCTCTAAGATGACTTTTATTTCTGACTTTAAAAAGTTTCTTAAATTAATTTGTGTTGTGTGGCCCTGAACTGACTTACTCAGTGAGTCAGTCTCACGATAAGGTGCTGCTTACTCACCACAGAATAATGGTTTTTACTAAGGTTTTTACATCAGAAGAGTCATTCCTTGGACAATATAAACTTAACCTACCAGATTAACTGCTAAAAAAATGGCATTAGAATTCCGGGACATATGCTGCATGTACACTCATGTTTTAAAAGTTCAAATTTCTTTAAATAATTTTTTATTAAATGGATGGAACATCTAATTTGATAACATCTTATAAAAATGTGGGGGCTTCCCTGGTGGCTCAGTGGTTGAGAATCTGCCTGCCAATGCAGGGGACACGGGTTCGAGCCCTGGTCTGGGAAGATCCCACATGCCGCGGAGCAACTGGGCCTGTGAACCACAACTACTGAGCCTGCGCGTCTGGAGCCTGTGCTCCGCAACGAGAGGCTGCAACAGTGAGAGGCCCGCGCACCGCAATGAAGAGTGGCCCCTGCTCGCCGCAACTAGAGAAAGCCCTTGCACAGAAACAAAGACCCAACACAGCCAAAAATAAATAAATAAACAAATTTTTAAAACGTGAATTTAGTGAGTGCCTATGTTGTGACTTGGCCTTGACACTTGTATGGTTTTACCATTAATTCACAGAACCCTCAATATTATAAAGTATAACTAATAGCATTCTACAAATATATGAACTCATTTTCCTACAGAGAGAAAAATGAAGCAGAGAGAATTAACCCATCCAAATCACATTGCTGATAGTACAGCAGGGATCAGACATCTGAACTCCTGGTTCCCAGAAAATAAATATTAACCTCTGTGCTTCCATCATTTATGATTTCTTTTTTATTTTTTATCATACCAACTTAATTCTCCATAAATACAAATATAACAACTCATTTCTATTTAATTTGGAGGACATTTAGTTTTCTTCTACTGTTTTAAGGTTTAGAACACAATGTTCTACATTGAAAAGAATTAAAATAGAATTCTAAACATAAATAAAGAGAAAACAAGATACTATAGTCCAAAGGCAATTGCTATTACATAGTAAAGAAAAGTTAGTTTAAAAGTCAAATAGAAAGCCTCATAATCAAATGCACCACTTGGCTATATTTCACTGGATAGAGAACAGCTATATTAAGGTACCGACAATTTTACCAAACAATTATGTCTCAAGTGTTGTGAATCTCCCTAATGTTACAGAGGTTAATATGTGACATGCCCCAAGACAGTAAGTCACTCTGGCATTTAACCAGTCTTTAGAAGGGACTTGTACTAATTCATTTCCCTTTTATCTGTGATTCTAAGTTGACAACCCTTGGCAAGGCAGTACAGAAGAAGGATGATTAGAAGAGAAACATTCTTAAAATGGATTAAGCAGGGCAGGTACTAGCCTGTCATATGCAGCAATCATAAAGTTGAGGAGGAGGCTGATGGACTGTTCCACACTGATTTGGTGAGTAGAAGGAAGGCGCTTGTTCAGCTGGTAGTAGATGGATGAGATGACGGTCTCGAGGCGAGACACACTGATCTCAGTGGTATGGTCCAGTGTATTAAGGCCATTGTCTCGGAAGGCTTCAATCATGTTCCAGATATCAACAAGATGGACTGGAACACAAAGAAAATAAACTTTGTGTTTATTTTGTCAACACAAACTTTGTGTTTATTTTGTAACTTTTTCAACAATTCAACAATTCAAAAGTTTTAATTCAGCAGAAAGATATAAGAACTTTACATTTATTTACATTTAATAGAATAGTGAATGTGTCACCCCAAGATATGCCACTTTGGCATACGGAGTAGTTTGAGCTAAAGACACCTAAAAAACAGCAGATGCCAAGAAGGACACTCTGACCTTCCCTTTTCTTCCCAAAAGCAGGAAATAAAAGTCCCATGTGAAAAATGCCCTCCCTATTCCAAGAGAAAAGAAACATCCTCATCACCAGAGACAGTGAATTGAGTCTGAGTGAAATCTGCAGACTTCGTTAAAATAACTCTTATCTTTAGTCTCCTGACATATTTTAGTTATTTTTCCACAACTGCCACTCTTTGTTCAACTTAATATATAAGCACTTAGGCCTACTCACTCCTTTGGGTTTTCATTTTCCTATGGGGGCTCCCATGTACATGTAAAAATCCATATGCTTTTCTCCTGTTAATCTGTCTTATGTCGATTTAATTCTCAGGCTCCACTGGAAACCTTGAGAGGATAGAGGTAAAGTTTTGCCTCCCCTTTGTAGCTTCAAAAATACACAATGCAAAATGTAACAGAAACTCAACAGACAAATTCACAGGCTTTGTGGGAGATATTAACACACCTCTCTTAGCAAGTGACAGAGCAAACATACAAAAAAAATAAGTACAGCCATAGACAAACTTACAACTAACAAGGCAGGCATAATGGACACTATATGAAGTCCTGCCCCCAGTGATTAGAAAATATGCTTTATTTTCAAGAACACAAAGAACAGGTAAAAAAACTGACCTTATCCTGAGTCATAAAACTAATCTCAATAAATTTTAAAGGATTAAAGTCATATAAGCCATGCTCTGTGATCAAAATGAAATTAAGTCAGAAATCATTATCAAAAAGAAAACTTTTAAAATAAACTTTATCTTTAGAAATGAAGAAACACACTACTTGGACATTTCCTTAATCTGATTAAGGATATCTACAAAAAAACTGCAGCAAACATATTACTTAATAGTAAAATGTTGAAAGCCGTTCCTCTGATGTTGGGAATAAGATAAGAAATGCCCACTGTCATCATTCCTATCATATTTCAAATCCTAACCTATATAAATATGAAGTAATTATCAGTACAAGTACTGGAAATAAATGTAACTGTCATTATTCAGAAATGACAAAATTATACACATTGAAAATCATTAAGATTCTACATGTATATCACTAAAATTAATATTTGCATCTAGAATGACTGCTAGATACAAATCAAGATATGAAAGTCACTGTATTTCTAAATATACACCAGGACTCAGGAATAAATCCAATAAAGGATGTGCAACATCTCTACCAAAAAATATATAAATTAACAAAACTTAAAGACCTAAATAAATGGAGGGATATACCAGGTTCACAGAAATGAAATCTCAACACTGGAAATAATCAATTCTCCCCAACTTGATCTACAGATTCAGTGTAGTCCCAACAAAATCCCACAGGGCTATACATTAAAAGGATGAATTTTATTATACGTAAATTATACTTTTAAAAAAATGAAGGAAAAAAATCCCAGCAGAAATCTTTGGTTTTGTTCATTTTTAGTAGAAATTAACAAGCAAATTCTAAAATTTGTGTGAAAACAAATGTAAAAAGGCCAAGAATGTCTCAATCTTAAAAAGTAAAACAGAACAAAGTACCCAGAACATACTATAAAGCTCTAACAGTGATTATTGGTACAAGGACAGACAAACAGACCAATGGAACACAAGAGTCCAAAAGCAGATCCTCTCACATATAGACACAGCTATGAACATTCTTGTACATTTCTCCTAATGAATATGAGAAAAAGATTTTTTTAGTAATGAAGAAAAAGGATGGTCTTTTCAATAAATAGTGTAGGTCAACTGAACATATATATGGAAAAAATTGAAATCTAACTCCTACTTACACTCTGGAGTAAAAAAAATTCCAGGTGGACTGAAGAATCATATGTGACAAAATAAAACTGCTAGAACAATGCATCTTTTTACTTTATATTACTAATGCCACTAGCCTGGCTCAGCCCACACATAGACTACTGTGTTCCAAGAATAATTATGGGAAGAAGTATAAAAATGGTAGTTCCTGTAGGACAGCGGTTTTCAAACTTTTTGACAACAACATGCAAATATATTTAAATCAACACATACACACACCTCTAGATATATAAAAAACACGTTTCACAAAATACTTTACCACATAAGCTACGTTCTGACTTCTTTTTCTTTCTCTTTTTTTTTCTCCATTACATGCTTTAAATTCTGGCTACAGCTCACCAAAATAGTTTCAGGAACCATTAACAGGTCACAACCCATAATTTGAAAACAATGCTTTGGGAAACCAGAGAAGAAATATGACTTCGGTCTAGGATGGTATGGTAAACTCTTTGGAGAGAACTTTAAGCTAGGATTTTTGAGTAGGACTTAAAGTAGTGTAGAAGTATTTAAATATAAAGTGACTTGTCCAAGGTCACGTGTTTATAATAAATGACAAACGAAACCTGGAGTAAAACAGATTTTCCCATTCTAAGGCTAATGTTCTTTCCATTACACAAAACAGTTTTTCATTAATACACACACACACACACACATATCTGAGAAAAGTACAATATTTCTAAGTTAGTTCATCTGCACACAAATTAAGAAAGATTTTATATACATTTTACAAATATTTTAATTTACTTATTTTATAAGTAGCAATTGTGGAAGCAACTGCTTATAGAAAAGGCTGATTTGTGTTATATTAAGTTTAAACAAGAAAGTTAATTTTTATTATGCTTTTATCAAAATATTAGTTTTTCTTTCTCTCCAGAAGCTGATAAACTGTATTAATTTTACACAAAACTTTTTATTAAAAACAGTGACAAGGAGAAATCAATTCTCCCATTTAAAGAATTAATTAACCTTGAGACTTCCCTGGTGGCACAGTGGTTAAGAATCCGCCTGCTGATGCAGGGGACACGGGGTCAAGCCCTGGTCCAGGAAGAACCCACATGCCGCGGAGCAACTAAGCCTGTGTGTCACAACTACGGAGGCTGCACTCTAGAGTTCGTGAGCTACAACTACTGAGCCCGAATGCCACAACTAGTGAAGCCTGCGCGCCTAGAGTCCATGCTCCACAACAAGAGAGGCCACCACAATAAGAAGCCCGCGCACCGCAAGGAAGAGTAGCTCCCGCTCACCGCAACTAGAGAAAGCCCGCGCACAGCAACAAAGACCCAACACAGCCATAAATAAATAAACAAACAAACAAACAATTTTTTAAAAAAAATAAAGAATTAATTAATCTCAAAACTAGTTATTACCTTATTGAGTTTCTTAAATATTTTGAGGGACACCCAGAATAAATTAACAAGCTCTCTCCATTACAAAGCTTATATTTTGATAAACACTTAAGACAAAATAATTCAATTAACATTACAATATGACTAAAACACATTAAAATCTTCTATATTATCAAGAGCTCTATCCAGCTATCATAGAAATGAGTAGAAATGACTTACGGTTGCATCGTTTTTGCACAAATCGCAATTTGCAAGCTGTTCTGTAAGTTGATAGTCGTATGACATCAAAATTCTGAGCACCTGAAAAGGGGGAAATAAAAAATCTTCAACTAGATTTACCATTTAATTTCCACATGCTGGGGAAGTGACTCTATTCCATTGTGTTGGCACAGTCTATACAAAGCATGTCAACAAGGCCCTCTTTGGATAAAACACAAAGTGGGGAAGAAGGGTTAAAAATGCTTTCTGCGTGCCCACTCCATGCCAAGCACGATGCCAGCAGTTTTGCCTATATCATCCTGTCTGCCAGCCTAAGAAAACTCTGAGGGGAGGACCACTCATGACTTGAGTGAATGAACTACGTATTCCGCAAAATGAAGAAAAGTGGTATAGCAGGGAAGATCCTAGCCTAGAGTCACGAAAGCTAAATTCCAGCCCCAGTCTGACCACCAACCATAGGCCATGACCGTGGCCATGTTACATCCCTTCTTCTCAGCCTCAGTGTCCTCATCTATAAAATGAGGGAACTGGACCAGCTGATCTCTAAGTTCCCCTTCCAGGTCTGTGGCAGCCTGTGTTTTTCAAAAAAGGGACACAACAGTATTTCCAGACCAATATTTTTATGTCTCTAGTATGCTGCCCCTCCCCATCAAGAATTAAAGATTATTTCCCTCCACTTGCGCCTGAGGGACACTGTGACTGCCTCAATGAATAAAGTGTGGCAGAGGAACCCTGCCTGACTTCTGAAGATGGGCGATAAAATGTGGGACAGCTTGTCTGTGCTCGCACTCTCTCAGGATGCTTGCCCTAGGAACCCGGACACCATTGTTGTGAAGAAGCCCAAACTAGCTGATATGGAGAAACCACACAGAGACACCGATACCCAGACAAACTGAGTCTATTAGCTGAAAGTCAGTAGCAATTACCAAACATGTAAGTGAGCAAGGCAACAAATGATCCAGCCCTGAGTCTCTGAGTCTTCCAACGGAGGCCTGAGACATCATGTAGCAAAGTCAAGACATAAGCACTGGATGCTGTTCTAATTTTAGACCCCAAAAAGGTATAAACAAAATAAATGACTGTTTGGGGATAAGTAATATATAGCCATAGTAACTAGAACAAAGCCTAAATTATATGAATCTATAAATCAAATTTTGTTTTCATTTCAAAATTTGCTGTAAGTCTCCTTGAATTTTAAAGCCACTTCAGGGAACTCTGGCCTCCAGCACCATTTGCTCAAAATACTATTCTTCATTAAATGGTCTTGGTATCCTTGTGAAAAATCAAGTGACCACAGATGTATGGGTTTAATTTTTAACTTTCAATTCTATCCCACTGATTATATGTCTATTCTTATGCCAGTACCACACAATCTGGATTACTGTGGCTTTGTAGTTCTCAAATTCGGAAGTGTGAGTCTTCCAACTTTGTTCTCTTTTGAGACTGTTCTGGCTACTCTGGGTCGAATTTCCATATGAATTTGAGGATCAGTCCATCCATTTCCTCAAAAAAGCCAGTTTTTTTATGAGGACTGCAATGAGTTTGTGGATCAATTTAGGGAATACTGCCATCTTAATGATAAAGCTTCTGATCCTTTAATACAGGATATCTTTCCATTTATTTAAATTATTTAGTTTAATTAATTTAGTTTAATTTCTTTCAACAGTGTTTTGTAGTTTCCAGAGTATAAGTCTTACACTTCTTTTGTTAAATTTATTCAGTCTGATTTTCTTTTACTCATTTATTTTCTATATTACTATCTCAGCCTAAATATTTTAAATTGGCACCATTAAATATTAATTATTCAAAACCAAACCAATAATTTTAAGAAAGAATGCCAACACATGTCCAACAGCATTTAATAAATAACCCGTCATTAAATCACTGCAGGTAATTTTAATGTCTAAACATTTATTTCTATGAAATATTTTAATGAGAAACACTGATAAAACGAATGTTAACAGCCAGGAAAGGAAAGTTCCACCCCCATCTGATTAAACAGAAACATTACTAATCTGATTGATCAGACTTTTGCAAGGTATTTATTAGGTCATGTTTGCTAGTGGAAAAGTAACTACAGAAAAAACGGTAGTGCACCTGGTATAACTCACTCTCTTCAGACTCCTTCTCCAGGTGCAGAGTCAGATTTGTCACCACAAAAGATGAAATAGAGCAGATATCACCCAAGTCCAAAGCTAACGAGTTTAGGAAAATAGGAAACTCCAAATGCTTCAGACCAGTTTGCCAGAAATCTCTACACTGAAGTTTCAGGAACTAGTCAAGAATCAAGTATCACTCTGCTTTCCTTTGCCAGTCTGATCCTTGTGAAAATACATCACTCTAAATGTACTGAGGAAAATGTAGAGAGAGCAGCGGGATGTTACAGGATTCAGAAATTCTAAGAAGTCCTGGCCAGAGCATCATTTTTTAAAAATCTAATAGCAGTCCAAATCCAAAAATAATTTCTAAAAGTTAAGATATAATTAATAACCTTAGAGCTTTATTAAAATCTTATTGTACCAATATTCAACCAAACTTCCCATATGTTTCCCTTCTTCTGGAGCAGTCATCTTCCCTGATTTATATAAGCAGAATCCTCGTACAGTGCCTAAGAATAGCCTTCACTTTTTTAATACTTCCCCTATGTAAATGTCACATTAATCTCCTGATCAGAAAATATGGTAGTTTGGCAAATACAAAATAGAAAAGCCCCCAGTGAAGAAACTGAAATGACTGGAATATCACTTTGGGAATTCTGAACTAGAAATGATTACTCTTCATTATCATTCATTTCAAGAATATTTCATTAAAAGAAATACAATAAAATGTCATTTTTATACTAATGTCAGACAATGTTTCAAGCCCACCCAGAAATTACAGAGGTTTTCCCTGGTGGTGCAGAGGTTAAGAATCCTCCTGCCAATGCAGGGGACACAGGTTCGAGCCCTGGTCTGGGAAGATCCCACGTGCGGCGGAGCAACGAAGCCCGCATGCCACAACTACTGAAGTCCGCGCACCTAGAGCCCATGCTCCACAACAAGAGAAGCCACTGCAATCAGAAGCCCGTGCACCGCAACAAAGAATAGCCCCTGCTTGCGGCAACTACAGAAAGCCTGCGTGCAGCAACGAAGACCCAACGCAACCAAAAATTAATTAATTAATTATTTAAATTTAAAAAAAGAAAAGAAATGATACAGAGAGCCCTAACTAAATATCCAGGCAGAACTCTGGCCCCAGTTAGAAAGCCCAGTGAAATTCGTGAACAGACAGGGAACCAATGGGACACTGGGTACCCAAGAGGTACAGGAGAAAGATAGGGAAAGGATAAGAAAGGATTAAGCCTTCTATGCACTTTGTGGCTCTCCTTATTCAAGAGAATGGGATATGAATGTTCTATAGTATAAACAAATCCCAAGGAAAGCAAAGAGTCAAATGGAAGGGTTTTATTGTATCTGTTTGTATCAGAAGCTTATATCAAAATCTCCAGGGGAGGAAGCTGAAATCTTCATTCTTAACAAATGCCCCTAAAGAGTCTTATAATCAAGCTAGTTTTGGGAAACATAGGACTACCCAACTCAACTTAAAGGTCTAGCTCATGCACCTCTCACATTTTACCTCACACTCAACTCCAATCAGTCTGGACTACCTATAATTACCCAAACATACCAGGTCCCGTCACCTCTGGGCCTTGGTAAGTGATAGTGCCCCAGCCCTTCCTTCACCACATAATTGGGCTGACTCAGCCAAGACATCACTTCCTCCCAGATTCCTTCCTGGACCCCCCTTGCTTCCCCCGTCATGGCTCCTACTGCGCTATCATCCCTTGTTCCCACTTCCAGGAAAACAAGATCCATGAAGGCAGAGACCATTTTACTGTTGTATTATTCATTACTGTATGTCCCAAAGTAGGAATAAAACTAGCACCTAAATATTTATTGAATGAATAAATAACTGAAAACTGGGAAGTTCTGGGTTGTCTGGTATAAAATAGGCTTTTTCCCAAAAATATACAAAGTAATGTCAAAAGGATATACAACTGCAGACACCAGCAAGGAAAGGCTCCTGGAGGGAGATGATAAAAGTAGTGGGGAAGCCAATTCCTTTTCCTGTGTAAACATGTTGATGTTTTTAACTGTCTTCAGGTAGGGCAGAGCCCTCCAAACTGTGTTCCAGGAAGCCATAGGATTTGACGGAGGTGCTCAGCAGACTAACGAGAGGCATAAGGAAGTAAATGTACTTTGTTGAAAATCGAATCTAACTGGGGAGATGAGGAGGAAGGAAGGAGAAAGGGGAGGAGAGATTATAAATCTAATAAATGTAAGTACAGTAACATTTCTGAATTGTCTAAAAACTTTCACAAGCACTTCTAATTAGGAAAAAAAATTTTTTTCAAAAAAATATTAGTCTGAATAAGCAACAAATATGAACACGAATGACTTCCTCATTTTTTTCTTGGCAGTACAATTAAAAACCCTAGGGACCAAAGATGAAGCCAGAGGTCCCAGCAGAGAGGAAGGTACAGATAAAACCAAGATCACTGAAGGGTGACTCTCTCAGTGGGTAAACTAGGAAAAAAAGTTTAAAAATCCCACAAAAGGAAATGGTTGTGACACATGCCTGGCTCCACCAAGATCTGGATTTAAATTTTTGTAAATAATGGCAAACAAAGAAAGTGATAACCAAATAGGTTGGATAAAACAAAAATGGATTACACAAGATAAAAATAAAGCCTAATTTGTGGAGTTCAAAAGATAATACAAAAAAGAACATATATTTCATAAAGGAGGTACTCTAACACATTCTCATAATATTCTTGTATTACTTTGAACAAAGTTATAAATATTGATATGATCCGGGCTTCATTTTTTTTTCACATCTTTATTGGAGTATAATTGCTTTACAATGGTGTGTTAGTTTCTGCTGTATAACAAAGTGAATCAGTTATACGTATACATATGTTCCCATATCTCTTCCCTCTTGCGTCTCCCTCCCTCCCACCCTCCCTATCCCACCCCTCTAGGTGGTCACAAAGCACCGAGCTGATCTCCCTGTGCTATGCGGCTGCTTCCCACTAGCTATCGATTTTACATTTGGTAATGTATATATGTCCATGCCACTCTCTCACTTTGTCACAGCTTACCCTTCCCCCTCCCCATATCCTCAAGTCCATTCTCTAGTAGCTCTGTGTCTTTATTCCTATCTTACCCTTAGGTTCTTCATGACGTTTTTTTTTCTTAAATTCCATATATATGTGTTAGCATACGGTATTTGTCTTTCTCTATCTGACTTACTTCATTCTGTATGACAGACTCTAGGTCCATCCACCTCATTACAAATAGCTCAATTCCGTTTCTTTTTATGGCTGAGTAATATTCCATTGTATATATGTGCCACATCTTCTTTATCCATTCATCCGATGATGGACACTTAGGTTGTTTCCATCTCCTGGATACTGTAAATAGAGTTGCAGTGAACATTTTGGTACATGACTCTTTTTGAATTATGGTTTTCTCAGGGTATATGCCCAGTAGTGGGACTGCTGGGTTATATGGTAGTTCTATTTGTAGTTTTTTAAGGAACCTCCATACTGTTCTCCATAGTGGCTGTACCAATTCACATTCCCACCAGCAGTGCAGGAGTGTTCCCTTTTCTCCACACCCTCTCCAGCATTTATTGTTTCTAGATTTTTTGATGATGGCCATTCTGACTGGTGTGAGATGATATCTCATTGTAATTTTGATTTGCATTTCTCTAATGATTGATGATGTTGAGCATCCTTTCATGTGTCTGTTGGCAGTCTGTATATCTTCTTTGGAGAAATGTCTATTTAGGTCTTCTGCCCATTTTTGGATTGGGTTGTTTGTTTTTTTGTTATTGAGCTGCATAAGCTGCTTGTAAATTTTGGAGATTAATCCTTTGTCAGTTTGCAAATATTTTCTCCCATTCTGAGGGTTGTCTTTTGGTCTTGTTTATGGTTTCCTTTGCTGTGCAAAAGCTTTGCAGTTTCAGTAGGTCCCATTTGTTTATTTTTGTTTTTATTTCCATTTCTCTAGGACGTGGGTCAAAAAGGATCTTGCTGTGATTTATGTCATAGAGTGTTCTGCCTATGTTTTCCTCTAAGAGTTTGATAGTTTCTGGCCTTACATTTAGGTCTTTGATCCATTTGGGCTTCATTTTAATTGATGTTAAAATTTCTGGAGTAACCACAAAAAGAACAGAAAAAGAACATACAACTCACAACTAAGTAGAGGGAAAAAGTAGAATGGAGGGAAGCTCAATTCATCTAATAGAAGTCAAGGAAGGAGGGGAAAAAAAACAGAGAAAGGACAAAACTGAAGCACAAAATAAAACGGAAGAAAAATGAAACATATCAGTATTCATAAAAAAGGTTAAACAGAATAAAGTCTTCAGTGAAAAAGCCAAAATTGTCACAATGGTTGTTTTGGGTTTTTTTTAAAATAATCTAACTTATGCTGTTTACAAGAGATACATATATAACATAAGGATACAGGGAAAAAAATAAAGAATAAATGGATATATACTGAAAAATCTACAAACAACAAATGCTGGAGAGGGTGTGGAGAAAAGGGAATCCTCTTGCACTGTTGGTGGGAATGTAAATTGATACAGCCACTATGGAGAACACTATGGAGCTTCCTCAAAAAACACAGAACTACCATACCACTCAGCAATCCCACTACTGGGCATATACCCTGAGAAAACCATAATTCAAAAAGAGTCATGTATCACAATGTTCATTGCAGCTCTATTTACAATAGCCAGGACATGGAAACAACCTACGTGTCCATCGACAGATGAATGGATAAAGAAGATGTGGCACATATATACAATGGAATATTACTCAGCCATAAAAACAAACGAAATTGAGTTATTTGTAGTGAGGTGGATGGACCTAGAGACTGTCATACAGAGTGAAGTAAGTCAGAAAAAGAAAAACAAATACCATATGTTAACACATATATATGGAATCTAAAAAAAAAATAATAATAATAATTCTGAAGAACCTAGGCGCAGTACAGGGATAAAGATGCAGACATAGAGAATGGACTTGAGGATATGGGGAGGGGGAAGGGTAAGCTGGGACGAAGTGAGAGAGTGGCATGGACTTATATACACTACCAAACGTAAAATAGATAGCTAGTGGGAAGCAGCCGCATAGCACAGGGAGATCAGCTCGGTGCTTTGTGACCACCTAGAGGGGTGGGATAGGGAGGGTGGGAGGGAGACGCAAGAGGGAGGAGATATGGGGATATATGTATATGTATAACTGATTCACTTTGTTATACAGCAGAAACTAACACACCATTGTAAAGCAATTATACTCCAATAAAGATGTTAAAAGAATAAAAAATAAATTAAAAATAAAAAAGATACATACTGTACTAGGCATGCTAACCAAACAAAAGCTGGTATAGATATATTAATATACAACAAAACAAACTTTGAAGCAAAAAAGCATTACTGGAAAAAAAAAGTTTACCTATATAATAATAAAAGATTCAATTTCCCAGGTAGACAGAACATTTTAATATATATGCATCTAAGAACAAAAACTTCAAAACACTGACAGAACTACAGGGAGGAAATTTTAAATCCATGATCAAAGCAGAGATTTTTAACATCTTCCATGAATTAAGATCAAGCCGTCAAATCAGAAAGGCCAAAAAGACTTTAATAAAACATAATGAGCTTGATCTAGCTAATACAGAAATCATACACATTATTTTCAAGCACTCATGGAATATTTAGAAAAACATATAAATATCAACAAATACAAAGATTCTAGAACATCCCTCACTCCCTGACCCATATAAACCCATTAAGCTAAATATCTTTATTATTAAAACAGACATTTATTTACGAATTTAAAAGGATACTTCTCATTAATCTACAACAGAAATTAGAAAACAGAGATCTGATAATGAAAATAGTATATATCAGAACACATGTAATACAAAAATAGAAAATCACAGAAAAGTATATTCTTCAATGCTTACATAAGAAAGAAAAAAGTCTGAAAATAAATGGCCTACGTTAGAAAAAGAAAAATAGAACTGCCTAAAGTAGAAAGAAAAAAATAATAAACCATATAATAGCATGAAATAATGACACAGAAAACAAAGATACATAGAGAGGACCAATAAAGCCAAAGTTCCCTGAGAAGACCAATAAAAGTGACAAAATTCTGGAAAAGGAAAAATTCTGGAATCTCTGAGCATGGAGGCCTGGCATCAAGTATTTTGTACACTCATCTAGAAAGTTTTTACTTTAGCACCAGAGTTGAGAGATTATCACCTTTCCTTTTTCTTAGTAATGTTAAATCATGTAAAAATCGTAAACTATCAAATTATTTGTACGTACTTTATTCCACTCCTCCTTTAATAAATATTTATTGAATTGCTGGGGCTACCATGATAAATACATGTGATTCTTACTTTCATGGTGCTTAGAATCCAGAAGATAAAATATTAAGCAAAGAAAGAACAAACTGATTTCATCACTGTTCAAAATAGGAAATTAAAAGATACTGTCTAAAAATAGAAAGGCTTAAGAATACTACTGAAAGGCACAACAATTAAGGTAACACAAGATAAAAAACACAACCTAACTAAACTATTAAATTACTATGACCGCTTTCATGCTAAAATAGCAGAGTTGAGTAGCTATGACAGAGAACTCATCATACGGCCTGCAAATCCTAAAATATTTACTTTCTGGCTCTTTAAGAAAAAGACTGCTGACCCCAGAACTATGTATGTTAAGGAGAAATATATTATATGTCACTGTATCATCTCAAGAGAAGCAGAAAACAACTGATAAAATTCTATACTCATTCATGATTTAAAGAAAATAACAGTAATAACTCTTGGTAAATTAGGACAGAAAAGTAGATCCTTCACCTGATGAAGCGTACAAAACCTACAACAAATATCATTTTAATAGTGAAATATTACATCCATTCTCATTCAAGTCAAAAACAAGACAAGAATGCCTGCTATCCTCCCAACTCTTAAATATAATATCTGAGGTCCTAACCAGTACAGTAGGTCATGAAAAAGAGGTATAAGGATTGCAAAAATAAGAGTCAAAATGGCCTTTCTTTAAAAATAATGCAGTTCCAGGGCTTCCCTGGTGGCGCAGTGGTTGAGAGTCCGCCTGCCGATGCAGGGGACACGGGTTCGTGCCCCGGTCTGGGAAGATCCCACATGCCGCGGAGCGGTTGGGCCCGTGAGCCATGGCCGTTGAGCCTGCGCGTCCGGAGCCTGTGCTCCGCAACGGGAGAGGCCACAACAGTGAGAGGCCCACATACCGCAAAAAAATAAAATAAAATAAAAATAATAATGCAGTTCCATAGAATGTACACCACCAAGAATGAACCCTAATGTAAACCATAGACTCTGAGTGATTATGATGTGTCAGTGTAGGTCCATCAGTTGTAATGGACGTGCTACTCTGGTGTGGGTGCTAATAGTGGGGGAGACCATGCATGTGTCAGGGCAGGGGGTATATATGAGATAGCTCTGTTCCTTCCTCTTTAATTTGGCTATGAACCTAAAACTGCTCTAAAAAAATAAAGTCTTTTTAAAAAATGATGTACATGTAGTTACCTACCTAAGCAGAAGTCTAAACTAACCATTAAGACTAATGAAAGAGTGGAGAATGATCATTGGATTCAAAACTGACATACTAAAATCAACCAAACACCTAGATGATAGGGCCAAGTCATAAGGCTGGCAAATGGTGATTTCCACATCCTCAGAAAGTAACTATAACGCAGATTTGGGGTGATATTGGAAATGAGAGTGGGGCTTCCCACAGCAGATACCATTGCCACCAATGCAATTCCTCCTGTGAAGAAATAGAGGAGGCTCAAGAAGCCACACCCGCCAAACATCTCCCAGACTGTTCATATCCTTGAGTTTGTTACAGAGAATGGTAATTTATATGAAGTTTGTGTGTCAGTGATAACATTCACGAAGTAGTAAACCCAATTCTTTGCAGAATACCCAATTTCTACTTCAAATAGCTACCCCAGTCATGCTCTCTCACATGCCCATGTGAGTGCACCCCAGGTAATTCTTAGTATGAGGAATTATTATTTATTTGGTTTCCATTTTTGTCAGTTTCCCTTTTAAAATGTAAGTGGTATGAGTGAAGTCAGGGACTGTGTTTTGTTCTCCCCTATAACCCTAGCACCTAGAATGGTGCCTGGAATGTAACAGATTCTCAGTAAATCTGTTAAAAATTAAATGAAAAGATGGCCCTTTTGCTGAGTCTGGAAGGGTAGGCAGGAACAACAAGCCAGATGAAGGTGAAGGCAACCCCATAAGCAACAGCACAGGGATATGGAAAACACGATCTATCTTGGGGAAAGCCAGTTCAGAATTGCTGGGAAATGACACACAAGGCATGTGATGGAAACTGGGAACCAAGAAAAAGAGTCCAGAAGAGCCTCGTCTGGCACACTGCGGAGCTTGGGCTTTCTCAGGACCGTGATGACGAGCCCTGAAGGGATTTAAGAAGGAAGTAACCTAGAATAAATCTGGGTTCAATCTGGCAGCATCAGAGATCACTGATTTGAGAGTGTCAAGACTGAAGGAAAGGATCAGAAACCAATTGTTTTAGTTTAGAAAAGTAACAAGGATAAAAATATTAATAATAAACACAGCTTAATGCCACTGAACTGCATATTTATAAATGGTTAAAATAAATATGATTTGTGTATATTTTACCACAATAAAAATAAAGAGGAATAAAAAAAAAACACAGCTAACCACATTAAATACCTACTTCTCTGGGAAAAGAATGTGCTAAGTGCTTTAGTCATATTATCTCATTTAATCTTCATGATAGTTCTATGAAGTAGGTACAATTCCCATTTTATGGATGAAGAAACTGTAGCACAGAGAGAGAAGGTAACTTGCCCAAGGTTACAAAGCCAGGAAGTGAGGGAGCCTAGATCCAAACCCAGGCAGTCTGACTGCAGAGCCTGGATTCAACACCATCATGGTCTGAGGAACAGACAGATTCAAGACTCACTTTTGAGGGAACACTCAGCTGCACTTTGCCATTTCCTTGGAGGTGAAAGGTGAGGTGGAGAGAAGTGACTCCAAGCTGTCTGGCTTCGAAGACTAGCAGTTAGCGACTCAGAGCTACAAAAGTCCTTAAAGGTCACCCAGACCGACTGCCTAACCAATGCCAAAAATTTCTTTTCCTCCTTTAACAAACAGTTATCTAGGCTATGCCTGGCAGGACAACGTAGGTCTGAGTTGAGTCAAACTCTGCCTCCCATTACTAAGACTCTAAAGACTTAAAATAGCTTGATAGTTGGAAGGGTCTTCTGAGACTTGATCTGCTGATTTTCACTCTGTGGTAGGTAGAATTCTAGAATTCTGCAACTACCTCAGGGGCCACCTCAAGCCAACTCCTACTTCCACCCCTGGCTTCAGCCAAGCAGGACGAATTTTATGACACTCGTGTTGAAGGTCCTTGTAAGGAGCACAGTGCTTTTAAAAGGTTTCACAATCATTGGTACAGACTAATAACCTTATTTCCTGGCTAAGGAATTTGAGGTCCACCAAGTATGAACGCACTGGTCAAGGTCACTTGGTCAAGGTCACACAGACAAGCAATCGCAAAACAAAACAATCCTTCAAATACTGGGAATTGCCCTTCTCTTCCTGGCCATCTTTTTCTTTGTTTGAGTTTCATATAAGAAACATACAAGAATATAGGAATATATGAGAATAAGTAAGAATACATCAATATAAGAATTTTTTAACAGAAAATTTCAAAGGGTATATAGTAAAGTACTATACCAAAGTACACATTCCTGCTTTTACTTTTTCCTACAGCTCTAAGTGTTTCCTAACACTTAGTCCTCCTATCTTCTGAATCTTTATCTAGTGTAAGGTAGTTTACACAATATAATGTATTAATTATTTATCACCACCTGCAATCTCATGGTAACAATGGAGTTACAGCAAGAAGTCTAAATTGACTGGCATGCCTTAAACTCACAGATATTTTAGGTAACATTTCTGCCTTTTTATTTATGACCTTGAAGAAAGCAATTCAAGTCAATTCAATTAAAATATATGCCCTGGCTTGGTGTCCTCCAACTGCACGATTCTTTTTTTTTTTTTTTTTTTGCACGATTCTTTAACTCCCATTCTTCCCTTTCTAAAGCTTATAACATAAAACTTCTGATTAATGCTATGACTTGATCGGGAATAAAAAAAAAAACCATTCCCACACATACAAACAGGATTCCAGAAGCACTCAAGACTCACGCATTTCTATGAACAGCTGCCTCTTCTCTGCCATGGTCTTCCGCTTGTTCCCACTTTCCTCAATCATCCTAGAGACAAAGAAGGATACAATAAACCAACGTGTAATTTGACAATTCCACCAAGTGCTTATCAGTCTGTTGTGAAGAGGTACAGGAAACCAAGCTGTGTATGCACACATTAAAAGGATATCAGTAAAAATAAAGTAGAAGCCCGATACAGAAAAAAACAAACTGTTGTCCCTTTATTCGATAGCTTCTAAAATATTATAAAGTCAATACTTAAATGAGCTCATACACTTGCTTCCTGTGCTGAAAATATGGGGCCATGTCTTATTTCTAACTTTATTTTCTCTGCAGAGTCCTGGATTAGTTGAGACATTTTCCCCATATTCCTACTGCTTTACATAGATAAACATGTTACTAAAGATAATTTAGATAATAATTATAATGAAAGGCTATAATAAAGAACATCAGGATAATTCGCTTATACATAAAAGGTATAAATAGAATCTTTTATTTTTATATTAAAAAGTATTAAACAAAAAAGGTATTCATCCACAAACTCAAAGAACTCCTAAATGTAAGTTTTTAATCACATGACTTTGGCTATGCCAGTCACTCTGTTTAAGAAAAAACTCTTTCCATGCATTATCTCATTTAATCCTCCCAACAACTCTGGGTGCTGGCATTATTATTATTATCCCCATTTTACAGATTAGGAAACAGATGCCTAGAAAAGAACACTAACTTGCTCAAGGACACACAACTCAGAAGCGGTAGACTAGAATCCCAACCCTTTCATTAAACTTCTTTCATAATTTTTGCCTCTAGATGCATATTTTCAAATCCCTATGCTTAAAAAGCTAGAACACAATAGCCCATTGCATGGACCCTACTGATGCAAAATCTGTGACATCTCAGCCAAACTTCGCCTTACTCTATGAAGAAAAAAATATCTAGACAAATAGCATAAGCTAAATATCCCTAAGAAGATTAAACTGCTGTAAATCATGGAGTGATTTACATAACACTGTCAAATATGTTAGAATCACGAATTAAATGGTAACTACACAAATTACGTATCTATTAAAGCAAAGTGCCTGCTGAAAGTTTAGTTATAAATATATCCTAAAGAAAATTTAAAATGTAAATATATTCCTTACCATTCTGCAATTAATATTTTGATCATTAAAACTATCCTTTTCCAGGCTTCCCTGGTGGCGCAGTGGTTGAGAGTCTGCCTGCCGATGCAGGGGACACGGGTTCATGCCCGGGTCCGGGAGGATCGCACATGCAGCGGAGCGGCTGGGCCCGTGAGCCATGACCATTGAGCCTGCGCGTCCGGAGCCTGTGCTCCCCAACGGGAGAGGCCACAACAGTGAGAGGCCCGAGTACCGCAAAACAAACAAACAAACAAACAAAAAAAACTATCCCTTTCCTAGATCACTGAAATGTTACCAAATAGGCTTCAATGTACATGATGGTTACCTAACAATTTGCCCCCAAGAGGAAACAGTTTTAAATAGAAAGAAAGTAAGCCAAAGAAAAAGCAACCAGAAACAGCAAACATCTAATGAAATCTAGGTCCTACAGAAAAAAACAAGAGTTGGTACCAAGAGCCTATAATTACAATGAAACAAAGATATTCAAAAGCCTCCTCCCTGTCCCCAGACTTGGTCTCCCACTGGGTAATACAAATTTTAAATGCTAAACACGGATTAAAACAGAGAATCATAATGTCCTTTATAATACATATCATTTATTATATACTTCTTCCACTTTTGCTATTTCTTTAAATCACTTTTTCTCAAAGTAGAATTATGAATTCCTGGAGATCCCTAAGTTCTTCATTACAGTTTTTTAATTTTGTCTTTATTTCCAGATTAATCTTTTTAAAAATTAATATAAACATATTTTAGATCATCTGGATGACCACGAAACTGCAAGTACTGCCGATGCCACTTCAGAGCCCACATCTGCATGTGGTGATTACTGTGGAACTGGAAGCAAGAGAACACGTAAAGCAGGCGTCAGCAAGCTAGAGAAACTATAGTACCTGGACCAGATCTGGTCTGCCACCTGTTTTTGCAAATAAAGTTTTACTGGAACACAGCCAAACCTATTCATTTATGTATTGTCTAAGGATGCTCTCATGCTACAATGGCAGAGTCGAGTGTTTTCAACAGAGAGCATCTGGCATGCAACGTCTAAAATGATTACCATCTGGTCCTTTAAGTAAAAGCATGCCAACCCAACCTAAAGCAATAGTAATTAATATTGCATTACTACACGTCTGGCTTTCCCATGGTGCCTGATAAGAAATCCTTTATTAGCTACTTTCTTCTCTGTCTTACTTCTCCACTCTTCTACCAGTATTTCCTAGGATCTAAAAAAAAAAATTTTTTTTTTTTAATTTGCACTTGAGTCCTTATAGAGCGTTTGCTTCTAGGGTAACCCAAAGTAAGACAGATTTGATCCTTTAAAACAGACCTTCAAGATGAATTCTGTAAGTGGATCACTCGCCAACAGATGACAAGGATCCCAGTGCTGGTAGTAAGCAGCTTGGTGAGAACCCCTGGTGTGCTGCTGCATGGATAGTACTAAGACTCATGAAGTGGTGGAGCTAGTAAGGGACACAGATAGAAGAAGATAATTGGCTTATGCAATAGCTTTAGCATTTGAGAGATAGGAGAACTGGGAATTTTAAAGACAATTAAATGGTTGAGCTTTTGTTAAGTAGGATGGATGCACAGAAGAAAGAAAATGTCAAGGCTTAAATCAGCCAAGTACCAGCTCAGAGCATGCTATGAGAGCCAGAGACCTCCATGGCAGCACTTTTTAAGGAACCCTCAGCTCCCACAACTTGAGAGCAGATTGTGCTAAAAATCAGGCTCAAATTCTGTTTACGAAAGTAGGCAGCTTAACAAAGAAGACTGAATTCATAGTCCAGCCAAGATTCCCCTGAACCCTATAGGCCTGAAGAAGTGGCTCTCTGCTCTTGCTACAAGGGCAGTCTCCTCTGCCTAAAGAGTATGCAAAGTTCTCATCTGAGATGCATGCCTAGAAAGATGCTGACCCTCCTCAGGATCTGTTTCTACCTCCCTCACTGCTTCTACGCTAATAACTAGGGTCAAGTCTTACATCATCAGAAAGGGAAGGTACTGTCCCTGCTTTGGATGGAAAAGGGCTGATTCATCAAAACAGCTGCTGGACCTGACGATATGCGCCAACAGGAACTGGAAGAACATACTTGGGAATGGACCTTGAGAGTGCTGAACTCGAGCCAAGTATAAAGTAAGACAGTTTGTTGAAATGGCGGTACTCATCCCATGACCCAGGATTTAATGTTCTGAAAAGGACACCTCGTGCCAGTCCTAATATGCCACTAGACTGGCTCATTTAAGCTGGGCATGCGGGTTTTGGTGGCCTAGAGAAAATGAACTGGAGATGCTGGAACTGCAGAGCAAGTATTAAGGAAACAGTTAATAGGGTGCTCCCCTTCCCCGTATCTCCTGGCCTTTACTGAATCCTTCTATACTGATTGACAGCATCTGCATTTTCTGTTTGTTTGTGTGTTTGTTTGTTTAAACAGAGAAACCAGGCTTTCTCTGACCTCTGAAGTCCATTTCGTTCCTTGCATGACAGGCCTGAAATGCTATAAATTTACCACTCCCTAGAACAGTCTTAATCAATGATTGATTTAGTTGGTATATACTCTACCTACCTTGCCCCTTAAAAGGGTATAAATCTGAGGACATATTTTACACAGGCTCCTAGAGTTCCCCAGTGGGAATAAGCTTCTGTCACCCACAGTGGTAACTTGCTTGATAACAAAACCTTTATCTGCTAACTTCCCTTCCCTGTCTCACCTCCCGGTCCCCTGCTGATATTTGCAGCGATAACCTCCAAAACAAAATACTTGCACGCAAATCCTTGTCTAAGAGTCAGATTTCATAAAATCCAAATGTATTGGGTACACATAAATTAACATTACTATAAATGATTTCCCCAGGCCTTAGCATGACTCCATCCCAGTGCTCCATGGATACTAATACCTCCATCTTTGTAATTATGATTTTTTTTTTTTTTGCGGTACTCGGGCCTCTCACTGCCGTGGCCTCTCCCGTTGCGGAGCGCAGGCTCCGGACACACAGGCTCAGCGGCCATGGCTCACAGGTCCAGCCGCTCCGCGGCATGTGGGATCTTCCCGGACCGGGGCACGAACCCGTGTCCCCTGCATCGGCAGGCGGACTTTCAACCACTGCTCCACCAGGGAAGCCCTGTAATTATGATTTTAACAGTCCACACTCAACAAAGATCTAACCCTACCACCACACCTGATTACGTCCTTGTCTTCCTGATATAACTTTAAAGATCAACAGTTACATGAATGTAAACACATCTCTCTTCTTCCTTCCACTTGGACTCCTGGCACTTTGCCTTTTCTGAGCCTCATAATCTAGAAGTAACCAACACCTCCTTATCATTCACTTCACATACTAACTCTGATTTCAAACACTGCCATTTCCTTCCTCATAATCACTCTCACATCCACCCTTTTTTCCCATTTCAACTGCCAAAAATCTTTGTCCACATGAATGCACAAATAAAATTCTCTGACGCGGTGATCTCAGGACTCTACAACCCCTCCTTCCTGTGGTTCATCCTGTGAAATCTACTAGGTACATTTATTCAAGCGTGTTTGATCTTCACAGGATCCTGATCACCCTACTTAGGGGCTTCATTCCACCCCATTAAAAAAAATCAGGGCTTCCCTGGTGGAGCAGTGGTTGAGAGTCCGCCTGCTGATGCAGCGGACGCGGGTTCGTGCCCCGGTCTGGGAAGATCCCACATGCCGTGAAGTGGCTGGGTCCGTGAGCCATGGCCGCTGAGCCTGCATGTCCGGAGCCTGTGCTCCGCAACGGGAGAGGCCACAGCAGTGAGAGGCACCGCATACAGCAAAAAAAAAAAAAAAAAAAAAAAAAAAAAAATCAGAACACAAAGTGAAATAAGCCAGACAGAGAAAAGACAAATACTATGTAATCTCACTCATATGTGGAATCTAATAATACCAAAAAAAGTCAAACTCATCATAGAAGCACAGTAGATTGGTAGCTGCCAGGGGCTGGGGGGTGGGAGAAACGGGGAAATACAAAGCATACAAACTTTCAGTTACAACATGAATAAATCCTGGGGATCAAATGCACAGCATGGTGACTGTAGTTGATAATACTCTACTGTATATTTGAAATTTGCTAAGAGAGTAGATCTTAAACCACCACCACCACACACAAAAAAGAATGAGCTAATTAACTTAATTGCAGTAATCACTGCACAATGTATACATTTATCAAATTATGTTGTACACTTTAAACATATACAATTTTATTTGTCATTATAGCTCAAAAAAGCTGGGGGAAAACTTTAACAATATATTTGAACACCTTTCCATGTCACTGAATACTCTTCAAAACCACAATTTTGAATGACAGAATGGAATTTTATCACGATCATTCATCCAAGCCTTGACTGTTGACAATTATTTCCAACTATCTACTACTGTGAACAATGCAACAATAAACATCTTTAAAGTAAAATTTAAAAAACGAAGAAGAACCAGAGTACAGCTTTAGTCTACAAAATGAAAGAAGACGAGAGTCCTAGCTATGAGAATGTAAGCAGTTTCTTCCATCTGAAAGGAGCTGAAACTGTTAGGTTCCTAGAAAAGATTATTTAATGACCTAAGCCCAAGGCCAAACTGAAAAAATGCACGATCCATGAAAGGAAAAATTGATAAGCTGCAACTTATCAAAATTAACTGCTCTGCAAAAGATACTATGAACAGAATGAAAAGACAAGCCCCAGAGTGAAAGAAATATTTTCAAAACACATATCTGATGAAGAACTTGTATTCAAATTATGAAACGAACTCTTAAAACTCAACAATAAGAAAACAGCCCAATTTTAAAATGATCAGGGCTTCCCTGGTGGTGCAGTGGTTAAGAATCTGTCTGCCAATGCAGGGGACACGGGTTTGAGCCCTGGTGCGGGAAGATCCCACATGCCGCGGAGCAACTAAGCCAGAGCGCCACAACTATTGAGACTGTGCTCTAGAGCCCGCGAGCCACAACTACTCAGCCTGAGTGCCACAACTACTGAAGCCCACGCACCTAGAGCCCGTGCTCCGCAACAAGAGAAGCCACCACAATGAGAAGCCCGTGCACCCCAACGAAGAGTAGCCCCCGCTAGCCGCAACTAGAGAAAACCCGTGCGCAGCAACGAAGAGTCAACTCAGCTAAAAAATAAATAAAATAAATAAATTTAATGATCAAAAGATCTGAACAGATACCTTACCAAAGAAATTATACGGATGGTAAGCATATGAAAAGAGGTTCAACTGCATTTGTTATTAGGAAATTACAAAGTAAAACAACAAGATACCACTATACACCTATTAGAATGGCTAAAATCCAAAAAAACTGTCAATAGCAAATGATGACAAGAATGTAGAGCAACAGGAACTCTCACCCACTGCTAGTGGGAATGCACAGACAGCCTGGCTGGAAAACGGTTCTGCAATCTCTTACAAAACTAATCATAGTCCTACCATACAATTCAGTAATTGCACTAGGTATTTAACCAACTAAGTGGAAAATGTATATTCACACAAAACTTGCACCCAAATGTTTATATCAGCTTTATTCACAACTGCCAAATACTGAAAGCAACCAAGATGCCCTTCAATAGGTGAATAGATAAACAAACTACTACTTTCATAAATGGAATATTGTTCAGCAGTAATAAATAAGCTATCAAGCCATGAAAAAACTTGAAGCTTAAATGCGTATTGCTAAGTGAAAAAAGCCGGTCTGAAAAGGCTACACACTATATGATTCCAATTTTATGACCTTCTAGAAAAAACAAAACAATACAAATGGTAAAATGATCAGTGGTTGCCAGAGATTTGGGAAGAAGGGAAGAGGAATGAATAGGTGAGGCACAGGGGAATTTTTAGGGTGATAAAACTTCCGTATGATACTGTAATGGTGGACACTGACACTATACATTTGTGAAAACCAAAAGAAAATTACAACACAGAGTGAACCTTAATGTATGTAAAAAAAAATTTTTTTTAATCCTTTAGGAAGTCAGAGAACCCCAGAGTGAAATGGAGAATTAACAAAACAATCTAACTGTATTACAAATATATGAAACAACCTCACTGAACAGGGTGGGGGGAAAGTATAGTAACCTAAGTAACTCTGGAAGTGAACAGAGTCTGTTAAAACTAAAGGCAAAATAAAATATATATAAGTACTGTACTCTGGTTTCCCACAGGTTATGGGCCAAGAACTCTAATACTGCTATGCATGTATGCATAACTGAACAATTAAGTAAACAGATGGCAGATGGTGAAGTGTGAGGTTACAGATAAGCAAGGTGAGAAGCTATAATGATCCAGGTGGTAATGGAATGGATTACAATTGGAGACATCAGTATACATTCATGGTTAACTCAATATAGATATATGGATAGTTACATATAAAAGCATTTGTAGGTATGTGTATATGCATTAGTATACACATATACATGTCCTTGCTCTGTCAACTGAGAGGGCCTAGAAACAAAAGTATCCCAAAGCAATCAGCACATTTAGTGGCCAAATTTTTGTTTATAATACCATTCTTCAATAAAAGGAACTAGGGCTCCTCCGAGAAAAGCCTGAGGCAAGAAATATACACAATGAGCCTGGATCATCTTGTAGTATAGAAAGTAAAGAAGTCCTGGGAGGAAAAAAACCATATGATAGGGGTATATCAAAGGGACACAGAGGCTAATTGAAAGAGCTCCCAATGGCCAAAGTTGGAAAAATTTCAGCAACAAAAGAAAGTAGTATTAAATATCCTTAAGTTGATACTGATACATGAGAATGAAGAATCGACAAATATCCTGTACAGAAAAATTCCAAATAATTTACATGGAGACTCTGCCCTCAAGAAGGTGGAACATAACTCCTCCCTCCTTAAGTGTGAGCTGCACACAGTGACTTCCTTCCAAAGAGGTGAAGGGGGAGGGGGAAATAACTTGACAGTGGAGAGACCTGATAAACACTACCTCAGCTAGGTGATCAAGTACAACAACGGTGATAAATTTTGTTGACAGCATGGACCCTTGACACGATGTGATGAAAATGGCATTTTACCTCTGTGGTCTTCCTCCCCAAAACCCATAAACCCAGTCTAATCATGAGGAAAACATCAGGCAAATCTCAATTGAGGGAAAATTTACAAAATACCTGACCAATACTCCTCAAAAGTGTCAAGTTTCATCAAAAACTTGACCAGAAAAAGCCAAGAAACTGACAAACCCAACAGAAGTCTAAGGAGATGACAATTAAATGTAATGTGGTATCCTAGATGGGATTCTGGAACAGAAAAAGGCCATTAGGTAAACACTGAAGGAAATCTGAAGAAAGTATGGATTTTAGTTAATAATAATGTATCATCACTGGTTCATTAACTGCAAGAAATGAACCATACTAATGTAAGATGCTAATAACAGAGGGAACAGGGTGTAGGATACATATAGAAACTATTATTGTTCAATTTTTCAGTAAATCTAAAACTGTTCTAAAAAAGTAAAGTTCACTTTTTTAAAGACAGTACAATTACGTATTTCTTCTCCTTTATTCTCAGAACTGACTTAAAAAACAATTGCTTTTTAATACAATATAGATAAAACAATACCTATAAAAT
Organism: Mesoplodon mirus; assembly: GCF_964341445.2. Classification (NCBI taxonomy): domain Eukaryota; kingdom Metazoa; phylum Chordata; class Mammalia; order Artiodactyla; family Ziphiidae; genus Mesoplodon; species Mesoplodon mirus. The sequence continues at coordinate 44,654,062 of NC_138990.1, forward strand.
TGTATTGTTGGGCCTGTAACATACAGAATTCTTTAATAAGACATAATCTTAAATGTCTCTGTACCTAACCACAGTGCTTTAAAATAAGCAAAAACTGATAGAACTGAAAGGAGAAAGAGACAAATCCACTTACACTTGGAGACTTCAACACTCTTCTATGATCAATACACGTAGAAAGTCAAGATGAATATGGAAGGACTCAACTTCACCATCAGCCAACTAGATCTAATTGACATTTGTGGAACAACCCACCCAATATTGACAAAATACAAATTCTTTACAAGTGCACATAAAACATGCATCACTAAATTCAGAAAAGCAAAGTCCTCTGGAGATGGTAGAAGAATAATGTGACTGCAGAGGAATACCAACTCTATTAGCTATGATTTATTTATTAGGCTGGGTTCTGGGTACAATGTATTATTCTTTATGCTTTATATGCCCTATTTCATAATAAAATTTTAAGTCATTAGAGTATATTCTCTGGTAAACCTTTCCTTTAGTGGTCTGGAGAGTTAAAGAGGCAGGTCTCCATACATTTTATTATTAAAATGGACTACACCAAAAACCATAACCTCTGAACTTTTATCGAAATATACAGAAACGCTCACAAACTCCATAATTTGGTACAATATTTATTATTTCAAAGCCTCAGCAATGTCTCTACAAGTATCCCGAGAGTATTTGCTAACAAAGGATGGATTTTTAGTTTGTCACCAAACTAAAATTGTTATTTTTGTCTATGTATTATTTCAGCCAGTTTTACTAAAACAGGAAGAAGAAAAGTTTATGGCTTTTTGTCTTTTACTCCTGAAGTAAGAAATCTCCAAAGAAACTTCCAAAAATATATCATTAAGTTAATAAAAATTTAAGACATTAATCAGGGACCTCTCTGGTAGTCCAGTGGTAAAGAATCCACCTTCCAATGCAGGGGGCGTGGGTTTGATCCCTGGTCGGGGAACTAAGATCCCACATGCCACGGGGAAACTAAGCCCGTGCGCCTCACCTAGAGCCCGCGTGCCGCAAACTACAGAGCCCACATGCTCTGGAGCCCGCGTGCCACAACTAGAGAGAAACCCTTGAGCCACAACTACAGAGAAATCTGCACGCCACAACGAAGAGCCCGCATGCCGCAACCAAGACCCGACGCAGGCAAAAAAAAAAAAAAAGATATTAATTAGCACACAGCTATAATCATCACTGAAAAAAGCTCAGTAAGTTTGTCTTCATATTCGGAATACTTCGTTTTAAAATATCTCAACTGACCATATTAGCCTCATACTATCATTTAGCAAATACCTTAAGGCACAATACACTCAATGGTATATATAAACCCATACATCAAATAGTATTTTTAACAATGTTAAGGGGTTTTTTTAGTGATTCTCCTTTTCAATCTGCTTAGACCATTATTGTTTTGTACTTTGCATTTCACTGAAAACAAGCTCATAATATAAATAGAAGTACCAGCTCCGCTTGTTTCCTGCTGTTCATGTGTCCTTGCATTAGCACTTCAGTCTTCAGTTGAATCTGAAACTTCAATCCGCAGATTCTTTGCAGGAATCTTTTTAAGCCCTTTGTCTATTCATTCAGCAAGCTTCATTTCATGCAAATCAGATAATATAATCTGAAAGACCCCTAAACCAGGTAGAGGTTAACTGTAATATGTCCAAATAGAATGTAAGCAAACAAATAAGGAGGCTCACACTGTCGGCCCCTCCAGGTTGTGGTGTGCCCATGATCCTCCCTTCAGGTTACCTCACTTTCCGTACCTGATGTATATCATCAGACATACAGACGGAGTAAAGTGACAAACTATGATTTAAATATTAGTAAAGTTAATTGCCCATTTTTTTCTTGTTATACCCTGCCTAGAAGATCATTTTGCACGCCTCCCACTTTGGAAACCATTACTCTTAAAAAAAACTAGAATGAAAAGATGAGACTGTGCTAGGCTTGAGGAGCAAATAAGGAATGTGAATGGCAGAATCAGATGAGGAAATTTAGAGCCTAAGTGGTTAGTTAATTTGGCCTAACATTCCAAAGCTAGTAATTCGTGGAGTAGGCAACCAATCTGACAATAAAGCCTATTCTCTTTCCACTGTGCCACATCACCCCCTCCAAGGCAAACACGAGGACTCCAGGACTGAGGAAAGAATACAGGTCCCCAAGCCCTGGTGCTGCACAGACCTTAGGTCACAGTTAAACAGGGTCAGGAGGATAGTGCAGCAAAACGTCTGGACCCTCATTAGCCCTGTCAGGGAAGCAATGTGTTCCAGAGCTAGACTAAGTCTGCAGGTATAAATTAAGTAAATCCCACAGTAAAGACTAAAGGAAAGAAAGCAGGCTCTAGAAATGTTTCCAGAAAGTCTCTATACTACACCTAAGTGTTAAGTATCCCTCACTTCCCTTGAATCTTTTTGTTAATGTCTTAACTTCCAGCTCTCAGTTACTTCAAAGCATCTAGGTATCAAAACTTCTTGTGTAAGTTCATTTTCTGCCAGCAAAACTCCTGTCAGTTTTTCTCTGGATGCTCCTTAAATTAAGAAGTCAGAGATCACTGTGCTTGTCACTAACAAGTTCTTAACTGGAACTAATCAAACTTCCCTATAAGAGAACTAACTTCCTTGCTTATTTCAGGAAAATTCTCAACTATCCTTCCCCTAATACTTCTTTTCTTTTCTCTTCTCTTTCAGATTAAGAAAAAAAAAAAAAAAGCCAGTGAAAGTAAACGTTGGTAAAGCCCTAGAGACTGGGTTTTTTGGTTTGTTTGTTTGATTTTACAAATCTGAAAAAGTTCTCTAGGTTCCAATAAAAAATATTCAGTGACTGCACTCCATTACTACAGAGCTCTGAATAGCAAATATAACCTCCCAGGGCTGTGGTAACTGGTGTTTTCGATTTTTTGGCCACGACTGGCAGCTTGCGGGATCTTAGTTCCCCAACCAGGGATCAAACCCAGGCCCCCTGCAGTGGAAGCACATAGTCCTAACCAGGAATCCCCTGTGGTAACTGTTAAATAAATTACGTAAAGCATTTAGCACAATGCCTGGCACAAAATAAGAGCCTAATAAATGTTAACTGCCATTATTATTTTTTTTTTTTTTTTTTTCTTTTTTGCGGTATGCGGGCCTCTCACTGTTGTGGCCTCTCCCGCTGCGGAGCACAGGCTCCGGATGCGCAGGCCCAGCGGCCATGGCTCACGGGCCCAGCCGCTCCGCGGCATATGGGATCCTCCCAGACCGGGGCACGAACCCGTATCCCCTGCATCGGCAGGCGGACTCTCAACCACTGCGCCACCAGGGAGGCCCGCCATTATTATTATTATTGATATTATTATGTAACTACCCTCTTGAATGATGCCTAGACTAGAATTCTATTGGCAAGACTCTTTTTTCTTAATTTACAGTTTTTCTGATTTATTTAAAAGTATAAAAATATAGACCTGGAAGAAGAGAAAATACTTTTTTATCAATCATTTACAACATTTTAAATCTGGAATAGAGGGACTTCCCTGGTGATGAAGTGGTTAAGAATCTGCCTGCCACTGCAGGGGACACGGGTTCGAGCCCTGGTCCGGGAGGATCCCACATGCCGCGGAGCAACTACGGCCGTGCGCCACAACTGCTGGGCCTGTGCTCTAGAGCCCACGAGCCACAAATACTGAGACCGTGTGCCACAACTACTGAAGCTCACGCGCCTAGAGCCCGTGCTCTGCAACAAGAGATGCCACCGCAACGAGAAGCCTGCGCACCGCAACGAAGAGCAGCCCCCGCTCACCGCAACTAGAGAAAGCCCGCGTGCAGCAACAAAGACCCAACGCGGCCAAAAAAAAAAAAAAAATCTGGAATAGAGAAAGGGTTTTAACAAAATTGAAAGGCGGTAAAAGAGCTAGAAATGCCGTGTGCCCAAGGACACGTACTACTGTCACACATACCAGTAGTTTATTCCTAGTACACATTCTAAAGGACATGCATGTGTACACAAAGAGACGTGACAAGAATATCATAGCAGCACTATTTGTCGTAACAAATAAAATCAGAACACACTAATTGCCAATCCACAGGAAAACATAAAACTGCGATATAGCCCAATACCAGAATCCTATTCAGTGAAGAAAATAAATGCACTAGAGCTACATATATCCATATGGATAAGTCTCACAATACTGAGAGAAAAAAAAATAAAGTTATAAAAAGATATAATTAATACTGTTAATATAAAGGGTTTTTTTAATGCAAAACAATATACATTTTAGGGCTACTTACATATGTAATAAAAGTATGAAAATATGTACAAGAATGAAAAGCATCAAATGCAGAATAGTGGTTCCCTCAGAAGGGGAGGAGAATACAACTGGGAAGCAGTAGGGGTTAACTTTAAAAGGAGCCTAGTGTCTTAAGTGGTGTGTACACAGGTATTCACAATTTTTATTCTCTATACCTTTTTGAGGGCCAATATTTCACAATATTTAAAGAGTTAAAGGAAAATAAACTCAAGGTCCAAGCAACATAGTTTACTCCAGAGCCCACATGCTTAACCATGACACTATTTATTCTATTTTTGTTTGTGCAGTTAAAAAAGGTTTAGTCATTTTAAGAAACTGCTCAAGAACATGCAAAACGTCACACCGGTAAAAAGCAATGAAGTACCTGACTAAAAGAAAATTTTCACACAAATCATATTGGAGACACAAAGCGGTCATATCACCACACTCAGGAATCATGAGGGTAAGCCAAAAAAACAAAACCCAAGTTGAACTTGGAACATAAAAGTCTTGTTTAGAGAGAGCATGTAGAAAGAATATGGGCTTTGAAGTTGGACCTGGTTCAAATATCACTCCTGTCACTGATTGGCTGTGTGGCCCTCAACAAGTTCTAACTTCTCTGAGCTCAATTTCCTCACCCAAACACTGGAGATACCATACCTAGCTTCCACAGTGGTAAAGATTACAGTGTAGACATTATCTATGAAAATCTCTTGAATACAGTAGCCTCACACTAAATAACAGTTGTTATTACTTGCAGAAGAAAGTCTCTCTCTGGCAAGAGGAGACAGAGCAAGCAGAGATAAAAATTAAAAGGAGGGAGTAAAGCGTCTAGAAAAAGAAGCCAGGAAGAAAAGAAGCTTGAATGGCTAGGGACTGAAAAAGTCCTTATAGAGTCCCTAAAGTTACTCCCGCCCCCCAAAATTTTTTTTTTTACTGTACACTATTTGATTATAGTGAAGCTTAGTTACAGAAATATTTGGTCCAACCTGATTATTGCTGAAATGCCATAATATATAGCATATATATAACATTATAATATATAGCTTATACATAATATTGTTAATATACAAAAATTCAAGATCAAAATGTGTTTTCTTTAAAAGTTCATTTTTTGGTTGTTAAAAATGTATTAACAAGTAAATCAAATACAATATATCTGTTTCTCTCAGTTATCTGCAACTCAGAAAGGTCTGTCCTACTCACATTAAAGAGAAATCAATGATAATTTCAACAAATGCCAAAAAGCAATAAAATTCAACACCCAGTAAATATATAAACCAAGAATAGAAGGAAACTTTCTTAAATTGACAAAAGACACCTACCAGAAACCTTTAGTAAGTATCATATCTAACAGTGAAAGACTGGGAGCATTCCCATTCAGGAAAAAGACTAAAATGCCCATTATCATCACTGCTATTCAACTTTTGCACTGGAGGGTCTAGGCATTGCAATAACACAGAAAACAAGATAAGTGGTATCAAGTTTAGAAAAAAGCCTGGTCAATTAAGTCTTCTAGTCAAAGCAGCCCAATAAGTAAACACTTCGATGCATCCCCTCTGCTCCAAATACACAGTAATAGATATGTTTAAATATATTTTTTAAGTTACTAAAAAGGCTCAAAAACAAGACAACCTTTCACTTGGATCAGAAACAGAAGATACACAAAACTGTGAGCAGGACTGAAGCTACAGGTGCTGGACTCTGAGTCTAGAAGCAGGTGTATACTTCCTTCAGGGCAACAGTGACACAGAATGAAGGAGGTGGAGAAACAGGAGACATCTGAGCCAGATTCACTGCTTAAAGCCAAGGATGAGGCTAGAGCTGAAAGGAAGTGAAAAAGTACTGCTGTCAGTCTCTGCCTAGAACTATGGTTTATGTGGTGCTCTGGGCTCTGAAAAGTGAGAAGATAAAATCACAGCCTCATGACCAGGAAATGAACCAAGACATTCACACACTCTGTGAGTGGATCTAAAATAGCCCCAATTACCTCAAAGAGCAGGACCCTGACCATTATCATATCTGACTTCTTGACTAGAGTCCAGTCAATCAGTGGAAGCACCTGAAATATCACCACACAGAGAAGAGTGAGCACAGAAATAAAAGAAACAAAAGCAAAAGTACTCACCCTCAAATAAGTCTGTAAATCAAAACTTCAAAACATATAAACAGGGCTTCCCTGGTGGCGCAGTGGTTGAGAGTCCGCCTGCTGATGCAGGGGACACAGGTTCGTGCCCCAGTCCAGGAAGATCCCACATGCCGCGGAGCGGCTGGGCCCGTGAGCCATGGCCACTGAGCCTGCGCATCCGGAGCCTGTGCTCCACAACGGGAGAGGCCACAACAGTGAGAGGCCCGTGTACCGCCAAAAAAAAAAAAAAAAAAAACATATAAAGAAGTATAATGCTAAGAAAGACAGCCAACAAAAGAAACAATTAGAATATAAATTCATACCAGATGCGGTTTAATTTTACAGAACAGTCTGACAAAGATTTTTTTTTAAGTACATTTAGGGTGCTAGGATATACAATTTTAAAATTATTGGGAATGCAAAATTGGACAGGCAGTTTCTTACAAAGCTAAAGATACCTTTACCATACGATCCTGCAATCACGCTCCTAGGTATTTACCCAAGAAAGCTGAAAACGTATGTCCACACAAAAACCTGCACATGAATATTTATAGAAGCTTACTCATAACTGCCAAAAACTGGAAGTATCCAAGATGTCCTTCAATAGATGAATGGATAAACAAACTGTGGTACTTTCATACGATGAAATATTATTCAGCAATAAAAAGAAATGAGCTATCAAGCCAAGAAAAGACACAGAGGAAACGTAAAGGCGTAATGCTAAGTGAAAGAGACCAGTCTGAAAGCCTAGAATACTGCATGATCCAAACCATATGACATTCCGGAAAAGGCAAAACTATAGACACAAGGCTTCCCTGGTGGCACAGTGGTTAAGAACCCACCTGCCAATGCAGGGGACACGGGTTTGAGCCCTGGTTCGGGAAGATTCCACATGCCGCGGAGCAACTAAGCCCATGCGCCACAACTACTGAGCCAGCGCTCTAGAGCCTGCGAGCCACAACTACTGAGCCCACGGGCCACAACTACTGAAGCCCACGCGCCTAGAGCCCGTGCTCCGCAACAAGAGAAGCCACCGCAATGAGAAGCCCGCGCACCACAACCAAGTGTAGCCCCCGCTTGCCACAACTAGAGAAAAGCCCGCGCGCAGCAACAAAGACCCAATGCAGCCAAAAATAAAATAAATAAATTTGTTTTAAAAAACCAAAAACTAGGGCTTCCCTGGTGGCGCAGTGGTTGAGAGTCCGCCTGCCGATGCAGGGGATACGGGTTCGTGCCCCGGTCCGGGAAGATCCCACGTACCGCGGAGCGGCTGGGCCCGTGAGCCATGGCCGCTGAGCCTGCGCGTCCGGAGCCTGCGCGTCCGGAGCCTGTGCTCCGCAACGGGAGAGGCCGCGATAGTGAGAGGCCCGCGCACCGTGATGAGGAGTGGCTCCCACTTGCCGCAACTAGAGAAAGCCCTCGCACAGAAACGAGGAGCCAACATAGCCATAAATAAATAAATAAATGATTTTTTAAAAAATAAAAATAAATAAAATTTTAAAAACCCAAAAACTATAGACACAGTAAAATGATCAGTTGTTATCAGGAGCTCAGCAGGAGGGAGGGGGGAATGAATGGGTGGAATACAGGGGATTTTAGAGCACAAAATTATTCTGCATGATACTGCAATGACATTGCATGAAATGTCATGTGATAACATTTTGCATTTGTCAAAACCCATAGAACTGTACAACACAAAGAGCAGAAGCCTAATATAAACCATGAACTTAAGTTAATAATAACGTATCAATATATATTCATCAGTTGTAACAAATGTACCACACTAATGCAAGATGTTAATAACGGGAAAGTGCCCCTGAAGAAGAGGGGGTTTATAGGAACTCTCTGTACTATCCACCCATTTTGGTCATATTCAGTTATGTACATAATTTTTTTTAGTATCATGGACAGTTCCACTTCTGGGTATATACACAAAAGAGTTGAAAGCAGGGATTTGAACAGATATTTGCACACCCATGTTCATAGCGGCATTATTCACAATAGCCAAAAGACAGAAGCAACCCAAGTGTCCATTGATGGATGAATGAATAAGCAAACATAATGTATGCATACAACAGAATAGTATTCAGCCTTAAAAAATAAGGAAATCCTGGGAATTCCCTGGAGGTCCAGTGGTTAGGACTTGGCGTTTTCAATGCCAAGCGCCTGGGTTCAATCCCTAGTCAGGGAACTAAGATTCCACAAGCCTCGAGGCGGGGTCAAAAAAAAAAAAAAAAGGAAATCCTGACACATGTTACAATATAGATGAACTCTGAAGACATTATGCTAAATGAAATAAGCCAGACACAAAAGGACAAATACTGTATGATTCCACTTATAGGAGGTGCTGAGAGTAGTCAACTTCACAGAGACAGAAAGCAGAATGGTGGTTGCCAGGGGCTGGAGGGAGAAAAGAATGGGGAATCAGTGTTTAATGGATACAGAGTTTCAGTTGAGAAAGATAAAAATGTGCTGGAAATGGATAGTGATGTTTATACAACAATGTAAATGTACTTAATGCCACAGAACTGTACAATTAAAAATGGTTATAATAGTAAATTTTATGTTGTGTATATTTTGCCACAATAAAAGAAATGAGGAAAAGTGCTGAAAAACTGCTTTTCCAAATTGAAAAATACATATATCACTTCATTTCACCATATAGAAATTCCACACAGAAAGCAAAACTTCTTTTTTAATTTTAGAAGAAAATACAGATATACAGAATTCATACCCTGGGGTAGAGAAAATTTACTTAAACCAGACAGAAACCAATAGTTAATTTAGTGTAAAATTTTCCATAAATATAACATTAAAATGTAAAACTTGTATACAACTAAAGACATTGTTAACAAAAGGAAAAGGCAAGCCTCAGACTGGCAGGATGCTTTGGCAACACATAAATCCAGCAATGAATTAGTATCCAAAGTAACCTAACTGTCCCACAGTTAGTGAAGGATACATAAACAGTGATTTAAGTCTACAACTGAACACTACTCAGCTTTTAAAAATAAATGAACCAGATCCACAAGTGGCAACATTGTTAAACCTCCATCAATTAATTTAAAGCATGCACCACTTTGACCCAGCAATTCTACTTTTCATTCACTGCAGCAATGGTGAAATGGCAAACAGCTTTAATGGCCATTAATGAGGAGAGGATTAAATAAACTACAGTACAATATATACTATGTATGGTATTGTGTAGTAGTCAAGAAGAACCAGGTAGATCTTTATGTTCCATCATGGAAAGATCTCAGACATTCTGTTAGGAAAAAGTTGCAGACCAATGTCTACAGTATCAAGTATGTCATTAATGTGGGCATTGGAGGAAACCCTACATATAGATGAAAATGCTTACAGAAAGCTCTGGAAGGATCACAACAAACTGCTAACTGCCGTTTTGGTGGAGAAGGGAGTGGGTCAAGGTCTGTACTGTTTGAGCATTTAATAAGAGAGTGTGCATTCATGAGCCATTTGCAGAGCTGCAGTACACAGCCCCAGACTGCACAATACAACTCCAGGAGCTGCCATTCACAGGCATTCCGATGTGAATGGCATCCCCTAAAATTGGGCAGTATGCTTCCTGCACTAGATGCCACAGCCCTGATACTTGTATAACTAGAAATAAATAAAATGAGAGGTGATGAGAGTATTTACTGCAAACCAGCATGAGGGAGTTTCTACGGTGATGTAAATTTCTATATCTTGATTGGGATAGTGGTTACAAAGTACAGACAGTCCCCAACTTACAATGGTTTGACTTTAGATGGTGCGAAAGCAATACACATTCAGTAGAAACTGTACTGCAAATCTGAATTTTGATCCTTTCCCTGGCTAGCAATATGCAGTATGATACTCTCCCGTGATGCTGGGCAGCGGCAATGAGCCACAGCTCCTGGTCAGTCACAAGAGTAAACAACCGAGATACTTACAACCATTCTGTTTTTCACTTTCAGTACGGTATTCAATAAATTACATGAGACATTCAACACTTTATTATAAAATAGGCATAGTGTTAGATGGTTTTGCCCAACTGTAGGCTAATGTAAGTGTTCTGAGAATGTTTAAGGTAGGCTAGCCTAAGCTATGATGTTCGGTAGATTGGGTGTAGTAAATGCATTTTCAACTTACCATACTTTCAACTTACAGTGGGTTTATCAGACATAACCCTACTAGACCAGCTCTGCACAGGACATCTGTGCAGACATCAGTAAAGTTGATTTCGAAATAAATGTAAATTAAATATATAAATAAATAAAATACAATATCACTGAGAAAACCTAGAACAAGGCATCCAAAATTACAGGACCTAGGCATCCCAAAATAAGAACTAGTAGACACCTGCTGGTTGCACTCTTAAGTACACAGTCATAAAACTAAAGAGAAATTAACTTAGTTCTTCAAGGCTTACTATACAATGCCAAATTTGAATTAATATTTTATTTTTATACAAGGAAATGTAGGTCCTGAGAGATTCATACTAAAGATATAAAACAAGTGGTAACTTGGCATTCTATTGGTTTCAAATCTGATTTCTTAAGTAGAAATTTTGTCTCGCACACATAGTGGACATTCAAAAGCCTTGCCAACACTACCTTGACTACACACCCCCCTTCAAAAGTAATTCCACTTATGTACGATAAAAATTCTCACAGAACTCATAAAAGGTCAAGTTTTAATTTGGCAGACAAAGTAACCCAACAGGCACTGCAACCCAGGCAACTGAAACAGCAGCCTGGAGCTCGAGAGTCCAGAAATCCAACTAAGGCACAAAAAAGGCAGAATCCCAGCCCTTACAGAAGAGCAGAGATACATCCTCTTATGACAGATCTAAGATCCAAGAACCAAGATAAAAATGAAAAAGTGTTTTCTAGACAAAAGTACTCTCCTTCCTCAAGTGATAGAAAAGGGCCAGAACGGGATGATTTGAAGCAACGGCCCAAGGAGTAAGCTCCTGGCAGCCAACATGCAATAAAGATGTGAAAGTGGCAGCATGACCACAAGATATGACAACTCCATCACCTTAGCCATCACTTTAAATGCCCAGACCTAAGAACCTGGGTTACCTCACACGGCAAAAAAAAAAAAAAAAAAGAAAAGAGAGAGAGAGAGAGAACCTGAGGAACAAGGGAAGTCCATTCAGCCATCCCTAACACCAGATTTATCAATAGTGCTCTGTGTAAAATAGAGCATAGAGCAAAACCTTCATTCAGGCAATACGTAGGTATTTAGTGCCTGCTGTGGGTCAAGCACTGTTCTTGTCACTGAGAATTTAGCAGTTAATAGTCATGGAGCTTCATTCTACTTGGGAAGAAAGGTAACTTCTTTTCTCTTTCCAATTTCCATTTCCCTTCTCTCTCTTTAAATGTTACGCAGAAGTTCCTTCAAAACTCTCCCAAGTACCTCCCACAAGCTTCTTTGACCCTCCTGCTTTAATCCTCAAAGCAAGCAATTTTATGGCTCCAATTTCCCAATATTGGGGAAAAGAGACCTAAAGTGAATGAGACAAAATTCAATGTTGCTTTGTACTTCATACGCATACCTTTACAACCAAATTGCCAGCACTTAAATAGCAAATGATGGTTGTGTTTTACACAATTTTGCGGCCCCAGTGCTGACCACGGTTCTCTACCCAAGGTACCTAACCAATAAACGTTTGCTGAGGCTGCTGGAAGGTCTCCCTAATCCCAAGGCCTGACACAGTAATTTAACGGCAAGCATTCGTTAGCTGCATCCTTCCTCCTCTCAGGACACCTTCCTTTAACGGGTGACCTCGGTGCACAGGTTCACTGATAGGTGCCTCGGGAAATAGTGTTTTGAGGTGATGTGAAATAAATTCCCTTCCCTCTGCCAGGGCCTGCCTGCCTCACCTGCCCTCTGCCAGGACCTGCCTCCTTCGCCCCCTTAAACACCTAAGGCAGAGCCTCCTCCCTGCAAGCCGGGCACGGGCAGCATCAGCCCTGCGCCCGCAACCCGGCTCCGCGCCCTGCGGCCACAGCGCGCTCGGGACCCCGGAGCCCCCTCAGCGGCCCGGGGCTCAGAGCCCGGCGGCGGCGGCCCGGAGCTCCGCTCCATCCCCCGCGCTCGCCCCTCCAGGTCCGGGCGCGCGGCGCCGTCTCCCCTCACAGCGCGCGCTGTGCAGCGGCCCCGGCTCCCCGCGCGCCGTCTCCGCCGCTCCCGGCCCTGCACCCCCGCAGGCTCCCGAGGTGAGGGCGCTGCGCGGGCTCCTTCCCGCTTCTCGCGGGCGCGAGGCTCTGGCACCGCGCTCCTCTCCCGCAGCCTGCGGCGGCCGCCACAAACCCCCACCGTACTCACTTCCCGGCCGGAGCTGGGGGCGTCGAAAAGCTCTCCGGCGGCCGCAGCGTCCTCCGCCTCCTCCGCCTCCGCCGGCCCGGCCTCAGAGGCTGAGGCGGTGGCGGCACCCGCTCAGGCCCCGGAGCCGCCCCCGCGGCGAACGTTCTCAGGCACCCGGCTCGCGCCGCTTCCCCGCCCGGCACGCGCAGCGAGCCCGCCCCCGGTGCGAGGGCGCGAGGGCGCGGGGGCGCGAGGGCGCAGGGCGGGGGCCGGGCACGCGCCGCCTGCGCGAGCGCGCGGCTGGGGGCGGAGCTTCCGCCGCGCCGAGGAGGGGGCGGGCCAGCGGGCCGAGTTCCCCTCGAGGCCCGCCCCCTGCGGCCGGGTTCCGGGCGGGCGGAGTAAACTTGCCCCCTGCGGGCTTTTCCCGTGAGCCAGCTGCGGGCGTTGGAGTTGCGTTCCAACTCCACAGGTATGTGCCCCACCGGCTGGATGCTCGGCCCGACGTGACTACAAGGTAAAGAATGCAAAGAACCACCCCCATGAATCATTCATCCGCACCTCGAGCAAGAGACTCTGCCCTGAGTGATTTTTCCGTGTTAATTCAGCTCAGCAACCGTTAACTGAGCACCGACTCCGTGCCTAGCGCTGTAGCACTGTACCAGGTGCTGTGTGGGTACGCCGTCAAGGTCCCTGGTCTCCAGGAGCGCGTAACTTAGTGGAAAAGCGGCCGTGTAAACAAGCAGGTCTGGTGATCCGTGCAAAGCCAAGCCACTGTGAGATGCTGTGGGAGGGCAGAGGAGGAAAAGATTACTTCCGCTTGGAGAATGCAGAGGGATTCCTGGAAGAGGCGGCGTTTGTGTTCAGCCTGCAAGGAAGAAAAAGAGAGAAATCCTAGGAGAAAAAAAAGGGAGGGCATCAAAAGCTAGGTAAACAGCTTGGGCAAAGGAACAGAGAGTGACCAAGGTTTACCATCTCAGCATCAGCTTTTTTGTTTTAATATCCGTTTTGATAGAATCCTTTCCAAACTATGTGAAACAGGAGATGATGCCAAATGAGGAACAGCAAAGCTTTTTTTTTAACGGCTCAAAGGATCATTTTCTCAACTTTATTTAAGGCTCAAGACAGCAGTGTCCTTTAAGGACTTTTGATATGTTAGTGAAGGCTGGAAATCCCTAAGCTAAGAGAGCCCAGGCCCCTGTGCTTTGAGTCTGGTTTTTCACTGCTTTTTAGCACCTTATGGTAAGGCAGATCGTACCACCTTCTGCTGCTGTCTGTCTGCCTGCCTGTCTTTAGGACATCCTCTTCCTCCTTCCCTTATCTTCCTATTTTTAAACCCCTGTGGTGAAGGAAATGCTGATAACCAACTTTGTTAAGTGAGAGTAAACAGGTTACTCAAAAAAACTGGCATCACCTATCATTTATGAATTTTGTGACTATTTTGCATGCTTAGAAGACTTTTTCACTTGTATGCAGGGTCTTAACTATGTTTTGAATATGTTAAGATACTCAGAATACAGGTAAAAGACACGTTGTTTATTCACTTACTGCTCATTGAGCACCAGCTGTGTGGGAGGCATTGAAAGGGTAAAACACTGATCCTGTCCTTTGGAGAAAAGAGGTGTAAATGATGTAAAACAATATGTAAATATGGTTTGTTCTGTTTGCTCTACTGACTGAAACCAAAGTAATTTCAATATGTGGACTAGCCATTCTGGGAATTAACCACTTTAAATGTATTCATATTAGCATCTCTCCATCTCGGTTCTGTTTTTCATCACCTCACACATCCTCAGAAAACTTCTTTCAAACATACTGCAGTCATCACTCTCACTCCCAAAGTTACCAACTTCTTTTGCCTACTTGTCCTTTTCCTTCACCATCTATTCATGGTCAAGCTTTTCCCATCCTAAAGAAAAAGGAGGAAACCTCTGTCATTCTAGATCATGCTCCAGTTACTATTCCCTCCCTATCTTTTAAGACCAAAGTCTTAAAAGTAGTTTACACTCATCTCTGCCAACTCAGCCCCCTCTCACTCCCCGTCCCATAGCTGTGTAGCTTCTGTCCCCCACATCGCTGCACTGCTCTCAGTCAGTAAGCGCTGGCTTCATCCTAAATGCCCCAGGCCATTTCTGAGTCCTCTATTACTAGAGCTCTTGGTGGCATTTGACGACACAGAGCTCTCCACTCTTTTTGACACCCCCTTGGCCTTCACAACGGGACTCATCTCCTAACCCCTCTGACCACTCCTCCGTCTACAAGGTTCTGTTCTCAGCTTTCATCGCACCCAGTACATTCTCCCTGAGCCGTTGCATCCACCCTGTCTTCATCTGCCACATATATCGGCAACTCCCAAGTGCATTATCTAGCTCAGACCACTCATCTGAGTTCCATGTACACACAAGCCTACTAGACTTCTCCACCTGGATGTCCTAGAGACCCCTGAAGTTCTACTTGTCTAAAACCGTTGGACCCTTGGTTGCCCAGGACCTGGGAGTCATCCTTCATTCTTTACCCACGCCCACCCCCGCCACACCCAACAATCCCATTGATTCTCCTCAAACATAAATCTACACTCTGTCCCTCTTAGCTCCTCTTACCTAGGCTAACGCAATACGCTTTTCTCTTGTCTCCCTCCTGTAGTCTTGTCCCTTCTGATCCGTATCCCATACCGCATGTCAGAATTGGTTTTTTTTAATTTGCCACTTGTGGTGTCACTGCTGGCACATAAGACCTCCCATCTATCTAGCCCTTGTCCACTCCATCTCTTGTCTCTTCCTACACATCCCCCATCCAAACTCCTGAAATGTTCCTACTTTCCCTTGCCTCCATACCTTTGTGCTTGTTTCTCTCTCTTTGGACTGTCATCTGAATACAAGCAAAGAAGTTCCAACATATATGTAGCCAAAGTTCCACATATGACGAAACTATAATCTAAGAAACTTTCTTGAAATAAGAAAATATAAACCTACAAAATGAAAGGACTCACATGTACTTGGGGAAGTGACCACAGAATGATCAATTTTGAGAGCTAGCCTCTTAAAACTATTAGACAGGGACTTCCCTGGCAGTCCAGTGGTTAAGACTCCGTGCTTCCAATGCAGGGGGCACGGGTTCAATCCCTGATCAGGGAACTAAGATCCCACATGCCATGTGGTATGGCCAAAATTTTTAAAAATAAAAAAATAGGACTTCCCTGGTGGCACAGTGGTTAAGAATCTGCCTGCCAATGCAGGGGACATGGGTTCGAGCCCTGGTCTGGGAAGATCCCACGTGCCGCGGAGCAACTAAGCCCGTGCGCCACAACTACTGAGCCTGCGCTCTAGAGCCAGCGAGCCACAACTACTGAGCCCACAGCCGCAACTACTGAAGCCCGTGTGCCTAGAGCCCGTGCTCCACAACAAGAGAAGCCACCACAATGAGAAGCCCCTGCACTGCAACGAAGAGTAGCCCCCACTCGCCGCAACTAGAGAAAGCCCACGCGCAGCAACGAAGACCCAGAGCAGCCAAAAATAAATAACTAAAATAAATAAATTTTAAAAATAAAATAAAATTAAAACTATTAGACAAAAAATAACAATGATAATCATCAAGGCCTCCATATAAAAAGTTCAAATTATTTAAAAGTGTAAGAAAATTAGGCTGCAGTACATTAAAGATGACTGTATTTTCTGTATCACTTCTTTTGATCCAGGTTGGCCTAAGCAAATTGCTTGACCAATAGAATATGTGATATTATGAGACTTCCAGGCCTAGGTCATAAGAAGTCTTGAAGAGTCCACCTGGGTCTTTGGGAACACTTGCCCTTGAAGCCCCGAGCCACTATGTAAAATATCTAACTCCCTGTGGAGAGGTTCTGAGACTACATGGAGAGGGAGAGGGGTCTACCTGATCCTAGCTGGTATGAGAGAAGTCATCATGAATTCTCTGTATCAGTCCAGCCATCAGCTGAATACCACTGAGTGGTTCCAGTTGAAGCCACGTAGAACAGAAGAATCACCCAGCCAAATCCTACCCGAATTCCTGACCCCAAATGTTGTGAAATTATAATCAAAATGGTTATTTATGCCATTCCTTTTAGGGTAGTTTGTTATGGAGTCTGGTAACCAAAATATTTGGCATCAGACTTCTTAAGAGCAAATCAAGGTTATAGTGATGCAGCATTTTCAGCATTTTCTAAAAACTCAAGGAAAGAAAATACACGCTAAGGATTTTATATTCATCCATCCATGCTGTTTTTCAAGCATCAAAAGCTATAGGAAATGGGCTTCCCTGGTGGCACAGTGGTTAGGAGTCTGCCTGCCGATGCAGGGGACACAGGGTCGTGCCCCAGTCCACGAAGATCCCACATGCTGCGGAGCGGCTAGGCCCGTGAGCCATGGCCGCTGAGCCTGCGCATCCGGAGCCTGTGCTCCACAATGGGAGACACCACAACAGTGAGAGGCCCGCGTACCACAAAAAAAAAAAAAAAAAGCTATAGGAAAAAAAAAACTTTTTAAAATGCGAGAACTCAGTACTGTGCACGTTAAGCCCCTTCTAAGTAGCTACTAGAGCAGGGGTCAGCAAATTTTTTTGTAAAGCCCCAGATTGTAAATATTTTGAGTTTGCAGGCTTATTCAACCCTGCCATTGTAGCACCAAAGCAGCCATAAATAATATGCAAATAAGTGATTTAAGAAAATAATATATCGATACAATGACCAAATGGGGGTTTTGTATTAATTTGCTAGAATTACCATAACAAAGTACCACAGACTGACCTAAAGAACAGAAACCTAAAAAAAAAAAAAAAAAAAAGAACAGAAACCTATTGCCTCAGAGTTCTGGAGGGTAGAAGTCCAAGATCAAGGTGTCAGCAGGGTTGATTTCTTCTGAGGCCTCTCTTCTTGGCTTGTAGATGGCCATCTTCTCCCTGTGTCCTCACATGGTTTTCCCTTTGTACTGTGACTGTCTGTATCCTAATCTCCTCTTCTTATAAGGACACCAGTCATATTAGAGTAGGGCCCACCCTAATGACATCATTTTAACTTAATTATCTTTTTAAAAACTTTATCTCCAAATATAGTCACATTCTGCGGTACTGCTAAGGACTTCAACAACCTAAATGTAAAAACTAAAACAACAAAACGCTTAGAAGAAAACATAAATGTAAATCTTCATTACCTTGAGTTTGACAAACCCTTCTTAGATAGAATACCACAAGCACAAATGACAAAAGGTAAAAAAATTGGATTTTTCTCAAAATTAAAAACTTTTGTGTCTCAAAGGACACCATAAAAAAAGTGTAAAGACAGCCTACAGAATGGGATTAAATATTTCTAAATAATATATATGATAAGGGACTTATAACCAGAATATTTAAACAATATAACAATCATAAAACAACCCAACTGAAAATTGGGGAAAGGATTTGAGCAGACATTTCTTCAGAGAAAATATATAAATGGTAAAGAAGCACTTGTAAAGATGTTCAACATGATTAGCTATTAGTGGAATGTAAATCAAAGACACAGTGAGGGACTTCCCTGGTGGCAGAGTGGTTAAGAATCTGCCTGCCAATGCAGGGGACATGGGTTCGAGCCCTGGTCTGGGAAGATCCCACATGCCACGGAGCAACTAAGCCCGTGCGCCACAGCTACTGAGCATGCGCTCTAGAGCCTGCGAGCCACAACTACTGAGCCTGTGTGCTGCAACTACTGAAGCCTGTGCGCCTAGAACCCGTGCTCCGCAACAAGAGAAGCCACCGCAATGAGAAGCCCGCGCACCGCAATGAAGAGTAACCACCCTCCCCGCTCGACGCAACGTGCAGCAACGAAGACCCAATGCAGCCATAAATAAATAAATAATTTTTAAAAATAGATAAGCAACAAAGCATATCTATTAAAAAAAAGAAAAAAGATACAATGAGATACTACTTCACCTCCACTAAGATGGCTGTAATCAAAATCAGACAATAACAAGTTTTGGTGAGGATGTGGAGAAACTGGAACCTTGATGCATTGCTGATAGGAATGTTAACGGTGCAATTGCCCTGGAAAACAGCTTGGCATTTCCTCAAAATGTTAAGCATAAAGTTATCATATGACCCAGCACTTCTACTTCTAGGTATATACCCAAGAGACTTGAATATATATGCCCATACAAAAACCTATACACACATGTACATCAGGTCTTACTCCTCCTAACAGTCACAAAGTGAAAGCAACCCCCAAATCCATCAACTGATATATGCATGAACAAAATATGGTAAATCCATTCATACAGTGGCATATTATTCAGCAAAAAAAAAGAATGGAGTACATGCTATAACATGGATGAACCTTGAAAACATTATGCCCAGTGAAAGAAGCCAGTCACAGAAGACCACATATTACACAATTCTATATATGTGAAATGTCCAGAATAGGCAAGACCATAGAGAGAGACAGTAGATTAGTGGTTGCCAGAGGCTGGAGGGGTTGAGGGATTGGGAAAGGACTGATACTGTGTATAGGGTTACTTTTTTTTTTTAAGTGGATTGATTGATTGATTGTGGCTGCAATGCACAGCATGTGGTTCCCTGACCAGGGATCGAACCCACATGCCCTACATTGGAAGCACAGAGTCTTAACCACTGGATTGCCAGGGCAGTCCCTGGGGTTACTTTCTGAAGTGATGAAAATGTTCTAAAGTTGATTGTGGTGACAGTTACACAACTCCATGAATATACTGAAACCCACTGAACTGTACACTTTAAATAGATGGATTGAAAGTGAATTCTGTCTCAATAAATCTGGTTCTTTGAAAAAAGAGAGCTATAAAAGAATCTTGAAAGACACAAAAGTATACTTGAACAAGACATCCCTTGGTTTTGGTTAAAATATCTCAACATCGTCAAGATGACAGTTCCCCTTATGTTAACTTATAAATTTAATATGCTCCTGCAAAAAATATAAACAAGTTTTTATGTAGCTAGACAAATTGATACCAAAGTTCATATGGAAAACGAAACACTCAAGAATAGCTAGTAAAACACTGAAAATTAAGAGTTATGAGAGGTAACTAGTCCCAGCAAATACTAAAACATACTGCAGAGTGAAAACAGTGTGGTTCTGACACATGACGAGGCGGACCAGTGTAACCGAATGAAAGGTACAGAAATCAATCCAACTACGTATAAAAATCCAGTATATGATAAGCAGTCAAATGGCTGCGGCAAAGAAGGACTTTCTAAAAAATGGTGTTGGGACAACTGGACAGACCTACACAGCCTCACTCTGCTGGTGAGGTTACAGGGAGACAAGTATTACTAGAGGGAAGGAAAAATAGTACAACCCCTGTCAGGAGGTGTTTGGCAACATCTACTGAAACATTTATACATTTACTTTTCAAGCTAGCATTCCCACTTCTAGGAATTTACTCTAAAGATGATATCTCCAAAAATAATAGGTACCCTTACATATGTAAGCTTCTTCGTTGTACCTGGTGTGTGTGTGTGTATAATGTTATATATATTTTTGCATGTCTCAAATACCATATTTAAAAAAGATAAAGGGAAAGAGTTTGTGTCTCTGTGTGTGTTGTACTCTCTAAATAAAAGAATGGAAGACTATAAACCAAAATATTAGCAGAGGTGATCTCTGGGTGGTAGGATTAGGAGTGATTTTCATTTTCTTTGTTTATATTTTCAAAATGTCTTAAATGAATGTGTACTTTTTTGAAAACAGGAAAAAATATTTTTAAAAATCAATGCTAGAACCTGTCCCATTTTCATCCTGTCTTAATTTCCATGATGATAA
Source organism: Mesoplodon mirus (assembly GCF_964341445.2). Classification (NCBI taxonomy): domain Eukaryota; kingdom Metazoa; phylum Chordata; class Mammalia; order Artiodactyla; family Ziphiidae; genus Mesoplodon; species Mesoplodon mirus. The sequence goes on from NC_138990.1 coordinate 44,674,528, forward strand.
ATGATTCGGGGAAGAGGCACGCAGTGGAATCTCCAAGGTCGTTTGTAACACCAAGTTCAGCCAGGTAGCGAGCTGACAGTAGCAGGAATAAATCTGCAGAAGGATGTACAGAACTGTGTAGGAGGACGACACCTGCCAGCTGAGTGTCAGCATAGGCAACAAGAAGGTAATATCAATTCAAAGAAAATAATTTCATGAACCTGAAACGATTCTTTGAAGTCATGAGTTTACTGTCTTGCCCCCATCCCCCACCAAAACCCCCAATATCATGCAGATAAGAATACTAGAAACTGGGAATATATGTATACATATGGCTGATTCACTTTGTGATACAGCAGAAACTAACACACCATTGTAAAGCAATTATACTCCAATAAAGATGTTAAAAAAAGAAAAGAATACTAGAAACAAAATATCACAATCTCATCCTTATATCAAATTACAGTAAATTGACACCATAATGTGTGTCATTCTGTTCTAACACTTACAGATTACATAAAAGGACTGGAAAGGGTCCAATAGAGAGTAATTAAAATGACAAGCTGAAAGCGTGTCCTTTACATAATGGCAAGCAAAAACCAAACTCTGGCCTTCAGAGGGAGATAAGAGTTTAGGGCTTCCCTGGTGGCACAGTGGTTAAGAATCCTCCTGCCAATGCAGGGAACATGGGTTCGATCTCTGGTCCAGGAAGATCCTATATGCCGCGGAGCAACTAAGCCCATGTGCCACAATGCAGGCTCTAGAGCCCGCAAGCCACAACTACTGAGCCCGTGCGCCTAGAGCCCGTGCTCCACAACAAGAGAAGCCATTTCAATGAGAAGCCTGCGCACCACAATGAAGAGTAGCCCCTGCTCGCCACAACTAGAGAAAGCCCACGTGCAGCAACGAAGACCCAACACAGCCAAAAATAAAGAAATAAAATAAATAAATAATTTTTTTAAAAAAAGTTCAGATGTGATATGCCTAAGGTGTGCATAGCTGGAATACATATGCAGTCACCAAATCTTAGAATACCAGCAGTAAAGGGTAACTGGTAGTGACTGAAAGAGGCAGATTTGAAAGAAATACATAGGAGCTGCTATTTTGCACGGTGAGTAGCAATGAAGAAATCCTTTCCCCCAGAGGCTGAATCGCTGGTTCTCAGTCTTGTCCACTGTGGTACGAAGGTGACACAGAAGACAAATTGGGAGACTCTGGTTGGGGATGGGATGACCAGGAGGAGAGGCAGTGCTGGAACAGGGCTGTCCATACTCTCCATAGTATCCTGGGGATTCTGAGAGTCTGTGACAAATTGCATGGAAAACCTTTATGAAGGAAACTTTCTAAGATTTACATCATGGATGCAGTACCGTTTTTCAACAAAACTGTCCTTCTGGGTCATGATGAAGATTGTACTGGACTGGATAGTCCACTGTGGTATTTTCTGTGTGCTTATGATCACAGACCTCATCCATTCTGCCATACTGTGGAAGCTCAGGAGGCCAGAGGCTAAATGACACCCCGCAAAAGATCCTCAAGAATTACCCCAAGAAGGCAACCCAGAGGACACAGTATCCAAAATCTCCTAGGTTTTGCTAGTTCACCAAAGGCTAATTATTTATGTGGTGGTTTCAGATACCCCAAAGATCAACAAATTCTGGGTTAACTAAACTTTCTAAATTGTCTCAAGTTTAGACACTTCAGCTGTTCTCAATCTGGCTACATCCCAATCACCTGGTATGTTTTTGAGACAATACCTACATCTGGGACCCACCCTAGGTGAATTTTTTTAAAGTGTCCCCAAGTGATATAACATGTAGCCAAAGTAGAGAACAACTGAGCTTCTCTACATGTTAAAGTTAATTACTTGAGAGGTTCTGGCTGCAGGAAGAGTGCAAAGGGCATTGGCCAACAAGCCAGGGTGGAAGAAAAAAGGCGATTCTGCCAGCTCGCTTGTGCCCTCACGTGCCCGAATACTGTCCAAGCTCTTGCTGCATGGGTGATGGGGTTGGGGGAGGCTGAGCTGCTTTACATTCCAGAATGTTACCAGACAGCCTCAGACATTGGAAATACAAGTTTCTCGGGTCCCTGCATTCATGTGAAGGAGGAAAGAGAAGAGAGCTATGTGTTCCCCTTTCTCTTCTAGGCCCCAATTCTGTGCCCTCCCTAGAACCGGAGAGGAGGACGTGGGAACAGGAAGTTGCTTTCTTGTCACTAATGCTGAGCTGTTCCATCTTCTTGTGCTTCTCAACATTTACTAATGTCCTTGTCTGGGGTTAACTCTTCTGCTCAGTTCTGTTCCTCATCTCAGCATTTCAGAGCTCATGAGCAGCCCAGTGCATTTTCTTGTTCCACATAACAAATTCTTTTAGGGCCTAGATCACCACCGTTAGGGCTTCTCAGGCCTACTCAGGGGCCTCTAGCTTCATTTCATGTCATATTACATAAAGGTACTTCCAGTTCATAGCAGCACTATTCGCAATAACCAAGACATGGAAGCAACCTAAATGTCCATTGACAGATGAATGGATAAAGAAGATGTGATACATATATATACAATGGAATACTACTCAGCCATAAAAAAGAATGAAATAATGCCATTTGCAGCAACATGGATGCAACTAGAGATTATCATACCAAGTGAAGTAAGTCAGACAGAGAAAGTCAAATACCATATGATACCATTTATATGTGGAATCTTAAAAAAAATGATACCAATAAGCTTATTTACAAAACAGAAATAGACCCCAGACATAGAAAACAAACTTGTGGTTACCAAAGGGGAAGAGGGGAGGGATAAATTGGAATTTGGGAAGAACGGATACACACTACTATATGTAAGATGGATGAAAAAGAAAAACACAAAGACCTACTGTATAGTGCAGGGAATTATATTCAATATCTTGTAATAACCTATAGTGGAAAAGAATCTGAAAAAGAATATATATATGTGTGTGTGTGTGTATACATATATATGTGTGAGTATATATATATATATACATAAAATACCTAAACATTGTAAATCAACTATACTTCAATTTTTTTTAAAAAAAGGTGCTTCCAATGTAGGTTAGAACCACTGTGTGCCAAGAAAATTCCTCGTTTTCCTCATGTTGACATGTTCCCATCTTTTGCAAAAAATGCAGGAGCAATGAGCCCAAATTGCAAACAGGAAAAATGTCACCCAGTTGGAACTGGAGGGGCCACTGCAGCTTTAGCAAACCATGCGGAACACAGGGTAACCCAATGGCCCTCTCCCTGCTGGCAGCTTCCCACCACTGCTACGCTGAGCCCGGGGCTCCCCTTGGGGGCAGCCACCTCACCTTCTCTATTCCTCCCTTATATTAGCAGCACCAGCTCTTCAACTGCTTCCAATGCAAAACCACTTCGCCGTCGGGTGAGGAAATCTCCAGAAACAAACCTCATCCACAGAAGCAATCTCAGATGACCTACTGGGTACAGCTGGATTTGATTTACTGAGGCTTTTAAAGGCACATCTATCACCTCACTTATTCCCCAACCTCTTTTGTTTCCTACTCCCACGGTCTGGTTACTCTCTTCCACACCTCAAATGCTGACGTCCTACCTCACTCATTTAGCTTCATACCTTCACCATCTCCATCCATATCTGTCCACACCCAGTTTCAAGATCCAACTCAAGCTTCACCTTCGCTGAGGAGGCTGCTTCCTTCGAGTTACCCTCACTCTATTCTGGTTGCTTCTATGTTGTATCCCCTTCACATTCAGGCCCTATTGTAGCTTGGGTTGTTTCCTATGTGCCCATTCTGTTCCCTCAACTAGACTTCAAGTTCCTCAAACCCAGTGCTCATGGTCACAACACAGGATAATTAATTTAAGAGGCCTCAGGTTTGGGTTGGATCTCAGAGGGTCTGCACCTGGCTGGGGTGCAGGTATCGCTGTGATTGTGACAGAAAAGACTTTTCTATATGGAGACAAACATGGATTAAAGCACACTGCCACCAGTCAGCATTCTTTCATGACTTTACAGAAAACTGGAAAAGTCACAGATGTGAGGGGATTCAGAACCTATGCAGTTTTTTGGGTACTTGGTAAAAATCATCAAGGAGGGAGCTCTTGCCAACCCTACAAACTATAATGCCTGGGTTGTGTGCTGGGACTCTTCCCTAGCAGCTAATATTGAATAAACACCTACTGCACTAGGCCAGGAAATGGAAGGTGGGATAGAAAACAGACTGGGCAATTTCTGCTTAAAGAAGCTTACAGATGGCAAGTGAATTATACAGAACTGACTGTTTTCAAGAGAGACTATGTTAAGGGCATTTTGATAAAGCTTCGAAGTGCTGAAGGAGCCCAAAGAAGACTCATTCAGTCTAGAGGCATGGTTTGGTAGGCTGTAAGGGATGGTCCCCACCATATGGTAGACTGTAATGGTGACAGTCCCTAAAGAGTCATGCCTCAGGAAACTCGTGTGCTTCCCTCCCACGTTGACTCTAACTTGGCCATGTGACTTGCACTGGCCAATGGGACAGTGGCACAGACGACACAAGCAAAGGCTTGATAATACTTGCACCCTAGGGCTGCTCTCTTGGAACACTGCCCTGCGACACCATATAAGGAAGCAAATCTAGCCTAGAGGAGGATGAGAGGCCACGTGGAGGAAAACCAAGGCACCCTAGCCATTGATCGGCACCTACTGCCAGGCACGTGAGTGAGGCCATCTTGGACACTCCAGTCCAGTTGACTTTATAGTTTAAGTGCAGCCACATGAGTGGGCCCTGGTGACCCTGGAAGAGGAGCCTCTCAGCTGAGCTGCAGAACTGAGAGAAATAATAAATTAATATTGTTTTGAGACTCAAAGATTTGGGATGATTTGTTATGCAGGGAAGATAGTATACAGAAAATGGAAGGAGGTGGTACTGTAACAAAAATACAAAACATGTAGCATTGTCTTTGGATGGCATGGCAAATGGAGGCTGGCAGGGTTGCAAGGAGGTTAGTGCAGGAGGCTTCGGAGGAAACCCTACTGGAGGCAGGAAAGACAGCCACCTGTGTCCTGTGGCCGTGAAACGATTATAGTAATGAAATCAGTTCTGCACAACTTTCACCTGCAGTAACTTGAATGGTAGAAAACATACCTAATGAACTTGCGAATCTGGCTCAGGAAATTTCCAGGTAGAATGTTAAAGGCGTAAATTGTCTTTTTTAGCAGCTTTAACCATAAGGTAAGTGAAGGAGGAACTGTTTAGTTTGTAGCAGAATTTAGAAGAAACACGGAAGGGCAAGGATGTGCTGGGCTCCAAAACTAAATGTTTCATATTTCCAGTCCCTTTACCCCACAAGAGTCTCAGGGTGAGACATGGTTTCAGGGTAAAGATAAATTAAGTTTGAGGCCGTGACTCTTTCTTAAGACCTGAGAAAAATTTAAGGTGGTGTCTAGTAGACCCTCTCACTTAGAAAAAGGGGCTTTTTAAGAATCTCAAGGTCACTGCCACACACAGCTCTCCAAGACACTGCCCAAAGCGGAGGGAAGACCACCTCTAAAACAATGGTGGGAATGGCTTTTGTCTAATCAAGTAGACTATTTTCTGATACCTAAAAAGCTGACAAAGTTTTAAGGAAGTTGCAGGACAGAGAGTTCAGAATGAAAAAAGCCTTGGGTTCCAAACTTTCTGAAGGACGGAAAGCAGGTTGAGAAAGCTCCTCAGCCACGAAGAGGCCAGTTCTCACCAACACAGAAATGTGTCTCAGGAGGTGGAGCCAAAAGCCCAGAGAGCAAAGCTAAGAGCCAAAGAGAACAGTCAGTTGAGGAATCACTGCCATTGAGGTAATGGGACCCTAAGGCAGGAGCATCCCTTACCTCCAAAGCAGAGGGTCATCATTCACCCTGCTCTCCGTGGAATTGCAGAATCACTCTGGATCTCCCAGTCCTCCCCTTTTTGGATGTGAGTGTTTACTGAGGTTGTCCTGACCCCGTCTCACCATCATGTGGGACATTGGGTGTACAGAGAGGAGGAGATGGTTTGTCTTTTCATTTCACCAGTCCTTGGATCAAGAGGAGCCAGCTGAGGAACCCCACCTGAGGAGCCTCATGCGTACCTGGACCGGATTCAGATCACGAGACCCTACACTTTGGGCCTGGGGTCATGATGAATGAGACTCCAGAGTCCTGGGAGGGATGAGGGTATTTTGCATGTGGGAGAGATGTGACCCATTTGTGACGGAGGGAGAACTGTAGTAGGTTGTTAGAGTGATGAGCCAGTGCATCACGCCACCCCTTACACGTATCAAGTGCATCTCCGTCTCCCAGGGACTCTGAGCTTGGCCTTGTGATTTGCTTTGGCCAATGGGACAATGGCACACAGGACACAACTAGAGGCTGGAGAAGCGCCTGCACACCGGGACATTGCCATCAAGGAAACTGGTCCACCCCACTGGAGGAGGAGAGGCACGTGAAGAAGAATCAAAGTGCCCAGATGGTAGCCACCAGCTGCTGGATGTCTTGGCCCATCAGGCCTGCACATCCCCGCACTGAGTGAAGGTTTTCAGGCCAAATCAGCAGAGGAACCACTCAGCCAGGCCACAGAATCATAGGGAAATTATAAGTCATTGTGAAAGTAAAAAGTTTCAGGATGGTTTTGTTAGGCAGCAATAGATAACTGATACACAGGAAGATGAAAAAGCCTTCTAGGAGGAGCTGGTAGTGAAGGTCAGAGAGGATAAGCACATAGAGAGCCAGGGCGAGGTTCCTCCCGGCACTGCAAGAGAAGGTAGGAGAGTCAGCAAAGGCATGGAGGGAGGGCGAGGGTCAGGGCATCACAGGCTGCTTTACACTTAACATGCCACAGTCTGCAGAAACTACTCCAAAAGGGGTAAAGGAGCCCCTTTTTTAGAAAACAGCACCTTTAAGTGTTTCATTACTCAGCAGAGGTCTTGGCTTAGCTGTGGGGACTTAAAGGTCCAGAACTTTCCCACCCCTACCGCCCAAACACCTGCCGTGGGAGAGACTGTCAGGATGGTGGTGGCCAGAGGACAAACACGCGCTGTCACTTCTCAGCCACTCATTAACAGGAAATAAACAAACACCCAAACTGCACCATCTGGGCGGGGTAGAAAGTGCAGCGGACTCGAGGTCCCCAGATTCAGGTTTACTACATGCAATGTGCTACTGTTTTCAAACTATGCAACCATGAACACTGCACATAATGTTTCTCTGGGTCTCATGTCTTCCTTTGTAAAATGAGCAGATGTCCTCCAGCTCTGAGAGTCTAAGGTTCTAGGATGAGATTTCAATTTATAAATAAATATGTAAGTGCCTCCCACATAATAAGCAGTCAAGCCTGTGTTGATCTGAGTGGGCATTAGCAATCAAACGGGCTACGGTTACACTGAAATACTGTTATCTATAAATCGCTGCAGCCCTTTTGGAAAGCAATATGTGAGTAAGAGTCAAGAGTCATAAAAATGTTTATCTTTTGACTTTGTAATCCCACTCTTAGGTATTCATCCTGCGGAAATAACTAAACATAAGATAAAACCTATATGGATCACCTCAAATGTAAAAAAAAATCAGAAATAACCTAAATGTCTAGTAAAGAGGATAGACAGATTATTGCCCGGACAATATTATGGAGCCATTACAAGAATTATTAGAAAAGCTACAGAATCATAGGAAATTTACTAATTATGATTTCATAATTAGTAAAAAAGGCAATATATATATACATATAATATTACTACATGTAAAAATAGGTTCTGCATATGGACAAGGCTAGAAGGAACAGGCAGACACAAAAATAGCTGCATGAAGGAGCTGAGATGATGGAGCTTTGTCTTCTCTCTTACAAGTCAGCCTTGTAATAAGCTTTCAACCCCATTATCTCCCTCTGCTCTTCACTCTCATTCCTGAAGGAGGCACAACACAAAAGCCCACCACACTCGGCCTGGGGGTGGGGGGGCCGGAGCCCTCCAAGCCTGACGTGAGCACGAACATCTCCTGGCAGTGTCCAGCAAACCCACTAGGGACCCAGGGCTGACCAGGAGTTCCTAAAGTAGGAGAGGGTAATTTAGGCTGCCTATAACTGCACCAAAGACGGTGACTCAGGAAGAGAATGCCAAGGTAATTCTGAGAAACCCTGACGTGCCCCGCCTTTTGTCCAAGACGGTTCTGGCAGCAGACCGAAAAACAGGGAAGGTGCATTGCCTGTGACCTCGCCAAGGTGTTTTTGTTGTTGGAAACCAGAGAGAGGCACTGAGAGAAGACACATCGCCTCATCCCCCCCAGCTGAAGTTAAGGGCATCTTCTCCATTCAAATCAAGCAGCGTTTCTGAGCATCTACTTTAGAGAAGACACTGAAGAGGATACAAAGATGACTAAGACAAGGCTGTCGCTGCAAAGGGCTTGCATCCCAGCGTGGGAGCAGGAGGAAGAAAGAGACAGAAAGGGTTGTGCTCTAAGGCAGAACATTTAAGTCAGGAAACCGGAGATACCAAAGTCAGGAAGAGGAAGAGATCATGTCCAACTGGAAGGGTCACTTGTGCTGGGACTTGAAGGGCGGGTTTTGTCAGAGATGATGACTTGAGAAGGCGTTTCAGGCCGAGAAGACAGTGGAAGCCAAAAGGCAAAGATGGGGGAGCCCTGGGGCACTTGGGTAGCGGTGAGGAGTCCAGGTAAGCTGCACCAAGGACACACGGCGGGGACAGTAAGACACCTGGTAGGAAGGAGACTGGAGCCAGGAGGGGCTGCGCCTTAAATGGTCTGCCTGGCTGTGCTTTAGGACAATGCACAGTGACAGGAGCGTGGAGACAGAATCGGAGTCGGGAAGGCAGGAAGCAAGCAGCCTGGCTGGGGTTTCAGCGGCTCAACAGAAAGGAAAGGACAGGGGTAAGGGACCCTGCAGGGACAAGACTGATGGAATTTGGTGACTGACTTGGGTGGGAGGAAGGAGTCGTGGATAACTACAGGGCTTAAAGCCTGGGAGACGGACTACCTGAGGATGCTGACCACGGGAAAAGGAAACCAGGAGAAATGGGCTGGAGCAGGGAAGGAAAGTGAAGGATCTAGCCTGGGATAGGGTGAGGTAAATGCAAGTGGCCATGTCCAATAGGCAGGTGGATGTTAGGGGTGAGCTTGGTAGAGTAGTCAGGGTTAGATTTGAGAGCCATCCATGGAAAAGGCTGCAGCTGGAGAGGCAGAAGTGTCTGGGAACAGGCCTTGCAGCAGAAACTTAGAGAACAATGTGTAGGCGTCAGAGGAGAAGAAGCGAACAACAGAGAAACTGGGCGACCAGAGGGAACTGAGGAGACATGTGGTCCTCAGGGCTTGGACGACAAGTGTTGACTGTGATGGTGCAGAGGATAAGGCAGGTGGGGTGGGGAGATGGGGTCTCAAAGTGAGAATTTAGGACGGAGCAGAAGCCTCACTCTAAGAAGCAGAGAGCACAGTCACAGGGTGGGCACAGACTCCGATAACTTTTTCATTAAGTTTGGTGGTAGGGAGACGAGAGTTGGATGGCAACCCGAAGGGTTAGCAGGGTCAAGGGAAAGTGTGTTTTAGGGTGTTCACCGCTGAGTATGTTTGTAGGTGAGAAGACGGTGGATAAAAGAAGAACTGAACATCAATGCCCTGGAGAGGAGGGCACGGGAGCACTGGTGAAGTCAGCTCCATCGCAAGAGATCACACTTGGTCCTCCAAGGCAATGCTGTTCAAAACAATTTTTTCTTAACAGAAACTTTCCTTCAGGCAAACTTTATTCAGATCCTGAAATATAAAGTCATTGATGTTGGGTCACAGTAGGGAATGGAGAGGGTCAAGAGAAGGCGCTCATTGCCCTGGGGCATTAGCTCCAAACAAAACAAAAAGGGTGGGTGGAGACCAGATGGAGAAGAACAGAATAAGTTAGGAAGGAGAAAGGGAGATGTTTTGCTGTGGGCAAGATGGGGATGTTGAAAATGGTGAGCTTAAAGAAAGCAGAAAGAATTTGGAAGAGTCACAGTGAAAAATGAGCTACTCACTGCATTTGATCTGGGAAACATGGGATTTCCAAGCAGTACAGAAGTCTCTGTTAAGTTGGAGAACATGAATCAGAAGTGCAGCCAGCTGGCACTCAGCTTTTCCCTGGCAAGGTTGGCAGCCTCACACAGAAGCAGCATATGACGGTGATTATCCAGGCTGGGGGCTGACACAAGTCTGATGGAAGGGTGGGACAGGAGGGGCTCTCAGGAGCTTTCAAGGATGTGCTCGAGAGAGGCAGCCTTTTCTGGGGTCTCCTATTTGCCAAGCCAGACAACAGGGCTTTTTCTTGTGTCCACGGATGTTTTCCCTTGGCTGTTATCAGTGGGAGACAAGGTTACTTTAAAGGATACGACACAAACTTTGAACTGAGATTTTCAGTGAGATATTATTTTCATTTTAAAAAAATCATAGTAAACTGAACATAAAATTTACCATTTAAGCCATTTTTAAGTGTATAGTTATATGGTGTTAAGTACATTCACTTTGTTGTGCAACCATCACCACTGTCCATCTCTGAAACTTTTCTATCATCCCCAACTGAAACTCTGTACCCATTAAACACTAAAGCTCCATCTCTCCCTCCCTCCAGCCCCAATAACCACTGTACTACTTTCTTTCTCCGCGAATTTGACTACTCTAGGTATCTCACATAAGTGAAACCATACAATATTTGTCTATTTGTGTCTGGCTTATTTCACTTAGCATGATGCCCTCAAGATTCTATAGCACGTGTCAGGATTTCCTTCCTCTTTAAGCTGAATGATATTCCATTGAATGTATACACATTTTTTTAATTCATTCATCAGTGAATGGACACTTACATTGTTTCCACCTTTTGACTATTGTGAATAATGCTGCTGCAAATATTGGTGTACAAATATCTGCTCAGTTCCTGTTTTCAATGCTTTTGGGTATATACCACCAAGTGGAGTTGTCCATAATATGTTTTTAAAATGATGTACATAACTGAATAAAAATAGATCAATGCAGGACTTCCCTGGCAGTCCAGAGGTTAAGACTCCACTCTCCCAATGCAGGGGGCATGGGTTCAGTCCCTGGTCGAGGAACTAAGATCCCACAGCTAAAAAATTTTAAAAAAAATAATAATGAAATACATAATTCTCAAAAAGAAAATAGATCAATGCAACTTTGACCAAAATGGGGGGTGCCAGACCTGTGAGAGTATGGGACAAGGAGACCTGGGCACCAATGCCCCTGCCTGGGCAGGGCTGATGGCATGGCAGCCATTCATACCCATTTCTGGAGCCCTGGGCTGGGATGTCAGGTCAGTCTAAAAGGATTCAAGAACAGTTGACTATTTTACTTTTGGGGAAAAAAGGAACCATGCCAAGCTTCCAAAGCACCGTTCCTGGTAAGCAAATGCACACAAACAGCTGTGGTTTGGGCACAGCTGATAAGAGCAGAGCTGGTTATTGGTTTAAAAAAAAAAAGCCAAATTTTAGTGAGGCACCCTAGACTTTCTTTTCTGGCACTATTTGTATGTCAAAGCACAGACTTTGGTGTCAAGACAGCCTTCTATTCAAATCTGTGCTCTGCTAGTCTTAGCTCTGTTGGGCAGGTCATATTACCTCCCTGATTCTCAGTTTTCTCATCTATGTATTGCGTAGCTAAAAGGATTAATGAGACGTGTATGTGTAAGTGCTTCACACAGAATCTAGCACACAGCAGCCCATCAGTAAATACCAGTTTCCTTCTTTTCCCTTCTCAGTGGCTTCCTTCACTGCCCACCCCCTCTTTTGAACTTGGGGAGCCTAGAACCCCTCTGCTCTCTGGCACCTTCCCGGGTAGTTTTAAGCAGCCCAGAAAAAGACAGGAACACCGCACCTTTGCCTCCTAGTGGTGAAACAAGCCCTTGCATGGACAAACAATAAACTACACATTCAAACTTTGTTCGTTTATGAATCAGAGGTCGGTCTTATTTATAAACACGTACCTGAGTCATCAGCAATATATCCCTATAACTAGAGTTTACTGCTTACTATTCATGGCTAAATACTATCTAGCAGAATAATTAGAAGGCATCGTTAAATATATCACATTCATTTGGTCTGCAGACTGACGAGGACACTAACTCTGTATATTTCATCTCATGTTCATCTGCTTATAAATTTTAAAGAGCTGATGACCGAGAAGAGCAAGAGGCCCCTGGGTAGTGCAGTGTGGACTTCTTTTTTTTTTTTTTTTTGGCTGCATTGGGTCTTCGTTGCTGCACGCGGGCTTTCTCTAGTTGTGGCGAGCGGGGGCTACTCTTCGTTGCGGTGCGCGGGCTTCTCACCGCGGTGGCTTCTCTTTTTGCCGAGCTCGGGCTCTATGCGTGCAGGCCTCAGCAGTTGCAGCACTCCGGCTCAGTAGTTGTGGCTCGCAGGCTCTAGAGCGCAGGCTCGGTAGTCGTGGCGCAGGGGCTTAGTTGCTCCGCGGCATGTGGGATCTTCCCGGACTAGGGAATTGACCTCGTGTCCCCTGCACTGGCAGGCGGGTTCTTAACCACTGCGCTACCAGGGAAGTCCCAGTGTGGACTTCTTAAGCCCAGAGATATCATAACATCCTAGTCAGGAGCACAGACAAGGGCACCATGGAGACCTGGAAAAGTGTAACTTTGGAGGTGATCCATGAAGGATTCGATTGACTGAGAGGGGGATGCCCATGCTGTCTCTCAGAAAGGCTGAAAAAATGGGAGCTGGAAGTAGACTCAGCTGCTGCCCCACGCAGCATTCAGAACAGCTCCTGGCACGTCTGTTCTGAGCTCTGACTGGAGAACAATTCCTTCAGAGGCAGGACGGGCCTGGCCGGGAGGCAGTGGGACCCAGAGATCAGACATGCTTGGGGGCTGATGTTGAGGGGGCATGTGGGGTGGACCCAGCAGCGGGAGAGAGGAGGAGGCCCCTACAGTATCCGGTGTGTGTGCTGGGGAGGGGAGGGAACTGGAAGCTAGGAGAGGTTGCAGATGTGTGGGTGTCACTTCAAGTAGTCAGCTGGTGAGTTTGCAGACAGCCCAGCAGTATCACGGTGGTTGTGATGCAGAGGTCTTGACCCATATTCCAGCAGGCAGTGTCGTGGAGTCTGTGAGCCAGTCACTGGGCCCAGCCGGGATTGGGGAGGGTCAGAGGAGCTAAGCAGAGCCCCAGGTCCTGAGAATGAGGCAGAGGACACCGGTGGGACCCAGCTGTAGCATCAGGAGTAGGTTCCAGGCAGAAAGCAGTCTTGACTACTTGAGCTACGTCCTGGGGCAGTGTGTCTCATATCCTGTTGACCATGGTATCAGGATTATTGGCGGACCTGTCAGGAATGCTGGTTCCTAGGCCCTGCCCCAGACCTACCATGTTGGGGGTGGACACTAACAATCTATATTTCCAGCACTCCTCCTCAAGGTGATTCTATCACACTGAAGGTTGAGAATCACAGACCTAAGGCTAATTAACTCTCCCTTGACCAACAGAATGAGGCCAGGTGCTTGGGCAGGACCAAGCAGCTGTAACTATGAAATAAGCCTGTACATTACCCACTCCACAACCCACTTCACAAACCCCAAGGAGAAATGCCAGTGGCAGGGCTTCCCTGGTGGCGCAGTGGTTGAGAGTCCGCCTGCCGATGCAGGGGACACGGGTTCGTGCCCCGGTCCGGGAAGATCCCACATGCCGCGGAGCAGCTGGGCCCGTGAGCCATGGCCGCTGAGCCTGAGCGTCCGGAGCCTGTGCTCCGCAACGGGAGAGGCCACACCAGTGAGAGGCCCGCATACCGCAAAAAAAAAAAAAAGAAAGAAAAAGAAATGCCAGTGGCAGCCACACTCGTCCTGGGGCCAAATAAAAGTTTTACCACATGGTGACCAGTAGGCTCTGGCTTTTGGACTCCAGGGCACCATTTGATTGATCCAGTACTAAAGATGAGACATGTCTCAACATGTTTTTCTTTCCTTTTTTTTTTTTTTTTTTTAAAGGATGAAACATGAGTCGATATACACAGAACCAGGGTTAGTCTCTGATAAAATAGGCGAGTGGTTTGTTTGGGGCATTGTCTTAGAAGCCTGTCCCCAAGATGCCTGTTGCCCTCACATGACGTGAACACCAGAACCCCTCTCTGTGGCACCCCTCACTACCCCCCTGTGGAGTTCTGCATTCTCTGGCATCTTCTTCAACTAACTTCTGCAAAAATCTAAAAATGCAACAAGTAAGGAAGTGTTATGTCATCTGTGATACACACCAACTCAATGAATTAGGTAGTCATTAAAATTATTATTATAAAGATTTTGTAGAAATTTAGGGAAATATTTATTAAATGTTATTAAGTAATTGTATTATTAAGTGTAGAAAACATCTACATCGTTATAGCTAAAAATATGAAAAACAAAACAATATGCAAAAATAAAACTTGTGAGAGTTGTGATAATCTGTTTGCAGGGCAGGAATAAAGACGCAGACATAGAGAATGGACGTGTGGACACATAAGGGTGGGAAGGGGGGGTGGGATGAACTGGGAGATTGCAACTGGCATCTACACACTACCATGTGTAAAACAGATAGCCAGTGGGAACCTGCTGTATAGCGCAGGGAGCTCAGCTCAGTGCTCTGTGGTGACCTAGATGGGTGGGATGGGTGGGGGGGAGAGGTCCAAGAGGGAGGGGGTATATGTATACATACAGCTGATTCACTTAGCAGAAACTAATGCAACATTGTAAAGCAACTATACCCCAATAAAATAAAATAAAACTTAAAAAAAATGTGTTACAGTGTAACAGTTAATTAAAAGCTAACTTTCTGCTGTTCCTTTTCTTCTCTGAATTACAAGATGATAAACTATACTCAGGACTGAAACCTACAATAACAGAACTGTATATAACTGCTGAGTATTCACTAAACTTGAAAGGTCAAAAATATCCCCGGTGAAGTCCACAAGAGATGGGCTGGCTGGCAGCACTGAGCCCAGCCTGTTCTCAGCAACCAGAGCCTGAGCTGCCTGTTCAAGGAGCTTGTCAATGGCCTGGTGCAGGTGCAAGTGAAGATGAGCAGCCCCTTAGCAGCTGCTTAAGCAGCAGGCTGGGAGATGCGCTACCGACAGCATGAGAGGGATGATGTCTGGGCTCAGTGGTGTGAAGAGCTCAAACTCTGACCTTTCATTTGGACAACTTCTCTTTGAGCTAGATTGGGAGTTGATTCGCGCCTCATCCTGAGCTGTGCTCCAGAGCAGCAGGTTTCAGCCTCTGCCTGTATGTGGACGTGGGGAGAAGTAAGCTTGAAAGTGCCAACTTCCTTTCACAGCCTCCGAGGTGAGGGGAGCCTTGATAATAGCCTATAAATCCCACAGGATGGAAATGCCAGCAGCTGGCCACTCCAGGGTGCAACTGCATAAACAAGGGGGTGTTTATGCAAAGAAACGCAGTCAGAGAAATATTAGCCTGAATGTCAAGTTTTCCTACAGTGAACTCAGCAAGACAGCAAAACTGTCTTCCCCTGGGGAAAGAGGGCAGTAGGAGGAAACGCCAGCTCCTGAGGCATAAGGAGAGATTTGGAGGCCTTTGTTGGAGAGAGGAAGCCAATGCCTGTGGGTCTGCAGGGTAACGCTTGTGAACCGGAAGAGTGCTATAGCACCACTGTGATGCTGGGCGTTGCGGGGAAGAGAGCTGGGAGAAGGTGATGAGAATTATCTTTTTCAGAGGGAAACAGTAGGAGGTTCAGTCTCACTGTGATGCTTCCCTTTTCTGCCTTTGGCTCTTCCAAACCCTAGGAATCCTAGGCTATAAATGCTATCATTGAGTTAATCCCACTCACGGGTCTTAAACAATGGTTCTGTCAAATGGAGGTGATTAAAGAAACAGTTGCTGGCTTGCAGATAGAACTTGAAACAGTGATGCACTGAAATGAAAAATGAAAAATTCACATATAGTCTTACAATGGTAAGGTCTATGGAGGCTCCTCTTCTTAAGTACAGCAACTGCAATTTGAGTATCTGACAAGAGGTATGCAGTGGGATGGAGTTTTGGCCCCATTAGCACTGTTGTAAGCCGCAACCTAGGCATGAACAGCTAAAAGAAAAAAGAGGAATTTAATACACAATGTCTTTATACACTCTATAAACACTATAGCTCTTAATTCATGGCTACTAGTTGATTATTCGGTAAATTACCCCCACTCTTTAAAGGTGGGAAACACATTTTATACATTTTTATCTTCAAAATTTTAGTTACCTACATAATAAATTCAAGTCAAGCCTCAACATACAATAGTTTGTAAAGAAAATTTAGTACAACATACCGAAACTTATGGGATGCAGTTAGTGCAGTGCTACCTGGGGAGGTCAAGCCCCACCATTAGGCAAGAAACTGAAAGAAGGGACATCCAGATTGGAAAGGAAGAAACAAAGAAAATTTAAGTTTTAATTAATATTCTAAATATAAGTGTTATGGGTTGAATTGCGTCCCCCACAAAAGATATGCTGACATCCTAACCCCATGACCTAAGAAAGCAACCTTATTTGGAAATGGGGTCGGTGTAGACGTGATTAGCTAGAATGAGGCCATACTGGCGTAGGATGGGTCCTTAATCCAATACGGCTATTTCCCTAGAAGAAGAGAAACCAGAGACACACAGGGAGAAGGCCATGTGACAGCAGAGGTTGAGACTGGAGTGATGCAGCCGTGAGGCAAGTATTGCTGGTGACACCAGAAGCTCGAGAAAGACATGGAATAGATTCTCCCCTAGAGCCTTGGGAAGACGTTGCCCTGCCAACACCTTGATTTCAGACTTCCAGGCTCCAGAACCATGAGAGAATAAATTTCTGTTGTTTTAAGCCACGCAGTTTGTGGTCATTTGTTCCAGCAGCCCTAGGAAACCAATACAATAAGCAAACAGCTGAAAGACACCCAAGTTGCCTCTCCCTGCTTGGTCATGAGCAGACCTCTGCTCCTTTGCATACGCCCAAGGCCCGTGGGCCCCGGGGCCACCCACACTGAGCAGATCAGAAAAGTAATTGGACTCTTTTACTGACTCTCTGACCTCCCATATTGTGACAGAGTCACAGAGTCCAACATTGTCCCCCATTTCTTCCTCAACAAACTGAGCCTCCGTACTGCTCAGGGGTCTACCTGTCAGAGGAGATAGCATTATCCCCAGCTCAGGGGTAATCCTGATCAGTCTCAGACTGTGCGGTGATCCCATTCCTCTTGCCAGTGACTGGTTTAGGGATGGGTAAGTGAGGGGAGCCCTGCTGGAGAGCTTCTGCGAATGGTTTCCTCACCTTTAATGAGCTGTCCTCTTCTTCCACTGCACATCGTGATAACTCACCATGAAACTGGGACGATAGCAGACTTCCCATGATCAGGAGTAAGGCCAAGGTCAAAGCTGAAATGCTGAGGATGGCCAAGTGTACAAATAGGAAGGTCACTTAGGTGAGAGGTGAGAGATTGCAGGTGAGAGATGATGGTGTCTTGGCCAGGGTGGTGACTGGAGGTGGGGAGAAGTTAATAGATTCTGGGTATATTTTGAAGATAGTGCCCAGAGGATTTAAAGGCTGGATGTGGAGTGTGAGAGAAAAAGAGGAGTCAAGGAAAACTCAAAGGTTTTTAACTTGAACACCTAGAGGACGGTGCTGCCGTTGGCTGAGATGGGAGGTGCAGCTTTCACGGGGAGCAGGATGTCAGCTTCAGAGGTTGCGCTAGAGATGCCATGTCCGAGTGGAGATGTTGAACAGGCGGTGAGACATGTGTGGAGTACAGGAGCGAGGTCCAGGCTGGCGGTATGAATGTAAGCTGTCAGCATACAGATAGCATTAAAGACGTGACTGAAATCACGAACGGAGCCAGAAAAGGGAAGAGGCCCGAGGATGGAGCCAGAGGCAGCACACAGACCGGGAAAGAGCTGCCGTGTGGATAAAATGAGAAACAACCCTTGACAGAAATACATAAGAAAAAGCACAAATATATAAGGTCAATAATAATAAGAGCTTACTATATGCCAGGCTCTGTGCTGTGGTCTGCATATATATTATGTAATTTAATCTTCATCAAACCGCATTAGCAATTTTAAAATACCAACGAAATGATTCCAAGGCATCATCACGCAAACCAAAATAAATAAAGATGAAACTGTTTAGATGGGGCTGTGGGAAAACTGATGTCCTGAAATGTGGCCAGTGGCACTTTAGCATGAGAGGATCTGGAAGCAGTGTAACAGGAGCTCTAAAGTCATTCCACCTTTTGACATTATTTAAAAAGGAAAAAGTAACTCTTACATATGTTCCTGTAGGTCTATCTGTAAGCGTAAAAATCTGGAAATGATGCAAGTCATTGCGAAACAGGCTACGAGACATTAACATGAAGGAATGGCCATTGACCCATTAAAAATGACAAGTATGTGGACTGTGTTGATACAGGTAATGTGAGTTGTCTTAGTTAGGGATTGCTTCCTTTTGAGGAGAGAATTCCAGACAATTCGCTTAAATGAAGGAAAATTTATTTTGAAAGTACAGAGGTATCTCAGGGCTCCCAAGAGCAACAAAATAGATGCAGATCTCTCAAAGGACTGGGACCTGGAAAGTCATCAGGGGCAAGGCAAGGCACCTGAATGGTGACACCAATTCCCTCCTTCACCAAACTCAGCCTGGCTCCTCTGAGCCCTTTCCCAAGGGGCCTCAAGCTTGGTCTGTAAGGACTTGAACAAACACTAACATCGTATCTAACAGCTCAAGGTCACATCTTTAGGGTGACCCTAGGCCCCACTAGAAGTGCCTGCCTTAGAAAACTCCTGGTTGCCGAAGGAATTTACAGCTTGTTCCAGCAATACCTGAAGTTAGAGCCCCTTCTCCCAGTCTCTGTGGGAGGGAGGGAGGCTCACTTTGATAAGTCAGTGTTTAACTTTGTTAGTTTTTTTAAAAAATAAATTTATTTATTTATTTTCGGCTGTGTTGGGTCTTCGTTACTGCGAGGGCTTTCTCTAGTTGCAGCGAGCAGGGGCTATTCTTCGTTGCGGTGTGCGGGCTTCTCATTGTGGTGGCTGCTCTTGCTGCGGAGCACAGGCTCTAGGCGTGTGGGCTTCAGTAGTTGTGGCACGTGGGCTCAGTAGTTGTGGCTCACGGGCTCAGTAGCTGTGGCTCGCAGGGCTTAGAGTGCAGACTCAGTAGTTGTGGCACAGGGGCTTAGTGGCTCCGCAGCACATGGGATCTTCCCAGACCAGGGCTCGAACCCGTGTCCCCTGCATGGACAAGCGGATTCTTAACCACTGCACCACCAGGGAAGTCCCTAACTTTGTTAGTATTTAACTTTGGTAAGTTTTCTGACAAATTCAGAAAAGCTTAAATGATACATACAAGATAGGCATTTATCAAATTCCCATTTTTTCTGTAAAAATTTTTGTACTCAAAATTTTAAAAATACATTTCTGAACAGTTATATAGTGGCTTCTACATAAGTGTGGAGGGAGAAATATTCAACTGTCATTGGGTTGTATATTAATAGGGAATAAGACTTAAAAGGTGGATTTAGAATAGAAGAATTTAAACAAGGCTGGGTGGCCACTAATTTGAGGCCAGTAAATCTATATTTACAAGGAAATTGTCCCTTATCATGAATTGCCTATTTCTGGTTTCCACACGTGACTCCTACCCACACTCTTTCGCCATGAAGCTTAGTGTTATTTTGTTAGTGGAGCCACATGAGGGCCACAGCCACCTGTAACGTAAAGGAGAGGGCTGCATGAGGCAGACTGCAGGCTGCTAAACAATGCATTTTCATCACTTTTCTCCTCTGCCTGGAAGATGTATTCCTCTTCTCCTTGAAATTCCTGCACATCCTTCAAAGCCCCTGATCAGATGATATTTCCTGTATGGAGCCACCTCTGATCAACTAGTCAGAATTAATCCCTGCCCTGTGTTGCTATGGCATGTTCAATCCTTCTATTATGGAATTTTATATGTTGCTTTGTAATTAATGGTGTGCACATTTGTCTTTTCTCAAGATCAGGGAATGTGCTTAATTATCTTTGGCTTTCTAGTATCAATACAGTGCTTGGCAAATTGTAGGTGCTCAATAAATGCTTGCTGACTAGTTGAATTCCCTGTGTATTCATTCACTCATTTATCCTTTACAGAGCCCTATTTGGCTGCTAGGGAATAGATATCAGGACTAGTTCAGGTCATCCCAGATCAGTTCTAGCCTCTCCAGCACCTCGATGCAGCACCTCTAACTGGGAGTAGAGAGAGGCAAAGAGGTGAGAATTTAAAACAAGGCAGGAGGCAGAGGCTATAAGGTTAGCAGCTGGGGAAAAAGGAGATCAGATTCCCACTCTTACATGACCTTCCTCCTCTAGACAACCGTGTCTTTCTGGCTTCCCAAATAGAGGGCTGCTCTGCAATCAGATAGAAGAGATGGAAATGGAATGAGAAGGATTCATACATTTTTCCTCTGTAGGGGGTGGTCTAGGTGAAAACATACATTTATTGGTTTCCTATCGCTACTGAAAAATATCACCAAAACTCGATGGCTTAAAATAACACAAAATGATTCTTTTATAGTCCTAGAAGTGAGATGTCCAAAATGAGTTTTACAGGGTTAAAGATCAAGGCTTGCAGGGCTATTTCCTTCTGGAGGCTCTAGGAGAGAATTCATTGCCTTTCTGGTTTCTAAAGGGTATCCTCATTCCTTGGCAGGGGGCCCCACCACACACAGCCTTTTTTCCCCTCTGCTTCCATCATCCCATTGCCTTCAACCTACTTCAATCCCGTTTCCCTCTTATAAGGACTCTTGTGATTACATTGGGCCTATCCAGATAAGCCAAGATCATTTCCCCAGCTCAAAATCCTTAACTTAATCATACCAGCAAAGCCCCTTTTCCCTTTTGTCATATACGGTAACACTCACAGGTTCCAAGGATTAGGATGTGGACCTCTCAGGGGGACCATTACTCAGCCTATTACAACATGCTTAATGTGAACATCTTCACCATAACAAAAAAGCCCCCTTATCCAAAAGGCTCTTACCTGGGATTTCTAGCCTCCTTAATAACTGCAGCAAATCAATGACACAACTGACTCATTGATCTTTCATATAATTTAACATTGCTGGGACTTTAACATTGCTGGGAAAAAGGTGATATGGCCAAAACCAGCCCATTGAAAACATAATAGCTTAAGAGATAAGAGCCACTGCTAAAAAGATACATGCACTTAAGGTTCACAGTCTATCAAGGACCCAGAGGAATAGAAAGAGTATCATTTATAATGAGCTTCACAATACTATATAGAACAATAAGTGTAATAATTTGGGAAATTATAAAGCATTGTGTCAATTTCAGGGATGTGATTATTCCTATGTGGAATTAGTGTATTTGTTTACATGTATGTTTCTTTCCCACTGTACTCTTCCATCGGAATGTCAGTGCCAGAAGAGCGAAAACCTCATGTGTGTTATGTCCCTAGGGTCTTGCATTAACCTTAGAACATAGCAAGTATCAGTAAGTATCTGAATACATTTTTAAAAATATATGCTACTAAATTTCCATTCCTTAAGAAATAAATGAGGGGACTTCCCTGGTGGCGCAGTCATTAAGAATCCACCTGCCAACGCAGGGGACACAGGTTCGATCCCTGGTCTGGGAAGATCCCACATGACGCGGAGCCTGAGCCTGCGCTCAGGGGCTTCCCTGGTGGCACAGTGGCTACTACTGAGCCTGCGCTCTAGAGCTTGCAAGCCACAGCTACTGAGCCCACCTGCTGCATCTACTGAAGCTCATGCTGAATCCCATCTACACATCTCTAGAGCCCCTACTCTGCAACAAGAGAAGCCACTGCAATGAGAAGCCCGCGCACCGCAACGAAGAGTAGCCCCCGCTTGCTACAACTAGAGAAAGCCCACACGCAGCAACAAAGACCCAACGCAGCCAAAAATCATAAACAAAAATAAATGTATAAAAAAAAGAAAAAGAATGAGAGAGTTCTAAAAAATAAAAAAGAATATGTGTAAGGAACACTAGCTCACTCCTGTATCCAGCCAGCTTTCTTCCCCACAAACATTTGTATATGCGTGTAATTTAACATGCACGCTCCCCAACACCACGTCTTCCCCCAGGGGTGGGGGGCGTGTCTTGATAAGTTGCCAAGACCCCTGGCTTATCTGATACCAGGCATCCTGCTCAGACCTCTTTAAAAGGCAGTGATCCACTAAGTGGTCCCATCTACCACGGGAGCGATGAGCAAGCAGCTGATCTCAGTTCTGCCTCACCTTGTACAGTTCCACAATAGACGCTGCATTTTTTTGCCTCCGCCCGTTCTTACCAGGCCAGTCCAGTCCTGCCTGCTCTTCATCCTGGGATGCCTGCTGCACTCCAGTTTGGCATAGCTTTGAGGTTGTTGGCTCCAAACCAGGTCCTGTTCATCTGCCCCTCCCAAGCCCACACAATAGAGAATTTGACCCCTCCAACACAAACCATTCAGGGAATTATAACACGTGGAATCCAAGAATGGCCATCACCAACTCCGCTCTGGAAGAGTATATGTGGAAAGAGTATGGAGTCTGCCAGCCTTGCATGGCTCAAATCTTAGTAGCTGTGTTTTTGAACAAGACATGCAATCTTGTAAAGCCTCAGTTTCCTCTTTTGTACCATGGAGATGATACAGTAAAACCTCACCCCACCATAAGGTGATGGGTGGGCAAAAGAAGTCAATCTTATAAAAAGCAAGGGCCTGTTTTGAGAAGTTAATGAAATGACTTGGATTTGGGTTCTGGCTATGTAAACCAAATCCTTTCTCAGCTGTGGTTTGGTGTCCCCTGTGCATTGTTTACTCTGGTTTAAATATTGATGGGGACAAGCATGCGTCCTGTGACTGGCTAAAGTTCCCAGGACAGCAGCAATAATTCCAGGAATCTCCTAGTTCTCTGGCACCCATTGTGTCTTTTGGATCCAGGGAAATTTGGCTGGAAGAATACTGAGGACACAGGGACTCACTCTCTGCCTCCCCACCTCCCCATAGAAGGCCCTCCCTAAAGTAAGAACTTTAGCTCATCCCATGTGAGAACAGAGGATGGGCAGGAGTTGGGAGACAACAATTATGTGATATCTGAATTTGCTTTATTGAAGAGTTTTACTTTAAATGCCTATTCCATTAGTGTTGTTGTGAGGATTAGGGTTGATATATGAAATGTCTTGGTGCTTGGCATGTCGTATTTGCTTATTAAATGGTGCATTCCACAAATGTTTATTAAGCACCTATTATATCCTGGCCACTATACTGGGTCCTAGGACTACAACAGTAAATAAGATACATGTTGTTCCTGCCCTCATGAAGTTTAGCAGAAATAACAGCTTAGAGCAACTTGGAAGCTATGAAGTTTAAGCTATCATCATATTTTTTTTCTAAACAATCATCTTTCCCTAAACATTTTAAAACACTTGAGATCTTCTTTGTATATTTTGGAACAGAATACTCCTTTCTCTTCTCTAAAGAAGTGATTCTCAACCAGGGTCGATTTTGCTGCCCAGGAGACATTCGGCAATGGCTGGTGACATGTTTTGTTGTCACAGCGCGGGGGGGGGGCAGGGGGAGGTGTGCTACTCTCGTGGGTGGAGGCTAAGGACGCTCCTAAACATCCTACAGTGCACGGGACAGCCCCCAACACAGTCTCACCTGGCCCCAGATTTCAGAATGCCAAGACTCAGAAACCATGATCTAGAGGGGACCTGCTTGGTCCACAATCCGTTATTTTTGGCTACAAAGGGAGAGAAACGCACCACCCTTACAAGTCTTAGAAAAACTGTCCCTTCTGTTCTGTGCCCTATGCCACTTGCCCGTGTCAGAGCAGGGAAAGGGGAGGAGGCTCTTCCAACTTCTCCATCCGGAAGCACACTCCTCTCCAGAAGCACATTCCTCTCAGGGGCAGAGAGAATTGAGCTGGGAGTCTGTTTCAGAGTATCCAGCACTATACCTGCATTTGGTGAGCTTATATTTGACTGATTCTCTTAAAGAAGTAAGTTTTCAAACGAAAAGCTCCAGGAAGAGATCTTGTCTTTAAAACCCTACCAAGATATGCAAATAAGCCACATTATCTCAAGTTTTCAGTTCATTTGGTTTTCTTTATTTTAAAAGTATTTTAAAAGCTTGTCTGGGCATAATTAATCTAATTTGGTCTTTAGGGTGGTCCAGGCTTCCAGAGTGACTGTTTTTTTGATCTGATGTTTCTCTCACATGTTCAGCAATAAAATTTTGGACAAAGCAGAGGATGAGGAAGAGTGAGGCAAAATAAAATGAAGCCAGAAAGAGATGGAGGGAGTGAGGGAGGGAGGAAGGGAGGAGAACCAAAGGAGTGGGGGTGGGGTGCGGAACGGGGAGGGGAGGAGAACAAGCACAGAAAGAATGGAAAGGGCTAGTCTTAAATTTCCTGGCTTCAAGAGCCCTGGTTCCCCAACTCTGTTTACTTCTTTGCCTTCTATACTGCTTTCCAGAAGCACTGCATTGGATTCTAGCCTACTTCCCTCTCCTCCAGCTTCTGGGTAGAGGCGGGATCTCCTGTCTCACAGCTGGGTTCTGAAGCAGAATCCTGTGGTGAAGCAGTATAACCCTCTGAAGAAAAGCTAGAATGTGTTTGTGAAATTCAAGACTATTTTTTTCATGCTCATTCACCTCATCAGAGTAGATTGTCAGTAAATGCATACTGTTGTTGTTGATGATGAAGTTTGAATATCCACTCGTCAGTACCAGCCACAGGCTGGATGTATGACTCATGTCCCCACTCAGATGGGTTGGATGATGACTCAAACTGTGACGTAAAACCTTTGAACTCTGTATTTCACATCCCATTGGCTGAATGAGCTACACGCCTTTTCTTAGAAATGAAATTTGAGTTTAAAATGTGCAAACATCTGATCTGAAATGTGCAAAACATTTTTTTTCCAGTGCAGTGTTTTACTTGGAACTTGTTTCAGATGTTAGATGTGCTGGTCCAGATTCTCGGATGTAACAGTTTGTTTGAGCCCACCCACAGATGTTATGCCTCTATCATAAAGTCATCCACAACAGAAAGTAACTTAACCAGAATCATTTGTAGTACTGGTGGTGAACAGGATTTTGTGTTCTATTAAGCGTCATTCTTCATTTAAAAAATTTTGTCACTGGCTGATGCCATGTGTTCTATAGCACTTCCCTAATATAAATAAGACTTTAATCAAAGCTACACTGAGACAATATTTCATTGCTTAGACTTGCCCCATTGGCCCTCAATAATGAAACTCTTCTTTACCCCAAACCTTAATGATGTAAGCACATATCTTGACCAAAGTACTTTCCTTCTTTTGAATTTCTCTAACTTTGGTTTTCAGTTCAACTCTTAGGGACTCAGTGAGAGTATCTTCTGGCTTCCTTTTCCTTATGGCATGATATTTAATAAACTCCCCACATGCCTTGCACACAGCATGTAAGTGTTGGTTAGATGGAGGAACAAGGCGAGCTTTGCAAAATGGGTATCAGTGGAGCACGAAGCTGACGTCAGGCTGCATGGTTCACCGAGGGCCTCCTCTCCTTGCTCTTTGTCCCTCATCCGGGCATTTCCAGGACTGAGGGCGCTCTCACCAGGCCAGCCTGCTTCCAGGTCTCAATAGAGCCATTGTGCCGGAGACTGAGGCAGTCTCATCATCGCCTTGGTCTCCCTCAGGGCAATCTGACAATCCTCAGTCAGCTCGCACGTCTGTTCCTCCAGGCCCGAGGTCAGGCCTTTTACATGGAAGCCCCAGCTGGTGAGAGGAACGGGGGAATGATGAGGCCTGAAAATTCTTCACTCTTTGTTCTTCTGATGGGTGACAAGATAATTAGTCCAAATGAGATGCAGCCTCTCCCAGGCTGTATTTAGCCAAATTGCAGAGCTTTCTTTCCCCTGGAGGAGCCTGGGACTCCTCCCTAGGAGATGGCAGTACCAGAAGGGGAACAAAATCAAGTAGGCTGGCCACAGCCATGGCAGGGCATGCTCCCCCCGTCACAGAAGCGTGATGGCGGTGCCGCTGGCGTCCAGAATTCAGGAAACCAGGGTTCCCAGCACAACTCTGCCATGCAGACTCTGTATGACTGAGGACCTTTATCTCCTCTGGCACTCAGATTTTTGTATGTTAAATAAACATGATAATCTCTTCCTCACAGGAGCGTGATGAAGATGAAATGGGATAAATTTCTTAAAGCACTTTATGAATTGTAGATGTGTGACACGGATGGAGGTATTGCCATGAATAATAGAAGCGCCCAGATGTCCCCCTTTACAGAGGATCAGAGCCCACTTTACTTTGACACGTGAGGTTCTGTCATACTTATGAAGTACATTCGCCATAATCTTCTCTCCCGTCCTTCTCTCTGGGACCACTCTTTCCCAGTCCTCAAGCACATGGTTAATGCTCAATAGATATTTGATTGCAAATATTACTATTTGTGATAAAATATTAAAATAGAGAAAAATTGATTCAGTAAACAGAAAAGTTGAACTATGTATCTAATTGTCTAAAATACATATTTGCAAATAAATTGAGGAGAGGTGATGTTTAAAAGAGCATTTTTATAATTCCCAACAAGTACACTTAAAAGAGTATGTAACATTGATATGCCTTTATTTATCCCTTCAGCTTTTTAAATTTAATAATTTTAATATAATTTGAAATTATTTAACTCTTCCCTCTTACTGATAAGACTTTTAAAAAACCTTCCTTCCCCTTCTTGTTTTGTTTTATTTCTCCATCTCTCAAATGTAAAAGAAAGTTTTAAATTGCAAATGAAGAATTCTATTTAATTCAACATAGATTTACTGAACACCTACTATGCAGAACTGAAAAAGAAGACTGAGATCTATAATTGTTTTTTTTTCCTCCAGTTCACCCCTGTCATAAAATTCCCGTTACAACATACACATG
The DNA here is from genome assembly GCF_964341445.2 of Mesoplodon mirus. Classification (NCBI taxonomy): domain Eukaryota; kingdom Metazoa; phylum Chordata; class Mammalia; order Artiodactyla; family Ziphiidae; genus Mesoplodon; species Mesoplodon mirus. The sequence continues at coordinate 44,701,384 of NC_138990.1, forward strand.
GATAGACTTCCATTCAATACCCTGTATCTCGTTGTTTTGAAGTTTTTCTTCAATCTAATTAATACATGCAATCCATAGTTATTGGATAATAATGTACTATCCCTTCTCAGTAACTCATCTTACACCCTCCCCCCACCCCTGGCACCTTTCAGTCAAACAATGAGATTGAAGCTTATTGCCCTAGGAAAGAGAAGCATGGACACTGGCTAAAACAAAGAAGTTACAGCTCAGCTTTGTGTTTCAAACTAGACTTTTTTTTAAAGTTCATTACATCAAACTAAAAAGCTTCTGCACAGCAAAGGAAATCATCAACAAAATGAAAAGGCAACCTACTGAATAGTTGAAAATATTTGTAAACCATATATCTGATAAGGGGTTAATATCTAAAATATATAAAGAATTCATACAACTCAATAGCAAGAAAACAAACAACCTTATTAAAAACTGGGCAGAAGATCTGAATAGATATTTTTCCAAAGAAGACATACAGATGGCCAACAGGTACGTGAAAAGATGCTCAGCATCACTAATCATCAGGGAAATGCAGGGCAAAACCACAATTAGATATCACTTCACAACTGTTAGAATGGCTATTATTAAAAACAATAAAAAACAAGTGTTGGTGAGGAATGCACTGTTGGTGGGAATGTAAACTTGTGCAGCCACTATGGAAAACCATATGGAGGTTCCTCAAAAATTTTAAAATAGAACTACCATATGATCCAGCAATGCCAATTCTTGATATTTATCCAAAGAAAACAAAAACACTAACTTGAACATATGCACCCCCAAGTTCATTGCAACGTTATTTACAATAGCAAAGATATGGAAACAACCTAACTGTCCATCAATGCATGAGTGGATAAAGAAATTTTATAAAAGACATGGAGGAAACTTAAATGCATGTTACTGAAAGAAGGCAATCTGAAAAGGCTACATACACTATGATTCCAACTACACAACATTCTGGAAAAGGCAAAACGATGGAGACAATAAAAAAGATCAGTGTTTGCCAGGGGTTGGGGGGAGGGCGGGAGGGAGGGATAGGTAGAGTACACAGGATTTTTAGGGCAGTGAGACCACTTTGTACTACACTATAATGGTTGATACATGTCATCATACATTTGTCAAAACTCATAGAAGTACAACACTAATGTAAACTATGGACATTGGGTGATAATGATGTTTCAACTGATTTTAATAAATATACCACTCTGGTGTGGGATGTTGGTAGTTGGTGGGTAGGGAGGTTGTGGGTATATGTTAACTCTCTGTACTTTCCCTTCAGTTTTGCTGTAACCCTAAAACTCTTCTAAAAAAAGTTTATTAAAAAATATATGAATCAATAACTGAAAGAACTGCAAGGAGAGAGAAATCTACCACTGTAGTTGAAATTTTCAATATTCCTCTCTCAATAATTGATAGAGCAAGCAGACAGAAAAATCAGTAAAAATATGGACTTTTTCAACCAAATTGACTTAATTGAAATTTATGGTACACTACCCGAATGGCAGCAGAATACACATTTTTCTTTTCAAAAATACGTAGAATGTTATGAGCCATAAAACAAGTCTTAATAGATTTGGAAGGATTCAAGTCACACAAAGTATGTTCTCTGACTACAATGGAATTAAAATAGAAATCTATAAGAGGTTGATATCTGAAAAGCCTTCAAATATCTTGAAACTAGATAACACACCTCTAAATTACACATTGGTCAAAGAAGAAATCAAAATCAAAATTAGAAAGTATTTTGAACTGCAGAGAAATAAAACAACAACATATCAGAATTGTTGGAATGCTACTAAAGCAGTACTTGGGAAATTTATAGTACTAAACACATTATAAAGAAAGAAAATTCTTGAATTAATGACATCAGCTTCCATATTAAGACATTAGACAAAAAAGAACAAATTAAGCCTAAAATAAGCAGAGGAAATGAAACATAATAATAAGTATCAGAGTGGAAATCAATGAAAAAGAAAACAGAGAACCAATAGAGAAAATCAATTAATCCAAAGCTGGTTGAATTTTCTGATGTCAATCAATGTAATTCATCATATTAAAAAACTGAAAAAGAAAACCCATATCAAATCAATAAATGAAGAAAAGGCATTTGACAAAATCCAACATCCATTCCTGATTTTAAAAAAAAACAAAACAAAAAGCCCCAACTCTTGGCAGGTAATGGAAGGGAACATCCTTAGCCTGGTGAAGGGCACCTAGGAAAAAACTTTAGCTAACATCATACTTAATATGAAATACTAAATGCTTTCTCTGTAAGATAAGGAAAAAGGATTTCCACTCTCACCGTTTCTATTCTACATTGTACTACAGGTTCTAGCCAGTGAGGTCAGGTAAGAACAAGAAAGGTTATCCGGAATAAAACTTTTTGTCTTTGGAGATAACAGTCATCTATAATCTGATGGAATGTATAAAGAAGCTAATAAGTGACAATAAAACTAATAAGTGAGTTTAGCAAGGTAGAATACAAAATCAGCATAAAAATATAAATTGAATGTTTTCCATCAATTATCATTTCATCATATCTACCAAATGATACTCAAAAATTGTGTTGAATTTTTAAATTGAAAAAATTTTTAATTGCCACTTACAGTATCATTAAAATTTTTTTAAAGTAGGGTTAAATCTGACAAAAGATACAAAAGACTTATTTACTGAAACCTATAAGACATTGCTGAGAGAAACTAAAGAACATATAAATAAATGGAATAATGGGTTGATGGTGAAATACTGTTAAGATCTCAATTCTCTCTAAATTGATGTATATCATAAACACAATCCTAATCAAAATGCTGTTTGTATAGAAACTGACATCCGATTCTATAATTCATATGGAAATCAAAGGACTAAATAAAATAATTGGAAAAACGGGCAAAAGAGTTGAACTGACACCTCATGGAAAAAGGTATATGGATGACAAATAAGCACATAAAAAGATGTTCCACAACATTAGTCATTAGAAAGATAACACTACACACTTATTAAAATGGCTAAAATTTAAAATACTGACCCAAATGTTGATGAGGATATGGAGAAACTAGATCTCTCATACCATTGGTGGGGATTTAAAATAGTACTACAGGGCCTCCCTGGTGGCGCAGTGGTTGAGAGTCCGCCTGCCGATGCAGGGGATACGGGTTCGTGCCCCGGTCTGGGAGGATCCCATATGCCGCGGAGCGGCTGGGCCCGTGAGCCATGGCCGCTGGGCCTGCGCATCCGGAGCCTGTGCTCCGCAACGGGAGAGGCCACAACAGTGAGAGGCCCGCATACCGCAAAAAAAAATAAATAAATAAAATAAATAAATAAAATAAAATAGTACTACAATCACTTCGGAAAATATTAATAGTTTTGCAGCTTCTTAAAAAGCTAAACATAACACCTACCATATTGTCCTGCCGTTCCACTCCTACGTATTTGCCCAGGAGAAAAGAGTTGTACATAAATGTTCACAGTGGCTATATTTGTAATAGCCGAACACTAGAAACAACTCAGATGTCCACTGACAGGTAAATGGATAAACAAACTATAGTGCATCCACACAATAGAATACTACTCAGCAATAAACAGAAATGGACTACTCATACAGGTGACAACACAGATGAATGTCAAAATAACTGTACTGAGTGAAAGAAGCCAAGCAGTAAAAAATACATACTGTGAATTCCGTGGTGGGTCAGTGGTTAGGACTCCGCACTCTTACTGCCAAGGGCCTGGGTTCAATCCCTGGTCGGGGAACTAAGATCCCAAAAGCCGCGCAGTGCAGCCAAAAAACAAAAACAAAACAAACAAACAAAAACATACTGTATGATTCCATTTGTATAAAATTCTTGAAGATGCAAACTAATTTGTAGTGACTGAAAGATCAGTGGTTGCCTGGGGATGGTGTCAGCAGGGCTGGAGGGACTACAAAGAAGCACAAGGAAATTGTAGAGGTGACAACTGTGTTCATAATCTTGATTGTGGTGGTAAAATATGTCAAAACTTATCACACTGTATGCTTTAAATATGTACTGTTTGTTATATATCAGTCATACTTTAATAGAACTGCTAAAAAAATTTAAACAGTAGGAGAACTAGGGAAAAAAAGCAGGGGTTAAATTTTTTACAAAAAATGTATTGTTAAAAGGCTTCTTAAGCACATCATGAAAAGAAAAGTCTTTAAGGAAAATGATCAATTTAATTACAGAAAATTTAAATGTTTCTGTATGGTAAAACAGACTATAAACAAGAATGGGGGACATGAAACTAGGAAAAATATGTGCAACAAACATTGCAAAAATTAATATCCTTATTATATGAAGAACACTTACTGAGGAAAATATGGAACACTCTAAGCTACAAGGATATATTGTACAGCACAGGGAATATAGCCAATATTTTATAACTTTAAATGGAGTATAATCTATAAACATTTTGAATTAATGTTGTTCACCTGAAACTAATATATGGTGAATCAACTATACCTCCATTAAAAAAATTTTTTTAGTGGAACACTCTAATAGGAAACTTGAGGGAAGTCCTGTTGAGACAATTCACAAAGAAACAGAAGTAGCTCACATAGAGAGGTATTTGACTTCACTAAAAAATTTTAAAGCGCACATTTAAAAAATGAAGTAGCTTTTTGCCTCTCAGATCAACAAAAGATGTCCACTACAAGAATTCTACTCTTCACTAGAATTGCTTAATATGTCAGAGGAGGATGGTTAATCGTTTTGCTTATTTTAAAAAGTGCTTGCTTCTTGTTGTCATCAATTCCTGGTAACCTTCAGCACTGATGATACATTTTGGGTTCCTGGTTGTACTAGTTGTACTAAGTCTGGGTTCCTGGTTGTACTTGGTTGTATTCTCGGCTGTAACTTCTTCAGTCCGAGGACACTTTTCTGAGTCATTGCACAGGGTGGGCTCCGAGAGCTTTGCTTCCTTCAAAGATACATGGCTTCTTCTAAGGTCATCACTAGTTTCTCTGGTGCTACAGGGTCTTTTTTAACTCCATTGGTGGAACTTACATTCTTTATTTCCTTAAAACCTTTTTAAAATAAATATTCTTGGGACTTCCCTGGTGGTGCAGTGGTTAAGAACCCGCCTGCCAATGCAGGGGACATGGGTTCGAGCCCTGATCTGGGAAGATCCCACATGCTGCAGAGCAACTAAGTCCATGCGCCACCACTACTGAGCCTGTGCTCTAGAGCCCACAAGCCACAACTACTGAGCCCGCATGCTGTGACTACTGAGCCTGCGCGCCTAGAGCCTGTGCTCCACAACAAGAGAAGCCACCGCAATGAGAAGCCCACGCACCGCAACGAAGAGTAGCCCCCGCTCCCGGCAACTAGAGAAAGCCCACGCGCAGCAATGAAAACCCATCACAGCCAAAAATAATAAATAAATTTATAAAACAAAAAGCATTCTCATGTTGTTCAGAAAATGTTTCACAAGTTTTACTTCTCTAACCACTTTGAGTTTCCTTTTGCTTTTGTTTTCTATTGTGGTAAAATACACATTAAAATTTACCGTTTTAACCATTTTTAAGTGTACAGTTGGCATTAAGTACATTCACATTGTTATGCAACATCACTACCATCCATCTCCAGAACTTTAAACACTAACTCCCCATCCCCCTCTACCTTTATTTCCTGGCAACCACCATTCTACTTTCTGTCTCTAGGAATCTGACTATTCTAGGTACCTCATATAAGTGGAATCATACAGTATTTGTCCTTTTATGTCGGGCTTATTTCACTGAGCATAATGTCAAGGTTTATCCATGTTGTATTTTGTGTCAGGATTTCGTTCCTTTTTAAGGCTGAATAATATCCTCATATGTATATACCACATTATTTATCCATTCGTGTTGTTTCCCCTTTTAGCTATTGCGAATAATGTTGCTATGAACATTGGTGTACAAATATCTGTTCCTGCTTTCATTTCTTTTGGGTGTATATCCAGAAATTGCTGGATCATAAGGTACTTCCATTTAATTGTTTTGAGAAGCAAACTGTTTTCCACAGTGGTTGCACCTATTTACATTTCCACCAGCAATGCACAAGCATTCAATTTTTCTACATCCTTGCTGACATTGTTTTATTTTTTGATGATCAATATAGCTATCCTAATGTGTCTGAAGTTGTATCTCATTGTGGCTTTGATTTGCATTTCCTTAGTGATTAGTGATGTTGAGCATCTTTTCGTGTGCTTACTGGCCACCTGTATGTATCTTTTGGAGATTTATCCAAGGCCTTTACTGAAGTCCTTTATTCAAGTACTTTTTAAATTGGTTGTTGGATTGTAGGAATTTCTTATATATTTTGAATACTGATTTTTTAAATTAAATATATGAAATATTTGCAAATACTGTTATTTTCTCCCGTTCTGTGGGTTGCCTTTTCACTGTTGATAATGGCCTTTGATGCACAGGTTTTTAATTTTTAATAAAATCCAATTTATTTTTTCTTTTGTTGCCTGTGCTTTTGGCATCATATCCAAGAAATCATTTTCAAATCCAATTATGAAGATTTCCCTGTTTTCTTTTAAGAGTTTTAGCTCTTAGGTCTTTGATCCATTTGAGTTAGTTTTTATATATGGTGTAGAGGAAGGGTCCAATTTTATTCTCTTGCATGTGGATATCAGATTTTCCCAACATTTACTGAAAAGACTGCCCTTTCCTCATTGACTTCTCTTGGCACCATTGTCAAAAATTATTTGACTACATATTTGAGGGTTCATTTCTGGGCTTTCCATTCTATTCCATTTACCTCTATGTCTGTCTTTATGCCATTACCACACTGTTTTGATTACTGTAGCTTTGTAGTACAGGTGTCCTTTTAATTTTTGAAATACATTCCCTCTTTATGGCTCATGCTGAGTTCTTTAACTCTCTGCGTGTTGCCTGAAGAGACTGGCATTCTCTGTAGTACCCAAATTTAGCCAGGACCCAGGGACAACTGTGCAATCAGGTACAGGGGAAGGGGAAACAAGCAGGTAAGTCATTCAATATGGTATCTGGTTTCTTTGGAAAAGAAAAGGCACAGTCACTGGAGTAAAACTGTATGCCTTTATTACACATAAAATGAGTCGTTAAAATACAGTTTGTCCATGTGCAGAAACATTATTATACATTCAATTCTGAAGGTAGTTTTATACGACCAATAAAAGGAACAGTCTAAAAGTGGGAAGAATAAAGACAAGAGTGAGAAGGAGCTAAAAGGCAGAGCTTTATCTGTCAAAGTGCTAAGGCCTATGTGCACAAAGATTTTAAAGTAAGACCAACATAAGGTCTCATTTCTTCCATTCTGATTTCTCTTAAGGTATGATGCAATGAGTCACAGAATTAAGACGGGTTTAAAAAAAATAGGTCATAGCACTTATGGCTAAGAGAAAGGTTTTTAATTTCTAGAGTTTCACTTATCATGTACTCTAGAGCTTTCATGGGTTCTAGAAATTTCGTGAAGTCTCTAATAACAAACTTGCTCTTCAATCAGTAGTTTATTATCAGAGAACAAATTGTCAGGTCCTTCCCAGCCCAGAATCTGTCTCCTTATGCAACAAGCAGGTGACGAAATTTGAGACTCTGGAAGAGTTTCATTAATTTAAAGCTTGTTCAAAGTGATTACATATAGGTTCAGATGGGGTCACTTCAAATTGCTATGCCTGAAAACCTAAAATGAAAACAACTGCTGACTTGGGGTCCAAGTCCAACTCCAGCATTCCCAAGCTCCAGGTATCTGAAAACATTAGACACTAGTGTTTTGAAAAGAACTGACCCAAGAAATGTAAAATTTTATGTACCACACTTTCCGTAGGAAGGACATAGACTGTGTGTAAAATAATAGTTATCTTCAGACATTTTGACATTAAATGCATTGCTTTCTTATTGGGCTAATCTGAATTTTAAATATTAAGTACTTAAAAAGAGGATCCATGATTAAAGTTAATAAAGTGCTGACTCAAGTTGGTTTAATACAGTATTTATGAGCCAATGTCTCTGTCACTTAGACACAGGTGCACACTCCTAAGTCCTGAGCAGTGGCAAAAGCTGTCACTAGATAGACAATATAGTTCAACAGAAAAGTATTACTTAGCCCACAAAATGACTCAAATCAAATTCCATGTTCCACTCATGGCAATTCATTACATTATGGGAACCCAAAACTTAAAAAAAAATATTCGGTAAAAGGATAAGAATAATTCCAAGTTTACTTAAATCTATCTTAAATCCAGTCTTGGGTTTACCTTTCTTCTCTCCTAGGCACTCGATAGGTTTTGCAGTCAAGATGAAAGTCAGGATTTTAAAAATTCCCTTTAGTTTCTTTTGAGCTTGAAGAACCAGGAAAGTTGAGTTTGCAGTTATTCTTCAGGACAACCCACTATCTAGTCACAGCCCATCTCCACAGCTCATCATCTCTCTCTTCCAGGTTTAGTCTGTCCTTTTTGTTATAAGGAAATCTTTGTAGGGATTCCCTTTTTAGGTTAAGACTGAAAGATACACAGAGGTATAGAGATTCCTTAGTTTATACAGTCCCTATGAAAGAAACCCAATTTTCTGTTTAATGTCACTAAGTATAAGGAAAACACAGGATATCTGCCCTCCTAGTTCCTGGACAGAGTTGAGACTGTATTACATGGTGGAATACACCTCATAACTTTTTGACTAAAAGGTGAACATGGATATTTCGGAATACAGAATTCAAGTTGCAAATCCAGTAACCCAGGTAAGGAAAGTTCAATAATAAGCACTGACAAAATATATTCATTTATCCTTTTAAAACCTTTCTACCAGAAAGTCTTAAAGAATTAGGATTTAGGCCACTTTATAAGGGGTAGTGTCCGGCTGAAGCCTCTTTTAATTCAAGTTCTGTGACTTAGAAGTAGAAAGGAAAAAAAAAGAGTCAATTCTACAATATTAGAATAAAAAGAACAGTAATTTTATCCATTATGGAGGGAAAAAGGGGATGAAATATCTCTAACAATTTTAAATGAATACACTTCCTTCTCACCAGTCTATAAGATGAAAATCAAGGTTGTTTTTTTTATTCCCTTTAGCTTATTTTGGGTTTGACAGGAAAGCTGCATTATTTACCAAATTGTTATTTGAAAGGGTTAATTGAACATAAGATGAAGCATCTTTACTGACATACTGAACAGTATTCATTTTGAAAGGGATTGTTTTCGGCCTGATCTTCTCAATTTAGGTATTACCAAAAGATTCCTTGAAATTCTGATTAATCTCTAGATCTTCCAGTGACAGTTGTCAAAAAAAGGTGAATTGTATCAACCTGGCTCCTCAATTCCACACTGTAATTTCATGTAGGGGCAATGCCTTTCTTTTCTTTCTTCATGTTTTTGCCAAGTGCCTCAAATGCTTCTATTTCATAGTTCATTTACTCTTAAACTTCCAACACGTCTTGGGAAATAACGTAGCATATATCACTCCTTGAGCTGTGAACTAGACATGTGCTGTATGGTTACGACTTTTAGGAAGAACTTTTACAGCTTACATGACTGCTTTTCTTTACCTTTGTTTAACAAGAACCTTAGCACAGCGCTTAGCACGTAGATGTTCAAAAGGTATTTGAATTAGTGAATAACATGATTTATGTACAAGAACTAGAAACATGCGAAATTTGATTTGTGAAGACCACTCTTGGTCAACTAGTGTTAAAAGCAATGAACACAGGTTTCTAAGACTCTGTGATGTAAATAAAGGAAAGCTGGGGATCCAAGTTGAAGCTGTGTCGTGATGTACTGCTCTTTCTCCTTTAACTGCAGTCCAACTATACCTTAAGGTCCTATGTCATTACCTGAATATGAATTTTACTTCCTATGAGGTAGGAATAAATTAACAGTAAGTACATATTAGAAATTGGGGGGAGGGTGGTCTTTGTAAACAGTCATCATGAACTGGTTCACACACATTTAAATATTTCACCTTCATTCCTATCTACCATATATGGGAATTACGAGGATGCAGATGTTCCCTGAGACTTAAAATTTTTCCTTTAGAAATAGTGTATTTTCAGCAAAGATTTAGTGCTGTTCTCTTAGACATCTAAACTATTTTCAATGTCTTTGGGCAGCCCTATGTTTGAATTTTCGATTTTTGAAAAATAATAAGGCCGTCTTTTAAAAGACATTCTTGGGACTTCCCTGGTGGTGCAGTGGTTAGGACTCTGTGCTCCCAATGCAGGGGGCACGGGTTCTATTCCTGGATGGGGAACTAAGATCCTGCATGCCACAGAGCGTGGCCTTATGGGGGGCGGGGGAGCGGGAAGCATTCTTAAGTATCCTTACTAATTTCCAAAAATTGCTGTTTTTATCAGTTAAAATAACCACAACTGAGCAATTATGGGGAGAACTAGTGAACTACAATTAAAAGTGTTTCATGGATCATTAAGATATTCTTCAAACTCTGACCTTATTTCCTTTCCGGTCACCAATAAAGCTATATATTATTCACTTTTAAAGAACGGGCTATACGCCTTTATTCCCAAAGACAATCTAGGTATCCTTTTGCTTCCTCAATCATATCCTAAAACGAAATATTTACAATCACAAAATGACTTCTCGTGGACAGCAGGACTCGATCATCTCTAGGTATGGTTAACCTCTCCTAACGCTTGGCTCAGTCCTCATTTCCATAAACACCCTTCCTAACGTTAGGGAGATCAACATTCAAGTTCTCTTAGCCCTTCTATCTCCAGATCAATTGGGAAGGACAGAAAACTGGCTACAAAACTCACTTCTCAAAGAAGGGAAACAGAAAAAAAGTTTTCTATTATCTTCACGATATTATTTCTTCACATAAACCCTACGGCCTGGAAGGTGGTGGAAGTGAATGTTTGCTAATGAATTATTAACCACTGTGGAGAAAGGAAAACCTATTCCCGCGCCCCCCCCCCCCCGAGATATTTTCTAGCCATTCTTTGTCTTAGAAGCAAACAATGGGCACATTAAAAAACAATGCACTGTGTTTTGTTTTGTTTTTACTTTCCCAGTAACATTAGGTGGTTAGGAGAGAGAACAGTTCAAGGGTGAAAGCACAGAGACAGACATATTAGGAGAATTTAATATTTTTACTAGAGTTTTGGAAGAAATACGCTACCCTGATTTATCACCAAATTCCTCATTTTACTATCTTCTATGCAATCTGTTGGTAATCTTCCAATAGTAGTATAAGGCAACAACTGAGGGCCCTTACCCACACCACTTTCACATGTATGTCAGACCTCAAGATGCACCGAAAACTCCAAGGTTTTTATTTCCACTTTAATTATCTTTTACTTAATAATAAAATGAAAAATAAGAATATATGAATACATACAATCTATATACATATATTTATTGCAAATACTTAAAATTCTTATGTAAAATGATTTTTCTATATTTGTGAAAAAATATGACTTTTTAAATGGTGTTGACACCAACTTCTCTGTACATACCCTCAATTCCAATGTTAACAATTCCTTTAAAAAGGCAAAAGACACAAAAGTTTAGCATTTACCAAACCAGTCTGTACAAACCTTTTAGCCAGAAGGAAAAAAAAATAGCTTGTGGTAAATAAGTCAATTTTCTTTTAAAATAAAAAATAAACTCCAAAACTCTTCCCCTTATTGCATTTTTTTGGAAATAATCTGAGTGTCTTTAGAGTAACTTCCTTTGAAATAATTTGTGCCTTAACAGTGAGGCCCTACATTAAACATACCTTCTATGAGAAATTCAAAGTCTCCCACTGTCACTTTTTACATAGATATTAAAATATATATTACTTAAAATATATTACTGGAAAGCTATTTTTTAAAATTGATCTTTAATAGTTGTATCAAATGTAAAGCATTAAAAAAAATAAGTAACCAAGAATCTATGAAGGTCTTACTTCCAACTTTAGGAACTGTTTTACCTATTGTTCTCTTTCAATAGGTTATGTAGGTATTGAAACACGGTAGGAAAGATCCCTGCCTATCATCATGTTTCTCAGAGTCTCTTTGGACTATTCTATAAATTGAGCTGCAAACTACCCTTGGCCAAGTTTTTTTACTTAGCACATTGTTGTAATGCAAAAGGGAGACTTTTCTCTCCTCGCTGTGAAATCTGTAGGTCACAGAGAAAACAACCCTGGTACTGCTTACGGACAATGAGCTCTAGAAACAAACAGTGATGTAATGACCAGAGAAGACCCCCTCATTATAACAAATAATTTCACCCGAGAGTTCTTTATGGACTCTTAGGTGAAGAAAGGCAATAAGAGCAATTAGGATGGTAAACGGTCCAATTATTAATGTACGAATTTATGCCTTCACCTGGAAGGCAATGACGTCCTCCTTTGGCTATTTATTTAAATCTGTGGTAACTCCTAAAATATCTACACTGTGTGCTTTCCCAACCCATATAAGTATGCTTCCCCTGCCCCAAGAAAAATTTCCCATCTGCCAGACCTTATTCTTAAAGATGTTACATGGGGTACCACAGACAGCTTCAGTATCTTCAACACAGGGGTTACGTAGGGCAAACAACTCCAGGTTATTTGGCTTTATTTTCTGTTTAATAGGATGGAGAATTTTAATAAAAATTATTTAAAATTTAGGGAGTTTTCTCTACTAGACAACTTAGAACATTCCCAAGTAAGACTGAGATGATATATTGTTAATGCCACCTCCCCAAGGTGACCTGAAGTGGAAGGTTATCTGAAGGCTTGAGAAGCATACCCTGGAGGCATAAGCATCAGGCATAATGCCTGACTAGTCACTGGAAATAGTGCAACTTAATACCATAAAAATAAGCTTAGCACTTACTAGAAACATTTCAGACTGAATTCAAAGTTAAAGTAACTGAAAACCTAAGATAAAAACTGCTTTAAAGGTACTGGAATACCATATTCTAATAATTTAAAGGTTTTCTTGTTCCTACTGCTTCATTTTCAAAAGGGCCAGATTGTAATTTTTCTTTTTTCTTCTCAGCTCAGTCAGCACAAGATGAATGACCTTCTATGTGAAACCGTTCTGAAACCAACTGATAAATAGATTGCATTCAATTTTCTACCAATCTAAGAGAATCTAACTATTCTCTCATTTAGTCAAGAGTGAGGCAGTGTACCTAGTTGACGATTTAGTGAATATTTTATTAGCTGGGTATTATTTGTAAAGAGAATCTGGTGAATAGTAATGCTTAGGACCTATCTGCAAGAGCCTGGGTCAAGATGAATAGGCACGATATGGTTTGCTCTCTAAATGGACTTGAAAATCCCTGATGCCTTTCCTCCTTTCCTGGTTAGTCTGTCCATCCTCAGATTAAGAGAACCATGGAGGAGAGACTTTCTATGATAGGAAAGGTGTGAAGAAGAAAAATCATTTTGAAAATCCAAACTGGTTACTTGTGCTCACCGTGGGGTCGGTTCTGAAACAGTCAACCACTTCCGGCAGGCAGACCACCCCTCAGTCCTGCCACTCAAGTAGGGAGTGAGGAAGCTGGGAATGGAGAGTTTTAACTAGCAATAGGTCTTTTTAACACCCCCTGGGATTACCCAGGGCACTGAAAGTTTGGGAACAGAACCATGGTTTCTGACTCCTACTGGTTATTGGTTGGAGAACTTGCTCCTTATCCCTGGATCCTTACAGATTTCTTACCTTTTAGCTATGTGTGTGCTGGAAGAAAAAGGGAAGTTAGAAGGACATCAAATTATCTTGGTTGAAACTAGAACACAGATATTAATCCTATATTTGCTTTGGGCCACAAAAAACTCAAACAAACAAAAAAATAGAATAGTTTCTTATGGGGTTTGAAAGTATTAAAAGAGTGTATGTATAATGCAGGATGTGAGGTAGGGAGGGGTGGGTAGCAGAATGGGTGCAAAGCTAAGATTACTACTGCCTACTTGCCCCTAATCTGGAATGTGACTTGGTTAACGAGTTTAAACTGTTCTGCAGGGGGCTTCCCTGGTGGCACAGTGGTTGAGAGTCCGCCTGCCGATGCAGGGGACACGGGTTCGTGCCCCGGTCCAGAAGATCCCACATGCCATGGAGCGGCTGGGCCCGTGAGCCACGGCCACTGAGCCTGCGCGTCTGGAGCCTGCGCTCCGCAACGGGAGAGGCCACAACAGTGAGAGGCCTGCGTACCGCAAAAACAAAAACAAAAAACTGTTCTGCATTTTGTATATATCACATCCTGAATATTAAGTACAACTATGACTGCACTAGGTCGCACTAATATATGTCCTTTACATACATGAAATTAGGAGATTTGAAATCAATATGCAAATGATGCACATTGACAATCCCCAACTTTTTAATACCCAATTCTGGTAAATTGTAGATTTATTTTAATGTTCTTTAACCATGACCTAAATGTATGTACTCAAAAATTCTTTAGTCACTGGAGACAGGATTCAACAAAAAGGAAACGAAAAAGAATAAACAAAAACAAACAATAAAAATTTGCAGCTGATTTCTTTTCCTTTCTAGATGTTCCCTAAGTCATTCACTAAAGCCCCTTTACATTAGAAATTTCTAGTGCGTAGAGAGCAGTAGTCCAAGGAAGGGGACATGTTTTCTAAAACAGGAGAAGTGTCTGACTTTTATGGTGTGTGTGTGCGCATGCACACGTGTATGTTCAGAGTAATATATAAGATTACTCCCATATTCCTCAGATGCCTGGGAGGTCAAAACAGGTTTAACAGAATGGGCAAATGTGGTATTAATGAGTTTTTCTACCTGTAGCAACAGCTGACTGTAGAACACTAGGTAACAGGTTGGGAGAGAAGAGGATGAGAGGGGCTACTTTGTTTCTAGTGTTAAAATTGTTTTCCAAAGTTCTTTATGTTCAGTTCAACAGTTTCTGCACCTTTACTCTGCTTACCCAACAAAACACATAGTTCAAATCGCCCTATCACTAACACTTTTCTGTTAATTTTATACTAGTATTTCAAACTTGTTTGTAAGCTCCCACAAATGACTAAATCCTCGGAGATTATTGCTGGAATTACTGCCCTGCACAGGTGATGGTAACCCAAGGGGCCCAGCGAGGCAAACTTTTCATGGAGGGAGTGGGATTAGGGAACACCAGGGATCCACAAACTGCAAGCAGAGTGCCTGGCAATAGTACTGGTTTATGGAAGCCAAGAACCAAGTCAGAATTTTCAGAGTCTGAAGTACTGCCTGTGAAATGAATACCTTATCAAAAATTTGAACTTGAGAAGGTTCCATCTAAGGTAAAGGGACTGAGTAAACCCTGAATCCAAATCCTGCGAAGGCTGAGTAACCTATGTAAAGCCTGCAGTCAGACAGTCAAGACATAATCAACATGAGTGGTCACTTCTTCAGACCATTCCCTCACTCCTTTCTTTCCCTAGCCTCTTAAGAAAGGGCGGAAGGAAAATCGCTTCCTTTCACCATGCACGGCATTAAACTTGTCAAAGTCACATGAAGTGGAACATCAATCTGAAGTCAAAGTAATACATTACCTAAACACCTGGAAAAATGTTAAAACAAGATGTGACATATTTACATGATTTTGTAAGTGCAAACTTGTCACAAATTCACAAAGTCTTGCTTGACTTGGGCTTACTATACAAGGTGCTTTTCCTCTAAAATGTAAGATCTGTACTCTGTATTCCTGATTAAGTAACACTTGTCTCTTAAGACAACTGAAACCTAGTTTATTTCTGATTCCAAAAGAACACAAAAGCCACACCTGTCAACCCTTCCCCCTTCCTGCCTTCTTTACAGCGTGTTCTCCTTCTAGTCTCATTACCGAACGACAAGGCAGGAGACACACAGTTTGGAGGGGCCAATGCAATCATCGTGGCAGAAGGCTCCACACCCCTTGCACATGATCATGGCTTTCAATCGGCAGTAACATTTCGAAGGTGTGTCCTCTATGCTGTTCTCTTCAGGAAAGGCCTGAACAGGAATGGTCTGGCCGTGGTTGCTGGGATTCATAGCTTGGCTAGCAGGGATGGTTGTGACAGTCACTGAAAAGGACATGACATCACCGACATTGCTAGATACCTGGCTACAGTCAGGCATCCCCGGTACAGCAGAGTTATGGTCCATGTCCGATGAGGTGGAGACGTTGATCATGCCTCTGTAGCTTGGCCCAATCTGTGTGGGGCTTCCATACAGCTTTGGGGTTTGCAGTGGTGGAAGGAGTAGAGACTGATGGGTAGGACTGTCTGCAGGTAGAGGAAGAGCGGTAGCATTGAAAAGCTCAGGGCTGCTCCGCACGGCCTTACCTCTCACTGCGTGAGCCATCTGCTTCTGTGCTGCCTGAATAAAATCTCTGGCTAGGGTCTTCTCATCAAATGTTTGGCCTCTAGTGAACAGGTAATTTTCCTTGCTTAAAGTGGTCTGCTCAGGCACTGGCATCTCTGCCTTCACATTCTTTTTAGCTGAACAATCACTGGCGGACAGGGTTTCTCTACCGTGGGGTCCTGAACTTGCTTCACACTTGCCAGAACTCTGGGAAGCCTGCGGCTCCTCCTTCACCACGACAGATTCTTGCTCATCACCAGAACTTTCCTCATCAGTATCATCTTCTTTACCACTGCTACTATCTCCTGCTGCATTTTTACAATCTGTATATCCCATCTTCAAGGCCTCAGTGGGGCTGCTTAGACAAAATCGGTCTTCGGGGTTTACAGAATGGGTCCTCCTAAGGCTCTCTGAACCCCGGCCATAGGTGGAAATGTTAAGTAAGTAGTGACCTGCCATTGCAGGCTTGGATGTCCTTCTGCCAGCAAAACCCAGCATAAACCTCTGGCTTGTGGAGATGTCCTCTAACTGGAAACCTGAGTGAGCGAAGTTGAACTGGGAGGCCTGCACAAACGAGAGAACATTCTGCCTCCGAACCCTCTGGATGAGTGTCTGAAGGATCTGATCTTGGGTTGCTTTACTTAGTCCTTCTTGGTATTGGTGTGTGTCAATGCCAGCGTCCCTTAGATCCTTACCTGAAAAGAGCTGAAGGGGTCTTGGAACCTGGGGGAGCTGCTTACTTTGCAAACTTTTACCCAGTTGCTGTGTAGCTGGATGGGACTGTCTCTCATTAACTTCCTCTCTGGTGCTATTTTCTGCTACGCTGGTACCTGCGAGTGCTCCTATCATCATCCCCTTTTCCTCTTTTGTAGTTAGTGGAACAGTTTTCATTTCAACTTTGGTGAGAGGTTTAGGCAGAATTTGCTCCAGGGGAACATCTTTGCCTTGCAGCAGCTGAGTTACCAAAGGATTATTGGCAGGGATATTAGAGCTTGGCCTTGAAATGGGTCCATTCATATTTGAAGAAGCTCCTGGGGTCTTAAGGCTAGAAGCTGCTGGCAAAGTGCTCGAGGATGGAGCTGATCCAGTAGGTGCTATGGTTACAACGACCTGGGGTACAGGAAGCTTCTCTAAGGAGGCTGTTGTTAATAAAGATGTTAAAGGGGAGGGAGCCATCTCCACGGAAGCACTAGCACTTATCTCTGCGGCGGCTGGAGGGTTTGGTGTATCCTTACTAGAACCTGCTCTGGGCTCAACTGTGCCATCGACTGCAAAATGAACAGGTGAGGCACCTGCGATTAGAGCAGGATCTGCTGGAGTAGGAGGTGCCTTCTCCTGCCTACCATTACTGGGCCCTTGTGGGTGGCTAAGAGAGGCCACCGTGGCTGCCGCCCTGGTGGGATTCAGTTTTTCATTGCTTACTTTCCCTAAAGCTGGTGGGGGTGTGTTAGCGTGGGCTGGTGACGGGACACTTGAGCACGCTCCACTGATGGCAGACGGTGGAGGCACTGAGGAGGTTTGCTGTAGTTGTGCTCCAGAGAGACTGTGAGACTGTGCCTGGCCTGGGGTCTTGGTCTCAGACTGGGGCTGAGTCTCTGGACCACAGGGTAAAAGCTCTCTCGTACCTCCCCTGCTTCCAGTTCCTGCCAGTTCCAGTGTGGGGCCCTTTCCAGTTTCACTGACTCTGTGTGAGTCTGGACTCCCTCCTCTAGCAGTTCTCCTCTCAGCCCCCTCTCCTGGACCTTGTCCGCCCCCTGGGCCAGGTCCTGGAATGGTCCCTCCAACTGAGGCGGCTGCAGCAGCTGCGGCTGCAGCCGCAGCGGCTGCCCTCTGTGCTTTGACCAGCTGGGCTTTTGCTTTGATGTCTGCGAGAGTTCTGGCTCCTGTTCTGTTAGGACTAGTGATGGAGATTGGAAAACGAGCCCTGGGAGAGACCTGCGATGTAGGAAACGGCATGGGGGAGATTCTGGAGACCGGGATCTGAAAGAATTAGGGGGGAAAAAAACAACAGAGCTTAGTTTTCATTTATAAGAGCAATCAAACGTCATTAAAACAAATTCTGAGTAGGGTGAACCCTATGACAAGGACGGGAAGTCTGTGACTAAGAGACCAAACCATGGGGACAGCCACACAGGTTTGTCTCCAGGATCCTTTCACCTCCTCTACTGGTGCCAAGTACTCCCCTCCCTCGACATCCGCTCCCACCCCAAAGCCTCAAACCTCTTCTTACAACACAGCTCTCTCTTAATGTCACAACTACTCATAACAGCTGATCATTTAAGACAGAGACCTTTCTATGGTATCTACATTTTAAAATGTGTGTAAAAGCGAGAAGACAGAAACAGAAGAAATAAAGCAGTAGCACACCACTACTGCCTTTTGCTTCTTGGCTTTACTACCGAGGTCCAGAGGAAAATTCTTGTTCTCTTCTCTTTTACACACGCACACTTGCACAGCTAGGCATATAGGGCTGAATTATCTCAAATTACAGAGGCTTCTCAACTGCACCGGAAGGAAGACAGTGTGTGATCCACTCTGCCCACCCACATGACGGGGTATGTATATAATGTCTGTAACGTTAACCAAAGTCATTCTCACCCCCTGCTGGCATTATACTTATTTGTGGAGCTTTTCAAAAATATACATCCTCTCAGTCCTGTCCCTAAAATTACAAATTAGAACTCCTAGAGAAAAAAATGCATTTCTAAAAAGCTTCTTACGAGATTCTGATGCATCATTAGGTTTGAAACCACTGATTTTCATATCGTAAAATATTATACCTGAAAGGAATCTGACTCCTGTTCAAAACAATACTTTGAAAGCTACTGGAATTAAGTAGAATGAACCAGTATCTGGGCCTTTCTAATAGTTGGCAGAATTTAAAAGAGCAAATAACTGTTACAGATGTCCTAGGACATGTAATTAAAAACATATTAAGCTGCTGAGCTCTAAGAAAATGCATGTCATCTTTCTGGAACTCCTTAAATTGAGACTAATAAAGTCACTGAAGATTTTTCATTATCTGCAATACCCATTTCTAAAAAGGTCAGTAGTCCTGAAGAATTCTCTGTCATTCAGAAGTTAGACCTCTAGGATTCTGTAACACCTGTCACAAAGCCCACATATTTCTCACCATGAGATACACTCAATCTCTCTCTTAAAGCTGAAATCTACTTTACATCCAACTGCAAACAGTATTTTAGAAGCTGCCCAGAGTAAGAAAGAAGCAACTGTTGCCCCTTGGTAATACCATCTAGAAGAGACAACTAATAGAGGGAAAAGAGATAAAACTAGAAAATTTAAAACAAGAAAGTAAAAAGCACAGTTGTGCAGAGGAATCATATATAGGGAACAAGCAACCTTACATTACAATAATCTTGAGAATAACAACATATCCAGCACAATAAAGGATACCTATCATAATGACTGAATATCATTAATAACATGTTGATTAAATAAGGACAATCCTTAAGAGTGGTTAAAATAAAAAGTTTTAATGCTTAAAAATGAGAATTTTCAGTTATTTATGTAACTAGTCCTATTACCCGTTTATGTAGAATAAATGAGATGTTATAGTTTTTTTAAAGTACAAAAACCACACAAGCTTTCTAGGCACTGATAACAATTCAACAATTTAACTTATTGAGAAGCCCTACCCTGGTATAGCAAAGGAATTAGATTCTTTCTGTTATAATTGTATACTGAATGGAAAATACATAATGTCTGTATGAGTTGCCCATCTCTCTATATACATATATGTACAGATTTTATATTGTAGATATACATATATAAAATAGATATATGTGCATACATAATTTTATACACATATACATATATAACATTTGTAATAAAATTCAAATTTTGTTTTTCTATTTAAGTTTTGTTTAAAAGATTTTGTTCTGTTATAAATTACATTAAGCTTTGTCTAAGAAAATGGGATTTGAGATAGGGTCTAAGGTAAGAGAGTTACTAAAGCAACTTCTGGTGGAAAGTTTTTGGGGAAATGAGGAAGAAGTAAAAGAAAGGAAAGAAGTTAAATAACGTTAGCTTGGTCACAATGGATTTAAGTTTTCAGTGTAGAGTCTCTTTGGATTAGCAGAAAGATGAGGAAATAGAAATGATGGTTCTTACCCAGTGTCATTTATATAAAGTAAAACCTAGACTATAACTCAGCTCTCAGGTTTAGAGATAAGTTCTAATTGACATGCATTAAAGAAAGGTTTCTCGTATTTTTATAAGAAGAATACAAGTGATTATCATAAAACTCAGAATCTCTAGCAAAGCACGACAGTGTATGCTAATGGTAGAAAAATATCAAAAAAAAAAGAAAAAAGGAGAAATTGCTGAAATCTTAAAATTAAAAAGTGATGAAGAACATCATACTATTATGATGCAAAATGAGAGAGACAAGTCTCACAGTGCATGAAACAGGTCAAGTACTAGTAACTGAGTGTTTCCAAGGGATATTTCCAGGTAGGACTTTGGTTAGTCTAAGTTGAATAAAAAAGGGAAAAAAGTATTTCTATTTGGCTTATTTTTTTTTTTACTTATATTCTAATGTGAATGAATGCTACCCAGTGCCTGGGTTCATAGTAGACACAACAGTGTTAATAAGTACTATTAATAAAATGAAGAATGAACTGCAAACTGATATTAGGCACAAGCCCACGTACATACTAAGGTAGTGACACTGCTATAGCGATTTAACAGACCTGGTAATGCAGCGACATAGGGCTAAAACACAACTTAATCACATACCCTAAGCAGCGGAGCTTAGCAAGGCTATTCCATCTTACTAAGGTCCCTCAAGTGACCAGTGGTGACTCATGGCAGCCACACACATTTCCTTTAAAAGGTTGGAACTAAAAGGTAGTTCCAGGCTCTCGGAACATCAAATCAGTTACGGCAACAATAATCAACACATTACTGACTGGGGATTTTTGTAGAAACTAATGCCTGTGGCCATAATACGTCTCCAGTCAATAAAGTGTCAAATATCATGGCTTGGTACAAAGGTGTGATCTCTTAATCACAGCAATGACCTCCTCCTATTTATTATTATACTTACTATTTTGTCACATGAGACAAAATACTTTCCATAACTGTCTTAAAATACAAGAGTAGCCAGCAGGGGTGTGGGTGGAGGTGGAATGCATTAGATATTCAGATATCTGAATAAGTATTCAAACCCCAAAAAAGATCTGTGAGGACGCAGTTCTTTTATGATTTTTTTTTATTGGAATATAATTGCTTTACAATGTTGTCTTAGTTTCTGCTGTAGAACAAAGTGAATCAGCTATATGTATACATATAAGGATGCAGTTCTAAATGCCTGTTTCTTAATAACTTTACTCGTGTATGACCACAAGTTACATGCGTATCAAATATATACAACTGCTTCTGCGTTAAGAAATACCACAAATATTTGAAACTTAGTAGGTACAACCAAAAACTTAGTGTTCAGACCATCTTTCTTTTTCAATTCTTCCCGCTCTCTTACCTTGAGAGGTGGTACTTTCCGCACCTGGAACCTGTCCCCTCTACTGAGAAAGGGCTGTGGGGAGACTTGAAATGGCTGCTGGTGCTGGCGATTCTCAGTGACACGTGGTCTTTTCTCCCAGCTTGTAGGGGCCTCTTCTTGGGTGACAGAAGATTTCCTCTTGAGGCTTTCTGGGCTGTGATCAGCCAGAGTTGATGGAGGCTCTTTCATAGTGGTCTCCTGTAGACCTGCTTCTCCTATGGGCTTCACTACTATTGTTTCTACCCCAGGGCTCTTGGGTTTGCTCAGGGATGTAACTAAAGCTTCTTGGCTTTCATTTTTGTTATAATTTGAAGTTGTAGTGAGATGATTCTCTTTCTCAGACTCCTGTTCAGCAGAGGCGACTGGCTTTTGCTCCAAGAGAGCCTCATCCTTTGGGCACTTGATGGGAGGAACACTGCTAAGCTCATTTGTATTGGTAGCTGAGGAAAGTAGGGGCTCTGGGGATTTGGAGTTTGGCTGCATCTTATCTTGGCTTTCATGCTCTTCTTTTCTGACTGGTGATGGCAGTTGCAGTACCTCTTCTTTAGACACTAACTGGGGAATTACTGAGACTATACTGATGGGAGAGGCCTCTGAAGGAAGCATGGATTTTGGTTGCTCAGCTGGGGTTTTCTTTACTTTGGGATCGTTGGGTGAAGCTGTCAATTTCTTTGAATCTTCAAGGCTCAGGCCAGAACTAAAAGGTGGAAGAAAGAAATACTGTAGTTGAGAAATGGCCTATGTTATTGAATATATTATGAGATAATGGTGTATGGCAATGCGTAGAAGAACCTGTGACACTTAGTAGGTAATTTTCATATATCATCTTCACTATTATTAATATTAGTGAAGGGTCTGGAGCCAGAGTGCCTGGATTCAAATCCTAGCTCTGATACCTACTATCCATGTAATAAGTAAGTGACTAGCCTTCTGTATCTCAGTTTCTTTAATTGTACATTGTGTTGCTATTATGAGTAACTAAATTAATGCATGTAAAGTACTTAGAATAGCACCTAGCACCTAATAAAAGCTCAATATAACGTTAATTATTATTATTACTTCTGCTTACAAAGGGGCTACATTGCCTAGAGGCATGGATCACAGACTACCCACAGAGAAGTTAAAGAAGACAAAGACCCATGTACCCTGGGATTGTGGGTTTGGACTGTGATCAGCTCTACTCTGCAGTACCTGTAGAAAGGCTGGCCCAAGAAATCTAAGGGACCCAGAGGAGACAGTAGGAGAGCTGGCTGTCAATATTCGCTAGAGGTTGAAAACGAGAACTCGGAGTTTTTGGAAAGCCTGTTTAAATTTCACTTGGTATAGCTCTAAAATTCTGAGATCAAGTGCCTCTGAGCTATCCTGGGAGTGAAGACCAAGTGAGACTTCCACAGTGTGGCCTGGCTAAGAGCTAGGCTACCCTGTAGGGGTCACTAAAGACTCCTCCTACAACAAGCAAAAACAAGACAGCCCTCTTTGGTGACTTCAATAATCAGTACTGCACCCCTGAGATGGAATGGCTAAGGACAAATCTGGACAGTAATCAAATATAGTCCTTCCAAAAAGCTGGCAAAAAGTAATAGCTAAAAACAGAAAGACCCAAGAATGGCTGTAATGCTCCATCTCATAAGGAGGGAATGAACAATATTTATGGAATAACTGCTACCTATAATGATGGTCTAAATGTATTCACCCTCGTTTCTGTAGAAAAGCTCAAAGCTCATACCAAGAAGGTAGAAAAATTGGTGTACAGCGCTCTTCATCTCATTAAGAATCACTTCTGAAATGACCATGAAGGGGATCAATGAACACTATACACAGAGATAAGGAAAAGAGCCATTCGTTCTCAAGCTATGGTTATGGAGCATCCTTAAAGGCTGCCATTAGGTAGGAAGGGAGGCTAATAAGACAATTAAAACTCCGGGTGTTCAATTCTATTTCAAACAATACAGCTCCACTGTCATCTATTTAAATGTCCCCATTAAGATTTTTTTTTTTTGGCTGCACCGCATGGCTTGTGGGACCTTAGCTCCCTGACCAGGGATTGAACATGGGCCACAGCAGTGAAAGCACCGAGTCCTAACCACTAGAACACAGGGGAAATCTCCCCATTAAGATGTTAAGATTTTTTTTTGTTAGGAAAAAAACTGACTCAGACTATAGCCCCTTGAGAAAAGGGTCTGTACCTTGATTCAGCTATGAATATCTCCCAGTGCCTTCTACAGAAGAAAGGCTGTTTAATTACACGTTGAATACAATGGTCCATATTACAGGATTCCTTAGTGATTCTGGATAAGTTATCCTATTGTGGGATAACTGACTACAATAAAAAATGTATAGAACTTCAGCATTCTTATATACTATAAAGTTACTGGAAGAAAAACCAATCTATTCAAAGTAAGGACTCTAATTAAAGATAATAAAATCTTTTTTTTTAAATAAAAAAAAAGAAACCACACCATCTACAATGGTAATGTGTTAATTAAGAGTCAAGGACTGGGACTTCCCTGGCGGTCCAGTGGTAAAGAATGTGCCTTACAATGGAGGGGACACAGGTTTGATCCCTGGTTAGGGAACTAAGATTCCACATGCTGCAGGGCAACTAAGCCCGTGCGCTGAAACTAATGAGCTTGAGTGTCTCAACGAGAGAGCCCCGCGCCCTCAAGCCCGTGCTCCACAACTAGAGAGAGAAAAACCCGCACGCCACAACTAGAGAGAAGCCTGCACGCCACAAGGAAGAGCCTGCATGCCACAAGGAAGAGCCTGCACACCACAACGAAGAACCCACGCACCACAACTAAGACCCGACACGGCCAAATAAATAAATAAATATTAAAAAAAAAAAAAGAAAGAGTCAAGGATTATGAGTAATCCAACTCTGTGTACCTAAGTTTCGTAAGAAAAAAATATTTTTCTTGGTAAAAAAGAACTAGTGAAAAAAAATGAAGGAAACTGCAGACTAGATTTTCTGGAAAGGTAATAAGATGAAGCACCACATGACGTATGTATAGGAATTAACACTGGTTTACAGAACTTGTCTTGATATTTACCTCTGACCATAGTAGCTTTCAAAGAATTGTTCTTTCCAAGGCTCTACTTTTTTCTCCTTCTCAATCTCTTGTCGAATTCTCACCTGCATCTCAGGTGTAAACTCACCTGTATGTACCAAGGGGGAAGAAAAAGATATTCAATAGAAATATGCTATTTGCTACTTTCAACTATTTGTAAATCATGACAGACTCATGCAGGAGTCAGAATACTATCACATGAAAGTAACAAAAATTCCCCTAAATTCCCCACTGTAAGGGGAACTACCTAGGAGCCGTCAGTTGAAATAAAAACCCTTGCACGCCACTCCATGGAGTTGCCAGTGCGCAGCTGAAGTTAACTGGCCACATCTCTGGGCCTTCCTTGTAGCAACCCTCACCTCTGCTTCAAATATCATAGTCCCTCTAGATTTCTTACAAACCTTGAGTCTGTCATTTCTTTTCCACTGGAAAAATAGTCATCTGGTCATAGGCTTTCAGTAAATAATGCCACTGGACACTTTATTATTAAAAAGTCTGTTTCTCCAAGGCAACCTGTGTTTTAGGCCTGTTAGCTCTAACTGCATAATGAACAGTTATGGCCCTGCTTAAAGACATTTGAGGTTCCAGTAAAAAGGTAGGGAGTAGGAATTCCCTGGTTGCTCAGTGGTTAGGACTCTGTGCTTTCACTGCCGTGGGCCCAGGTTCAATCCCTGGTTGGGGAACTAACATCCCACAAGCCGCACGGTGTGGCAAAAAAAACAAAAAAAGTGGGAGTTATTTTGGAGTTGTCAGTTTTCTAATTGTTCCAGAAACTGTACGGGTCTAGTGCCCTAGCAACAAGACACTCAATATGCCAAAGACCCAGCTGCTCTGAATATGCCATTTATTTTCAAAACTACCAACCACACCTCAATTCTTCCCACTCCATCAGTAGAGAACAATGAATGTGCTTGGTAGGCCATCTTCAAACCTGTGACTCAGATAGGCTGTTTTTTTATTCTCTAATACCCAGGACATTAGAGAATAAGAAGTGGAAATGGTAGATTTGAAGTTTAAGACCTCCTGGGGGTAAGAAGAGGGAAAGGAAAAGTGTGAGAGGATAGTGGATATCACAGTCCTAGGCATGTGAGTGGGAGAAGAGGGATCTGGCTGTCAGAATCCAACCCAGAACTTCTGAATTTCTGCTCTTTGCTTGTGTCTACTGTGCTTGATAGAACGAGGAATAAATAGTATTGAGTTCTGTTCACATGTATACAGTGTTCAAAGTTTTTGCTGCTCACGAAATATGATCGCATGACTATAGGTATAGCAGTGACTGCTCATATGCAAAAAAAAAAAGTAACATAATAATCAAGGTATCACTGTTGATAATATTTACTTTTAAAAGTTGGGGAGTAGGGAACATAAATCCAAATTATTCTAAAAGAAAGTACTGGTAACAGGTATGTTTTAAAGTGCTCATGTGATTTTGACTCTTTCAGAAAAAGGGGGTCTCTGCTCAAGGAAATCTTTAAGGAAGAGAAAGGTTGAAAGTAATCAGTAAGAGATCCCTTCTACACAGAATTTGCCCTAAAAAGAAAAACAGGAAGGGAAAAGTCAACAACTACAGTGAAAAGTACAGATATTAAAAAAACCCACTGAAGCGCAGGCAAAACAAAATCATTGTTTTAGGGGCCCGGATGTCTGTATTTTAAAAAAATACCACAAGTGATTATAATGAGCAGTCAGGGTTAAGAACTGCTAATAGTGACCGATACTATATGCTACGCAAACGCAATCAATCACTTTTTTATGCCTTACAATATACCCTCTATAAATCTGTTAGATCAGAATTAGAAACATGGCAAAGTAGTAACCACAGTTAGCAATTCTTGATCATAACCTGTATTTATTAAAATGCTCTGGCTGCTACTGAACTGTATGCTGCAAATGGGTGAATTTTATAGTACGTGAAACATTTCTCAAAGCAGTTTTCTAAAAAGTTCTTAGTTTTTTAGATTCTTTTTACTGTTAGTTTCATTGAGATTGGGCAGCAAGAAAGAAGTTATCTCACTGCTTACCAAACCATGATTTACAGCACCATAAAATAACTCTAATTCTATATTCTGCTTATTAAAATTTCAATTCCTAGGCATTAAGCTAGAATTAATGAAACAGAATCTTTAGGAATAGGGCCTAAAAGTCTATATTTCTTTTAGTTTACCAGGTGACTTTAAACCCTTAAAGAAACATGCTGCTGAACTCCTTCTGGAGCCAAACCTGGTTACATGCTCTAAATAAAAGTCTAGCAATGTGTTTCACATAGAATAGCTAGTTCTACCTTATGAAATGTTCTATCCTTTGCTTTCCAAAACTGGGCAAATACCCACTGAGGCTCAGAGGTGCAAATATGCCCTCCAAGTGCATACACATCCTAGGAGACACATAAAGTTGAACACTTACCTTCTGAAAGTCTTTCCTTCCAGCCTTGGGCTGCTGAAGTGAAGAACTCATTATTAAGGGCTGATCCATTTAACTTCATCAGACCATCTGGACCAACCTGGGTCAAAGAATAAGCCACAGAAAGCTTAGAAAGAAAGCCAATTGTATCATGTGGAATTTGACGTTCCTGTCCTTTTAGAAAAGAATGTGTGTAAGTCAAATTTTACAGAAACATGACTGTATCATACCATGCTGCTTATTATGGACACTTCTATTTTATAATGTAATATTATTTTTTTTCTAAAAAACTTCTTTCCTGTTTACCTCTCCTCCCTTCTTCCTCTCCTTTCAATTCCATTCCCCATTGGTTAATTATACTCAAAGAATCATCTGCAAACAAATACATATATAAGAGGTTTTTTCTGAGAGGTCCATTATTTGTTTTACAAAACTGTGACCAAGTTACATACACTACACTCTGAAACTTACTTTCCTCACACAATACAAGTGGAAGTCTCTCCAAGTCAACTAGCATAGTTTTAGCTCCTTTATAATAGCTGCAGATTGTTTCACTGTATGAATGTCCCTCAATACATTTACCAATTTCCTGATCATAAACATATATTTTGTTTCCAGTGCTTTCCCATAATCAACAAAGCTGCAATAAGCATTCCAGTAAAGATGAGTATACTGTGCTTTTTTCTATGGGATAGGTTCTGAAAGCAAAGAAATATTTGTATTTGTGTGTGTGTGTGTGTGTGTGTGTGTGTGTGTGTGTGTAACTAAAAGACTATTAGATTATTTTCCAGAAAGGCTAATAAAATAATTCACATTTCTACTAGAAATACACAAGCATACTCCTTATCTTGTAAACAAGAGATATTAACATGCTATTTAATTTTTGCCTATTAATGAGTTTGAAATGATTAAAATTTCCTTCATCCTGACTACTAGAGTTTTGTGTATCTTTTTGCATGTTTATTGAATATTTAGATTTGCCATCTAGTGAAATGCCCATTCCTATTATTTGCTCATTACTCTATGAGGATGCTTATTTTTAACTATCTTGTGAGAATCCTTTGCATGTTATACATAGTAAAACTTCCACGTACTTTAAAGATATTTCCTCCAATCTATCTGTTCACTGACTTGATTTGTGATGTCTTGCCAAAAGGTTTTAAGATTCTTCTCTGCATTAGAAATTTTATTAACTGTCATTCTGCTCAAAGTTAATATCTAGATTTCTACCAGAATCTCTATGCAGATTTTTCATTAATAAAATGATCTTAAAATTCACATGGAAAAAAAAATTAATATGAAAAACTGAGAGGGGGGAATTGCCTTTCCAATTATTAAGCATACCACACAAAGCCACTGCAATCAAAACAATTATTACTAGCATTAGAGTGAACAAAGAAATGAGTGAAAGAGGAGAGAGTGCCCATAAATATAAAGCTGCCTGTAAATGAATAGAATATATAACAAAGATGGTATTTCAAACTGAGAGAAAAAGATGGTTATATAAATATGTACTGCTGGAACAATTGGCCATCTAGTCGGTAGAAAATACGCTGAGCCACAATTTCAGAACAATATAAAAAATATTCTAGATGGATTAAAAGACTAAATTTAAGCTTAAAGTCATAAACAATTTTTTGAAGAAAATTTAGGTAACTATTTGGACATCCTAGGGATTAAGGAACTCAACTCATTTTATTTTCTAAATCTATCTGGGCCAATATTATTTTCCCCTGGCCCTAGAGCAGAAATTGGAAACTTTTCCTGTTAAGAGACAGACTACGAATAGGCCATATACTCTCTGTTGCAACAACTCAACTCCTGACACTGTGGCAGAAGTAGCTATAGATAGTATGCAGAAACTAATGGGAGTGGCTGAATGCCAATAAAACTTTATTTACAAAAACAGGCAGTGGGCTGAAATTGGCCTGTGGGCTACAGTTTGCTGGCTGCTGATTTGTACTCTATAGATTTGGCAAAGGAGTAACAGGCTTCCCTATGAGGACAGGTCATCCAACATCTCCCTGAATATTCCAGTGCTGTGCAAGTTTCTCCAAAACAAGTCAATCCATTCTACAATTTAATAGCTCCAACTGTTTAAAAAAAATGTTATTTTATGGGCTTCCCTGGTAGCACAGTGGTTGAGAATCTGCCTGCCAGTGCAGGGGACACGGGTTCGAGCCCTGGTCTGGGAAGATCCCACATGCCGCGGAGCAACTAGGCCCGTGCGCCACAACTACTGAGCCTGCGCGTCTGGAGCCTGTGCTCCACAACAAGAGAGGCCGCAATAGTGAGAGGCCTGCGCACCGCGATGAAGAGTGGCCCCTGCTTGCCACAACTAGAGAAAGCGCTTGCACAGGAACGAAGACCCAACACAGCCATAAATAAATTAATTAATTTAAAAAAAACAAAAACAACAAAAACAAACAAACAAACCAAAAATGTTATTTTAACCCCAAATTTGCTTCCTGGAGAAACGAAGAAGTTTACCTCTTCCAAAGATTGGCCTTCAAATATATGTGAAGAGAGATGTTTTAATCCATGCCCCTCCCTTATTCCTTTCTCTGGTCTAAATAATGTTTTTCGACTGTTCATTGTTGAGTATTCCATACACTAAAAGATGGTTTCCAATGTTTCATGCTAGTAATAACCAGAATTTTTGATAAACTCCAAATTTCATCTGACAATGAAGCAGAATTTCATTAATAAATTCACTAATAATTTCACTAATAAACCCCATACTCCATATTCTCAGATTACTATGTCCTCCCACCACAGTAACTGAAAAAGACAGGCAAGTAGCCTCTTATTAAAAATACCCCACAGGGGACTTCCCTGGTGGTGCAGTGGTTGAGAGTCTGCCTGTCGATGCAGGGGACACGGGTTCATGCCCCGGTCTGGGAGGATCCCACATGCCGTGGAGCGGCTGGGTCTGCACGCCATGGCTGCTGAGCCTGCGCGTCTGGAGCCTGTGCTTCGCAACGGGAGAGGCCACAACAGTGAGAGGCCCGCATATCGCAAAAAAAAACACAAAAAACAAAAAACAAAAAAACCCCACAGGAATGGGAAGTTGGGTAAGTTTTAAAGTCCCTTTTAATTCCGAAATTACATGTGGCAATTCTCCTTCTAAGACAGGATAAGGGCCGTTAGTCAAAAGACAGTTCTGAGGAACCCACACTAGAATTCTATAGATATATCCTCTGTTAGGTCTTGTGTTATTAGTCCCAACCTAAAATTTGAGTCTTTAAAAAAGATGAGAGCAATCTCTAGCAAGAAGAGAAGCTCTCTAAAAACTCTGCCAAAACTTCAGTCTCCTAACTTGTTCTAACCAAGAACTGGGCATCCCCAAAGCTATGATTTCTCCAAGGAGTGTTAAGGTGGGGAGAGCAGCAGCTGGGAAGGATCAGTTTTACTTCTTTGTCCCTACTGCTGGTAGTATACCTGACTTATCTGAACTCCCCAGAAATAGAATCTGACCTTTCACAGGTGCTGATTCATAGCAATATGAAATTGATATCAATACAGTCTAGTAGAAGAATGATTTTCAGAATGAGAAAGATTTAGTTTTGACTTTTCTATAGACTAGGGAATATATCTAGTTTTCTTACTGTAAACCAGGGAAAACAACTCTCTCTCATAATGTTTTTATAATAATTAGAAAAAAGTGGAGTGCCTAACAGATTACTTCGAATATAGTCAGGTACTTCTAAATAATCATTAATTAAAAAAAAAATCTCAGAATTGAACAAACCTCACAAAATCATAATGATCCTTTTGCAGAGGAGGAAACAGAAGATCAAAAGGGGGAGTGACTTGCTAGTCACTCCTTCCTTGATGAAAGCCTAAGTCTTCGACTTTTGCCTTATTCCTAACCAACCTAAATCTCTCTGGTCCCTGCCTAGACTCTTCCAAACCTTTGGCATTTCTTCTGGGTACTGTTTTGTTTTTTTAAGGAATATAACTTATATTGGATTTCGAAACTTATTACTGAAGCAATAAATGTTTGTTTTAGAAAAATTTAACAAAATAAGGAAAAATAATTAACATTCTTAATCCCATCAAAAATCCATTAAAAAACCCCAGTGTAATGCCTTAAAAGACAATTTTTCCTCCTGAACTATATTCTGCGGATGTCTACATCCTAATATGATAGCTAGACAAATTTTATTCCATAATCTTGATATTTCTGATAAGAGGGTTCTTTTCCTTTATGAGCCTTACAGGGCCAACCTATTAAGAAATATTATTTCTTGTTTAACACCTTTGATATCACTTCTTTACAGGTACACACAAAAGCCATTTAAAAAGTCTTAAGGAGTTCTAAAGGTGATGATTGAAGGAAGCCCCAGATGGGTTATAAAACTGCTGATATGTCTGAAAGGACGCACCTGTCGATCCACCTCTGGAAGTAGTAGAAGCAGTCGCTGTTGGCAATCTCCAGGAAGGACTGAAAAGGTGTGTTTGTTGATTAGTGCTCGTAGGTTTGTATTAACCAGAATGGAGTCTGGTGTCTCAACATCAATTTCAGCACATTTAGTCCTCTTCATTTGCCCTATAAAAATGTGGAAAAGAATCACTTGGGCCTCCTTCACATTCCTGTTTCTATCTAAACTATACCTTCCTCTGCAGTGCAAAAAAACCACGGTTGTAAGTACTTTCAAATATCACACTGTGAAGAAGGTAACACTTCAGGTTCTCAGAAATAAAGCCAAGTTTTGTTCGTTCATAAAGGATAAAAGAATATAAGTTATCTTCCCTGCAAAAATGGAATAAAGTCTGTAAAAGTACATCTTTTCCCATACTAAAAATACATTGTATGTTTGAGACTGGATCATTTCTCAAATGGAACTAGGGAAGTTTATAATAAATAACACATACACAGAATGACTAAAAAATGGAAAAATTCAAATATATATATAAATCATACTGAGGCTCTTTTTCCCTTCCCGTGATAATTATTTTCATCAATTTTATTTGCATTAGCTAAAAATGTTATGATTGAATAGCTTAGCAGTCAACAGAAAATCTGTTCACAATAGGAAGGTTTCAGTCTTTCAAAACACTGATGGATTTGAATACACAGTTTAAAACTTTTGCACCAAAAAGACTAACTTGGAAAAATATTTGCAAGCCATGACAAAAGGTTACTGTTCTTTTTTTTTTTTTTTTCCGGCTGCACTACACAGCATGCAGGATCTTAGTTCCCCAACCAGGGATCGAACACATGCCCCCTGCAAAGGAAGGGCAGAGTCTTAACCACTGGACCGCCAGGGAAGTTCCCGAAGGTTACTATTCTTGATATTAAATGTGCATCTATAAATCAACATGAAAAAGATAAATATCACCAAGAGAAAAATGAGCAAAAGGAATGAACATGCAATTCATAGTTGACTAACCATAAATAGCTGCTAAGGTATTAATATTTAAAGAAATGTCAGTTAAACTAATGAACATGT
Organism: Mesoplodon mirus; assembly: GCF_964341445.2. Classification (NCBI taxonomy): domain Eukaryota; kingdom Metazoa; phylum Chordata; class Mammalia; order Artiodactyla; family Ziphiidae; genus Mesoplodon; species Mesoplodon mirus. The sequence continues at coordinate 44,734,088 of NC_138990.1, forward strand.
TTTGTCTATCAAATGGCAAATATTGCAATATAGTGATGGGACTATTCACGGAAAAAGCAAAAACCACTTTCAAATAATGCTGGTGGGGCTGAAATCAGTATAATCTTATTAGAAGAAAATTTAACAATACACAGCAAAATTTTAAGGTGCATGGGAATCTAGGATCCATAAATTCTACAATTAGGAATACTTGCATAAAGTTACACAGTCCTGGATGTGGGTAACCTCTGGCTCCTGGCAGAAACAAAAGTCATCTCCCTTGATAGGAAAGGATTCCCCTTAACTTAGGCCCATAGGATTCCTACAAATTAAAATCCAGCACTGCCTAACAAAGATTACCCTGACAAACCAGGAGGTATGCCAGTATGACAGAAAATAAGCAGTAACCAGAAATAAAAGATTTAGACCTAGAAGTACTGCTATCACAGAAACTGTCACATACATAGAATACAGAATAGCTATGTATAAAATAATTAAAGAAATAAAGAATGTAATTGTAAAGATGGGGCTAAAATAATCAGGAATGAACAAAAAGACTTTGAAAAACTAAATTTTAAAAATTGTTGAAATCAGATACCATGAGTGGATTAAACAGGAGGGAATTATAGCCAAATAATTTATCCAGAATATAGAAAAGACAGATAAAACATTTTGAGAGCTTTAGCAGAAACATGAATGACAGAATGAGAAGGTCTAATATATGTGCTTGACTGGAGACCCAGAAAGAAGAAATTAAGAGAATGGGAAAAGGAAATATTTGAATAATTTGTAGCAATACATTTACCAGAACTGATGAAAACCACAAACCTAAAGATCTAGAAGCAAAACATATTCAAAGCAGGATGAAAAGAAATTCATGCTTAGTAAAACTGCTCATCAAAGAACAAGAAATAGCTTGGAAGCATCCATAAGGAAGGGAAAGATTTCCTAAAAAGGAACAGAATAATGGCAAGCATTTTAACAACGAAGGAATCTGTAACAAATGGGTTAACTATAAAATGGTGAGAGAAAATAACCATCAATCTATAATGATATGTATACTAAACTCTCCTTCAAGAATGAACATAAAACAAAGATATTTATAGAAATAACAAAAATTGAGGGCATTTTCTACCAAGAGACATGCTCTAAATAAAGTTCTCAAAAACCTGTACTACAGGAAGGAAAATCACTGCAGATGGATGGGCTGGAATACAATGGAGAAAGATAGACATGCCTACATAAAACAATAGCATTGTAGTGCCTGATCTGTGAGATTAAAAACAAAGAAGCGAAACGTCAGATAATAATATTATTTAAGTCCAAATAGAAAAAGATCAGTGCTAAATTGTTATAAAGTACTTCCATAGTTCTGGAAGAAAATCAAGATGGCCACTTTTTTGCTAAAAGAATAAATCTTAAAAGTTTTCATCACAAGGTAAAAAAAATGTAACTGCGTGAGGTGATGAATGTTTACTTACAGTGGTAATCATTTCGCACTATATACATATATAAATCATCATGTTGCACACCTAAAACTAATAGAACAGAAATAGAATGTATATGAAACTCAGCAGAGAGAGAAAAAAACTACGAAGGAATTAAAATGGACAACATATAAAAATACTAGCAAACCAAATCCAACAATATACCATGATCCTATACCAGGGTCAAGTGGGATTTATCCCAGGGATGCAAGGATTCTTCGATGTATGCAAATCAATCAATTAATGTGATATACCACATTAACAAACTAAAGAATAAAAACCGTATTATCATCAGTAGATGCAGAAAATCTTTTGACAAAATTCAACACCCACTTATGATAAAAACTCTCCAGGAGGTGGGCATAGAGGGAACCTACCTCAACATAATAAAGGCCATATATGACAAAGCCACAGCTAACATCATTCTCAATTGTGAAAACCTGAACTTCCTCTAAGATCAGGAACAAGATACAGATGTCTACTCTCCCCACTTTTATGCAACATAGTTTTGAAAGTTCTAGCCACGGCAATCAGAGAAGAAAAAGAAATAAAAGGAATCTGTATTGGAAAAGAGGAAGTAAAACTATCACTGTTTGCAGATGACACGATACTATACACAAAAATCCTAAAGGCTACCAGAAAACTACTGGAGCTCACCAATGAATCTGGTAAAGTTGCAGGATACAAAATTAATACACAGAAATCTCTTGCATTCCTATAGACTAACAACAAAAGATCAGAAAGAGAAATTAAGGAAACAATTCCATTTACCACTGCATCAAAAAGAATAAAATACCCAGGAATAAATCTACCTTAGGAGGCAAAAGACCTGTACTCAGAAAACTATAAAATGCTGAGGAAAGAATTCAAAGATGACACAAACAGATGGAGAGATATACTATGTTTCTGGATTAGAAGAATCAATACTGTCAAAATGACTATACTACCCAAAACAATCTACAGATTCAATGCAGTACCTATCAAATTACCAATGGCATTTTTCACAGAATTAGAAAAAAAACTTTACAATTTGTATGGAAACACAGAAGACTCAGAATAGCCAAAGCAATCTTGAGAAAGAAAAACGGAGCTGGAGGAATCAGGCTCCCTGACTTCAGACTATACTACAAAGCTACTGTAATCAAAATTGCATGGTACTGGCACAAAAACAGAAATATAGATTAATGGAACAGGATAGAAAGTCCAGAGATAAATCCATGCACCTATGGTCAGCTAATCTATGACAAAGGAGGCAAGCATATACAATGGAGAAAAGACAGTCTCAAGGAATTCTCAAGGAATTAATCTCCAAAATATACAAACAGCTCATGCAGCTCTATGTCAAAAAAACAAACAACTCAATCAAAAAATGGGCACAAGATCTAAACAGACAGTTCTCCAAAGAAGACATACAGATGGCCAAAAAACACATGAAAAGATGCTCAACATCACTAATTATCAGAGAAATGCAAATCAAAACTACAATGAGGTATCACCTCACACCAGGCAGAATGGCCATCATCATAAAGTCTACAAACAATAAATACTGGAGAGTGTGTGGAGAAAATGGAACCCTTCTACACCGTTGGTGGGAATATAAATTGGTACAACTACCATGGAGAACAGTATGGAGGCTCCTTAAAAAACTTAAAAACTACCATATGACCCAGCAGTTGCACTCCTGGGCATATATCTGGAAAAAAAATCACAACCCGAAGGGACACATGCACCTTAATGTTCATTGCAGCGCTATTTACAACAGCCAAGACATGGAAGCAACCTAAATGTCCATCAACAGAGGAATGGATAAAGAAGATGTCATACATATATACAATGAAATATTACTCAGCCATAAAAAATAATGAAATAATGCAATTTGCAGCAACATGGACGGACCTAGAGATTATAATACTAAGTGAAGTAAGTCAGAAACACAAAGACAAATATTATATATCACTTATATGTGGAATATAATTAAAAAGAAATACAAATGAACTTATTTACAAAACAGAAGCAGACTTATAGATATAGAAAACAAACTTATGGTTACCAAAGGGGAAATGTGCCGGGGAGGGATAAATCAGGAGCTTGGGATGAACACATGCACACTACTATATAAGACAGATAACCAACAAGGACCTACTGTATAGCACCGGGAACTCTACCCAATATTCTGTGATAACCTATATGAGAAAATCTAAAAAAGAATGAATGTATGTATATGTATAACTGAATCACTTTGCTGTATACCTGAAACTAACACAAAGTTGTAAATCAACTATACTCCAACAAAAAAAATTTTTAAATTATTTATTTATTTTGGCTGCACTGAGCAGCATGTGGGGTCTTAGTTCCCCAACCAGGAATGGAATCTGAGCACCCTGCAGGGGAAGGGCAGATTCTTTTTTTTTTTTTTTTTTTTGCGGTATGCGGGCCTCTCACTGTTGTGGCCTCCCCCGTTGCGGAGCACAGGCTCCGGATGCGCAGGCCCAGCGGCCATGGCTCACGGGCCCAGCCGCTCCGCGGCATATGGGATCCTCCCAGACCGGGGCACGAACCCGTATCCCCTGCATCAGCAGGCGGACTCTCAACCACTGCGCCACCAGGGAGGCCCAGGAAGGGCAGATTCTTAACCACTGGACCACCAGGGAAATCCCTCCAATAAAAATTGAAAAAAAAAAAAAAAAAAAAAAAAGGTTGAGGCAAGCCAAAAAAAATTTGTCATTCATTAAAAAAAAGAGAAACAAACAAAAAAATCAGGACAAAGATCAAGAAAAAAATAAGATTGTAGAAACAAGTCCAAATAGATTAACAATCATAATAAATATAAATGGATAAAATTCACCAAAGAAAAAAGATTTACATATTGAATTGAAAATAAAGAAAATTCAGCTAGCTATATGCTGTGTAAAGAGATATACCTAAGGTACAAGGACATAGAAATGAACAACGTAAAAGTGTAACAGGCAAAAACTAACCATAGGAAAACTGGTGCACCTCTAGTAATATCAAACGAAAGACACTTTAAGTAAAACACTTAATCAGTGATTGACAAGGTGAAAAAAAGGGGGGGTTCAATCCACCAGGAACATTTTAAACTTGAAAATATCTAATATAAGGTAGCTTCAAAATATGTGAAATGAAAACTGATAGAACATCAGGGAGAACTGAACAAAGCCACCATTAGGATAGGAGATTTCAACACATCTCTCTCAATTATTAATAAATCAAGCCATACCAAAAGCAGCCCAAAGAACAAGGGGGGGAAAAGGCTGAACTATTTTTCAGATAAACAAGCTTGATCCAATCAACACAGAATTCTGTGTTGAATAACTACAGTACACTTATAAAGTTCAGTATTCCAAAATTGCAGGTCTCCATAAATTTGAAATATTAGTAGTAATTATAACAACAATGACCAATGACAGCAGCAGTAAACACATTTATATAGGGCTTCCTAAGTGTCAGGCGCTATTTTAAACACTGACATGTATTAATTTATTTTTCATACAATCCTATTTGCATGAAAGAAGATGAATTTTCATTTATTTCTTGGCCATTAGGTCAAACTTAAATATACCATGCCTTCTTTTTTTAGTTAAATTTTCCTAGTTGTGTTATGAAAGTCAGAAATTCTTGGCCCATACTTTCTTAATTTTGTAACTCCACGTTTCAACTGCAATTGAATGAAGACACTAAAATTGTGACTTTAACTGAATTTAAGTAGAATATTGGCTCTATAAGGAAGAAACTTTGTTCTGTTTATCACCACATCTCTTGGGCCCTAAACCTGTGCTTGGCCTATTAGTATACCTTCTATAAGTATTTGTTGACTAAATGAATATTTTTATTTTGTTAATTTTTGGCCACGCCACACACCATGTGCGATCTTAGTTTCCCGACCAGGAATCGAACCTGTGCCCCCTGCCTTGGAAGCATGGAGTCTTAACCACTGGAGCACCAGGAAGTCCCAATAAATGAATATTTTTAATCTGTGGCAGTGCGACTGATGCTCAAAGGGCATATTTAGTTTAAGGGAGATACTGTCTCTAAGAAAAATGTACCAATTTACAATCCCACCTAGATTCAAACCAGATTTTTACAAAGAACTTGTCTGAAAATATTAATTCTATTCTCACACTTAATAGTTGGAAGGGTCTGTTTTATATAAATGAATGTAAAATAACTTTCCTTTAGAATTTTGTTGGCATTGCTGCACTATCGTTTAGCTTCTATGTTGCTGTTGAGATGTCTGCCATCCCAATTCTTGAATCGTTATATGTGAACTACTTTTTTCTGTTTAGAATCTTCTCATTATCCTAGATGTTTTGAAATTTCAAAAGAATGGTCTTGGAACAGGTTTCTTTATGTTCATGTTTCTTGACAGGAATCACGTACTTTCAGTCTGGAATCTGTGGCTTTCAATTCTACAGAATTTTCTTGTATTATTTCTCTTATCATTTACCTTCCTTTCAATTTCTGTTCTTCCTTTCTGATACCCCTACTATTTAAGACATTGGACAGCCTAGATTGGTGTTCCTACTTTCTTACCTTCTCTCTCCTTTTGAATCTCTCCTTTGACCTATGTTCTGGGAAATGCCTTCACCTCTTTTAGTATTTCTATTAAAATTTTTTATTTTTGCTACCATGTTATTTAATATCCTGGTATTCTTTATTTTCTGATTTTTAAAATAGTATTCTGTTCTTTCATGGATGCAGTTATCATCTTTTCTTTCTGTGGATATTATAGTTTTTAAAGTTATTTGTTTATTAAGTTTTCTCCTTCCTGAACTGTCTGTTTCTTCTGAGTCTGTTTTTCAGATTCTCTCATGACGGAGATTTTCTTCAAAGGTGATCCTTAGTAATCACAGGTAAAAGAGAGGCACTAAAAAGACTGACTGAAAATTTTAGGTGCCTGGGTGCATCTTGTAGACTGGTGAGCTCCACAGAAGTATGATCAAGATGATCTCTTTTAGTTGCGAATCTATAAATTTGCCTGCAGATTTTTTTTCTGAGGCTATTCAATTTCTTTAGGTACCAATCCCACAATCTCTTGCTGAAGCATAGGTGGGGAGGAGGAACAGAGTAATGGAGGTAGAAATATGCCTCACTACTAACATTCTGGAAACCAAGCAAGCAGGAGGATCACTATTTAGTATTTGTATTTTACTTGATTTCCCTGAGTCCGGTACATTGCCTCATTATCTGTCCTCAGTTATGTGTGGTGTCTCTGAATTTCAAGTCTAGATGGTTTAATTTCACCTCAAAATAAATCTCCTGTCTCTTGCTAGGCTGAGGCATCAAACTTCTTCTTATTAACTTTCAAAGGTTTTTCTTCTCAACCCTATGCTTCATCTGTCTCTACTATGAGAAGGATACCTCGATCCTTGATATTGGCATCTCCAATGCATAAACCCTTCTGGTGCTCTACAGGCTCAGCTGGCTTGCTGACTACTGGCATCTGCTCCTCAGCTCTGTGAAAGACTCCATCCAGTTTTTTTATCTTTCAAAATCTGTTGATATTTCCTGTCCATCTGTTGTCTCCTTATTTTCTTCACCCTAATGGGTTTAATCTTTTGTATTTCCATATTCTCATTTTATAGTGGGATTTTAGAAGAAGCAGGAAAAGGGGTTCAGTTTGCCATGTTTAATTATAAGCCCTTCTACCTTTCTGTACACAGAGATAAAAGGTAAATAATGCTGGATAAAGAAACCTCTTGTCAGAAAGAGAAATAAACCACAAAATGGCTGATAACAGATCTTATTCTGAATGACGTTTGATAGACAGGATAGGAAGAACATGAAAACAGTCAAGAGCTCAGAGGTGAACAGGAAGGAGCAATTAAGCCAAACAGTTGATGTACTTCAAACACAGAGTTGAAAATTTAAGGTGCGAGAACTGAGGTCTTTGTAAATTAACTTACTTGTGTGAAGCCTGTCAGACCTCTGGAATGACTTCTTTCCCAGGCCTAGCAAAGGATTTTCCACTTTAACTGAAGAAGAAAAGCTAGAGTTTGAGTTCTGAGGGCTGCTTGACTGTCCGTCAGATTGCTTTCCTTCCCATATCGCTAGGGGAAAATATATATATAAAAATATATTAAAAATATATATAAAATATGACCCTGAGGGTATAAACAGAAACTAAACAATCAATCAAATGAACAATTAAATCATTCAATGCTAACCAAAGGAGTTATGTATGAGGCAATGTGACCCTTCAAATGTGTTCTGAGTCTGAGAATTAGGAGTCAAAAAGTAAAATAAAATCCCTTTCCTTCTCCCAGCACATTATTTGCTTCTGGTGGTAAATTTCCTTCCTAACAAAAATGCAAAGTTCTGCAAGACAGTTTAAATCTGGCCAACTCATATGATCAGCTGGCATCAAACTAAATTGTGTAATAAAATACAAAGCCTGTATCTAGACCAGTTTAAATTCAAAACAAAATAAGCAACAACAACAAAAAGTCCAAAGGCCCGTGGATATGTCCAATGGAAACCCAAATGTATCATGAATTCTTAGGAAAACCTTTTATTTTTAAAGGAGAGAACCAGTGAAGAGTTCAGTGTGAGCATCTTGGAAACACCAGCTTTATAAGGTGACTAATTAGAGGCTTCCAAATATTATTAGTTTAGACATATTGGAAGTTAGTTATTGATCTTATTCTAACATGCAAATCCCAATGATGTATTTTTTAACAACTGTATGATTACTCTGCATAAATTTCCCCCTTTACTTTAGAAGGATTTATACTGATGATTTGGCAGTAATATAATACAGTAATTTAAAAATAAAGGATATAGTATATGAATTTGGTATACAAAAATACTGGAAGAAGAAACTTTCACTGAAAAGACATTCAGTCTGCCTACCAGGTTTGGCAGGTACAGAGTCACTGGCTGCTTTGACAGTCTTCAGAGAGAGGTGCTGGTTGGAGGAGATGGACATGCTTGGCCTGCATTGCTGCTGCTGCTGTTTCTTCTGCTGTTGCTGTTTTAGAGCCTATAAAGAGAAAACTGACTGTAAGAAACAAAACAAATCAGTTTTTAGTAATCACAAAAAAATAAATGACTTTAAGTGGTGAAGAAGAGTATGCTGATTATCCAATTTCTTTGAAATCCATCAAAGTAAACAAAAATCTAAACTAAACTAATTAAACACAAGGCTTAAATAATCCTTAAGAGTTTGGATATTTTCTTTTTACCAATGTTCTCCTTTAAGTAAATGTGAGAAATTGTCATTAACATTTTTAGAGCTTAAAAATCACCAGTAAGCCATGGACTTCTCATACTTGTAGTAGCAGAGAATTAGATGTTTTCAATCATTCTGAGAACAGAATTCTAAGCCCTGGACCAAGAAGAGTCCCATTTGCATCAACTTTATGTAGAAATGTAAATATTTAGCTTACGTATGTTTCAGAGGTTCTGCATTTGAACAAAAGGTTGCAAATAACTACTTGAATTTGATCTCAGGTAAGAGCAGTAAGATTTGGCCCAATGACCAAATAAATCTCAGCAATTTATAGCAATGCAGTAAACTGAAGGGAAGGAAGATTGGAAAACATGGGTTCTAAGAACAGTGTGATTCCTTCTGGTTATTTCAGAATATTGTAATTTCTATGACGTTCTTAGTTTAGAGAATATACTAAACTATTTAGAATGAACAGAAAGACAAATATCTTCCCAGATTTTAATCATAAAGATATATAAAGGCTATTTTTAAACTCAAGGGTTTAAAAAGAAAAAAAGACAGAAACTAAGAAAGTAAAACTACATTTCAGGAAAAAGTTAAACATCTACGACCTCATTAAAATGCCAGTTTAAGCTTTAACCTTCACGACCATCACGTACAAAAGTGTGGAATAACTGCCTACTTGTCTCCCGTTCCCTTTTCACAATATGGTTTTCTCCTTTTCACATTCACATGTACCTCTGGCTATGCCATGCAAGCACAGTGGCAACACTTGATCTCCTTGATCTAAGCTGCCAGTGGAGAAAAGAAACTGAGAGAGTCAGGTATCTGGCTTACATTCACCTACAACATTTATAATAGGTGAGGCAGAAGCATAATGTCAGTGTTGTCTGATCACTGATTACAGCTTGTCTCTCATTCTTTGCAATCAGAACAGAAAATGTTTGTAAGCTTCCTGTGTGGCAGCCATTAGTATTCATTCCTTTCTATTCACAGTACCTAGGTCATTCTAAGTTAATGCAAAATTTAATAGAACCACTTGATCTTATCTATTTCTGCTATGATCATGTAAATTCAGATATATGATGAAAACAAAATAACTTGCAGCCTCTCTGTTTAAGAACTGTACTCGGTTTTCCCCTCCCTCAGTAGCTTACAAACCCTGTTCTAATTCTGTTTAAAATTTAAAAAGCAAACAACAAAAAAAACCTTCACTGGGGTAAAGGATAACTTACACTGAAATAAGTTTTCTCACCTAATAATATGAAAAACATATACTGGAGGCAAGGCCTTACTTTACATACCAACAATCTAATTTATATAATTTCTCATACTGGTATTCCTTAAAGAAATACAGTATTTGACTCCTGAGATTACAGGAGAATAACACGGAGTAGTATATATGTCATGAATAAGCTAACAAGTTTTACTAAAATACTTGCCTCTTCTCTGTGGAAAAGAGGCATCTCATACTTCTTTTTTTTTAAATTAACATCTTTATTGGAGTATAATTGCTTTACAATGGCGTGTTAGTTTCTGCTTTATAACAAAGTGCATCTCATACTTCTTAAACTCTTGCAAAGAATGTGTAAAAATACAAGTGCTGCAGGATACCCAGGCAGATTGTAATTAACCTTATCAAATTTTTGGACATCTTTTAATAAAAGCACTTTTGGTTTAAACACTTTAAGACCTACTTAATTTAAAAAAATTTATCTCATCCATCTATCTATCTATCTATCTATCTATCTACCTACCTACCTATCTATATAGGGCCACACTGCGCAGCTTATGGGATCTTAGTTCCCTGACCAGGGACTGAACCTGGGTCCCAGCAGTGAAAGCGCTGAGTCCTAACCACTGGACTGCCAGAGAACTCCCTTAAAATTTTAATTAAACAGTTATGACATGAATACATTTTTACCATTTAATTCAAACATAAAGCTAAACTCTCTTTTGCCCAGCACTCAGTCTTGTTCCCCAATCCTCAAAGATAACCACAGTCATCAATTTATTTTTCCTTATTGAGCTTTTTTTACACTTACATTATATGTATGTGTTTGTGTGTATATACAGATTCATATTTCCATTAAAAATATACTATCGTTCTGGGTATATATGTGGCTATGTGTATGTTTTTAATGAATGTTGTAACACAACTTGATTTTAATGATTAAACATTATAGTGTGATGGTGTTTCCATGTCTATGCATACAGAAAAACTTAATTACAAGGTAAACTTTTAACCCTGTATAATTTTCTAGCATATGGATATGCCGCTGTTTATTAAGGAATTCATATATATATATATATATATATATATATATATATATCCACTTGCAAGTTTTTGCTATTACAAACTTTAATGCAAACATTTTTCTGTGTGTGTTATGTATATAAGTATGTATGAATACATGCATTTTTCTAAGATAAGTTCCCAAATATTTAACTACTTAGTCATGGGGGATATGCATTTAAAATTTTAATAAACATAAAATTTCTCTCCAAAATAGCTGTAAGAATTTATATTCCACCAGCAAACTACAAGTAGTCATTTTCCCACATACTTGACAGTGCTTGTGCTTGATGTTATAATTAAGCTGTATTATATATACTAATCTGAGGATAAAATTAGTCTGTGTCCTTAATTATTAGTCAAATTTAAATTTACTGATAATTTGCATTTCAAAAAATAGAAAGCAAGTTCTTTGAAAAGCCCAATAAAATAGTTGGCAAGTAACACTGAGAAAAAAGAAGATACATCACAAATGAACAACAATGATGAACAAAAGAGAAACATAAAAAACAATACTATGTACAACTTTATATGAATATTTGAAAAAAATCAAGTGAAATGGAGCATTTTCTAAGAAAAGTAAATTTCCAAAATTGGCTCAAATATCTGAAAATCAAGAGACCAGTAGTAGTAGATGAAATTGAAATGCTAGGAAAACAGTTGTAAAAGTGAGATTTGCAGAACTTTCAGGGAAAAAAATACTTTCTATGATTTTTTCCAAAAATCAGAAAAATAATAGAGGGCTATACAACTTATTTTAGATGCTAAGAACAATCCTGATTCCAAAACTGTATAAGGATAGTACAAGAAAATAACAAAATCGAAGCTAAAATCTTAAATAAGAAAATTCCATTAACATATTAAAAATTATATAACAAACATATAGGGTTTATTCCAGAGAGCTACACAATACATTAACATTAGAAAGTCTAGCCCTGGAGTTCCGTATATTGGTTGACTTAAAGAGAAAGGCTACCTGATCATCTTCATAAATTCTGAAGAAACTCAACCTGAAAAATTCAATACCTACTCTTAATTAAACACACACACACATACACACACCCCTCATAGCAAATTGGAAACTAATCAGGAACTTTTAAAATGTGATAAAAAGAGTATCTACCATAGACCTATAACACAGAGGTGCATAACTTATTAAATACAAAGTGGGAAACCACACAAAATTTCTCCCTAACGTTCTTTCAAGAAATTTTCACTGACTGCCAGAATCATGCATTTTTAATGTAGGAGATTATAATTCTGATAAACAGAATAGCATGATTACCTGCTTTAGTGCCTTCTTGCTGTGCTTCTGTGACGGAGAAATGACTTTACCTGCTGGAATGGTGGGTGATGGGCAGCCTGACTGAGGAGAGGATGGTTGTGACAGTCTAGACGATACTAGGGGGGGAAATGACAATGAAAAGTTTTGTTATTAGAGTTGATATCAAGCACCATTCCTTCCCCAATCATATGCTGCTACCTGTATTAAGAACTGTGACCAAACACTTTTGGGAAGGATCTTCTTTTTGGAGTTCTACTGCAAACAGCCTCCCTTTTCAGTTTATTTCCTCAGAAAGCTCTAGTGAAGGATGATAGGATGGGGAAGGGATGGATGTTAGTATTCATTACTTTTCATTCTTTAATTTTTCAATAGAATTGACTGAAGAAGCAGGAAGTAGAATATAAACCATGAGTCATCAACTAAGATAAAACTTAGAAAAGATGCTAGAGCCCGTTGGACAGTATCTATGTTCTTAAGGTAAATCTAATAACAACATGATATTGTGGAAGAGCCCTGGGTTGATAGAATGGGTTCCAGTTTTCCCTATCTTTAAAATGGAAGGCAATAAGGCCATTCCACCTCAAACACTACCATAGCTTTAATTTTTATAGTCCTTCATCTCTTACATCAATAGTTTTAGGTCTACCCATGTGAAAGGGTACTTTAGGATTTCTCTGATGGAATCAGTGTAGGTTTGCACAGGATGTAACCACTCTCTACTTCATCACCAGCTGTTTTATACCTCATCAGAGCTTAGCCAAACCTTAGTATTATGTGAATGAGGGTTTTCCCTTCAAGGGCCTATACCTCTTATAATAAATAGCAATTAGATCTTTATGTTCTATAAAGTTCAACAGTGTATTATTTATGATACGAGATAACAAAAGAAATTGCTGATTCAGACCCCTTAATAATAAAAATAATAATCACTACTGCTAGTGATGACTCTCAAAGAATCCATGTTTACTAATGCCTTCTTTCAAAGTAGCTGGACTGAAAGGGCCTGGATAGCAAAATGGCATCTCATGGTATGGCTAACGAGTCTCAAGATACCATATGAAGTATGCTGGCAGGTAGCTACCTGACATAAGAATGTAGAAACATGGTTCACTGGAATATTTAAGTTTTGGAATACGGCATTTCAATGGACTCTTAGATGTCCTAAGAAAGGAATGCACAGTAGACAACATTTAAAGAGGACAACAGTGGACAATTTTAAGAAGAAGACCTATCATAGTTAGATTTAGCTTTGTATCCCAACCCTTATAATAAGGTTATATATGGGAAAGAACTGACATACAGTAAGCGTGGCGTTAAAAAAAAATTCACTGTAATATACAATACAAAAAACGGAGCTGGATAATTCCTGAGATGGTTAAGCAACAAAAAGAAACCATATCCTTAGTGCACTTAGATGTTGACCAATATTTTAAAGTATCTCAGTTTCACTGAGATATAACTTATATGCCATACAATTCACCTAAAGTGTACAATTCAATGGCTTTTAATATATTTGCAAAGTTGTGTAACCATCATCACAATCAATTTTCATCACCCACTAAAAAAACCCTGTACTGGTTAGCTGTCACTCCTCTTTCCCCAACCCACTCCCCTAGTCCAAGGTAATCACCAATCTGTTTTTTGTCCCTATGCACTTGCCTATTCTGGACATTTCATATAAATGGTATCATACGGTATGTGCTGTTTTGTGAATGGCTTTTTTTACTTAGCATGTTTTAAAGATTCACCTCTGTTAGAGCATGTATCAATACTTTATTCCTTTTTATCATCAAATAATATTCTATTGTATGCATACGCCACATTTTGTTATTCATTAGCTGATTTGACGTTTGAGTTGCTCAAAAGGACATTTGAGTTGCTTCCACTTTTTGCCATTACGAACACTCGTTTGCAGAATTTTGTGTTGGACATATGTTTTCAATTCTCCTGAGTTCATACCTAAAAGTGAAATTGCTGGTTTTTTCAGTAACTCTATGTTTAAACTCTTTGAGGAAGTGCTAAACTGATTTCCAAGATGGCTGAACCATTTTTTACAATTCCACCAGAAATGTATGAGGGTTCTAATTTCTCCACATCCTTGTCAATATTTGATACTGTCTGTCTTTTTGATTTGACCAATGTTTTTAAAGGGAAATTATGAAAATAAAGCTAAAAACTATTAATATTTAACTATATTTATTTTCTTTTTAATGGTCTGCAGAAATCTGAGATTATTCATGTCCTCACCTGTCCCAATAACTGTCTGAAAATAAACAGAAAACAAACGATCAAGCCAAAATGACCCCATTAAAGAACATAAGAATTCTACTTTGTAGCCTGGAAAAGAGATAATAAAGCTATCTGTAATTACCAGGGCAAACTGTTTAGAATGTTTCCCTTTAAGGCAAAAGCCCTTTCTAACAAATGAATCCATAAACATATCTCAAAGCCAACTGAAATAAATCAAGAAAATTCCAGGACCCACCAATGAGGAATACCTCCCAGTACTTAATGCCAAGTACTGGTCTCATAACTTTAATGAAACTTAAACTTTACTCTAACTTTTAAATACTAAAGGTTCAGAACTACGAACAGCAAATAAGATTTAAACACACGTTGAGAAACTCATCTCTTTTAATTCCTTTTAGTGTCTACATTGTCTCCAAGACACGTAACTTTATTAGAGCAACCATGAATTAAACATTGTCTATGTGCCTAATGGTGCGCTAGGTTCATTTGAGCAGAATTTCATTGAACTCTTGTAACTACTCTCTAAGATGGGTACAACTTCTCTTTCTACCCCCACCCAATCTCCTCCAATTCTATCCTCTGAGATAACTAAATAATATAGTTGGGATGGCATCCTTGCTGACATTTTTCTATGCAAAAAAAAAAAAAAAGAAAAAATTTCAAGGATATACATTTATAAATAAATAAATATACACACCTGCATATTGTGGTGGTATTATCTAAATTTTCCCTATCTGGAAATTTAATTAGCCTGACAAAGGACACAGCTAGTAAGGAGCACAACCAAGATTTGGACTTTGTATAGTTTCAGAATGAGTGAGTACTTGTAGTGAGCTATAAGTGGTGGCCACCAAAAGTCATGTCCATGTCCCAACCCCCAGAACGTGGAAATGTTACATTATTTGGAAAAGGAGTCTTGGCAGATTTAATTAAGGATTTTGAGATAAGGAGATCATCCTGGATTATTCGAGTGGGCCTTAAATCAAATGACAAGTGACCTTAGACACAAGACAGGCACAGAGGAGAAAGCCATGTGGACAGAGGCAGAGACTGGAGGATGTGGCCATAGGGAAAGTATGTCAGCAACCACCTGAAGCTAGAAAATACACAGAACAGACTTCTCCCTTAGAGTCTCTGCAGGGAGTACAGTCCTGCTGACATCTTGACTTCTGACTTCTGGCCTCCAGAACTGTGAGAAAATAAATAAATTTCTGTTGTTTTAAGGCTCCTGGTTTGTGGTAATCTGTTACAGCAGCCTCAGAAAAGTAATACAGCACTTAAAACTGATTTTATTTTTTTAAGTATCAACTCATAGATGTTTACATATTTGAAATGTTTACATCATTAGCAATTATTAAAAATTTGGCACTCAAACTGTGCACTTTTGGGGTAGTGGGAGTTCCTTCAAGTTGTAAACCATCTTTGGGACATGGCCCCAGCAGTATCCAACCACCTCCTTGCTATCTGGCACAGAAAGAGTCCTAGGAAAATCTTGCATAATTTTTTTGCCCAGACTTGGAGCACTCCCTTCTCCAAGGAGACCCGATATCTTTTTATTGAAAATGGTATTAAAACACTGCACTTGATGCTACTCAGTTACCACTGGTTCTAGAACTTTTCAGTTACTGGGACAAAAAAAAAGAATTTTTGTTAAAGGAAAAACTTTTTTAAATTCATGCAAAAGATAACAAATCGGAATTTATGATTACAGCATTGTCACTTAACTTTTCTGATTTTATATTTCTATAGCTTTTCTTCCCAGATAATCCTGGTTTCTAATAACATTACTGTAACTATTAACTTGTTTTCTATTATAGATTTAATTTCAAAGAAATCATATCAATATAATTACTGAAAAGAAGACTACCGAAGGCAGTTTAAGATTTCTGAGTTTGGTCTCCCACACCTAAGACATATCCTACAGTAACTTACCTATGTCATTATGTTCAAATTTGACATATACTTGAGTTTGCTTTAAGTTGTCTGGTATTTCTAGAAAGTGCATTTTAAAATTTTAATTGGTTTAATTACGTAAAACTATAAAACAAGTTACTTTCATATAAGTCTAGCTCCCTCCCCTGTCTACACAAACTTTATTACTTCCTTTCCCTTAAAGGAAATAATTTATATTAGTTTTTATCCTTCCATTGTTTTTTATTTGCATTTTTGTTTTGGTGAAAACATTGTGTGTGTGTGTGTGTGTATTTTAATGTTAACTCACTTCTTTAAGCAAAAAAACACATGTACTAGAAACTGTCCATACCCTTGATTTTTAAAATATAATCAATATAATATATCCTGGGGAAGAGAACAGAACAGAACATAAGAGATCTTCCTTTTAACACCTGCAAAAGATTCCACTGGCAGATGGACCATAATTTCTTCAGCTGGACTCTTATTTTGGTAATTTCTAGTCTTTTGCTCTTATTACTACAATGTCTTAACCAGCAGTTTCTAAGGTGCTGTACCAAGAACAAAACCATCACTATCTAAAAATCTGTTAGAATGCAAATTACTAGATCCCAGCCCAGATCTACTGAACCAGAAACTCTGAAGGTGGGGCCCAGGAATCTGCATCATAATAAGCTCTCCAGGTGATTCTGATGCATGTTCAACTATAGTATATACTGAGAAACAGTTTTCCAAAGTGGTTGTACCGATTTATACTCCTACCAGCAATATATGAGAGTTCCAACATAATTTACCACATAAACAGAATAAAGGAAAAAAATATATCTACTGAAATAGTAGATGAAGGAAAAGCAACTGATAAAATTCAACATCTGTTCATTATAAAATCTCTTAGACTACAAATAGAAAGGAACTAACTTCATCTAATAGAGTGTCTACAATAACCTACTGTAGTCAACATCATTCTTAAAATGGCATAATATTCAAAACTTTACCTTATAAATATAGAGAATGAAAAGGATGATTGATGTTACCACTCCTATGTCACTCTTTACTGGAAGCCCTAGCCAGTATAACATGGCAAAAAAATAAAACTGCCACTACTCATAAATCACATGTTTGTATATGTGGACAATCCTAAGAATAAACCTATATATAAACCATTAGATTAGAAAATAATTTAGAAATGTTGCTGGATACAATATCAATGTTGGGAGAGGCAATCCACCACGTGCCCTCAGTGTTGCTACAAATACTTGCTGGGTATGCCAAGAATGCAAGTCCCTGAATGCTGTATTTACAGTCAGCAACTCTGAGAGAAGGCAGTAACTCTTCCCAAAGTAGGCTTGCTTCCACTTACTATTTAAAAGCCCTGAAAGGAGACACAGAGTTGGCCAACAGGCACATGGAAAGATGCTTAACATGACTAATCATCAAAGATATGCAAATCAAAACCATAATGAGATACCACCTCACACTTGTCAGAATAGCTATCATCAAAAAGACAACAAATAACAAGGGCTGGCAAGGATGTGGAGAAAAGGGAACCCTCATGTACTGTTGGTGGGAATGTAAATTGGTGCAGCCACTATGGAAAAACAGAAGAATGATTCCTCAAAAAATTAAAAATAGAACTACCACATGATCCAGCAGTTCCACTCCTGGGTATTTATCCAAACAAAACAAAAACATAATCAGGAAAGATATATGCACCCCTATGTTCACTGCAGCATTATTTATAACAGCCAAGATACGGAAGCAATCCAAGTGCCCACCAACAGATGAATGGATAAAGAAGATGTGCTATGTATGTATGCATGTACATACAAACACACACACACAACGTGGCACATTACTCAGCAATAAAAAAGAATGAAATCTTGTCACCATGTGTGGCAACAATGATGCATCCAGAGGGCATATTATACTAAATGAAGCCAGAAGAACAAAGACAAATACTGTATGATTTCACTTATATGTGGAACCTAAAAAACAAAACAAATGAACAACCAAAACTAAACAGAAACAGAATGGGAACTCCTTGGCAGTCCAATGGTAAGGACTTGGCACTTTCACTGCAGTGGCCCAAGTTCAATTCCTGGTCAGGGAACTAAGATCCTGTAAACCGTGCATTGTGGCCAAAAAAAAAACAAACAAAAACAAAAACCCAGAAACAGACCCATAGATACGGAGAACAAACAGGTGGTTGCCAGAGGGGAGAGTGGTGGTGAGGGGAAGAAAGAAACAGGTGAGGCAGATTAAGGGGTACAAACTTTGTTACCAAATAAATGAGCCACAGGTATGTAATATATCCTACCCTATGGGGAATATAGTCAATAATGGTATAGTATCTTTGTGTGGTGACAGAGGACAACTAGACTTATCATGGTTATCATTCTGAAATTCAGAAATATGGAATCACTATGTTTTGTACCAGGAACTGACACAGTGTTGTAGGTCAACTATACTTCAAAAACAAACTCATAGAAAAAAATGATCAGATTTGTGATTACCAGAGGTGGGGAGGTTGTGGGGACTGATGAAGGTACAAGCTTCCAGTTAGAAGATAAATAAGTACTAGGGATGTAATGTGCAACATGATAAATACAATTAACACCACTGTATGTTATATATGAAAGTTAAGGAAGTACACCCTAAAAGTTCTCATCACAAGGAAAAAAAATTTTTTTAATTTCTTTAATTTTGTATCTATTTCAATATATGAGATGATGGATGTTCACTAAACTTAATGTGGTAATCATTTCATGACATATGTAAGTCAAATCATTATGCTGTACACCTTAAACTTATACAATGTTGTATGTCAATTGTATCTCAATAAAAATGGAGGGCAGGAAGGGAGGGAGAGAGGGAGGGAGGGAGGGAAGGAGGAATTGAACTCCTCAACCTCAGTGTTCCTTGGCTAAGATACAAACCAACAGCATGAGTAGCATGCACCTGGGCCCGTTATCTCATCAGCGATGGAAGACTTGGAGATAAAGAGGAACCAACACAACAAATATGCCATGTTCATACTGCTTGCTATGCTGTGAGTAATAAAGTCCTTTTCCTCTGACCCAGGAGTCTTGCATCTTCTGTCAACATGCATGAACCAATACAAAGCTAACTTGTTAGCTTACAAAAAGGATAGAATCCTAGACCCTTCACAGACATTGACAATCAATTTATAAAAATTAACTATATGTTTGTTTTTTTTTTTTTTTTTTTTTGCCCACATCACGCAGCTTGTGGGATCTTAGTTCCCTGACCAGAAATTGAACCTATGCCTTCTGCAGTGGAAGTGTGGAGTCCTAACCACTGGACTGCCAGGGAAGTTCTTGTATGTATTTTTATATATCAGCAATAAGCAATCATGAAATGAAAAAATTTTTAATCCATTTATAATAGAATAAAAAATGTCAAAGAATAAATCTAATAAAAGATGTACAAGACCTCTACAAAGAAAATTACATGAAATTAATGAAAGAAAACTGCAGAAAATGCAGTAATATCACTTTCATAGATGGAAAGGCTTAATGTAAACATGCAACAGAGCCCAAACTGACATACAGTTTTAAAGCAATCCCGATCAAAATCCTAGCAGGTTAATGGGAGCGGGGGCATGTGAAAACTGACTAGCTGATTCTAAAATTTACATGGAAATGAGATGGGACAAAAGAACCAAAAAATCCTGAAAAACAAAGAGTTTAAAACTCTTTCGTTCTGCAAATAAACTAACTGCTTAAACAACACTTCTCAAGATTATATCCTCAACTACTAGTCCTCCAATGTGGATGGCGCAGCAGAGTCAAAAGCACTCATTTAAGAACTTATGTAGTATCTGATTAGAAACAAAAATGCTTGCTTTCATATAAACATATAGACATAACAAAAGACTAACAAGTTCTGATCAAAAGCACTCATATTTGATTTAAAAAACCAAAAATGTCACACACAAAAACCAAACAGCGACCTAGTAGAGAGATCTTTTTAAACTCAAATTTAAGTGTTTTCAGAAAAATATTTGAAACAAATTTTAGAACTGAGGCTTATTAAAGCCAGTTTTACACAGTTTACTGGAAGTAGTTTCAGGCTGTTGGATACATATGTACCATACCCTGAGTATAAGATCAGAAGGTACCATTTTTCAGATATATTATAGCACTGGGAATTTTCCATTTCAACAAATGATTATCATATTGAACAAGGTCAAAAGGGTAATGGACTATTCATATTAGATGCATTTGAATTAAAAGCTTTAGTAAATAATCTCTGACTTAGCATTTTAGATTCTCCTGAAGACATTCAATGGGCCTCTCTGAAGTATTAGAGAGACTATCAGAAATAATGGAGCAGTAATACCAAAATTGAAATTGAGCTTTATATAGCTGAAGGATTAATAGCTGAAAGAGTGCATGGTCAAAAACAGCAATCCTTCTCTTAAGAGAGAGTTTTATTTTCACAGTAGTCTTTCTTTAGAGGAATTTCATTTCCAGAAGTAACAGACCGTTTTAGTTCCAAATCCCTTCTCCTCACACCAGTCTACTCCAAACTGAGCAGGCTGTGGCTCCTGATTATATTCAAACAGTCCCCTAACCAAAGATGAAGAGGCCATACCTGAACACCTTCCCTTGCTTCTGGGTACCCTAACTATCCAAGGTGTAGCTGTCTTTAATACATGACAAAGCTAAAACCTCCAATTCAGACACTAATCACCCCAGGAGAGAAGACAGCATCTCTCCCAAAGGCCTCTCACTGTTGTGGCCTCCCCCGTTGCGGAGCACAGGCTCCGGATGCGCAGGCTCAGCGGCCATGGCTCACGGGCCCAGCCGCTCCGCGGCATGTGGGATCTTCCCAGACCGGGGCACGAACCTGTGTCCCCTGCATCGGCAGGCGGACTCTCAACCACTGCGCCACCAGGGAAGCCCCTCTCCAGTATACTTTTTAAAGGTGACATTTCTATATATATATAATCATCACTATTCAGTAACTTAACACATATATAAATGCTGTTAGAGGGCAGACAGGTCTACGGTATTTTAAGTAACTCCAAACACACTATGTATCAAATTCCTGAAGCAGTAAAATTAACATGAGCTCATGTTCCTGGAAAGAATTAGTAACACCTTATAAGTGAAAAAGCATATTTCACTTAATTTTTTTCTTGACATTTTGAAAGCAGACCAAACTTTAACAAAACTTTTTTCAGAAGATAAAAATAATGCTTGTGCAGTTGCTTCATGCTGCAGTATTTATATTTTAGGGAAAAGGCGGAGACTTCACTTAGCTACAGTCCTCCAAAAAAGCAACAGAAAAGTTGATTTTAATCATTTTTCTGGCATTATTCCATCTTACCTTGGATTGGAATTCCAAAAAGCTCGTCTCTGAACATTGTTTCCTGTCTGAAAATTAGAAACCAGAACTACAAACTTCTAAGTTCTTCCACCTTACACAGAAATCAATGAACTAGCGTTAACACTGGACTGAATTTCAAAGTTCTATTCTCTGTCCCTATCTGGCTAAAAGGTATACCTGTATCAAGAGAGTTTCTATCGATTTCCAACTAGAAGTATCAGTTTTGCTGCCAGAGCTCTTTATTTTTGTACATAAAAGGAAGTGGGTTCTGATACTATCTCAGTGTTCTTCCTGTCTTACAATGCATTTGAAATAAAGTGATGTCAGATTGAGAGTAAAAGCCCTAAATAAGACAAAGGAATAGGCACATTTAGTTTGTTTTGCCTTTATTAATAACTGCAACTGACTTAGAACTGTTGTGCAGCATGCTGCTACTATCATTAACTACAAGTTTTCCATTTTAACTTGCACTGGACTACAAAAACATTGATAACTATATAATATAAACCTAAAATTTTACATTTCTATGCCTATGTCATATGCATGACCCATGAATGAGAGGAGCACGTCCTATGAGAGACTAAATCATTCTTCATTATTGCTAGCTCAGTATTTATCCATTTCTGAAGACTCTCAGAGCTGCTAGAGTAGTTAGCAGGTCCATGTGCCATCATGTGCACCTCTCATCTCCACCTTCCAAACACCACATAAAGGCCATTCTATACTCAGTTTAATAGGCTACAATCAGAAAAGATCTTTATTGAACATCTCATCTTAACGTAAACTGAGGCTAAGTAATATTGTGACAATTTCTAGAAGAAGAATGAATCAGAGGCAGTTCAAAAATAATTTATGGGGACCACAATTTTGAATTTGCTATTACCTTGCTGTTAATATCTTCTATTATTATGCCGAGTGTGGGGCAAGGTTATGCTATTTTAATCTACCCAGTGTCTACGGACAATGGGGTTCTATTGTTATTATTTTTTTTCTTTTTTTATTAGTTTCTGCTTTATAACAAAGTGAATCAGTCATACATATACATCTGTTCCCACATCCCTTCCCTCATGCATCTATTGTTATTTTAAATCCTCCTGTATCACAATACATTTACCTTAGAGAGAGCCTTTTACAACCACTAACAACCACTACTTCAAACAGCCACTGCAGTTATAAAGCAGAAACTGACACACCATTGTAAAGCAATTATACTCCAATAAAGATGTTAGAAAAACAAAAACAGCCACTGCAGCATATGAGCTACTGAAAAGCAGAGACTTCCACAACCAATATTTTGTTCCCAGTTTACTAGTCTGACCTCCTTTAGTATTGATTTCCCTGTTTCCAGCCACATCCAGAAATTATGAATCTAGCTGTCTCTCTTGCCTGATGACTTGGCTTGGTTCCTAATCCTAGGTCAACAATTCCCAAACTTAAAAAGAAAAATTTAAACTGGGGAGAAGAAGAGGAGAGACAGAGCCCTTAATACTTCTGGCTCCATCCTTCCACAAAAAAAAAGGTCTTTAGTAGACTCTGAGAAACGTAAAGTCCTAGACACATCTCCTTTCACTACTGACAGGGATTACTTTAAAAAACACATATCAAGAATATTGGTCACAGGTCCCAACCTTGCCTTGCCTTTATTCCATTTGTTCCTAACACATGATGTCTGAGCTGCTCTCTAAGTGTTGTGATCTTAAAGCTAGGATCCTCTGGTTTCAAAATTTGCCCAACTTGCAAATGTAGCTGTATGAGAGCACAGATAATGCCATCAATTATCTAAATTTTCTCCAGGAGTAGCACACACATTAACACAGAAATGATAATAAAGCAGATGATTTTTCTGTTATAGTTCAAAATCAATAGTTCTAGAGGTACTTAAAATTAATGAGTCAAGTATTCCAACAAGCATCACTCTAACTTCTAGATCCAAAGGCAACTCACCTATGACTCAAACGTAAGAGGTCATCCAAGCTAGGGAAACTCCTGGATGTCTATTTTGCACTGGAATATCACTATATCAGTCCTTATAAAGGAACCAGCATGAACTGGCTTAAAATCTGCCCTGCCATGTATGGCTAAATTTATCAATATTGGGGTAAAAACAATTTGCCCTCTTCAAAAAGACTCTTGATAAGAAGTTACAGATAATTAGAAGAAGAGGTAATAAAATGTATCCTTAAGTGTTAAATTCATCCCAGGGAAGCTGTGGCAACAAAGATATTATTCCCTAAAGCAAGTTTTTGGGTAAGCTATGAAGCAGAAACCAAGCAGGAGATGAGAGCAAAGACCAGCAGACTAAATTTAGTCTTTGCTAGAAGAAATGAAAAGCATTATTTTCCTAGTAAGGAGAGAGTTCTTAGAGCAATTAAGTCCTCAAATTTTAAAAGAGAGCATTAGAGAGGTAAATAAAATAAGAGCATCCTAGAAAAGGTTAGGGGCAGCCAAGAGCTAAAAATAAACCCAGGTAAAACCCAGAGCCATGTCATCCAATGTGATGGCCACTAGCCACATGTAGCTATTTAAATTTTAGTTAAAATAAAATTACAAATTCAGTTCCTCTGTCACACTAGCTATATTTCAAGTGCTCAAAAGACACATGTAGCTAGTGGCTACTTTGTTGAGTTGGACAGCATGGATGCAGAACACTTCCATCGCTGCAGGAAATTCCACGGGACAGTACTGATCTAACTGGTAAGGGAAAGAGACTAACTGACGTGGGGTCTAGAAAAAGAGGAACTATTAACAAGGGCATTTGTCCTACAGCATTCAGTACTTTATGGAGGGATCAGGTGGATTTACCTTTCCTTTTCCACCTGCTCTTTTTTCCCTCCTTGTTGCTGCCACCATCACTGCTGCTGCTGCTGTTCTCAGAACTCTGGGAATCTGACTGACCATCACTGCTTTCTTCTGAACCTTCTGATAGCTCTTTCACCCCATCCGGCACATCTTTCTGAAAATGTAGGCATCCAATTAGGATTAATCATTACCATTTCAGCAAATAGGAATTAAATTTCTGATATGCACTGTTGTGACTTTTCATTGTGCTGATTAATTTTTAGTATTATAAGATTCAGTAGCAGAACCAGCAATAATTTCTGAATTCCTGTCATCTCTCTTCTTTGGGTCAAATTAGTTAATGCTTCCATCCATACTCAAAGATAAAAAATATACATGACAATCTTATGCAGGCACAACACAGAGGCTTAAATTAGACAAAAAACTTGGTATATATAAATCCAGGTAAATGATGAAATGTTCAGGATAAAATCTATATACAATTTTTCAAAATGTACGTACACCCGTCATCCATGTAATATATATATATATATATTTGTGTGTATGTAAGTACCAGTATGTATTGTAAATTCAGTTAAGAGTCTGGATAGCAAGTGATAGTGCATTATTTGAATCTAACTGGTTCCAAAAATTGGTTAGTAAGTAGCAAGAGTCAAACACAAAAGGAATGGTTTAAAAAAAAAAAAAAATCACATGAATCTTTGGCTTCTGCACTGGACAGTGAGAATGCTAATCAGAAAGGACACCTGTGTCAGCCACGGTATGTGAGAGATATAACAGGGTAGTTGTAAGATCAAGAACTAGGAAATTAAGACTTTGGGGGTTTGAATTCTGGCTTTATCTTCTCCTAATTATGCAGCCTTGGTCAAAGTCTTAAACTCTCATGCCTCAGTTTCCCTATCTATAAGATGGGGTGACAGTTCCTACCTTAAAAGATCATTCTGAAATTAAATGAGTTAATAAATATAAAATGCTTAGAACAAAGCATGGTATATGATAAGAGCTCAATAAATATTAGCCACTATGTATTTATGTAGTATGTAAAATATATACATATAAATAAACACATTAGTGAATGTTATTTCTGAGTTATAAAACTATGGATGATTCTTTTTTCTTCTCAATATATTTTTTGTTTTCCCACATAATTTATTTTTATAATCAGATAAAAAGTAATTCTGACACATGACCCTCCCACCTATAACTAGTACTCACAACATTACAGTCAAGATAGTAACCTCTGATCTAATAAGGAACTGTTTTTTTCCACTTATGTTTATATCTAGGGCCATTTCACATGTTATACACTTTCTTAAAATACATATCCTTTCCTTCAAAATACAGGAAACTTTTATAGAGTTAGTTGCAAACAAGACCTCTTGATCTGTAAGTTCAACATGTACTTTAAATACAAATATAACTGTCTTCTTCTTTTTTTTTTTTTTCCGGTACGTGGGCCTCTCACTGCTGTGGCCTCTCCTGTTGTGGAGCACAAGCTCTGGATGCGCAGGCCCAGCGGCCATGGCTCACGGGCCCAGCCGCTCCGCGGCATGTGGGATCCTCCCAGACCGGGGCACGAACCCGTGTCCCCTGCATCGGCAGGCGGACTCTCAATCACTGCGCCACCAGGGAAGCCCCCCCTAACTGTCTTCTTAAACTTGTGTTCCCTCCAGGATCAACTCATGCCCCAAATCTTAGAATCACTGCACTCCTTCTTTTACCCACTCCAAATAGTTTACGTTTTATTTCTCTAATGTTCCTTGTCTCCATCTGTTTCACCACTCTCACAGTTTAGGCCAATTATCTCTTCCAAACAATCATAACCATCCTTTTGACAAATTTTCTTGCTTAACTCTTAAGTGTATCCTACTTGAATTATCTTCCTAAACATGATTTGATCATGCTGTTCTCCAAAAAAACCTCTGCCGTTTCCTCAATACATACCTACCCTCCCTCCTTCTCTCTCTTAACCGCTCAGTCAGGTTTTCAAAAGCCTCCAAAGTTTGTTCTTCACCTAACATTTACCCCATCCTGACCCCTTACCACACTAGCCCACACACAGATTATGGTCTAACCACTCCAGTTTACTTTCAAATCCATTCTGAATCATTTTATCTGTGCCTTTGCTTAAGCTATTCCCTTGTCCTGGAAGGCCCTTCCTTCCATTATTTATCTGCCAAAGTTCAACTCAAATTTTACAACTTTAAAACAACAGAAAAACAAACTAAAACTTCCAGATCCCTTTATTCAAGGTTAATCTTTATTTCTCTATGCTCTCACAGTACTTTACAGCACAGTATGTTTTGTGAGCAGGCAATTATTTCAGTAACTATGTGAGCTTCAAGAGATCAGGGACCATAGTTTGTCCTCCTTTATAGCCTCTACAGTGTCAGGTATAGAGTAGGCATTTAATAAATGTTATTAACAATATAGAAGGTCTAGAACAACTAAAACCTAAAAGAAACACAGAAAGCTCTATGTGGGACTAGATCCCTGTAACCCTGTGAAATTCAACAAGGTGTTTTAAAAGGAGGTATTATGGGTAAGTTAGATCTTTTTAATGTTAGTGGGCTACACACAACCAGTAAGCACAGTGATGACTACAGCCAAAACTAAAAAGGCAAGAGGGGTCAGAGTCCCACATACACATGGACACAGTCATTGCACGCCAAGCATTAATTCTCCTCCTGCTGATAAGTTTCCTTTGGGAAACAACCCTTGCCTCAATTCATCTGGCTTGAGAGGGCTTAACCACACCTTCACATCAAGGGTGATCATGAACTTAAGAGTGGCCAATCAGAAGACTCCATATGTTTGGCAATGGCGATCATTCTGGTATAGGCACATGGGCCAAGCCAAACCAATTAAGCTACATCAGAACTAACTAAAGGGCTCCTGCTTCAGTTCCTGAGACTCCTTCTCTCCAGACTTACAGGTTGCAGAGTGGGGGTTGGGAGTGCAGTCATGTATGATGAGGAGAGGGCCTGCCTGAGAATGAAGCCAAAAGAAAGCGGAGAGACCCACCCCTGATGACAATCATTTGAGCTCCTGAATTCAGGCTGAGTTTCCCTAGAATTTTCAGTTATGTGAACTAACAACTGTTTCACTCAAGCTCATTTGAGTTGGTTTTTCTGTTTGTAACTGAAAGGACACTGATAAGTCAAGGTCCCTTTTTAGTGCAGAAATTAGAACTTAGCAAGCCTGTTATGGTAAAAGAACACGGGAATTCAGTCAGATATGGATTCATATTCTGGTTCTGATACTATCTGGCCAACACTGAGCAAGAAAATCCAATCTTATGAACTTCGGCTTTCTCTATCATAATAAAGGAATAATAACCACAACTCTGAATTGTAATGGAGAATTAAATCAGAAAGTAATAAAAAGCATCAAGGCTGTATACTCCACAGTAATACTATTATTTAAATATGTGACACCCTTTAAAAGTCACTGGAAGTCATTTTCATTTCATCCTTTCAAAATAATACTATGGCAAAGAATGAAAAAAAAATACTATGGCAAAGAATGAAAAATGAAGTTACTTCTCCAATCTACCTACAGATGGTTACAGATTAATTTAAAAAAAAATGTATTGGATACAGGATTGAAAATTTTACCTCTTCCTGAAAGTAAGCTCTTCAAGAACAGAATTCTGTCTCTATGATGCAAGTATTATTTATTACATGTGGTTACTTCCTGTTTTCACTTTTAAAATGACTCCCTAACAAAAATATTTACCTTCAAAGTATACACTCCCATTCTACCTGGAACCTTATAGAAGATGCCCTCTTCACCTCGGGAGTTTGTGTGGAGCATTGCATTCAGGCATGCAAGAGGGGAAGTTCCACTGCCAAAAAAAAAAAAAAGAGAGAGAGAGAGAGAGAACACAACGATTAGTTTCTGTCTCTGAATATCCTATGTAACACTGAATTAAGATAAAATTAACAAATCAACACTTATTTGACATAAACACATTTTATAAACTATAAAAAGTCTATAAATCTAGAAAGGCTGCCATGGAGAAAATGGATGTAAAATTCCTTCCCAGTTATCTAAAGAAAAAATAATTCTATAATTTTCTTAATCTCAATTCAGCATCTAACATTTCAGTCAAGACAAATTTCTCTCACAGAAGTATCACAAATATATTCTCTAAAGATTCTATTTCACTTACAATTTTATTTGTTAATACACCTCAATAAAGCTGAAAAAAAATTTTTTAAATCTATTTCATTTAGCACAAGCCTTAAACGTCCAGAAGTAAAACAGGGAAGAAAAAGAAAACACACAGAGAAATAAACAATATTAATCTCCCTGCATACGGCTGCACCAGACTGAATCTGAGTTATGGAACGAACACATTTCCATGCTCTCTTTTTTTAATTGAGATATAATTGACATATAACATTGTATTTGTGTCAGGTGTAAAATATAATGATTCCATAGTTATCTATATTACGATGGTCTCTTGTATTTAGACCTATCATGAGATCACTTAAAAAGACATAAAGCAGGCTTTGGAATATTCATCTTCTATGTAGGAACCTGGTTAAAAGTTTACTAATTCTAATATACATTTATCATATTTTCTAGAGTTTTAGGTATATAATAAATTACCTGTAGAAAATATACATATATCATTTTCCTTTCTAATTGTAATCAATTTCATTTTCCTATAGTAATATAAATGGAGATGTGTGGCATCTTTAAATTTAAACAAAAAAACAACTGACAATATCTGAGGGATAAAAAAACTTATTTGCACATTTCCATATCTCCCTTCTCAGTTCTCTGCTGGTACTACTCAATAACCCAAAGAAGCCTACTGGAAGAGGCTGCTAGATATCTTGGGTATCTAAAGATAAGAGTTCTCTGTGGGAGAGAGCAGGACCACTGTCCTTTGGTACTGTGAAGGTGCCGAGGGTCAAAAACTGAAAAGATGGGGACTTCCCTGGTGGCGCAGTGGTTAAGAATCCGCCTGCCTTGCAGGGGACACAGGTTCGAGCCCTGGTCCGGGAAGATCCCACATGCCGTGAAGCAACTAAGCCCATGCACCACAACTACTGAGCCTGCACTCTAGAGCCTGCGAGCCACAACTACTGAGCCTGCGTGCCACAACTACTGAAGCCCACACACCTAGAGCCTGTGCTCCACACTTGCCACAGCTAGAAAAAGCCCGCTAATAGCAACGAAGACCCAACGCAGCCATAAATAAGTAAATAAATAAATAAAATAAAATAAACTGAAAAGATGGAGGACAACAAAGAAAACAAACCACTTTCTTTTGTTAAAGAAAATGATGAGGAGATGATGAGGAGACTTCCCTGGTGGCACAGTGGTTAAGACTCCACACTCCCAATGCAGGGGGCCTGGGTTCAATCCCTGGTCAGGGAACTAGATCCCACGTGCATGCCGTAACTAAGAGTTTGCATGCCACAACTAAGGAGCCTGTGAGCCGCAACTAAGGAGCTTGCCTGATGCAACTAAGACCTGGGCCAATCAAATAAGTAAATAAATAAAATATTTTTTTTAAAAAAAGAGGGACTTCCCTGGTGGCGCAGTGGTTAAGAATCTGCTTGCCAATGCAGGGGACATGGGTTCGAGCCCTGGTCTGGGAAGATCCCACATGCCACGGAGAAACTAAGCCCTGTGCCACAACTACTGAGCCTGCACTCTAGAGCCCGCAAGCCACAACTACTGAAGCCTGCTCGCCTAGAGCCCATGCTCTGCAACAAGAAAAGCCACCGCAATGAGAAGCCTGCGCCCCACAACGAAGAATACACCCCTCTCGCCACAACTAGAGAGAGCCCACGCACAGCAACGAAGACCCAACGCAGGCAAAAATAAAAATTAATTAATTAATCAATTAATTAAAAAGAAAAAGAAAAACACTGAGTATCTCCAGGCTGATTTTCAGTTATGTTTATCTAATTTAGATATTTCCATGTTAAAAATACAAATAATGCAATTCTAGTCAATATCCCCAAGTTTGTATCAAATAAACATAAAAATTGCCAAGAAATTTCTGGGAAATAAATGATGAGAGACTTGCTTCAGAAGATATTAAAATGTACTCTAAGCACATTATTAGAATATTAGTGAATAATGAATAATTATTGAATTGAATAATTATTGAATAATAATAATTGAATTAGAGTTTTATTGAAGCAATGTGTTTCTGGGACAGGATAAATAGGCAAATGTTCACTCTTACAGACCGCTGGTGGAACAAAATAGAAAATATAGAAACAGATCACAATAAATGTAAAAGGTACTATTTCCGTGCAGCAGGAAGAAGACTGAGTTATGACACGGTCACCTGTGGTGAGAATCTTTCTCTTCCCCTGAGCAGTATGAGAAAATAATACCTAAGACTTTCAGTCATATGACCATGAGGGGAGTATCTGGAATTTGGGTGGAGCAACACAAAGGACAGAGAAAGGAAGGGCTAGGATTATAGAGAAAATTCAACACCCAAAAAGGCAGAGCTAAGAAAAGAGGAAAACAACAACATTTTTTTTAGCAATATTAGTTATGCCACTGTATCCAGCCTTGCCTTAAGCCAGTCCCACCTTTGGAATTTTGTTGAGGTTTTAAGTCACAAGCAACCGAGAGAGTCCTAAATAAAATAGTTTATTTAATAATTAATTAAATAATTATTTAATTCTCACAGCTTATATAAAGACATATTCCAAATGGATTAAAGGCCAAAATATAAAAAGTATAAGGAAAACAGTATAACCTACAGGATAGAGCAACCTTTCTACATGAGAGAAAAACCCCCAAAACACAAAAGAAAACCTTAATAACTAAATAAAAATAAAAATTTCTGTACAGGAAAAACAATAATCAACAAAACTATACCAAGCATACCTAAAAGAGCTTTCTAGGAGAATACAAACAACCAATTAGAAAAAATGGATAAAGGATATGAAAATGCAATATAAATGGCCAACAGAATACATGAAAAGCTGCCCAAACTTTACAGTGGTTAAAAGAAAACAAATGAAACCAAGACACCATTGGTCAGACTCGGAAAAATCAAATATATTCAGGTCTTTGTTAGCAGTACTGGACTAAGGTCAGTTTCCTGGTTTTGATATTGTACTGTAGTTATATAAGACATTACCACTGGAGGAAGCGGGGTGAGGTATCCATGGGACTATTTTTATAATTTCCCGTGAGTTTATAATTACTTTTTAAAAATGAATTGATAAAATCCATTGCTGGTAATGTTATGGGGAAATGAGCACTCTTATATAGACTGTTAGTGGGACTGAAAACTGCTACCCACCCCGCCATTTCTCAATTCTGCCTTAAGAAAGTAACATGCAAATATCCACTAAAATTAAAAATATTAGGGGCCACTGATGCAACAATCCCACTTCAATCTATCCTACAAAAATAAGGCCACAAAGACTTATGGACATCTATGCAAGGATTGACTCCAGCATTGTTAAAAGCGTCAAAACACTAAAAATGAACTCAAAGTCAATAAGAGGATGGTTCACCATATGTTACTAAGGTAACCAACAGGATATGAATCAATAACAGCAACATTAACAGCAAAAGGAGTGCTAAATTCCAGGAAGCATCCTGGTTAGCCCTCACAACAATCCTTTGAGGTAAGCAAAATTATGACACCATTTTTACAAATGAACAAATGAATGTATTGAGGTGTTAAGTAAGCTGTTCAAGATCACACAGTGATTAGTCAGTGGTGAAGCCAACATTCCAGTAAGAAGAAAGAAAAGAGAAGCAGAACAGGAAAGAGACTGTTTAAAAAGAACATATAATCAAGTGAAAAGAAAACATGCTATAATCTGTAGTTCAATAACCTATCTGGGTAGCTTTGCCCCAGTTTTTGGTATTCAATTTCAATATTAAGTACCAACTCTGTTTAGTACTGTTTACTAAGTACACAATAAACTAGGGTCTGTGGGGCCAAGGAGGAAAGCTTTCTTAGTTCAAAGTCTAATGGGAAAGACAGACAAGGGAATAAACTGCCACAAGCACCTGTAACCGGTGCTACCAATACAGACATAAGTCCACAATCCCTGACCCCAAACACTTAAGGCCAAATGTTTCAGACATAAAAATCTGTTTGGATTTTAGAAAGGCAACATGATATGCCATATACTATGTAATATCACCACAGAGATTAGGGGCAGCAATCCCATAACCAAACACAGTGAAACATATGAATATTCACACTAAGTGGGAAAAACAAAGACTACATATAGTTTCATGTCAGTTTCAAGAGAAGGTGTTGTTGACAAATGAGGTTTGGTACCAAAAGACTAAAAAACTTTTTCAAGCATTTTGGATTTTGGAATTATAGAATCGAGAACACAGGCTGGTATATATAAAGTACTTTAGGTCAGAGAGAAAGAAACAATCTCTTCTAGGGCTTAGTACCTAGAACCAAAAACAAAACCAAACAAACAAAAAGCCAAAAAAACAAACAAAAAAATCCCAACTCAACCAAACCAAAACAAAAAAACACTCCTTACAGTAAAGCCCATAAAAATGAAAGCAAATGGCACACATGTACATCTGGTGAAAAGATGTGGTAACAGAGATACAGACACCATCATATTTTCCTTGCAAATCCGATGTAATTTTCCTTTGAAGGAAATAAAGTTTCGAAAAACCCACAAGATACACAGAACACTATACTGTTTAAAACAATAATATAGATTTGATTTCAAGAAAACATAAAAAACCAGAGAATCCTTGCAGAGTTCATTTTTATGAATAATGAAGCAATGGCAGAGAAGTAAAATAGGCTACACTGCCCATGATGGCAGGAATATACCTTCAAGGGAAGTAACTCCAGAATGATATAATTAAATAAAAATAACTGAATAACTTGAAGGAATAGGCATCACCTTCATGAGTGATAAAACACTGGTACTAAGGAGATCATACTGACGTAAAGCCAAGTAAATATAATATGGGCTTAAGTCCTGACACCTGAAGCAGCTGAAGCAAGAACACCTCAAAATATTACATAATTATCATGAGATAATTTAGCTTTTAATTTTTTTGTACATGCTCAGGAGACTGGCGTTGGGGCAGGGGTTGGGGGCGGCTCTCAAGGAAAGGAACAAATGCAGTGCTGTAATTTTATGCTGATCTACCCCACGACGGAAACATACACAAGGCCCAAGAACAAAAATGACTTCAGTCATGCTGTCAACAGCCTTATTTAATTCTCTCTGCAGTAAAAGTGGTTCCTTAGCAGTAGCCAGCAGGGCTGAAAGACCTGAGGCCTATAATCACACTGCTCAGAGGAAACAACATAGTAACTCATGAAAAGAGACATCACTGTGTGGCCAAAAGAGCCAGATTTATGTATTCATACGAATGTGAATTTATATCTGAGTGTGGCCATGGGCAAGTCACTGTAAACACCCTTAATTTTCTCATCTGTGAAACTGAGGAAATACCATCTAATCTGTAATTTGTGCAGAATCTCAATTCATATATAAAGTGTATGCCACAGAGAAGTGATTCAGTAACTGTGGTAGTTACCTTAACAAATTGTTCCCCCATTCCAGTTTCATCATGTTCCAGCGTTCCCTACCTATCTCAAGTGACAGTAACTTCACTCACCCCCATCAATTCTCCACTCTGAAGCCAGAGTGACCTTTTAAAAACAAGTATGGGGGACTTCCCTGGTGGTGCAGTGGATGAGACTCTGTGCTTCCAATGCAGGGGGCCCAGGTTCAATCCCTGGTCAGGGAACTAGATCCCACATGCATGCTGCAACTAAGAGTTTGCATGCCACAACTAAGGAGTCCTGGAGCCACAAATAAGAAGCCCGCCTGCCATAACTAAGGAGCCCATGTGCTGCAACTAAGGAGCCCGCCTGACACAACTAAGACACAGTGTAACCAAATAAATAAATAAATATTTAAAAAAAAACAAGTATGGGACACTTCCCTGGTGGCGTAGTGGTTAAGAATCTGCCTGCCAATGCAGGGGACACAGGTTCGATCCCTGGTCTGGGAAGATCCCACATGCCGCGGAGCAATTAAGCCTGTGAGCCACAACTACTGAGCCCGTGTGCTGCAACTACTGAGGCCTGTGCACTCTAGGGCCCACGTGCCACAACTACTGAAGCCCACGCGCCCTAGAGCCCACATGGCACAACTATTGAGCCCACGCACTCTAGGGCCTGCGTGCTGCAACTACTGAGCCCGCGCACCTAGAGCCTGTGCTCCACAACAAGAGAAACCACTGCAATGAGAAGCCCGCACACAGCAACGAAGAGTAGCCCCTGCTCACCGCAGCTAGAGAAAGCCCGCGCACAGCAACCAAACCAGCCAAAAGAAAAAATAATAATAATAAGTAAATAAAAACAAGTATGATCGTGCCACCTCTGCCCAACTTAAAATTCATCCATGATATCACAATGTTCTTAGAATAAAGTCCAGAATTATCAAAGTGACCTGACCCCCCCCCCACCCTCTCCACTCTGGCCTACTCTAGCCTTCTTTCCATTTTGTAACTTACAATTCTCCTGACTTCTTGGCCTTTGTACTAATTAATGCTTCTGCTTGTAATGACAACCCTCACCTTTTCTCCTAGCAAACTCCAATTAATTCGCTCTTCAGATTTCAGCCTTAATGTACCCTGTTTAAGGAAGCCATGCCAATGTTGTATAGAATCCAATACCTTTCCTAAATACATATCATTTATAACTACATATATTGTAATGAAAAAGTTTTAATTTAACATGTGACTCCATTGCGGGCCAGCCAGATTCAACAGCATGTGATTTCACTGAAGCTCTGGGAAGCAGATTCTCTCTTCTCTCCTATATTCAAACCCGAAAGCATATAGGCTCCAGGACCTACAAACAATAATTCTGCAACTATGATGGATGAGCCTGATGAAAATGGAACAAAAATGAAGGAAGCAGAGCTGAGATACTGATCAAACTGCCAGAGTACCTGGATCAAGTTTTGCCAGGTTTTTTTCACTTACATCACACGATTAATTTCCTTTGATGTTTAAGCCAGTTTACATTGCATTTCCTGTTATTTACAACTGAAAATACCTTAACTGACAAAGCATCTAGGTCGAAAGCATTCATATTGACAGAGATATGAAAAGGATGCAGAAGAAAAGTGTAGGATATTCAAAGGTGACAACTCTCTCCTACCAATGAGAAAATATTATGTTTATGAATCCACAGTGTATACTGAATGATGTAAGAAAAGGCAAAGTGCTACTAAACCTGTACAGACGAACTCAAGTACCCAAGATGCTCAGAAATATTTATCTCAACTTTTTTCTAAATCTTAAACTTCAAAGACTAAGAAAGAATCAAGCTGAGATCTAGGCATGAAAAGCAAAAGTGGCAGAATGAATTACTGTTTTTAATTCATCATTCACTCCCTCTATCATGCCACCTTACAGTAAAGAAAATATATTTATTTCCCTGCCCCACTGATGTTGGGCTTGGCCATAAGACTTGATCAATGAAATGATAACAGAAATGACAGAAACAGCGACTAACATGTGCTTGCATAGTCTGACTTACTCCTGACTGCCACAAGATCAGGCCACTGATTCCAGGAGAACAGAGAACCCACAGCCTAGAGCCAAACCTAGGCAACAATAACTGAGCCCCAGCTCCTCTAAAGACATGAAGAAGAAAAGGGACTATTCGTTGTTATAAACTACTGAAATTAAGACTTATGCAGCAAAAACTGATTGATAAGCCCTGTATAATGCAAGGAACATGTGCCTTCTTAGCAATACTCAATACCAGACAGTAAAAAATTCATATCCAACCAAGATGTCATTCAAACAAAGAAGCAACAGAAAGATATTAAGCCCATGAGAACTCTCAGGGAAAAGACCACCCATAAACTTAAATCTAGCCAATAAAGAAATAAAAAAATTCAGGAATGGAGAAATGTTTAGAGAAAAAAAAAGTAAACAGCTGCAATTATAGTGATATAAGAGAAAAGCAAATGCTTTCTATTTTTTCAACTTTCATTTTATTTTATTTTTAAATGTTGAGCCTTCTTTTAATTAATTAATTAATTAATTAATTAATTTTATTTTTGCTGTGTTGGGTCTTCGTTTCTGTGCGAGGGCTTTCTCTATTTGTGGCAAGCGGGGGCCACTCTTCATCGCGGTGCGCCGGCCGCTCACTATCGTGGCCTCTCTTGTCGCGGAGCACAGGCTCCAGACGCGCAGGCTCAGTAGTTGTGGCTCACGGGCCTAGTTGCTCCACGGCATGTGGGATCCTCCCAGACCAGGGCTCGAACCCGTGTCCCCTGCATTAGCAGGCAGATTCTCAACCCCTGCGCCACCAGGGAAGCCCTCAACTTTCATTTTAAAAATGACAACACACCTTCAGGATTTTTCTAATTTCTTTTCCCTCAACTTCAGAGATTATTTAGGACTTAATATCCTAAATGAAGTATATTTATAATCTTAAGTGAAAAAATTAGCAATTTTCTTAGTTTCTTCAATTAAATGCAATAAACAATGGTTAGTCCTGGCTAGTGAATTTCAGGATATTTTTCTAGTGTGCACTTTTTTCATTACTGATTGACCTTTTTTTTGGTCATCAGGAGTCATTTTTACAAAAATATTAAAAAGTCCAAAATATATGAATAAATTATTAAAACAATATAACTTCTGAAACAGAGTAAGGCTCTTTTTCAAAATCACTTCCTTTTCACAGGGCATGTTATTTAAAACAAAACAAAAACTAGAACAGCAGGTTAAGGGGGCAGGGAGACTATATATAGACTGAAGTGCAAGACTTCCAAAGAGAAAAGACACAATGAATAGCAAGGTATTTGTTGACCAAGTATTGTACAAGAAGAGACACACTCAAAAAGAGAGTCAGGCACAGATGCCCACAAATGCAAAGGATAGGGATACCTATATGTAACATTTAAAGATCAAGAGACAAGCCAAAAATGAAGGAGCTGGGAGGATTCAGTGGTTTTAGAATGAGTATGTTTAGATTGTATCACCAAAACTTTTAATCATTTCAATTATAGGGTAATGAACTTTAGGGGGAAAATCAGCTATTCCCTTGAAGAATATCAACATAAAAGCAATCATGACATTTTGATAATAACACGAAAAGTTTGTTACATCAAAGTATACTTTCAAATAGAATTAAAAAGGCTTTGCAAACCTATGACACAACAGCTTACATGTTAAAATTTACCTTTAATCTAAAGTATGTTTGATAAATGATTCATTATACTACAAATCTGTTTAGGCACCCATGCTAAAGACTTCTCTTAACGGTGTTTGTGTAGGGATTAAACTGTTACTACTTAAACAATAAAATAAATGAATATAGTAGAAAATAATAACCCACAGAATAAGAGAAGAATCTATGAGTTCATACTAATATAAATAAATGAACAAATCAATGAATGGGGGAGAATTCTTTGCAGTGTAATGCC
Source organism: Mesoplodon mirus (assembly GCF_964341445.2). NCBI lineage: Eukaryota > Metazoa > Chordata > Mammalia > Artiodactyla > Ziphiidae > Mesoplodon > Mesoplodon mirus. The sequence continues at coordinate 44,772,093 of NC_138990.1, forward strand.
AACTAACAAAGAAGAAATGATGGAATTAGAAAATCACCATATGTGGCCACCACACTGCAGGCAAGTATTATCAGTGGATGCTGTGGTGGACATACTCTAAAATGACCCCCAATTATCATCACTTCCTGGTATATCCTGTGTACTCCCCACCCCTTGATGTAGGTGAAACCTGTGACTTGCTTCTAACCAATACAGAATACAGCAGAGTGGGCAGAACAGTGACTACGTTACGAGAAAGACTGCAGTATCCTTGCAAAGTGACTCTGACTCTCCCTTGCTGGCTTTAAGGAAGTATTCAGGTTGGGGAGGCCCAAGTGGCAAAGAACCCATGGCAGCCTCTAGCCAACAGCCAGCTAGGAACTGAATCACCTCATTTTGATAAACCCCAAGGATCTGAATCCTGCCAACAACCACCTAGCTTAGAAGTGGTTCCTTCTCCAATTAACCCTTCAGATAAGAACCAACACCTTGGCTGCAGCCTTGCAGAGAAGCCAGTAAAGCCATGCGCCCAGACTGCTGACACACAGAAACTGAGATAATAAACATGTGTTGTTTTAAGCTCCTAAATCTATGATAATGTTGTTAAGCAGCAACAGATAAGTAACAATGAGATGCTAAACCCAGTGGGCAAAGATACAATAAGAAACAAGATATTTACACAGTCTCAAAGTATCTACCTCCACACACAAGATGTTAATTACAAAGGGGGAAAAATTATATCTTTATAGTGGAGAACCTTGGCAGACATCACATAAAATAAGGGATCGGAGTAATCAACACCAATAATGGGATAAACTGAAATCACACACTTTTTGATATGATGTAGTGAAAATGACATATCATTTCTGTGACATTCCTGCCAAAAATGTACAACCTGAATCTAATCATGAGTAAACATCAGATATATCCAAACTGAAGGACAGTCTACAAAATAGCTGGTCTGAACTCTTCAAAAATGTCAAGCTCATGAAAGACAAAGACTAAAAGAATGTTCCCACATTAAAGGAGATTGTGAAGATACATGAAAACTAAACGTAAATGCAATGTGTGATCCTGGATTGGGACATCTGTGGAAGAATTATCAAATTTAAATAAAGCCTGTTGATTAGAAACTAATATTATATTAATATCCTGATTTTGATAGTTACACTGTTGTTATGTAAAATAATATACTTGCCTTTAGATAGTATACTCAAGTGTTTAAATGTGAATGGGGCAGCATGTCTACAATTCTCAGACATTTCAGAAACACAAACTAGATAGATAGATAAAGTATATAAAATTTTAACATTTGTGGAATCTAGGTAAAGTTATATAAAAATTCTTTGCACTGCTTTTGCAACTTTTAAGTCTAAAATTAATAACCCAAATAAATAAAAAGCTAAAAATATGCAATATATATAAGTCTATAAAAACAATATGGACCAATGAAAAAAGTATGAAGTGCTAGTAAGTGCTACAACATGGATTAACTTCAAAAGACCACATATTATGTGATTCCATTTATATGAGATGTCCAGAAATGGGCAATCTACAGAGACAGAAAGTAGATTAGAGGCTGGCAGTGGGAACTAGTATTAAGTGTATACACGTATGGAAAATCTTACTGGGGATTACAGTGAGAGTTGCACAACTCAGTAAATTTACTAAAAATCACTGAACTGTACAGTTAAGATGGGTGAAATTTATGGTATGTACGCTACACCTCAATAAAGTTTTTTAAAAAAGATGATGTGGAAAAGAAGCGAACTTGGTTTCTCATTCATTGAACATTTACAGAATAGCTACCGTGTAACTGCACAGGGGTAAGTGCTGGTGATATAAAAAAAAAAAAGTGGAAGTTTCCGTAAGCACACATTCTTACATTTTAATGCAAAAATAAATGAACTGGGACTGAGTGCAGCCAAATGATATGACTCTATTTCCTAGGGTGTGTGTGCGCGCACATGTGCACACACACACTATAGTATCATTTAATTTATGATTAATTAACATTTCCTTCCCACCAGAAAGATGAGGCAAGTTGGTACAGATTTTAAATGTTCAGTAATGTAAAAATTTTAGCCACAACTGCAAATTTGCTATCAATTCAGGAACTGAACAAAATCAGAAACTTAGGTTTAGAACTTACTAAAGATCTCTTCTAAAAATTAACTGATAACCATTCCCATAACTAATCACGCCAAATTTCTCCACTGAAAGTCTGGACATTTTCACTATTGTTTTCTTTCATTTTTAGTTTCTTTCTGGAGCTTGAGGATACAAATAAAACTGTAAGTGAAGTCTGCAAAAGGGTTCATAAACATACAAGGCCCATCAACTCTCAGTAAAAATCTTTAGCTTTCTTTATCTCGTCTACAGCTCTCCTAATTCTATAGGTCCTTCTGGCACTCTCAAAGAATTTACTCACTTGTTACACCAATTGTGTATCATCACATTGTAGGCAGAAATTTAAAAAAATTCACACTCACATTCTTCTACAATCTTCTATCACTGCTTAGATTTTAAATTTAACAGGGCAAGATAAACATTTACTACCTTCTACAAAAATTTAAAGAAGTACCTCTGCTCATCCCCTCTACCTTAGGCAAATGTCTTATTATTTCCTACTAATAAAATACAGTGGTTGTTTCTCCCACATTAGATAAAAATGTACCCTACTCAAATTACAACAAAATCCTACAACTTTATTGTGGTAAAATACAGATAACATAAAATTTACCACCTCAACCACTTCTAAGTGTACAGTTCACTTCCACTTAAGTACATTCACACTGTTACACAACCAAGCACCAGAACTCTTCTCACCTTGCAAAACTGAAACTCTACACCCATTAAATAACTCCCCATTTCCCCCCTACACCAGCCCCTGGCAATCACCCTCTACTGTCTCTATAAATATGACTTATACTTGAGGTCTCTCATGTAAGTGAAATCATACAATATTTGTCCTCTTGTGTCTGCTTTATTTCACTTAGTATAATGTCCTGAAGTTCATGCATGTTGTAGAATATGTTAGAATTTCCTTCTTTTTTAAGGCTGAAAAATATTCCATTGAATGTATATGCCACACTTTGTTTATCCATTCATCTGTCAATAAACGTTTGGGTTGCTTCCATCTTTTGCCTACTGTGAATAATGCTGCTATGAACACTGGTGTAAAATTATCTATTCAAGTCCTTGCTTTTTATTCTTTTGTGTATATACCCAGAAGTGGAATTACTGGGTCGAATAAAATCCTACAACATTTTTTCTTTTTTTTTTGCGGTACGCGGGCCTCTCACTGTTGTGGCCTCTCCTGTTGCGGAGCACAGGCTCCAGACGCGCAGGCTCAGTGGCCATGGCTCACGGGCCTAGCCGCTCCGCGGCATGTGGGATCTTCCCAGACCAGGGCACGAACCCTGTCCCCTGCATTGGCAGGCAGACTCTCAACCACTGCGTCACCAGGGAAGCCCAAAATCCTACAACTTTTAATCATTCTTTATCTTATTCTCACTTTACATAACCATCTCTCAGGTGCAAATACCTACAGACAAGAATCAGATAAAATCCACAGGTTGACAAGGAGCTTCATAGGTCATCTAGTCCATTTACCTACAGATGCTTATATATTCCCTCCTAAAACGTCATAAACAGGTTAATCATCCAGTCTTTTGCACAAGCATATAATGTGGTGGAGAATCACTATGTCCTCAAGCATTTCCAAATATCCATAAATTCTTCCTTAAGTTAAGCCAAATACATCTTCCTCTAACTCCATTTTTTAGCCCTGATTTTATGATGTAAATCAGTGGTTATCATGGTGGAAAAATTTAGGAAGATCTTTTCTTTCCTCTCTGTGATTTTCTGTACTGTCTAAATTTGCTAAAATGACCTTGTAATAAACTATCTTTGTAAGTGGGGGACACTAATCCATATGACAGCCTTCATGAAACCCTGAAGTCTTTTTTCAGATTTTTGGTCTCTCTTCTCATTGGCATCTACACCCCTGCAAACAAGCTAAAGAAATTTAATATAAAAAACTTTTACAATCCATCCTCAAAATTCACCAATGTCTTCCAACATTTATTATCCCCAGTTCAAGCCTTTGATAAAGAGCTTTAAGGGACATCGTCAGTCTAATTTATTTAGTCCTAGACATACTACACTTTGCAATAGATAACCCTGCCTTATCTTGACTTTAATCCCAATCTCTTGTTCATTTTTCTGTACTCCTTCCTACAGAATAGCCTTGTCAAAACTGAGACATAATCAGCTTCCCTATCCCTGACTCAACTATTATACACTCTATCCTTCGAAGTTCAATTCCCTAAATTTCAGTAGGACTAAATAATGGACTCAGACTTTCAAGGTTAAAAGAAATGCAGAATTATCTAGTTCCCCAAACAGATGCTTGACTAAACCCTATTTCAGGTCAATATTAAATGTAAAAAGACAATAAACTTATAAGAACCTTTTATTCATGTGATATACGTGTATCTACCCACACACACAGTAATCATTATCCACATACAAGCGTAATCATTATCCACATACTAGCTAAAACAAATCAGCACCACATAACTTTAAAATCAACAGCTGATTTGTGGCATGCTTACCTGACAGAGTACACAAAACAAAACTGAACTCAACAGCACCCTTATGACGGAAAATAGTGAGTTCAGAAATCATTAGATTAATAGTCTTGGTAGGCTTTAAATTCACTGAAAATTTTTGTATTCTTACAAACGCTTTCATTAAAACCTTTTGCTTGCCTTCCCTTGGTCATACTACCTGCAATTCTTCCAATGAGAAGTTCACTTGGGTTAACAACTAACCTATTTTTTAAAAAGAAATAACATAAATGTAGTTTTTAAATTTAAAGAGCAGCATCCGACTTATCTATCCTTTAGTGAATTAGTTTCTTCACATTATTTTCCTCCCCAAACATGCCATGAAGCAAACAGAAATAAACCCACTGGAGAAACGGTAAAAGGGTATGCAGCAAAACTTTCAAACAGGCATTCTGGGAGAAGGAGGTCCAGTTGGGACCACAAAATGAGAAGTTTGGATTAACAGAGTAGTGAAAGGGCATGAAACAAGTAAGAGTAATCTAGGAATAGCATGGAGAGGGAGGTCATAGAAACAAAAAAAGATTCTCCAGAAACTGTGCTTATATACTCTCTCTGTCCTTTTAATACTTCACTATAAATCTTCATTCTCTTCACCTTCCTATTTTTGTCTTTTTTTTTCCCCACTACTGTTTTTTAAAAAGCATGGCTTGTCCACTACCAGTAAGAAATGAGCAAAACCGCTTCAAAAGTGGAGGAAAAAAAAAAAAGTCCAGTGTTTCTATGACTTATTTTAAAGTAAATACATGGAACATAAAGTACTTGACTCCTTCCTATCTTATTTAGTCCATGGCCATTTCCACTATTCGTTCACTACAGCATGTTGCTTTTCAGTCTAATGAGAAAGAGGTAAGAAAAAGTAGACTTTAAGACAAACATAGTGCTTGTCACTCTAACTACTGCATATAAAGAAATATCAACTGCCTTTATTTCAGCTGATCAGGATGCTAACATTTCTTAACTGGCTGAGCCAAGTTCCTAAATAGCTATATATCTCTGAACTAAAGAGATACAGAGGGTTACAATGTGAGGACATATTATCTGAGGTAAAAGAAGAATTAGTGAGGAAAACAGGAACTGAAAACAAAATACTTGTCAGTATAAGTTATAGAAATAGTCCTGAAAGAAATGAGCTAGGGAAAGAGAAAAATTTAACAAATTTGATTAGGTACATCCAAAAATAAGAATTTGTTTAATTTTCTATCTCTGGTCTATTTGGTATTCTTGTTCATTTAGCAATGTAGTTTATACACCTAAATAGCCAAAGCTATCGATTACAATTATTTTCTGCTTTTGAACAAGAGCTGTCAGTCTTGACATAGCCATTCATGTCGAGATTCAGAGTTTTGAGTAGTCAATTGGTCCATGAATTTTACCAATTCTTGGTATTTTCCAACTCACAGAAGTAACTTAGAGTTACAGTAAAGCTCATATAATTAAATGGCTTTGACTGCGAGTATCTTCCCTCAGTCCTCAAAAATAAAGACTAAAATAAGAAGGGCAAGGTGGCACCAGCGAGTGGGATCAAACCATAAGAAGCAGCCCAGCCCAGGAAGCCTCTCTGTCCCTACAAGCTGGAGACTTCCTTTTCCCTACATCTAGAGCCATCAGGCAGCCTGTTCTGTGGAAACTCCTCCCACTCCTTCAGAAAGATGCAGCAGAGAACACTAAGAGACTCTGTGTCACCAAATAAAACAAGAAGACCAAAATAGCACAGCAAAGGCTTTGAAAATTAAATTGTTATTATACTTCTAGATTGGCTCAATAGTGGAATGGAGATGACAGAGGACAGAGTCAATGACCTTAATGACAGATCAATAAAATCTACCTGATGTGAACAACAGAGAGAAAAATAATTTAACAGAACCTCAGGAAGTTGTGGGATAATAAGAAAAGATTCAAAGTTTACATCATCAGAGTCTCAGAAGGAAAGGGGAAAGAGTATTCAAAGAACTAAGGGCTGAAAAACTCTTATTTGGTGAAAAATAAACCTACATATGTGGGAAGCTCAGTGAATCTAAATAAGATAAACTCAAAATAATCCAACACCAAGACATATCATAATTAAGGACATCCCTGGTGGGCCAGTGGTTAAGAATTTGCCTGCCAATGCAGGGGACACAGGTTCGAGCCCTGGTCCAGGAAGATCCCACATGCCGCAGAGCAACTAAGCCCGTGCGCCACACTACTGAGTCCACGTGCTGCAACTACTGAAGCCTGTGTGCCTAGAGCCCGTGCTCCGCAACAAGAGAAGCCACCGCAATGAGAAGCTTGCGCACCACAACGAAGAGTAGCCCCTGCTCACGGCAACTAGAGAAAGCCTGTGCACAGCAACGAAGACTCAACACAGACAAAAATAAAAATAAAATAAATAAATTTATTTAAAAACAACCCAACGAGTTCTTACAATTGCTTGTGGCTTAAGTTTTTCTGCTGTACTCTTATCTCTACAGTAAGCAACATAGTGGACATCTGTTGTTTCTGCCTGGTCAATATATATTCTCTCTTCCTCTGGAAAGAATGTGCAATCTTGCTTTGGGGAACTATGCCTTACCCCACTGGAAACAGTCTTTGTAGGACTGTCCATCAAGATGCCTCACCATCCCTGGACATCAGGCCAGCCAGGTTCACTCTTCTTTGAATTTTTAACCTTGAGCAGAGTAGACATAGACTAATTCATCCCAGCTGGAGTGCCTTGATGAACCCATCCATTAGTTTGAGCTACCAGATCTCTGCAGCTACCTTAGTTCTCTTTATTTCAGAGCTTGTTTCTTTCCTTTGAGCCTATGAGCTACCCCACATTCTTCAAATAACTTCCATTTTGCTTAAGTTATTCACATTTGGTTCCTATTATTCATACCTAAAGAACCTAATCAAGAATAAGCCCCCCTCAAAAAACAAAAACAAAAAATTTTTTCTTACCTACTTTAAAATTTTTTAATTATAATTCTGTTTGTATGACCTGAATTAAGGTTTCCTCCATAAACTAATACTCAAAAATGAATAGGTTCTTGTAAACAAACTTAATGGAATACAAATTTACTGGAGTTATAAAGATTTATTAAGCTCTAACTAAAACCCAAGCATGTCATGTCCAAGTGAAATGAAAACACATGGATCTGGTTTCTACTGTCTAGTATCACAGGCAAGTGAGATAATTATAAAGAAGTAACTATAATATAACATGAGAACTGCTATAACAGAGGTGTACCTAAAATGTTACAGAAACACAGACAAAAAACCAATTCAGTAAAGATCCAGACTATGAATTTTAACCTGTTCTGGGCCTTGTTTTACGTACGTGTCAATCCCGTAAAGGATTTACCAATATTCTCTCTAAATCACTAAGAGCAGAAACATACATTTTCAACCTTATAGCCAAACAGCAAGTGTTAGCTCACACATTTCCAATCTCTGAAATATTTTCATTTATTAATCTGTATAATATTAGGTATCTTAATGCTAGAAAGTCAAATAATGATTTTAATAAAACTAAATGTACATTGGGTTTCTAAGAATATGACCAAACAATGATTATTATAAATTGTGAGAACAAAAAAAAAGCACATACAACCAATATTTACATAGTAATATCACTCTTATTTATAATAGTTTCTAGACTAATTATTTAGTTTTATAAAGTAAAAATCATGCAACCAAGGGTAAAGTTCAATTAAACTTGTAAAAGAGTGCTTTATAACTGTATAATACTTCTTTAGAATAAAGTAATTCTTACCTTCTGGAGTTGGAATGCACCCCAAGAAAATGAAAGAAGAAAAAAAAAAAAGAGCTTTTAATTTTTCTTTACAAAGCAACAATAAAGCCAAAAAATAAACTCTCCCTTCCCCTCCCAGAATATACAATTCTTCAAATAAGTACCCTCCCCAACACTTTGCTACATAAAACATTAATTTCTTCTTTAGAATTTACAAGTTAGTCCCAAATATCAGTGTCTAAAATACATCAACTAAATAGTCTAAACCATTTCAGATAACAATTGCAGTACCTCAATTACGTCGCAGAGTAAAACTATTACAGCAGCTTAAAGTTAATGTGGATCCAGTGAATATTCCCCATTCTTAAATATCCTTCCCATGCATTTCAAATTTCAAGGAGCCATCATAAAGCCATCAGCTATAGACCCTAAGGTTTATTAGCTTCCCTTTGTTCCATAATGGAACTCATTATGAAGCTAAATAACAATAGATAAGAATACTCTTTTCTGTTAATATCCAAGCATTTTGTGTTTGTTTTTTCATAATTAATCCTTTTGACATCCCTACAAGGTTTGCAGGTTTGAAAGCAGACTGCAACTAGCAGGTAAAGAAAATGCAGGCCGAACTCAAAGGTATCAGCCAACCTTAGATAAATATGGTATCAATTTAATTAATAATGATCTTTATTCTTAAACTGAGCTCTTTCTAGTGAAATCACCTCAAGGCAATTCAGTTTTGCAGACAGTCAAATGATCTGCTCTGTGGCGATGATTTCTGCTGAAAAGTAGTAGAGAATGTTGACTTTATTTCCTTTGCTATATACTTTTATATAAGAAGAGGTGAGGGAAAAAATTAGGTAATTGGATTAGTTTTTGGTGGGAGGTGAGCTAAAACATACTTAAATACCATGTGAGGGAGATTATTTTGTTCCTAAGTAAATGCATTTAATACTAATCAGATGCAGCTGGGACTCCTCCAAAGAGGTAAAATTTTAATCTGGCAAATGTTTATTGAGCATGATTTTAGCTAAATGGTTCCCAGAGATTTTTACAATTCCAACTCTAAAGGAGTTTGCTTGGGATACAAGACTGAGACATAAGAAAAACTCCTTGCTAGATAATGATTTTGAGCTCTGCAAGACAACAATATAAAGATCTATTTAAACGTTCCAATAAGTTCTTTTAAAATGTACTGGCCCTTTCAGAAGCCAAGTTACTATAATGGCTGGGGTTTTTGTTTCAAATTCTTCCTGAAAGCAATTTACAGTTAGACAGCAACTAACCTAATGTTCTATGTTAGCACATGGTATAAATTTTATTTGAAAAACAATAGAGCAAATATACTAGTCAGAAGGGAAGGGAGAACTATAGATGTAGAGGCAGTATATACTGAAGAAAAGAACAAGAGTAAGTAATAAGCCTGAGTTTTAGTTTCACTAAGCTAGTTCTACCCTGGCTGAGTCTCAATCTCCATGGGCCATAATTCTTCAGTAATAAAATGGTATATGACTATAATATCCTTATTATCTTTTCCAGCTATATCATTCTGTGACTAAAATAACGTGACCTGTTTGGAAAAGAGGTTGAGGAGGGAGAAGAAGATGAGGAATGCAAAAGAGATTACCCATTTGGGGGTGTCATTAATCAGGGGCATAATGTTGTAATAGAACTAGGTAGGCTTCATTCGTAAAGAATGCACATCCAAGTCACGTGCTTGTCCCCAAATCTGCCAATACTACTATATAACTAGCACTTAGTCTTCCTTTCCAGGTCTTCTCCCATAAAGAACCAATGCTTTTAAATACTTCCTGACTTGTTTCAGAGGTGACAAATAAGTAATGCTCAACCTTATTTAAAAACTAGGCAGTTGGCTATACTCATTTATTAGCTGCACAACTTATTCACCCACACGAATTTTATGGTGTAAAGGATTCAAATTCATATGGGCCTCACTAAAATTACTAATTATTATGTATCTTGAACCCTTGGGACCACTCATAAATGGTCTAATTCAGAATATACTCAATCTGTGGATAATAAATTCATGAACACCCAGAATCTTTTTTCTTTCTCTTTCCTCTTCTACTCATGAATGGCAAGACCAAAAACAAAAACAAAAAACAGTAAAAGAACAGGGTCTCAGGAAATGAATACCATTTTCTTCTTTCCTAAAAACTCTTTCTCTATTAGCTGATATAAAAAGAGTCAAGATAATACAGCCAACAGAATGAGCAAAGCAGGTAAAAGAACTCTGGGGGGGTGGGGGGCGTGGTGGTAGTTATTAAAAGCAATGGTTACTTCAGAAGGAAGGCTTGAAGTCCTAAACTTAACGCTGTAAAAGCACATTTGTAAACAATAATGGCAGCCACAGCTGACTGGCAGGAAAAACTTGCTGTACAAGAGACTAAGGACAGAAGTAGTAACAAGTGATAACGTTTTAAGGATTAGCAGGAATGGTCTCAAAGTGTACATAAGCACTTGATTTATGTACTACGTACTATTCTGTGTATGTTTTATCAATAGTATGTATGCTTAACATGTATGTTTAGTTGCTCTGTTTTTAAAAATAAACCAGAATATCAAACTGTACATAAATAGTCTCTCTAGTTCTTATCTGTTAAATACATACTGGAATGCTGAAGTAATAAAATACCTGAAATTCACCGCAAAACAGTCTGGAGTGAGAGGACTATATAATTTATGCTGGAGGATACATACTTTTGTTTTAGTTTGGAATTTTCCAAAAGTAAAAATTTACATTAAAAAAACTGTCTTCGGTACCTAACTTACAAACCTAGACTTATAACGTAAATTAAAGTTTATTACCACAGAAGGAAAAGAATGTATTTTTAGATTCTATAACATACCTGGACCTATTTATTCATCAACATCCAAAACAGGTATTAGATATTAATCTCTGAAAACAGATACCTACTCTACAGCTCCAGATCATTACTACCTTTTAACTGCTGTCCTGACATGTATAACAAAACCAGTCCCCACACTTGAATACGTCCCCTCACCCCTCATGAGGTTCAAACCTTTTTTTCTGAATCCACAAAATATACTCAATGAATTCTTTACTAATCAACCCTCTTCACTTTCCCAGTTTATTCCTCTGTTCTTCCTCTCTATGGTAAATGGCAGCTGTACAATCAGGAAGCCTAGAAATAATGTTTTATTTCCTCCTTCCTTACACCTCCCATATCCAATCTATCAGCAAGTCCTGAAACATGATCTCAAATCTGTCTATTCTCTTCATCCTAATCCAAACCACCACATCTTGCATAATCTAGTAAAACATCCTCTTTATTCATCTCCTTAATCCCTTCAACTCCTAAATGCTGCAGTGCATTCTTCATATATATATATATATATATATATATATATATATATATACACACACACACACACATATATATACATATGTATATATATATATAATGTCAGGGGCTTCCCTGGTGGCCCAGTGGTTGAGAGTCTGCCTGCCGATGCAGGGGACACGGGTTTGTGCCCTGGTCCGGGAAGATCCCACATGCTGTGGAGCGGCTGGGCCCGTGAGCCATGACCGCTGAGCCTGCGCGTCCGGAGCCTGTGCTCCGCAACAGGAGAGGCCACAACAGTGAGAGGGCTGCGTACCACACAAAAAAAATAATAATAATGTCAGACTACATATCATCTTGTAATTATCAGATATAAAGTAATTATCAGATGTAAATATTTGAGGTAGGTTTATTTCCATTTGAGGACTGACTACACATTTGGACAGAGCAATGCTTAAACATTTAACCATGCCAATGGATTCATACTGGTTTACTGTGTACTATTGACATCCACTTACTTATTTGGTAGAAAAAACAGGCTCCAATTATGGAACTAGTCAACACTGAGGTTCCAAACACCTAGTCATAAAACACCTGTGTTAAATGGCCTACACCAGACTGTGATACCCACCCCTTATTGCAATTTAACAAAGGCTACACCAAAATCTAGAATTCTATTCTAAGCCAAAGAAAAATACCATGATTCTGACTTGAAATTTGTGGTTAATCATGGAAGATTCAGGGGCTTCCCTGGTGGCGCAGTGGTTGAGAGTCCGCCTGCCGATGCAGGGGACACGGGTTCGTGCCCCGGTCCGGGAAGATCCCACATGCCACGGAGCACCTGGGCCCGTGAGCCATGGTCGCTGAGCCTGCATGTCCGGAGCCTGTGCTCCGCAGCGGGAGAGGCCACAACAGTGAGAGGCCCACATACCGCAAAAAAAAAAAAAAAATCATGGAAGATTCCATGAATTTAAAGCTCAGTCCAATTTCATGATTTAAAATTGACCGGAATTTCTGGTTCTGGTGAAGACAAAGCAGGCCCACAATAGCCAGCCAGTCTTCCTGCCTGCCCATGTCTGTCTGCCTGTCCGCCTGTATCTGTCTCTCTCTCTCTCTCTCTGGCTAGTTACAACGAAAGACTGTGGACAAAAATGTAAAAAGCAACTTCCCACACAAAAACTTATATATGAATGTTCACAGTAACATAATTCATCATAGCCAAAAAGTGAAAACAACCAAATGTCCATCAGTGGATGAATGGGTAAACAAAATGTGGCATATGTATACAATGGGATATTATTCCGTAATGAAGGAATGAAGTACTGACAAATGCTACCACATGAAAGATCCTTCAAATCATTATAACATACAAAAGAAGCCAGTCACAGAAGACCACATAGTGTATGATTTCATAACACGAAATATCCAAAATTGGCAAATCCATGGAGACAGAAAGTACGTTAGTGATTGCCTATGGCTGAGGCATGGGGAGAGTTGCAGGGGACAAAGAAGGGGAGTGGCTAATCAGTGCAGGGTTTCTTTTCAGGGTGATGAAAATGTTTTGGGTGAATATACTTAAAAAACAAACAAACAAAAAACCCAGTGAGCTGTACGCTTTAAAATGGTGACTTCTATGGTATGTGACTTATATATCAATTTTTTAAAAGCAACTACTTAAAACACTGAAAATTAAGAAAGCTGGCACATTGGGAAGTCAAAACCTAACTCATATGAGAGTATATAGTATAGAATTTACCCATACCCATAGAGAAGGCTGGCCTTGCCCTTGGCTTCTAAGAGGTAACTACTAGGCCCTATGAGGGCCTTGGGCCAGCCAGATAATAACACTGTAATTTGGAGTGGGGGCTTTGAGACATACCAATAATGTGATTTAGGGTGGGGGCTTGGGTCACATGGTATCGGTTGACCACTAGAGGGGCTAGACACTGAAAACTGAATAATGCGATGGACCCCCAATAAAAACTCTAGACATCAAGGCTCAAGTAAGCTTCCTTGGGGGCAATACTCTGTGCTTATTGTCACACACTGATGTTGACAATTAACACTGTCCTAAGTCACGGGGACAGGATGACTGGAAGCTCTGTGTTGGGTACCAGACTTTGACTCTACCTTATGTGTCTCTTCCCTTGACAAATCTTAATCTCTATCCTTCCCAAAACCAAGTGTTTGTTTTCAGTGAGTTATATAAGTTCCTCCAGCAAATTATCAAGCCTTGAGAGTAGTCTTAGAAATCCGTGAACTATGCAGTTGGTATAATAAGTGAGGGCAGTCATGTGGACTATACCCTCTAACTTCAGTTGGCTAAACTCTCACAGAGTGAATTTTCTGGGGTTTATTTCTCAACACTGACTAAAAAGCAGGTCCTAGTTGAGGAGATGCACTACTGTAGGGGACAGATAAAATTCTAAGAATTGGGGGGTGGGGGGAGGCGTGGAATTCCTGAGAGAAAAGAACCGGACAAGGGAATCCCCTAATTTCCACATGAGGCCTGGGCTCACCCTTGAGCTGTGTATACTTAGGACATTCCCAATTAACACAGCAAAGGCTTTAAGAACTGAACCACTACTCACATCTCAGACTCACCCTGAGTGGCACATGCATGGAACAGATGCAGAACAGCAGAGCAAAGGCTTTGAAAACTGAACTGATTATCAAACTAAAACTTACAGAAGGTAAGAGAATAGACAGAATAGCTGGGCTACCTACTTTAAAAAAACAAAGAAATCACCATTCTCCAGAAGTTTTTAACAGAAAAACAGAACATAAAACAACATAATATTCAAAATGTCCAGAATACTACCTTAAATTCTTCAATAAGCAAAGATCCAGGAAAATGTGACAAATTCTCAAGGGAAAAGACAATCAACAGTTGCCAATCCTGAGATTACCCAGATGTTGGACTTATCAGACAAAAACTTTAAAGCATTCATTATTACTATATCCATGAGGTTAGGATAAATGAACTTGAAATGAATGGGAAGACAGGTTTTCAGCAGAGAAACAGAAACTATTAAAAAAAACCCAGGGCTTCCCTGGTGGCGCAGTGGTTGAGAATCCGCCTGCCGATGCAGGGGACACGGGTTCGTGCCCCGGTCTGGGAAGATCCCACATGCCACGGAGCGGCTAGGCCCGTCAGCCATGGCCACTGAGCCTGCGCATCCGGAGCCTGTGCTTCGCAACGGGAGAGGCCACAACAGTGAGTGGCCCGCATACCGCAAAGAAAACCAAAACAAACAAACAAGCAAACAAAAAACCCAGAAATTTTGGAATTAAAAGACATAATATCAGAAATTTGAAAAAAATCTCACTGGGTGGGCTCAATAGCTGAATGCAGAAGACAGAGAAAAGTGTCAGGGGATGTGACAAGAGAGCAAAAGAAATGATCCAATTTGAAATACAGACAAAAAAGGTTGGGAAAAAATGAGCAGAGGCTCAGGGAACTGTGGTAAAATACCCAGAGGTAATCCTGACACTGGAAGAAGAGAAAGAATGTGGTGAAGAAAAAATATCTGAAGAACGGCTGAAAACTTGCCAAATCTGGCAAAAGACATAAAGCTACAGATTCAAGAAGCTCAGTGAATGCTAAACAGATTTAAACACAAAGAAACCCACACCTAGACACATTAAAAATCAAACTGCTGAAAGCTAAGCGTAAAGAAATTATCTTGAAAGCAACCAGAGAAAACCATGTACTGCTTACAGGAGAGCAATGATTCAAACAGCATGTATTTCTCATCAAAAACCATGGAGGCCAGAAGGCAGTGGAGCAACATTTTTAAAGTACTGAAAGACAAGAACTATCAATATCGAATTCTATACCCCACAAAAAAATTCTTCAAAATGAAGGCCAAAAAAAAAAAAAAAAAAAGACATACTCAGATGAAGGAAAACTAAGAGAATTCATCACCAGCAGACCTGCTCTTAAAGAAATACTAAAAGGAAAGTTCTGCAGGCTGAAGGGAAATGATACTAGAGGGAAATGTGGAACTTAAGGGAAGAAGGAAGAGCAAAAGAAATGGTAAACATCTGGGTAAAAATAGTCTTTCAACTATTTATGGCCTGAAAGCAAAACTAATAATATTGTCTGGTGGGTAATTCCATGTATGAGATGGAACACATATGACAACTGTAACATATAGAGGATGGATAAAGGGACCTAAACGGTTGTAAGGCATCTACACTTTATTTAAGATGGTAAAATATCAATCCCAAGAATTCTGTGAAAGGTTGGATATGTATTATAATCTCTAGAACACCCACTTTAAACACACGCACACACAAAGAGAGTGACAGAAAGTCAATAAATAAAATACAGTGCAAAATACTCAGTTCAAAAGAAGGCAGTAGGGCTTCCTTGGTGGCGCAGTGGTTAAGAATCTGCCTGCCAATGCAGGGGACACGGGTTCGAGTCCTGGTCCAGGAAGATCCCACACGCCGCAGAGCAACTAAGCCCGTGCGCCACAACTACTGAAGCCCGCATGCCTAGAGTCCGTGCTCCACAACAAGAGAAGCCACCGCAATGAGAAGCCCGTGCACCGCAATGAAGAGTAGCCCCTGCTCACCACAACTAGAGAAAGCCCACGCACAGCAACAAAGACCCAATGCAGCCAAAAATAAATAAATAAATTTATTTTAAAAAGTAAAATAAAAAAATAAAAATAAAAAGACAGATAAATTAAAAGAATGGAAAAAATAAATATCACACAAACACTAATCAGAAGTATTCTATTAGGAAATTCCCTAGTGGCCCCGTGGTTAGGACCCCGTGCTTTCACTGCCAAGGGCCTGGGTTCAATCCCTGGTCTAAGATCCTTAATCCTGCAAGCCTCCCGCCTCACCACCAAAACAAAACAAAAGGTATTCTATTAGTATCCAAATAAACTTCAAAACAAAGACTATTATCAGGGATAAAGAGGGTAATTACAGAATGAAAACAGGGTCAATTGACTAAGAAAACTTAATGCCCTTACTGCATATGTACCTAACAACAAATATTCAAAATACTTGAAGCAAAAACAGAAATAACAGAAGAGAAATAAACAAATACACAATTATGCCTGGAGACTTCAACACCCTTCTTTCAATTATCAATAAAACAAGTAGACAGAAAATCAGTAAGGATATAGACCATCTGAACAACCCTATTAACCAAAATGATCTTACATTTACAGAACACTCTACCCCAGAAGAAAACATATACACATGCTTTTCAAGCATGTATGGAATATTTAATGCACCAAGATAGACCATAACCTGAGTCATAAAATGATTAAAAAAAAAAAAAAGACAAAAACAATAGAAAAAAAAGCAGTGAAACAAAATTCTGGTCTCTTTTTAAAAAAAAAAAAAAAAACAATAAAATTAACAAATCTCTAGCAAGACTGACAAAGACAGGTGAGAGAATAAAAATTACCAGTATCAGGAACAAAACAGGGGACTTTGCTGGCAGTTCGATCCCTGGTTGGGAACTAAGATCCCACACGCCATGTGGCACAGCCCCACCCACCCCCCAAAAAACAAAAGAAAAAAACAGAGATGTCACTATATATTCTGCAACCATAAAAAAGACAGTGAGGGAACAGTGCAAACAATTTTACACTCATTAATTTGACAACTTAGAAGAAATGGACAAATTCTTCAGAAACAACAAACTACCAAAACTCAACCAATAAGAAACAAATAATTTGCATAGTCCTATAACCATTAAAGAAATCAAATTTGTTACTTAAAATCTCCTGAAAAAGAAACCTCCAAGTCCAGATGGTTTTCAGTTGAGAATTCCACCAAACATTTAAAGAACTAACACCAATTTTACACAATATCTTCCAGAATACAGAAGAGGAAATGCTTTCCCCTTATGAACAAGCAGGCAAAGAAGTGTGTGCTCACCATTCTATCTCAACATAGTACTGGGAGTTCTTAACAGCAAAATAAGAGAAGCGAATGGGATAGTGTAGAAGCACAGAGGCAACTCCAATGATATTTGGTGATAAGGACATTTCACAAGTGTTTTTACTATCATGTTTCATAATTTATGTATTTGTTACATATATTCTAAGTTTAGAATAATACAATTGTAGCTTAACCCAGAACAAAACAATAATAGGAGAGGATTTCAAGAAAAAGCAAATTCCGATTTGGAGACACTGGCTTTTGGGGCCTCATCCTATCCAAAATTATACGTTGGAATCAGATAATCTCGAAAGTCATCTCAGTTCTTAAGTTTTTTTTACTTTCTCCCATGTACAAATTTATCACTCAATTTTTTAAACCATAAGTATAAAGAACCTGAATTTTCCATTTAAAAGCATAACTATATTTCTTGTCTATTTTCTCTGTAATTCTATGAATAAAATAATTAAAATAGTGAAGTCCCATTTGTCTCTGGTATTGAGAGCCTATTCTGATGGAAACTGATCATAAATCTTAATAAAAAATTAATCTAGTAAGAGAAGTGAGGATAATATTAAAATATAAGGTGATAATTCTCCTTTAAAAAAGAAAAATATTGAGAAGGGGAAGATATGTTAAACTGCAGAGGAAAAGGCCATCAGCTTTGTGGAGGTAATAACTGAGTTGATTCTAAAAGATTGTCAAGATTTTTTCATAAAGAGAGGAGGATAAATGCTGGCTTAATGTCCTGAGTAAAGATAAGAAATCTCAGATCCTATACACGCAACAGCACTGCATCAGTTTAGCTGGGGTGCAGATGGAAAGAAATCAAGTAAACAAAAGTGGTACACGGGACCAGTCAATGACCTCAGTTATTCTATGGAAAAACTACTGAAGCCTTCTGTGCCAGTTACTGATTTATTGACTTTTAGCTCCAAATCCAACCTTCTTTGCCCTTCTCTGTGACAATGGAGTTGGATTCCATAAACATTTCTCCTTTGCCAGCTGGCTCACTGTTAAGTTTTGTCAGTATAGTGCTGGGAGAACACTGCAGAAAGAAAAAAGGGGGCCTTTTCCTTCCAGTTTTAGTGTGCTCTTGCCTGCTTGCTCTCATGGCTTGCAGCACCAGTAATATGAGGGACACAATGGTGCTCACCCTTCAGCAATGTTCAGCAGGATGCCTGTGGGTGCCTTCACAGAAAATTCTGCTGCTGCCTCAGCTGGCTCCCCAGTTGAGAACCCAGCAGGAGGCTTTCCAGCAAGTTCTTCTACTACCCAGAAGGCAGTTTTCTATGTGCCACCCCCGGCTATGGCACCACTGAACTTTGTCATCCACTGGACCAGAGCCCCACCTTCTCCAGGGAGAGCTGAATCACAACCCCTATGGACATGGAGGGGCCTCCTTGAAAGTTATTCCTTCCTGGGGCACGCTGCCTCAGCCCTACAGGTAGCAGTTGCTTCCCGTATCTGTTATTACTGTATTCTTTTGTGTTATCTTTACCTTTCAATAGCTAATTCTTGGTTACCAGTTATTAACTTCCAGTTAATAAATTAACCAGTTAATAACTTCCCTGTTCAAACCATGTAGCTTCTGTCTGCTGACTGGACCCTGAGAACTACAGAACTATAGCTCAAAGATGCAGAGATCTTTTACAAACTTAATTTTAAAAGATTAAAAAAAGAATGCCCCAAAGTCCAGAAACAGCTCCATGAAGCTGTGTGAGTATATTCGGGAGGCTGGAGTTTGAATTACCTCTGGGGTTTGTATTCATGACCGATGGGATAGTTTGTAATCACAGGAAGAAGTATGGACTCAAATCAGGAGAAAACAGGAATAAAGGGGGGCGCTGAGATAGTTTTCCTGTAAACTGTAAATATCTTAAGACATCATCAGACAAAAAGGAAACATCTTAAGTTTTTGAAAGGCTATTTTAAACACTGATGGCTAATGACAGCCACTTGCTGTACAAGTTACATTGATTCAAGATAAAATAAAACCCTGAATAATTTCCCTTAGAAAGAAACTGAAGTACACAAACTGTATGAAGTGGATACATCTGTCTCTCTGAACCCTTAATTTCATTTGTAGTACCTTGAGAAGGAAACAAAAATAACTAACTATTCCTTCAATATTTACATTCACATAAATGTACAGCATGATCTAGACTCAATAACACATCAGCTATAATGTGAATGGGGGTTTTTCAACCAAGTAAACTAGAAAAAAATCTCTACTCAGTCAACAATACTGACTTTTTAAAAAGGAAACTGTCTAGGTAAAAACAAATGATTAAAAGCTTAGAGAATTTTTTCAAAAGGTTCTAACAGTACTTCACATTTGGAACTAGCAATTCTGTGTCGATAGAGCTCAACCCTAGGGAACTACTGCAAAGTTATCATTACTATGTAAGTTAAGAGAAAGAACAATTAGGCTATATTTCAGACATGGAAAATTGAACAAGGAAGTGAGATGTCACAACAAATTGTTTAAAAACCATTTTTAATTTTCTGAAATAACTATTTACTGGCAAACAGTACAGAAACTAAATTCTTTTTCTTTAGGAACGACCAAATACCGTAGTTAGAGCATCTATCTATCTAAATTACCAATAACTGCTACAACCTACAAGTCCCAAATTCTTCTTTCTTTTAAAATCTTTCTATCTTTTCTTCTTCCTAGGGGCTACATCAACCCTTTTCACATCTTCTTACCTGTTCTAAACAGAACTAAGCTACTTTTAGAACACTTCAAAATGTTCCTTTCACCTGAAACAACAAAATCCATATCTTCTTTCTTCCCTATGGCTCCCATGGGAAACTCTATCTTTAAAAGGAGTTCGTTTAGGTATCCGGAAAAAAAAAAGGAATACACGAAGTCATAAGCTATTATGAGGGGGAAAATTCAAGGACCCTTTTTTTTTCTCCCTGTTTTCTAAAATGCTGATATGCTTTACAGTTATAAAACAGTATTTAATTTAAATGTTATAATATTCTAAGAATACTGTATGTTTCTAATGAATTCATTCAAAATTCCATACTTTGGGTAAATGATTTTCAATCTTATCACCTAACTTCTCCTCTCCTGTTGTGGAGCACAGGCTCCGGACGCGCAGGCTCAGCGGCCATGGCTCACGGGCCCAGCCGCTCTGCGGCATGTGGGATCTTCCCGGACCGGGGCACGAACCCGTGTCCCCTGCATAGGCAGGCGGACTCTCAAGCACTGCGCCACCAGGGAAGCCCTCACCTAACTTCTTAAAGGGACTAAGTACCTCAATCTTTCTCAGCCAGGAGCCAATCACTTGGCTTCTTTTAATACTTCTTTTTAATTTTTTTAATACTTCTTTTTGTTGACTGGTTGTGGCAAAATATACATAATAAAATGGCTAAAATGGTAACTTGTATAAGTGTACGATTTAGTGGCACTAAGTATTTACAATGTTGTGCAACCATTACCACTATCCATTTCTAGAACTTTTTCATCATCCCAGAGAGAAATTCTACCAATTAAACAATAACTCCCTATTCTCCCCTACTCTCAGCCCCTGGTAACCTCTATTCCATTTTCTGTCTCTAGGAGCTTGCCTATTCTAGGTATCTCATGTAAGTGGACTTGTACAATATTTGTCCTTTTGTGTCTGGCTTATTTCACTCAGCATTCTTTTTAATACATATATACATTCTCTTTCATATTTTTAAAAAATTTTTATTGGAGTACAATTGATTTACAATGTTGTGTTACTTTCTACTGTACATCAAAATGAATCAGTTATACATATACTAACTTAGCATGTTTTTAAGGTTCATCTATGTAGCATGTATCAGAATTTCATTCCTTCTTAAGGCTGAATAATATTACATTGACTGTATATACCACATTTTATCATCTTCTGATGGACATTTGAGCTGCTTCCATTTTAATACATTTTAGAATAAAACAATATAGTATGGAATAATCAAAATCAAGCGAGAATCTTCAAAATGGGGGAGCAGAGGGAAAACAGCAAAGGGAAAAATAGTTGAAAAGCCTTGTATTGAGGATTAAGGAATGAAAATAAAACTGTAAAAATGAGCACATCTTACCATCGTCGCTTCTCAGGGCCCTAGGCCCTTGGCCTGCCTCCCCAAAGGCTCACTAAACCAGAGGCCAAAGTGCCCCCCCTCCTCTTCACCTACCACCCAAGTCCTCATGCCCTCTCAGGGCTGGGAGAGGAGGGGCTAAAGGAAGGCGAGGTTCCATGTACATATTTATCTCCCCTTCCACATAGCCCCACAGACCTTTTGTACATTTTTACAGGGGTGCCCCTCCCAATAACCCCCCTTCCTGGTTAATTAAATCCTAAGACTGGTTAAAAAAAAGAGCACATCTTCAATAAGCATAGTTACTTCGTTCCATAATGTACCTGAAAACTCTAAAGATTTTAAGACTACAATTTAAGACACATCATGCAGCAAGATAAGCTAGAACTACATTTGAATGTCATCTTCCAATCACTGATACTTCATATATTCATTAACAAGTAGGTTTGCAATGCCTGTTACATGCCAAGCCGGGGGCGGGGGGGAGGGGGGGAGATAACTGTCACTGCCCTCACGGAGCTACTAGCTTAATGTAAGCTATAGAGAAGCTACATGATTTTTTTGAAAGACCAAAACGATATGTAATTTCAAATCTTAAGTGCTATAAAGAAAGAACACAGAACACTATACCAAACTAAAAACGGAAAATGTGATCTAGATTGGGAAGTCAGCCAAAGTTCTCTGGAAAAGACATATTCAAGCTGACACCTGAAAAAAACAACAGTTAACTAAGTAAAGGGGTCAGCATGTACAAAGGCTGAGGTGGGAATTAGCTTCTCTACACAACTGGGAAGTGACAAAACAAAAGTGACCCCAAAAAAGCTATGGGAATGTCGATTGCACTTCAGTTAGAGAGAAGATAATAAGCAAAAAAACCAAGAAGGAGCTTGCAGAGCAAGGAAGGAAAGAAGGAATGTTTGCTCACTTCAGGTAATGATACAGAGTTTCAAAAAGGAAGCAGTAGTCATCTGTGTTAAATAATGCTGAGAGGTAACAAGAGAGGCAAAACTAAAAGTCCAGTGGAGGTGACAAAATGGAAGTCACTGGTGACTTTAAAAGTACTGCTTTGTGGAAACGTAACTGTATCACCACAATATAGTTTAACCAAGAATAGCTTCTTGTAAGTTGTTACTAAGTGAAGCCAGAAGCTATTTTTGCTGACTCCACCATCTTGCTACATTTTTTTTAAGTT
The DNA here is from genome assembly GCF_964341445.2 of Mesoplodon mirus. Taxonomy (NCBI): domain Eukaryota; kingdom Metazoa; phylum Chordata; class Mammalia; order Artiodactyla; family Ziphiidae; genus Mesoplodon; species Mesoplodon mirus. The sequence continues at coordinate 44,794,923 of NC_138990.1, forward strand.
CTTCTTTTTTTCCCCTCTGTTCTTTATTTATTTAGTATTCTTTCTTATTTACTGTTCTTGCCTACTCTCTAGAAATAATAATGACAAGTTTAAAGTCAGAGCCTTACTGTGTGAGAGATGGATGATCCTGCAATTGTCATTTAGACCTAGGGCACTGATGGAGTCTGATCTCTTTACATCAGATTTCCTGGTCTATTTCCCCAGTGGGTATTTTTAGGAATAGAAAATTTTATGAAATTTTTATGAAAAGAAATGAAATCTCTTGCTCATTCCTGTTCTATAAAACCCAATAGTGTTATAAAAAAATATTAGAATACGTTAGTAGAATTTGTTCCTCAGAGTAATAACCAAATGTCATAGTGCTCCCTCCTCTCTCATCACTGTGACAATCAAAAATAGCCCCCCAAAATCCTAAACACTTTCCCTATGGGTATTACACTATACCAGGGGTCCCCAACCTTTTTGGCACCAGGGACTAGTTTCATGGAAGGCAATTTTTCCACGAACTGGGGCAGGGGGTGGGGTGGGTGGGGGATGATTTCGGGATGATTAAAGCACATTACATTTATTGTGCACTTTATTTCCATTATTACATTGTAATATATAATGAAATAATTGTACAACTCACCTTAATGCAGAATCAGTGGGAGCCCTGAGCTTGTTTTCACTTGTCACTCACTGATAGGATTTTGATATGAGTCTGCAAGCAATTGATTTATCATGGTCTCTGTGCAGTCAAACCTCTCTGCTAATGATACTCTGTATTTGCAGCCGCTCCCCGGCACTTGCATCACCGCCTCAGCTCCACCTCAGATCATCAGGCATTAGATTCGCATAAGCAGCGTGCAACCTAGATCCCTCGCATGAGCGGTTCACAGTAGGGTTCGCGCTCCTATAAGAATCTAATGCCGCAGCTGATCTGACAGGAGGCAGGGCTCCGGCGGTAATGCGAGCGATGGGGAGCGGCTGTAAATACAGATGAAGCTTCGCTCGCTCACCCGCCGCTCACCTCCTGCTGTGCGACCCAGCTCCTAATAGGCCGTGGACCACTAGCGGTCTGTGGCCCGCGGGGCTGGGGACCCCTGCACTACAGCACCTCCAGGTGAGAACAACTCGTAGCACTGTAACCTTTTTCTCTTAATGAAAATATCTCTACTGTAGACGCCAGGATTTCTGCCTTAACATATAAAATATACGGAACATAACTTTAATAGTTCTTGACGGCAGAGGATCTTGACTATGAACAGTGACTATTATGTGCTATTGTAATATAATAAAGCTCTTAGAAATTAAAGTGTGTTTTATCTTGGTCCTATATTAATTGACCTCAGGCTGTTTTATTTGAACACAGTAAGACTATTACTTGAAACACATACTGCTTTATGTATCTTTTCCATTTAATTCTTTTTGGCCAAGGTTATTTTTTCCTAGAATGTTTACATCTACCATTCTCCCTGAACTAGAGGACTTTTTAATTTGCTAATGACTAAGCTTATTAAATCAAAAGCCTGAACTGATAGATGAAGGCTTGAAGATGGCTCCAGGCCTTCCTAAGAATTAAAGTGCATGGGTGTGGAGATAGCTACCTTCTAAGAATTTTTTCTAACTTACTTTTGGTTTTGTAACTGTGCTATGACTAAAAACTCCAAAGATCTGAGCTGAATAAATCATAAATTAACAAAGCAGTTATTACTAAATAATCAATCTTCAGGACTAAAGTAGACTGCTATATACTACAAAATATTCTAATCAAGTATTATAATCATTACTAATAATACTTAAATAACTCACCTGATTTCTTTTAGTCCTTCTCTCTGGATAACTTGAAGAATTTCTTTATGACTCATGGGTGTATTGGGATATTTTTCTAAGACCTGAGAAACAAGTATATAATAGTAAATTATTTCTTATTTTAATTTCTTACTATAATTACATATATAAATTATATTTATTATAGCTATGTATTAATTTCCTCCAGCATATACAAATCCAGAGACTTTTCATCCCTTAAATTTTCGGATAATAAGTGGAAAATTAATGAAATGTAAATAGGATATTCTCTCCTTCAGTCACAAACCGTAAGTCAAATCCTGAAGCAGAAATTGATCAAAAAAGATAAGATTAATAATTCAATTATTATTAATGCATAATATGAACTTATGTTTACTTTCTGCCTCCACTCCCTCATCACATGACTACCTGTGGACTTACTGGAAGCACCTTAAAGATTATCCATCTTTATTACATCTCCAAACAAAGCCTAGTACATCTTGGTTGCTCAGTAATTTCTTAACCAAAACAAAAGAACAATACAGTTATAATGAAATTAAAATGGTAACCGTGTTCTGGTTCTGGTAAAGATGATGTAATAAGCATAAATTATCCTGTCTCTCCCGAATACAACTAAAAGCCTGGACAGAATGCATGCAGCAGCTATCTGAGGACTCTGAAAATGGTAGCAGTTGGTTTCAGGGAGGAAACCAAAATTAGAAGTACTACTAACCCAGCAATGAGTTTCCTGGTTTTGTTTCCCCTAGGATCACTCAGCCTAGACTCAAGGGCAGTCCAAACTCAGAACTGCACAGTAAGTGCAGACAGAAATTGCTCCAAGAGAAGTCTTCTCTTTTTTTTGTCTGAAAAGCAGTAAAGGGGGCCCCTAAAAGGGAGGACGATCCTCTGAGGGTTTTTTTCCCTTTCTCTCAGACGCTGCCCCCAAGCAATCCAAAGGCAGCAGCTGTGGCAGTGATGATGCCAGCAGTGGCTGGACAGGGACCTAAAACTTCAAGAAAGCGGATCTCTTCCGATCCCATGAGTGTGGAGGGAATTCCCATGGTTTATATTCTTTCTCCACCATCCTGTTGCTTGGCACCAAAGGTAGATGCAGTTGTGGAAGTGTGCAGCAAAACACCAAAACGAAAACCTTAGTTATCTAGCCATAGGACAAGGAAGAAGTGTCTCTAAGAGCCAGAAAGTGTCAGGGAACTTGCAAAGAGAAAGGAGCTCAAGAAAGTGACACCATGAAGTTCTATAAACACTCCTGGGGTCACCCAAGAATTATGCCTATGTGGATCTGACCCTAAACATACTATCAGGTTCCCAAATTTGCCACTCGGTGGTGTACATGCAGGACAGATAGAAACAAAGGCTTTGAAAACTAGTCATTGGAATTTTAGTGCACAGAAAGGTAGGCAGAAACTTATGACCTGAACCTAACAAGACCAAATGCCCACTTAAAAAAATCCTCCCATCCCTAAAAATAAAGTAATAACAACAACAACATTCTCCATAGCATTTAAATGAGACAGAGTATCATAACGTTAACAACAAAATGTCTAATATATGATCCAAAATTATTTGACATATGAAGAACCAGGAAAATCTCAATAACTCACAAGAGAAAAGACAACCTACACACAACAAACCCAAGATGCTACAGACTCTGGAATTTTCAGACAGACTTTAAGGCAGCTACTACAACCATGCTTCAAGAAGCCAGGAAGATGATTCTTGGGGGAAAAAAAAAAAATAGTTAAGAGTCTCAGCAGAGAAGTAAGATTCATTACATTATTGTGTGTGTGCCTGTGTGGTGTATAAAGCAAACAAAAATTTAAGACTAAAAAACACAATATCCAAAGTAAACCCAAAATTCTCTGGAGGGGCTTGACTGTAGAAGGGAGATAACAGGAGAGAATCAGTAAACCTGAAGACAGAGCAATAGAAACTATCCAATCTGATGAACAGAGAGAAAAATGATAGAAAAAATAAATGAACAGAGCCAATGGGACAATATCAAAAGGTCTAACATTCATGTCATCAGAGTCCCAAAAGGAGAAGATAAAGAGTGGCACGCAGAAAACATATTTAAAGAAATAGCAGCAGAAAACTTCCCAAATTTGGTGAAAGATATACACTTACAATTTCGAGAGAATCAATGAATCTCAAACAACATAGATTCAAAGAAACCTGTACCCAGATAATTTTTAATTAGCATTTCATCATCATCAGTAATCAAATTACATCATCAGTAATCAAATTAATTTAATTACATCATCAATAATCAAATTACTGAAAACTAAAGAAAATTTTAAAATCTTGAAGGCAGCCAAGGAAAAACAACATTCCACTTAGGAGAAAAACAATTCCAGTGACTGTGGGTTTCTCATCAGAAACTATGGAAGGCAGAAACAGTGAAGAACATTTTTAAGTGCTGAAAGACAAGGACTTAATTCCAAAATTCCTATCTAGCAAAAATATCCTCCAAGAATGAAGTGGAAATCAAGACATTCTTAGATTAAAGGAAAACGAAGAGTATTTGCCACTAACAGACTTCTATTTTATTTTATTTATTTTTAAATTTATTTATTTATTTATTTATTTATTTATGTATTTATGTATTGGCTGTGTTGGGTCTCCATTGCTGCCCGCGGGCTTTCTCTAGTTGCAGTGAGCGGGGACTACAGTCCGTTGTGGTGCGAGGGCTTCTCATTGTGGTGACTTCTCTTGTTGTGGGGCACGGGCTCCAGGCGCGCAGGCTTCAGTAGTTGTGGCTCAGTAGTTGTGGTACACAGGCTTAGTTGCCTCCGTGGCATGTGGGCTCTTCCTGGACCAAGGCTCGAACACGTGTCTCCTTGCACTGGCAGGCAGATTCTTAACCACTGCGCCACCAGGGGAGTCCTAACAGGCTTACTTTAAATTGACTTCTTATAAGTCAATTCTGGTTTCTTTCCTTTTTTTTCTTTTTTAAATCCAAATTTTAGGCAGAAACTCTCTTATACCTAAATCACTTTCTATTCTTAGAACCCTTGGCAATTAATAAATGCAAGTGAAAGCTAAAATTGAACCAATTCTCAAGAATCTATACTATACTATCAAAAGAATATCCATTAGTACAGCAAGTCAAAGACAACAGATACAGGAGTTGTGTAATAGAAAACACTTGAAGTCAGATATCCTAGATCAGCCAGTAAGGTATCAAAATGTGATGTCAACAACTACCATTTATAAAGAAGACACAAACAAGTGCTGATCATTCTCTCAGTTAAACGTCTAAGCAACCTTAAAAGACAAGCCTTATTACCCTCATTTAAAAAGTGGGATAACTAATGCTCAATAAGCAAATTTCCAAACATAATGCAGCAAGACAAGTGGCAGTCGGAATTCAAACTCAGGTCTATCTTGCATCCTACAGCTCACTGTGTCCTGGTCTGCGTCTCTTTTTTCATTTGTTTAATCATAAAATCCAGCAAATATATTTGTTTGTCATCTTCCCTGAGCTCTATGCTACATCAGATAAATGTTATTAACCTTTCCCTCCTTAGACACTGCTCTCTCCAGACATTTTTTTCCAAAATGTTTCTTCTTGGTCTTTTTCTGTGGCCATCCCTTAAATACTTTACAATCATCATTTTGCAGCTTTTGCTTTTCACTCCAACCCTCCCTGAATAAAATCATCCATTCCCAAGACTTCATCAATCATCCCTATTTTGATAAATGAAAAGAAGCAGCACAGTCCGTTTACAACTGCTTTTAAACATCAACCTTGGATGTTCCATCTCAAACTTAACATGTCCAAAATTTAACTTACTACCTTTATCCAAATTAAGGCCCATAAAGAAAACTGGACCTGTATTTACTGTCTATATACTATTATAAAATTGTGTAAAATTACTGAAAATGAAAAAAAATACACCATGGACATGGGCAGATAGCTCATAAAAGAGTTAAAACAACTGGATAAAAGACATATGAAAAAATATTTGCATACTGAAATGCTTACAGATGAAATTATATGATGTTGGGGATTTGCTTCAAAATTATACAAGAAGAAATTTAGATAGGAGTTTAAGTATTGCAAGACTGGCTATAAGTTGATAATTACAGAAGCTACAAGATGGGTACAAAGATACTGTTATATTATTGTTGGTTTTTGTGTACACATGCAATATCCCATAATAATAATTTATGGGAAAAACGATATTGAATGTCTGACTTCACTAACAATTTAAAAAAAAATCACTTTTCAGGGCTTCCCTGGTGGCGCAGTGGTTAAGAATTTGCCTGCCATTGCAGAGGACACAGGTTCGAGCCCTGGTCTGGGAAGATCCCACATGCCGTGGAGCAACTAAGCCCGTGCGCCACAACTACGGGGCCTGCGAGCCACAACTACTGAAGCCACATGCCACAACTACTGAAGCCCGCACGCCTAGAGCCTGTGATCTGCAACAAGAGAAGCCACTGCAATGAGAAGCCCGCGCACCGCAATGAAGAGTAGCCCCCGCTCACCACAACTAGAGAAAGCCCGCGCGCAGCAACGAAGACCCAACGCAGCCAAAAATTAATTTAATTAATTAATTTTTAAAAGACTTAAAAAGCATTGGTGTGGGTATAAGTGAGGCTTTATATTTAGTTGCTATTCCAGGCCGATTCACTTCCAACACACAACTCCTTCTCAAACAGCCCATTTGGTTACTGGAAGAAAACATACTACCACTGTAGTCTAAGAACTCTATTGCTACAACTTCTGCTTAGGAAAAGTAGGAAGATATAGAGGTTTTTGTAAACCATACTGAAAAACACTGGAGTTGATACAAGAAAAACACTTTGTGCAGTAGATGTTATGCTTGCCTTAATCAAAAATTAGAAGGGATTTCTAGGGAAACTGATATAATCATCCACCTGGCAATTAAATTTTACTCTGTTGCTATCATTAGGAAATCCTGAATACTAAAATGTATGACACAAATTTACGTAATACTACAAATGTGGGATTTGCTTTATTTTCTTCCACATATCAAGTTTTTATAACAAATACTCCATACCAGCATACAATGGATTGACTAAGACTCAGTTTTGGTGGCCTCTGTAAAGGATGTTATTAACATAATCAAGGGGTTTCAGTTGGGGGGAAAAGTTTAATCGATGCAAAATATGAAAGTGCTTCAAAGTGTATAGAGCTCAAATAGCCTGCACATAATAGCTCTAAGACATAATATTGATGACTAAAAGCTCTCCATCTTAATCCTTCATCTGTATAATGAGGGTAGTAACACCCTCATAGATAGGAACATGAAGTAAAACATTCTGCAGTATTCTTAACTTAGCACCAGTGACATAAATGGTAGCTTTTGTTATTACTAATAAATTATATGACAAAGATCCTTTCCAGTTCACATTTGATATCCTGATCTAAAATTTCACCAGTGTTCTTAAGGGGGATGAAAAATACAAAAGATAGCATGCTTTTCTCCGGCTGCCCCTTTGATTTTTCCACTATTTTTTTCACAAGTAGTTAACAATGCCCTATACTGCCAATAATACTAAACATTAGACAAAAACTAAAATTTACAAAAGTATGGAACAGTTTTAAGTTAACTGCCAAGACTTCAGTCCCTACAGGGGATTGAAGTCACTTATATGTTCTTTAAATCCTATTTACATTACAGATATCCAAATATAAAGACTAGATATTAAGCTATTCTGCAAGAAAAACAAGCATAAAATATCACAGAATAAGGTACTTACATTCATAGGCAAAAATATTTTGATTAATTCATCATAATGAGGAAGAATATCAGAGTTCAAATCCCAACTCTACCAGAAAGTGGTGATGAGCAAACTGGGGAATGTGGCTGCCCTACTGTGCATCTGAACCGGTGGCTTTCTGTCCAAGAAGCTACAAAATGGAAATTAATAAAAATTTCTCTGGCATATCAAACCTTAATTGAAAGGTAACTATTAATCCACTATCAGAATGAACTCTATTTAGAATTTAAAACATTTATATTATCCATGGTAATGGTAATAATAAAAATATTTTGATTTATTATCTAGAGCAAGGAATTACTTTATTTTAATATGGTTGAATTTTACTATTTATAATAAAAATACTTAAGTATGCTGATATAGGACATTAAGCTATTGGAAATAGAGACCTAAAATTTCTGTGTGCCTTTTTAATGAAAATTAATTTCATTGATTTTCTAGGTATACTATTTTTTCAAGAAATAAAATAGAAGAAACCAGTTAGTTAAAACTGCTTAAGGGATGTTTACTTTCCTTAAAAAAAAAAAAAAAAGTTTATGACTAGTACCTTTACATACTAGGCATTTGAAATTAATTTTAATTTAGAAAATTATTTATGCTAAATTTTCTCAATATTTAAAACTATAAATCATTTAGTTTGGGAGAGAAAGAGAAATGTTTTTCAATTAAAGACTTAAGTATTCTACTTTTTAACTTTTTAGTATGAACATTTTAAAACATATACAAAAGTAGAGAGGGACTTCCCTGGCGATTCAGTGGTTAAGACTGCACTTCCACTGCAGGCGGTGCAGGTTCGATACCTGGTCGGGGAACTAAGATCCCACGGGCCTTGAGGCATGGCCAAAAAAAATTTTTTTTTAATTGTTTTGAAAAAAAAAATTATTGGGAACACTGCAATCAACAATTGTCAACACATGGCTTACTCTGTTTCATCTATACCTCCAGCCACTCTACCTCTAAAAAGTGGATTATCCTGAAGCAAATCTCAAATATTTCATTCATAAATACTTTAGTACAGATCTCTAAAAAAGGATAAGGACTCATTTTTTAAAAAATAAAAATACCATTTTATACCTTAGAATGTAACTATAGTTCCTTCATTATCAAATTATTTACACAATGTCCTCAATTTTCATGGGGGGAAAAACACTTTTAACAGTTAGTTTGTTCAAATCGGTATGCGCAGAAGACCGACACATACCACATTTGGTTAACACATGTCTTAAAGTCTCTGTTAATCTATGGATTTCTCCTTGTTTTCTTCCAATTTACTTACTGAAGAAACCAAGAAAACTGTACTGTAGTTTCCCACATTCTGTATTTTGCTAATTGTATGGTACTCTGTCCCTCATATTTCCTGAAAATTAGAATTACCTAGAGGACTGCTCAGATTCAGATTTTATTTTACCAAAAGAACTTCACAGACAGTGCTGTTTACTTCCCATCCCCCTCCCCCCACCCCACACACATGAGAACACACAAAATATCTGTGGTCTCTTTTTTGAGATGTCAAGATGAATCAGGCGGACAGATGTCCTCCTGATCCACCCATTACAAAGTTTCCCATCAGCATTCCAACCTAATTGCTTTAGTAACCACTGATTAGTAGCCACTATTCAGACTCATTATTTAGGTGTTGAAAATGGTGATAGCCTATCTTTCCTTCTTCATTTATAAGCTAGAATCCTTCTAAAAATAAATGCTTTCCTCCATCTACTAGTCGGTTATCTGAAGTACATACAGCTCATATAGAAAAAAGCAGGATAAGTGCTTGATTCTGTCCTATTTATTAATTATCAGAATAATTAGCTAGTTTTTCTAGTATACTCCAAAGGTGAACGGGGCTTTTTTGTTTGTTTATCTGACACACCATTAGGGATATTATGAATACCATTTTACGGAATACCATTATGAATTTTAATATATTTTTGTGCTTTAATTACCCTATTTCCTCACTTGTAAACTGGTTATTCATAACCACTGTCTGCTTGTATATATACCACTTGTATGAGCTCTAGTTTTCATATTAAATTATTAAATATATTAAAACTTTTACTGTCACATTTACTGCAAATACTTTTTTCCCTTTTATTCTCACCTTTTCATTACTGTTTTTTCCATGGAGGCTTTTATTAGTTTCATGTATTATAACTCACTGGTCTTTTCTTTTGATTTCTTTTAGCATGTCTATGTTTAAGTGCAGTTTACCTCCCTTCAATAGCTTAATATTCCTCCATCTTTCCATTTACAATTAACTCTTTTAATTATAAGAAATTGTACATAAACAGTGAGAAAAAATGTAGAGACACTAGAGAAACCCAAGAGGGAGAGGTGGAGAGGAAAACAAAACGGCCACATATATTTCTGAGCAAAAATACCATACTCCATTACCATTACAATACTATTACTGTATAGCTATTACTATTACATTATTTTACCAGCAGTTAATTTAAGTGGAAAGACTATAGTAGTTTCACAAAACATTTAGTTTACTCTAACCACAGGAGGGCAGTGTTTATCAAACAAAAAATCATTCCATTGGAATTGTTCATTAATCTACAAAACAATTTTTAGGAACTATTTTATGACAAACTGAATAACTGTTCAGAAGAATTAAAATCAACACTATACAGAATTAAAGTACGATAAAATAATTTTTTTAAGTGTACCTAATACAACTATTTCTTTACTTGTAGATTCTTACATCCAGCTAAGAAAAGGAAACAAAACTTATACTTCCTGAGTATTCAAGAATAATGTAAACAGCTCCTAAATTTGGGTTCGATTCTCGCCTAAATAACAGCAGTATTTCAATTACTGCTGCACTTACGAGTTCATTACATTCATATACACAGATATGTAGAAGCTAACTTCTGTGTAGTCTGGAAAATTTTATTTTACATTTAAAATATACATATAAAAACACGGTAATCTTGGGACTTCCCTGGTGGTCCAGTGGTAAAGAATCCACCTTACAACGCAGGGGACGCGGGTTCGATCCCTAGTCGGGGAACTAAGATCCCACATGCCGTGGGGCAACTAAGCCTGCGTGCCACCACTACTGAGCTCTCGCTTCCCAACTAGAGCCCGCGTGTCACAAACTACAGAGCCCACGTGCCCTGAAGCCTGAGTGACACAACTAGAGAGAGAAAACCCACACGCCACAACTAGAGAGAAGCCTGCGCACCACAACAAAGAGCCAGCGTGCAGCAACCAAGACCCGACACAGCCAAAAATAAATAAAATAAATAAATAAATAATAAATCTTAAAAAATAGACATGGTAATCTTTACAGATTTACATCAGTGTCATATGACTTATTTACTGTCCAAAAGCTTTAATTTAATGTCACAGTAGTGAATGAGGTTCCCCAGGAAACATGCAGAATGAGAAGTGATGAGACTATGCTACAGAACAAATATGCCAATGTTGAAAAGTCAGGGAAGAAAAACTAGCAAACAAACTAAGGAGGAATAGGAAGAAAAAAGAGAATATATGGTGCCTCAGAAAAGACGAAAGCATTTTAAAAAGGATAAAGTGGTCAACAATGTCAAAAACTGCCAGAGGTTGAGATAGCAACTTCAAAGTCTACTGTATTTAGCAACAAGCAGCTCTTCGCTTTACAAGTTCAGATTCCATTTAATCAGGTGGGAAGAAATCAAGCTTATTGGCGGGGGCGGCGGGGGGGTGTCAGCACTCAAGGGAGGTCCAGAGGTGGCAACAAGGAGTTAAAACAACTCTTCCCAGAACAGTGAAGGAAAACATGGAATCAAAGAATAATTGTTTTGTCAAATGGACCTGAACAAGTTTCACTGAACCAGGATAAAAGGAAACAGAGGTATCCCTAGCTATACTGACTCTCCCCATGTCAATACCAGAGGCAAATAGACTCAGAGTTTGACAAATCTCTCTTTATCCAAACTTGTGCTACTTATAATTTGACACTAGGAAACAAATGAATTCAGAGGATGCAGTATCCCTCACCTACCTAAGGATGCAGTATCCCTCACCTACCTAACTCACTAAACAAAACTTACTAGGAGGAGTTCAGGAGCTGAACAGATAATAATAAGGAAGCATGGAATTGAGACGTAAGGAATACGGATAGAGCCAAATATCTGAAAAGGAAAGAGGGAAAAGGACCTTACCTGGCTGCTGAGCAGTATCTGTTGATCACTAACTACCTCTGTCCTGAGATGCACTCCTCTGGTTCAGCTTCTGTGACACCAGACTCTCCTTGTTTCCCTCCTACCTCTCCATCAGCAACTCTTCATTCTCCACAATCTCTGAATGTTGATCCTTCTCAAGATTCTCTTCTTGTCTCAATTTCTACTCTCCTTGGGCATTTTCATCCTCCCATGGTTTCCAAAAATAATTATGCTCCTACAGCAGAATTCCATACCCCCCAGTAGTGCTTATCACACTGTATTTATGATAATTGCATTTTAAATCATCTGTCTTGCCCACTGGTACATAAGCTGCACGAGGACTGGGACCACCTGTCTTGTTCACCTAGCGCCCCTTTAGTGCCTATCACAGGATAGGTCTAAAACATGTGATGGTTGCCTGGTGGAATTAGGAACACAGGGAGCAACACTGGCTTTAGACAAGAGTAAAAATGCCTCTTTCTTTCTTTCTTTCTTTCTTTTTAACAAAAAAGAAGGCTGAAAGGTGAGTGCAAAAGCAAATATGTTTGTAGATTCAGGGGCAGAAACTTGAATGTAAGAATGGACTGAGACTATTCAAATACATATCTATACAGAAAGGTAGCTACAGATATCCAGAGATTACAGAGGCTGGCTTTGTAAGCTCAGGGGTATAGCTTTACCTAAAGGTCCTTCAATTCTGAACAGCTCTATCAAGTCATTCTGATCTGCTAGCTTAGATTCTTTTCACCTGATTATCCAACAATGTTATGCACACTCCCTGGTTCAAAAAAAAAAAAAAATTCTCAGCACCTAATTCTCCCAAAACTCTGAAGAATTAATAATAGTAACAGTTAATACTAATCTAGCATTTAAATGCCAGGTACTGTTCTAAGTACTTTACATATATTAGCTCATTTAATCTCTACAATAAATCTATGAGGTAGATAACCATTATGGCATTTTCTTCAGATGTGAAGACTGAGGCACAGAGAAAATAAGTAACTTGCCCAAGGTCACATCAGCTAATAAGTGATGGAAGACAAGCTTCTTTGCTCCTAAGCATTAAGCTATACTGCCTCTCAATCAGATACATCCATTACATCCATACTACTCCTAAAATTAACTCTTACTGTAACAAACATTTACTAAGTGCTTCGTAAGTGCCAAAAACTGGAGATACAAAGATGAATAAGAAACAAGCCCTGCAGTTCACAACTAGGGTAGAGAGCAAGTAGGGGAAGGGAAAAATGGACAACTGTAATATGAGAGAAGAAATACTGAAAAGATACATAAAGAAACAAAGGTAAAGAAGATTTAACTCTTCCTATTATGCAATATTTCAAATACAGGAAACTTACAAAATAATAAAACACTTATGTATCAACTAACAAGCTTTGTCAAATCCACAAACGGAAATGAGTAGAAATGTTCTATACCTTGATTAGGTAGGTGGTGGTTACACGGGTGTACACATTTGTCAGAAAGAAGTCAGCTGTATGCTTAAAATGTATTGTATTACATGGAAATTATACCTCAATAAAGCTGGCATATACCTCAATAAGTTGATATTTAAAGAAATTAAAACAAAATGTAGGAAGAGTGAAAAATTTACCACACTCCCTGAAATTCAAGAGAAGCACAAATTAAGGGAAAAATAAATTTGAAAACGGTTTAGGATGGAAGTTATGATTTGTATTAAACTCAACTTACTCATATCTGAGAATCAGACTGTTTTAATACCTTAAATGATCAGAACAACAGAGGCAGTGAAGAGGGTTGGGGGCTGGTAGGTAGGGGAAGTGAGGAGAAGAAAGAATATAAGTTCTCTGCTTGCTAAATAAATAAATAAATCCTTAGGGTAAAAGATATCGCATCCATTGTATCCAACAAACAAAAATAAAAATAGGATGCCAAGAAATGGTGGAAAATATATAGCAAGTCCTTGCTTTTAGAGGTTAGTATTCTAGTGGTAGAAACAGATGATAAATATGTAAGCAAAAAAATTTTTTTTCTGATTGTGATAAGTACAATAAAATAAAACAGGGTGACAACTGACAGTGAATGGGAAGAGAGAGGGTTCAACTGGGTAGTCAGGCTCAATGACCATGCAACATTTAAGCTGAGAACTGATTGACAAGTTGCCAGGCATGGGAATATTTAATATCTATTTGATTAGTTTAGCTCAAAGAAGTTTTAGTTTACGTAGTCACATGGAAAATAAAATTCAAACCTAATAATAAGTATTTCATCAGGGTGGTTTCACTTACAAAACAAATGAACAAAAACCAGGTAACATGTTAAAAAAAAAAAAAGCATAAAATAAAATGTTTCATTCCCCTCATCTTCCATCCCTTCCCATTCTCCCCTAGCTCCTCCCCCATGTCCCATCTCCCTCCCATTCTCGCCCATCCCCTCCTCAGACACGTATTAGTTTCCTGTGTATCCTTCTAGCATTAAAGCAATCATAAACAAACACAAATATATTTTTTTCTCACTTTTGCAAACAAAAGGCAGCAAGGCATATACAATATTCCAATACATGACCTTTTTCATTTAATACATCTTGGAGGCCTTTAGGTTTATATAAAAAGCTTTTTTTACAGCTGCATAATATTCCATTATATGAAAATACCACAATTTATTCAACCAGTCTTCTTTTTTTCTTTTTTTTCTTTTTTTTTTTTTTTTTTGCGGTACGCGGGCCTCTCACTGTTGTGGCCTCTCCCGTAGCGGAGCACAGGCTCCGGACGCACAGGCTCAGCGGCTATGGCTCACGGGCCCAGCTGCTCCGCGGCATGTGGGATCTTCCCGAACCAGGGCACGAACCCGTGTCCCCTGCATCTGCAGGTGGACTCTCAACCACTGCGCCACCAGGGAAGCCCTCAACCAGTCTTCTAATGATGGACTGGGGGGCTGCTTCCCTTCTTTTGTATAGTATACAGCAGAAACAACTGGTACCCTGTATCACGACTCCTCAGCCCACGGATGAACTCAGCCTCAGTTGCTGTAGGCAATTCCCACTTAAACTCACAGTGTCCACCTCATGCTGATAGTAGCCTATCTCAAGGTTCCATAAGTCTCTCCACTTTCCTGCCTCAGGAACTTCTCCTACACCAAGGGAGCCCAAAAAGCAACAGGGCAGTCCAGAAGAGCAAGGGAGTTAGCAACCTTACTGGAGTTAGCAATTTTAATCCAACTGCTGGGGAAAGTGGAGTTGCTATTGAATAAATGTTCCAGATCCTATCTTAAACCACCCCGTACATGTACAATAAGCCCACAAATGAAGAAGTCGTGGTGACAAGGATAAAGGTTATGCATGAGCCCATCAGCATAGCCTTCTTCTCTCAAAACTGACACAGCTTAGCTACTGTTGCTGCTGAGTGTCCACAACTTGTCATCAGCAAAGGCAAACTCTGAGCCCCCTATTTGTTACAATCCTTCAAAGAGATGAGCTAAGCATTTGGACGGCAAGTTGACTACACTGGACCTCCTCCACCCTGAAGGGGCAGCAATTTGTCCTTACTGGCACTGACAACCATTCTGATAAGTTTGCCTTCCCTGCCTTCAGTGCCTCAGCCAGCACCACTATCCAAATGTACCTAAGTTTACAAACATGGGGCAAACACTGCCTCAGACCAAGTGACTCTTTTTTTACAATGAACAAAATTTAACAATGGGCAGTGAGCACTGATCTCACCATACACTATATCACCAAGAAGAAGTAAGCCTGAGAGAACACTGGAATGGCCTCCAAAATACAGTACAGAGGTGTGAACAGAAATAGGATTGGTTCCTATAACCCTAGTGAGCAAATAAAAGAACTCGTTTCCCATTCCTGCAACTTTAGGCTCTGCTAGAATTAGAGATCTTTATTCCCATGAGGAAACATTTTTAATCAGAGGGCTTTTAATCTGAATCTGAATTTAACAACTGTTGGTCACTCTGGGCTCCTCATGCTGATGGACCAGGAGGCAAAAAAAAGGAGTTACTATAATGTTGGCATAACTAACCGTACTAGTTAGGTGCTTCTCAGTGCTTCCAAGCCTGGTAATAACAGGCAACAGCAGCATAAGGCAAAGGCTTGATAAGGGAAAGGCAAACAGGGGCTCAGTCCCTTCAGGAACGATCGTCTGGGTCACCCTACCAGGCAAGCAACCTAGATTAGCTGAAGTCTGGCCAAGGGTGAAGGAAATCTAGAACACATGGAATTGGAGGGAAATGATGAACCTATGGCCTTGGAACCAGGCGTTGTAGCAGAGACTATAGCTTATTCCATTAAGCGTCCCATATTAAGTCCTTTTGAGAGACTGCTGCCAGCCTCTATCTTGAGAAGCTGGTAACAAGAGTGGGTTTAATATGGAGCGCTAGCTGTGTAAGGAGTAAACCATAACAGAGTCTTCCAGTGCCCTGCAACACCCACACTGCCAACGTCCCACCTCTCCACATGCTGCTCTCTGTACCTGACGTAACGCTCCGCTCCTTTCTATATCTGAGAGTCTACCTGTCATCCAACAAAACAACAAAACTTTTCAAAACTGGTGATACTCAATCCTTCGAGGGTTGAGTAAGACAGGCACTTACACGCTACACAGCTGGGAAAGTAAACTAACACAACCTTCTGGAAAGCAATTTAGTGAACATGTGACTTGAAGGGTCTTTCAAAGAGTGACATCTTCTTACCCGGCAACTTTTCTTCTAGCAATCTACAAAAGCAAAATAACAGAAATACACAACAGAGCTAGGCACAAAGGTGATCACTGTAGTACTATTTCTAACAGTTGTAAAAATAAACAACTTAAATTCCCAATGTTAAGATAATAAAGCAAATCAACTTAACTCCCCTCATAAAGAGATCTGTAGTTCAAGAGCAAAGCAGAAACCACAAGCCTTTTTATCTTTATGGCCCTCCAGTTAGACAACACCTGAAACATAAGAGGAACCCAATAAATTATTTCTAAATTGAAAACAATGATATATTATGTTGTCATTAAAGGTATCTGTAAGCAGAGCTTTCAGTGATGAGGAAACGCTTATGATATACAAAAACCACAAGCAAAACTGATTACACAATTAAGATTTCAGTTAAGGAAAAAACACAAGGATTAGAAATAAATGTCAAAATGTTGATGGTATTACCTTAGATCAGACTTATTAACTTACAGTCTAGGCCCATAGGATACACAGCTGGCTTCAGGATTCCATGAACTCCTTTGCAGTTATGTATTTAGTGTCTGTACCTTTCTCTGGAGAGAAGATTCACAGCTTTCATTAAATTCCAAAAGGAAACTTTGACCCTGAAATGACTAAGAATATGCCTCTATGTGATAGAATTAATTTTAAGATATTTTTTTTCCTGCTTCTTTACACTTCTGTTTTTAAACTTTCCACAAGGTACATTACTAGCCAGATAATCAAGGGGAAAGAAAAGGGGAAATTAGTTAAAAGTGTCCATAGTTCACAAAAATAAACAATCCCTAACCAAAAAATTAAAAGACCTGCATATTGAGACATTTCCTTAAAACATTTCTATCAGCTCAAAACATGTAATTTTCGGGCTTCCCTGGTGGCGCAGTGGTTGAGAGTCCGCCTGTCGATGCAGGGGACACGGGTTCGTGCCCCGGTCCGGGAAGATCCCACACGCCGCGGAGCGGCTGGGCCCGTGAGCCATGGCCGCTGAGCCTGCGCATCCGGAGCCTGTGCTCCGCAACGGGAGAGGCCACAACAGTGAGAGGCCCGCGTACCGCAAAAAACAAAACAAAACAAAAAAAACCATGTAATTTTCCTTTGCTTATATACATTTCTAATGTGCCCAACTCTTGTCCACATTGGAGGATCAAGATTTCATACAGGGTTCAGCCAACAAAGGAGAAGGAATAGGAGGAGGAAACCAAGGCTGGTAGTAGCACTCTATAAATATAACGTGTTACTACTACAAAAGAATTTCAATCGAAGAATTCTATGTCTAAGCTAAAAAGTAGGTTCCAAATTCTAGGGTTATTAGGCCATCCCTGAAAATTTTTCCAATAAAATTAAGTGGGCTAAACCATTCACTAAAAAATGGAATTGGGATAGCAATCATAGATCCTAATTAAAGTTAGGGTGCATCTCTTATCCCAACTTCCTATCTACTACAATTCTCACTTATGATTACAAGACAGAAATAGGAGTATATGAATAATAAAACCAGTAAGCATGATTTCAAAGATATATCGAACTTTAAACTCTTCAAAAAAGTCTACTTTTTCTCCCAATCACTAATGGAATTGTTAGGAAAACTGCCTATGTATTAGGACACCTCAATAATTACAAAAACCACAAAGTGTTCAAACATGTTCTGATTCTTATGCAATAAAACCATAAATTACAAAAGCTAAAATAAGGGAATTCCCTGGCAGTCCAGCGCTTTCACTGCCAGGGCCCAGGTTCAATCCCTGTTGGGAGAACTAAGATCCCACAAGCCTCATGGTGCAGCCCCAAAAACAAAACAAAACAAAACAAAAACTAAAGTCATTAAAATTGTTTTTAATCCCTATGCCAAAAAAATCTTGGACCAAGAAGGAAAGCACAACTCTAATACTAGACCAAAGAAGTAAATGAAAGGTATAATTATGAAAAAGGAAGCAATTTATTATATGTAAATGTATTTCACTTATTCTCTTAAACTACTTGGGTTTTTTTTTTTACCATATTTAATTGATTTCAACAAATATCTGAACATATTCTATACTTCCATCACCTGAAAGTCATCTACAACATCCAAATTTATACTCTACTCTCAACATACTATCTTCACTGGATTAAGTTTAATCCAATTCCACTGTCTTTCAAAAATGATTCTCATGTACACCTTTGGTAACGTACCTATCTTCAGTTAAAATGCCCTTTCTCCCCAGACCCATAAAATACTTAACCTTTCTCATGGGCGCAGACCCCTTTGAAAGTCTGATGAGAGCTATGAAGACTCTTCTCAGAAAAAAAATATATAATTTTTATGGTTAGTTTTTGCGAGTCCACAGACCCCATGAAGACTAAGGTAGATTTGTGTTTTTAGCAGCTTACCTACCATTCAACATTCTTTGGTAAAAGGCCCTGGTTTTCTTTTGGAGATTCACCACCTCCTCCATTCTCAATCTGTATGGTGGGAGCCAACACTAACAATAAAGCATGAAACCAACCTCTTGACCACAGTAACAGGTTTAGAAATGGGGACAACACTCAAACTAAGGCTAAGGGAGCAGAATAACAGGTAAAAGACTTTTTTTTTTTTTTTGCCCCAGCAACTACTGGACTTAAACTTGAATAGTGTGAGACTGAAGCTAACAGCTTTCTAACGCCCCCAAGACAAACAGAGAGAGAGGGAAAGAGAGAGAGAGAAACAAAATCTTGACAATGCGATTATTTAAAGACTGAATGCAAGCATACCTGAAGCTCTTCCTCCCTATTTTTCAGCAATAAACCAATAAATTCCCTTTTCTTCCTTCTACTACCTTGGGATAGGTTTTCTACTACTTTCAAAACAGTCCTGAGACAGAACTCATTCCTAGATCAAGACTAGGAACTCCTGAAGTAAATGACAAATCTATATTCTGAATCCATACACATGGGTTCATAACAGTAAAGCAAATTATGGTGAACACTGGCAACGATTAGCCTACTACTCACAAAAAGCTTTTAACCATACTATAGCCAAAAACAACAACAAAAATTTCACATGATATTTTTCATTTAAGCTTTGTAAACTACAGAACTATGTGACAAAATATTCCCAGAAACTAGCCAAAGCATCGCCTTGAAGTTACCAAGACAAGGCAATTGTCTTAGGACTGTAGAGTCTCCCAAATGTCGAACAGAATCTGGACTTCTACATCCTTGCTCAAAAGAACCAAGCTCAGGGGCTTCCCTGGTGGCACAGTGGTTGAGACTCTGCCTGCCGATGCAGGGGACACGGGTTCGTGCCCCGGTCCGGGAAGATCCCACGTGCCACAGAGCGGCTAGGCCCATGAGCCATGGCCACTGAGCCTGTGTGTCTGGAGCCTGTGCTCTGCAACGGGAGAGGCCACAACAGTGAGAGGCCCGTGTACCGCAAAAAAAAAAAAAAAAAAGAACCAAGCTCAGATAAAAATCTCTCCTCATCCATGAAGTCTGCTAGCATTTCAATGACACCCTTCCTTCTCAATTACCTTAGGTACTTAAAAAGGGTAATTTCAGCAATTTATTTTATATACATATATGTATGTGTGTATACATATATAAATCATTCCTAGTTATTTTAGTCTCTTACTCTTGTCTACACATAGTGAAATGCACTTATTCAGAGACAAAACAGTCAAGGTTTTATCTAAAAGAGAACTATAGGGCTTCCCTGGTGGCGCAGTGGTTAAGAATCCACCTGCCAATGAAGGGGACATGGGTTTGAGCTCTGGTCCAGAAAGATCCCACATGCCGCGGAGCAACTAAGCCCGTGCGCCACAACTACTGAGCCTGCGCTCTAAAGCCTGTGAGCCACAACTACTGAGCCCACGTGCCACAACTACTGAAACCCGCACGCCTAGAGCCCGTGCTCTGCAACAAGAGAAGCCACCGCAATGAGAAGCCCTCGCGCCACAACGAAGAGTAGTCCCCGTTCACCGCACCTAGAGAAAGCTTGCATGCAGCAACGAAGACCCAACACAGCCAAAAATAAAATAAATAAATAAAAAACACATGCACCCCAATGTTCATAGCAGCACTATTTACAATAGCCAGGACATGGAAGCAACCTAAATGTACATCAACAGAGGAATGGATAAAGAAGATGTGGTACATATATACAATGGAATATTACTCAGCCATAAAAAGGAATGAAATTGGGTCATTTGTAGAGATGTGGATGGACTTAGAGAGTGTCATACAAAGTGAAGTCAGAAAGAGAAAAGCAAGTATCGTATAATAACGCACATATGTGGAATCTAGATATAGATGATCTTATATGCAAAGCAGAAATGGAGACACAGACATAGAGAACAAATGCGTGGCTACCAAGGGGAAAGGGTGGGAGGAATTGGGAGACGGGGACTGACACACAGACATTATTGATACTATGTATAAAATAGACAACTGACGGGAACATACTGTGTAGCACAGAGAACTCTAACTAATGCACTGTTGTAACCTAAATGGGAGGGAAGTCCAAAAGGGAGGAGATATCTGTATGTATATGGCTGATTCATTTTGCTGTGCAGTGCAGACTAACACAACATTGTAAAGCAACCATACTCTGATAAAAATTAATAAAAGAAAAAACAAAAAAAAATGGGCAAAGGACTTGAGTAAGACATTTCTCCAAAGAAGATACACTAATGGCCAAGAATCATATAAAAATAATCACTAATCATTAGGGAAATGCAAATCAAAACCACAATAAGATGTCATCACACCCACTAAGATGGCTGCTATTAAAAGAAAAACAAACACAAAACAGGAAATAACAACTATTGGCAGGGATGTAGAGAAACTGGAACCCTGTGCATTGCTGATGGGAACGTAAAATGGTGCAGCTGCTATGGAAAATAGTTTGGTGGTTCCTCTCAAAAAATTAAAAATAGAATTATTATATGATCTAGCAATATCACTTCTGGTTATATATCTGAAACGATCAAAAGCAGGATCTCAAAGAGATATGTGTACACTCACGTTCCCAGCAGTATTATTAAATAGCCAAAAGGCAGAAACAAACCAACTGTCCACTGACAGATGAATCGATTTTAAAATGTGGTATACACCTATGATGAAATTATTCAGACTTAAAATGGAAATTCTGACACGATACAACATGGATGAACCTTGAGGACATTACGCTAAATGAAATAAGTCAGTTATAAAAAGACAAACATGGGGGCTTCCCTGGTGGCGCAGTGGTTCGGAGTCTGCCTGCCAATGCAGGGGACGCGGGTTCGAGCCCTGGTCTGGGAGGATCCCACATGCCGCGGAGCAACTAAGCCCGTGTGCCACAACTACTGAGCCTGTGCGTCTGGAGCCTGTGCTCCGCAACGGGAGAGGCCGTGACAGTGAGAGGCCCGCGCACCGCGATGAAGAGTGGCCCCCGCTCGCCGCAACTGGAGAAAGCCCTCGCACAGAAACGAAGACTCAACACAGCCAAAAATAAAAAAAAATACAAAAAAAAAAGACAAACATTGCATGATTTCACTTATATGAGGTAAGATATTCAAAGAAATTGGAAGTAGAATAGTGGCTGTCAGGAACTGTGGGAAGGGGGGGTTGGGAAGTTGTTTAATGGTAGAGTTTCAGTTTTGCAAGATGAAAAAAGTTCTAGAGTTTATGCACAACTATGTGCACATACTTAACACTGTACACTTTAAAATGATCAAAATGGTAAATTTCATGTTATGTGTATTATACCACAATTTTTTTTAAAGAGCAATGTGGATAGATAATAAATGTTAGTGGTAGAATCCCCAGGTGGTGGGTATATGGTGGGTATTCTCTGTAAAATTCATTCAAATTTGTTGTTTTAATTTTTTCATAATGAAATACTATGAGGAAAAAGAACAATGTAGCACTCTATGTGCAGATATGCAAAGACATTCAGACATTATTAAGTGAAAAAAGCAAGTTGCAGAATTATTGATACCATCTGACTCCTCAATTTGTGGGGGGAGGTGTTACATATATGTGAAGAAACTTTCTAGCCATTTATCTTAGAAACCATTATCAGTGTTTTCCACTGGAAAGAGAGTTGGAGAGGTAAAAGTCTTTATACCCTTAAGTACTGGGGATTTTTGCCACACGCACCCATTACTTGTATACATATACATTTATACAGCCCTATAAATGTCAACCCTTCTGTAATTTGTTTTAATGTACAGTATGAAGCAGGGATATAAGTTTTTTTCTCAAGATGATAAGATTTCAACATTACCTGTTTACTGAATTCTTAGATATACCTGACTGCCTTAGGGCTTTCACATCTATACTATTCACCAGTCTTTTCTAGTTCCACATCATTGCCATGTTGCTTTAATCACTGTATCTTTGCTATACATGTTAATCTCTAGTAATATAATTTATGCCTCACTACACTTCTTTAAAAAGATATATTCTAGGGCTTCCCTGGTGGCGCAGTGGTTGAGAGTCCGCCTGCCGGTGCAGGGGACACGGGTTCGTGCCTCTGTCCGGGAAGATTCCACATGCCGCGGAGCGGCTGGGCCCGTGAGCCATGGCTGCTGAGCCTGCGTGTCCAGAGCCTGTGCTCCGCAACGGGAGAGGCCACAACAGTGAGAGGCCCGCGTACCGCAAAAAAAAAAAAAAAAAAAAAAAAAAAAATATATATATATAGATATATATAGATATATATATATATATATATATTCTAACCCAAATGAACTTTTGATTTGTTTTGTCAGAGTGGAATTGCTTTAAATTTACAAATTTACTTGACAAGAACTAAAATCTTCATCATAATGATTCTTCCAATCCAGGTGTAAACTGGCTCTCTTCAATTTTTCCATCCTTTCCCAGGATTTTTATTTTCTTCACCTAGACCCTGTGTATTTCTTATTCAACATATTCCTAAATATATTTTTCATAATATTTTTGTTAATTATTGGTATATAGGAACTCTATTTATATGTCTACTTAACAATCACCCTTCTGAACTCTTATGTAAACCTCTAACAGATTTTTAGTTGATTCTTTTGGGATTTCTAAATAAGCAATCATAATAACTGCAAACAGCAATACTTTTTTTCTTCCTTACACCTCATTTATTTTTCATGCCTAACTACACTGGCTACAACTTCTAAAACAATGCTAAATAAAAGTAGTGATAGCAAGTTTTCTTGTCGTAGTTCTAATTTTTCCACTGTTTGTCTCTAGTGTTTCACCACCATTATCATGCTGGCTATTAGGCTAAAAAACAGTCTTTATGTTATAAAAGCATCTTTCTGCCCAAACTCCAAAAAAAAAAAAATAGTGGTCAGGTAATGGAAGTTTTGTTATGTCTTTTTTTTTTTTTTTTTTAAAGGGCAATATGCTGAGTTTATTTCCACTATTCCCAAGACTACTGTTTTAGGAGGAAAATAAATTTAAGTAAACCAAACACAGAGTCAATTATATCTAAGTCACCCATATAGAGAAAGAAATTCTACTTAAGCTTACCTGCCTGGGTATGTATGTGTTTTAACACTTCCTTTTAATTGAAAGGTTTTAAACAGATATTGAATTTAAATAACTGCTTTTTTGACATGTGAGATAATCATATAGCTCATACCTGTTAGGTAACACTAGGTGCTATAACCAAATCCCAAAATTTCATTAGCTTAACACAATACAAGTTATTATTCAGTTATAAACAGTTATTCAGCTGTGAACTAAATTATTAACAGTTCAGTGCAGCTGGTTTCTATTCAGCAGGCATACCCTGCTCTTAAATACCTTGACCCAGAAGTGACACACATCATTTATGCTGACATTTCACTTTAAAAATCATCACTTCGCACCACCTACATACAAGGGAGTCTAGAAAATAAAATCCTTGCTTAGGGAGCTGGGCAAGTACCCATCTTTACATATAGTTTCTCATTTTTGACATCTCTACATATAGTTTTCTCATTTTTGACCTAATAATTTGATGATAATTTCCTAAAAACAAAGGAGCTTTGCGTTCCTGGAATAATTAATTCTCATTAAGCATGGTGTGTTGTTTTATTATATTGCTGTATTTACAATTTACATACACAAGTGCTTAGTAAAATTAGCCTGTTTTCCTTTTTTCTGTCCTATTTGTTATCATGTTTTGATTTGAGTTAGCTACCATTACTTCTGCTATATATGTGGTAGGTGTTCAATACTTCAACAGTAAAACCGCTATCCCATCAGAAGGGAAGTCAGACACAATTTCAACAATACTTGATCCAACAGACATATAGATCCTAGTTGCCGTAATACAGACAGAAGTAATTTACTGTAGAAATACAGCATAAAGAACACTGAACAAACCAGGAAGCTAATATATTCTAAATAATGGCTGTGTTAAAACTTAATATAAAAATGTCATAATTTTCCGAAAGCCTCTGAAGGACTTTACAAATTTTTTTGTTGAAAACATTGGCTATTCCCTGCAACAGAGAAGGATGATACCCCATGGAAACTACCTTTCCACAGGCCAGTGCCAATCCAGAATCATTCCAGAAGTCCTTGAGTCATCTAGGCAGGACATTCAGTATGAGAGGAGCTGGAAAGTAAATTGTAACAAGAAGATAGGAAAATCTACCAAGAATTCTAGGCAACAGAGTCTAGCCCTAGCAATAAACACGTTGCCTCCCTGATTTCATCGCCTACATCTCTCTTCCTCAATCACTTTACTTTAGCTACGCTGGCCTCCTCACAGTTCTTAGACCAAGAAAGGCACACTCCTGCCTCAGTCTTTATACTGACTGCTCCCTCTGTGTAGAATGCTCTTTTCCTGACTATCTGCAGAGTTTGCTCCTTCACCTCCTTCAAATGTTTGGTCAAAAGTCAGCTTCTCAGTGAGACCTTGCCTGAATACCCAATTAAAATTGCAACTACTTCAAACTCGCCCAGCATTCCCCAGCCATCTTGCTTAATTTTTTTCCCATAGCACTTACCTCTAACAAAACATATAATTTATTTATTTACCATGTTGTCCGTCTTCCACCCCCATCCACAAATTAAGTTCCATACAGACAAGGATCTTTTCTTTTCTCCTGATTTTTTCACTGCTACATCCACATGCCTGGCATACAGTAAGTCCTCAATAAACATTTAACTAAATTAAATGTTCCATATATTGAATCTCCAATGATATGACATTGAGATTTGGTGTTTGCAAACTGATCCTATCCTAAGCCAACCTAAGACACTCACCAAAGAACCACTCCTTCCATTAGCTTACAAAGCTAAGAACCTGATTTTTTTTTTAATTGACAATATTTATAACAATACTATGTCCCTTGGTCTCTATATGGAGAAAGTCAGAAAAGGTTTCAGAAGAAAATGTTATCTCCACCCCACCCCAGAGTACATTAGTTTGGAGCCTTCCTTCACTTTACAACAGCCACGTCTTCTTCATCTCCATTTTGTCTACCTTTCAAAGGAAATTAAAAAAAAAAAACAAAAAAACCTCATGTTACAAAGGGAGGTTGGTAAAGGGAGGGTGCGGTGACAAAGTAAACACAGGGAGAAATCCAAATTTTATAGGGAAAACTTCAGACTAATATGTATATGTTTAAGTACTTATATTTTAAACTTTCCTAACCGTGTAAGGCAATATTATTCTATTACAGATGAACTTCCCAGCTATCTCTCTATAACTTCTACACAAAAAATGTTAGTTTTAAAATGTATCCATGCGGGGCAAAACTAATCTCACGTACTGCTGGTGGCATTATAAATTAGTACAACCCTTAAATAAAGCAGTATACCACATAGCAAATTACAAGTAACTGTATTTCTAATCTTTCCACAGGAAATACTCCAAAATATAGGATGGGTTCCAATTCCAGGTAAGATGGGGTAAGCATATTCCACCCTATCACTCCCAAAGAATGTAGCTATAAAACCTGAATGGAGCAGCTAAGGATTCTGCAAAGTAAATGGTTTCATCTCAAGATCACTAGAGCATTCACCAAGAATGAGAACATTCTGGGTCATAAAACACACTTCAGTAAATTTAAAAGAACAGAAATCGTGCTATGACTGCTCCCAGGCCACAGTGGAATTAAACTAGAAATCAGTAACAGAAAGATACCTGGAAAAAACCCAAACTATATGGACATTAAACAACACACTTCTAAATAACATATGAGTTAAGAAATCTCAAGAGAAGTTTTAAAATATCATGAACTAAATGAAAATACAACTTACCAAAATTAGTGAGATGCAGGAAAGGCAGGGCATAGAAAGAGATTTACAGCATTGAATTCATATTAAAAAAGAAAAAGATCTAAATTCAATAATCTAAGCTTCCATCTTAGGAAACTAGAAAAAGAGGAGCAAATTAAATCCAAAGTAAGCAGAAGAAAGAAATAATAAAAATTAGAGCAGAAACCAGTGAAGCTGAAAACAGGACACCATAGAGAAAAATCAACAAAACTAAAAGCTGGTTCTCTGAAAAGTTATATATAGTCAGTAAGCCTAAAGCTTTAAAATAAAAAAAAAAAAAAGAAAGAAAAATTACTAGTATCAGAAGTGAAAGAGAGGACATCACTGCAGACCCCATGTGCAGTAAAAGAATAAAAAGGAATATAATGCCCACAAATTTGACAACCTAGATAAAACGGACCAATTCCCTGAAAGACATAATCTGTCAAAACTTGACAAGAAGAAACAGACAATCTAAAAAAATCCATGATTAATTAATAATGCTCCAAAATAGGCTAAGATAGATTCACTGGTGAATTCTACCAAACATTATAAGGCAGAAATTATACCAATTCTCTACAATTTTTTTTCCAGAAGACAGAACCCGAGGGAATACTTTCTAACTCATCTGAGGCCAACAATACCCTAATATCAAAAACAGACAAAGACATTATAAAAAAAGAAAACTGCAGACCAATTATCTCGTTAACACTGATGCAAAAATCCTCAACAAAATACATATTAGTAAATCAAATCCAACAAAGTATGTATATATGTTTTATTCATTCATTCATTCATTCATTCATTCATTTATAGCTGCGTTGGGTCTCCACTGCTGCATGCGGGCTTTCTCTAGTTGCGGAGAACAGCGGCTACTCTTTGTTGCAGTGCACGGGCTTCTCATTGCAGTGGCTTCTCTTGTTGTGGAGCACGGGCTCTAGGTGCACAGGCTCTAGGGCTCATGGGCTCAGTAGTTGTGGCTCACGGGCTCTAGAGCACAGGCTCAGTAGTTGTGGCTCGCAGGCTTAGTTGCTCCGCAGCATGTGGGATCTTCCTGGCCCAGGGCTCGAACCAGTGTCTCCTGCATTGGCAGGTGGATTCTTAACCACTGGGACACCATGGAAGTCCCAACAAAGTATTAATAAATAGTAGCAGGCAGATTGAGAAACACCTGAATGCAAAGTACCTCCAAACTGGCAATGATGTTAGCAATTTTTCCCCTCCAGTATCTCAATCCGAACTCAACACAGCCCAAAACCTGGAAATGGGCATCAGTGTGGACAGAGAGTGTTCCATCAGGACAGGTGTCTCAAAATGCTCAGAGACAGAACAGAAGCTTCCTCATTTTCTTTCTTTCTTCTATTTTTAATTTTTCCGTTCTCTTGTACCTCAAAACCCAAGTAATCCTGTGGCAACAACAGCAACGGAGAAAGCAGATGCCCAAAACTCTGAAGGAGGGAAATCTTCCCCTCCAATCAAAGGAACTATGCTCTTTTCCCCTCTCACGTCTCCTGCTGCTTGGCCTGAGGGAGGCATAGTTGTAGGAAGTACACAGAGGAGTGGGATAAAGAAAGCCCCAAATTTCTGGCCAAGTAAATGAAAAAGGGGAGCCCCCAGGGAATCTGAAAGTACTGGGAAGACTGCAGAGAAAAGAACTCAGGAAAAGAGGAGAAAAGAACTCCCTTAAAGTTGCTTATGAACTCCTTGGCTAACACCTGAGCTGTGGATACATGGATTGAACCCTAAAAAGTACAGAAACTCTTTGAGAACTGACTATGGGATAGATGAGGGATCAGCAACCCTTTTCTATAAAGGACCATATAGTAAATTTAAGGTTTTGTGGGCCCAACAGTCTCTGTTGCAACTGCTTAACTATGACTATTATAGTATGAAAGCACCCACAAAAAATACATAAACAAATGGGCATGGCTGCGTTCCAGTAAAATTTTATTTTTGAAAACAGGCAGTGGGCTGGATTTAGCCCACAGGCCGTGGTTTCACAACCCATGGGCAAGACCACCACCCAAATCCCAGACAGTCCACTGATGGTACACACAGGGACAAATCCAAACATCACTAAAAAGGCTTTGAAAACTTAACTGACACTGAAACAACAACCCACAGAACGGACAACCCACAGGTCAGAACCTGACCTGACCAATTCAGTCAACTACTTGCTAAAACAAAACTATTAACATTCTCCACAGAACTTAAACAAGACCCAGAGCATCAATTATACAATATTCAAAATGGCCAGAATACAATCTAAATTTGGTACACAAGGAAAATCTCAACTTGCTTAGGAAAAGAAAATAAAGACACAAACAAAATAACACTGATACTGGAAATGTTTCACAAAGACTTTAAAGCAGCTATTATAATAGCTGACTCAAATGAACTTACTTACAAAACAGACTCAGACATAGAAAACAAACTTCTGGTTACCAAAGGGGAAAGGGGGTAAGGGAGGGATAAATTAGGAGTTTGGGATTAGCAGATACAAACTACTATATATAAAGTAGATAAAAAACAAAGTCTTACTATACAGCACAGGGAACTATATTCGATATCCTGTAATAAACCATAATGGAAAAGAATATGAAAATGAATATATATAAATATAGGGCTTCCCTGGTGGCGCAGTGGTTAAGAATTCACCTGCCAATGCAGGGGACACGGGTTTGAGCCCTGGTCCAGGAAGATCCCACATACCACTGAGCAACTAAGCCAGTGGACCACAACTACTGAGCCTGCACTCTAGAGCCTGTGAGCCACAGCTACTGAAGCCCGTGCTCCACAACAAAGAGTAGCCCCGGGTAGCCACAACTAGAGAAAGCCCGCACGCAGCAACAAAGACCCAATGGAGCCAAAAATAATAAATAAATAAAATAAATAAAAGTATTTAAATATAGATGTGGATAACTGAATCACTTTGCCGTACACCAGAAACTGACACAACATTGTAAATCAACTATACTTCAATTAAAAAAAAAAAGCACAAGCCGCAACGCCTACCTGCTGCAACTAAGACCCGGTGCAACCAAATAAATAAATAAATAAATAAAGCAGCTATTATAAAAATGCTCCAAGGGTTAACATGCTTGAAATGAAGGGAAAGATACAAAGTTTCATCGAAGTAGAAGATATAAAGAAAAACCAAACGGAAACTTTTTTTTTTTTTTTTTTTGCGGTACACTGGCCTCTCTGCTGTGGCCTCTCCCTCCGTGGAGCACAGGCTCCGGACGCGCAGGCTCAGCGGCCATGGCTCACGGGCCCGGCCGCTCTGCGGCATGTGGGATCCTCCCGGACCAGGGCACGAACCCGCGTCCCCTGCATCGGCAGGCGGACTCTCAACCACTGCACCACCAGGGAAGCCCCAATAGGAAATTTTTGAACTGAAACATAACCAAACCAAAACAAAACGTCACTGGATGAATTAATAACAAAAGAGTGAGTAAACATGAAAATAGAGAAACAGAAATTATCTAATGATTAAATTTAAAAAATAAACCCTTACTCAAAATTTAAAAATTTGTGTGCCAAAGGACATATCAAGAAAGTGAAAGAACAACCCACAGAATGGAAAAAATATTTGCAAATAATGTGTCTGATAAGGGACTTGTATGCAGTATATAAAGAATTCTTAGAAATCAGCAAAAAGACAAATAATCCAATTTTTAAATGGGCAAAGGATATGAACAGATATTTCTCAAAAAAAAGATATACAAGGGCTTCCCTGGTGGCTTAGTGGTTGAGAGTCCGCCTGCCGATGCAGGGGACACGGGTTCGTGCCCCGGTCTGGGAGGGTCCGGTGTGCCGCGGAGTGGCTGGGCCCGTGAGCCATGGCCGCTGAGCCTGCGCGTCCGGAGCCTGTGCTCCGCAACGGGAGAGGCCACAACAGTGACAGCTCTGCCCGCGTACCGAAAAAAAAAAAATATATATATATATATATACAAATGGCCAGTAAGTACATGAAAAGATGCTCAATATCATTATTCATTAGGAAAATACAGGTCGCATCCCCTAGAACGGATATAATTATTTTAGGGGAAAAAAAGGAAAACAACAAGTGTTGGCAAGGAGAAAGTAGAACCCTCAAACATTGCTGGTAGTGCCGTAAAATTGTTCAGCTGATATGGTAAACAGTTTGGTAATTCCTCAGAAAGTTAAACGTAGAGTTAACATATGGCCTAGCAATGCCACTCCTATATACCAAAAAGAATTAAACATATGTTGACACAAAAAGTTGTACATGAAATGTTCATGGCAGCATTATTCATAATAGCCAAAAAGTATAAACTATCCAAATATCCATCAACTGATGAAGAGAATAAAAGGTGGTATATCCATATGATGGAATATTATTCAGCCATAAAAAGGATACATGCTACAATATGGATGAATTTTGAAAACATTATGCCAAGTGAAAGAAGCCATACACAAAAGGCCACATGCTGTATGACTCCATTTACATGAACTGTCCAGAATAGGCAAACCCACAGACACAGAAAGTAGATTAGTGGTTACCAGAGGCTGGTAGGAGGGGAGAATGAAAAGTCACCACTAATAATAATAAAGATAGTAAATATCAATAAGAGTGAAAATAGAAAAAGAGACAAAAATTAATGAAACCAAAAGCTGGTTCTTTCAGTTGGTTAAAAAAAACCTGATAAATCTCTAGCGGAAAAAAATGGGAAAAGACAAATTACCAGTTATCAAGAATAAAGAGGGGATATATTACTACAGACTCTATGAACGATAAGGAAATACTACAAACCTCAGACATAAACTCAACAACTTAAACGAAATGGACCAATTCCTAGAAAACCACAAACTACTCAAACTTACCCAAGAAGACACAGATAACCTGAATAGCTCTACAATTATACAAGAAATTGAATTCATAGTTAAAAGGCTTCCACAGAAGAAATCTCCAGACCCCAGAATGTTTCACTGGTGAACTCTATCAAACATTTAAAGAAGAAATAACACCAGCTGTACATACAGTCTATTCTCATTATTCACAACAGTTATGTTCTATAAAGTCACCATGAACACTAAATTAGCAAATACTGAAGCATCACTCCTAGATGAAACACAGAGTTAGGTTCCTGCAAGCCTCTGGCCATATTTTTGTCAACTGATCAATACATAACCTTGTCTTTATGTGTGTTTCTGTTTCAAGATACTTAATACATATTATTGACTCACTGACTTAAAACTCATGGCCAAAAGCACTGTAACTCATGCCTAAACAAAGTTTATCTAACACAGGTGTTTTCTCCATAAGGCACATCGCAGCTTTCTTGCACTTAAGAATACTAGACAGCACTTCAGTACTATACTTGGGAGCCATTTTAAATAGTGAGAGCACCAACAAAAAGCACAAAAATGCAAACACCATTGCACTGAATAGACCACAAAAAGGACACATTTTCACTATGAGAGCTGAAATGAAAAGGCAGAAGATCACCTTGTTCGACTTCAGCAGAGACCTCAGTGTCAGGTGACAACTGTTTTGCCACGCAGCAAATGTCCATGAATGGACAAAAGTGCCGAGTACTGTCTGGGGTTAGGAGTATATTTTTGCAAGCAGGTGAATTCACAAATACACTTGCCCCTCGAACAACACAGGTTTAACTGCACAGGTCCACTTATATGTGGAATTTTTTCAACAGTAAATACTACAGTACTACACGATTCAAGGGGGTTGAACCTATGGATGAGGAACCATGGATATGGAAGAACCGCTCATATGGAGGGCCGTCTACAAATTAGTCAAGGATTTTTGACTGTGCAGAGGGTTGGCGCCCCTAACACCTGAGTTGTTCAAGGGTCAACTGTACTGAATCCATGAATAGTGATGATCAACTATAATCTCTTTCAGGAAATAGAATAGGAAGGAAGACTTCCTTTTTTATGACATCAGCACTATCCTGACAGAGACAATGCCAGACAGAGACAATAGAAGAAAACTACAAATTAATATCCCTCGTGAACATAACCATAAATGTCCTCAACAAATCCAATCTGGCAATGTATAAAAAGTGTAATACACCACAACCAAGTGAGGTTTCTTTCCCCAGGAATGCAAGGGAATTCAAAATTTGAAAATCCATGTAATCCACCATATTAAAAGTCTAAAAAGTAAAGCAAATGATCAATTGATTCAGAAAAAGCATTTGACAAAATTCAACATCCATTCATGACAAAAACTCTCAGCAAACTAGAAATAAAAGGGAACTTTCGGGCTTCCCTGGTGGCGCAATGGTTGAGAGTCCGCCTGCCGATGCAGAGGACACGAGTTCGTGCCCTGGTCCGGGAAGATCCCACATCCCACGTGCCGCGGGGCGGCTAGGCCCGTGAGCCATGGCTGCTGAGCGCGTGTCCGGAGCCTGTGCTCCGCAACGGGAGAGGCCACAACAGTGAGAGGCCCGCATACCGCTTAAAAAAAAAAAAAAAGGGAACTTTCTCAACCTGGTAATAAGTGTTCACAAAAAATATACAGCTAATAGGAAACATTTTTATTAAACCTCTGTCATTTGCTACCACCTCTTGTCTGCCAGGAAACAGACCTGGGAAATACACATGAAGCAAATCCAATACTAAATGAAAGATTGGAAAAGATGCCCTTCTTGCAGCCCACCCATCTGTTCTCAAGGTGTGACTTTCCTATCACAAACTTGTAATAGGTTTTCTCCTGGCCGAACTATTCTTACCTTTTATCAGAAATAAATATATCAATATTTAAT
This sequence comes from Mesoplodon mirus, assembly GCF_964341445.2. NCBI lineage: Eukaryota > Metazoa > Chordata > Mammalia > Artiodactyla > Ziphiidae > Mesoplodon > Mesoplodon mirus. The sequence continues at coordinate 44,828,245 of NC_138990.1, forward strand.
GGTGTGGTCACAAATATTTAATGATGTTTTCACAAAAAGCATCATGGAACCCAGAGCCACTGTGGTGCACAACTCCAGGAAGCAATATTCACATAAATACAATATGTAAATATGAATGGATCCCCCTGGAGTTGTGCAACACAGATTCCTGATTGATTCCACCGCCTCAACAAACCTGAAGACCAGCGGCACGTAGGATAGTAGAATGGAAAGAACAGTGGTATGAGAATTCAGAGAAAAGAAAAATCAACATGAGCTAGAATAACTGGGGAAAGAATTTACTTTGTTTTTTCCTCTCAAGAATCATACAATTCTGTTGTGTTGAAGAGCATTCCAGAACCTCCTGTATTTATGAAAACTTCAGGAGACTGGCAGAACTTAACTACAGGCTTCTGTTGGAGACCTGTAAGTGGGATAGATGTACAGAGAATAGGTATAAAATGAGGAGAAAAAAAAAAAAGTATACTCCCACCCATCCTTCTAACTCAAGAGAGTCTCACTCTAACCCTTATAACCTCGCCATAGCTAGATTCTTCAGCTCTCTACAATATACCCCACAAATGGCCCAAAACACAGATGTTACTGCCTGCATAAAAACTCTCTACAACTCCTAGAATAAAAATATTTGTCCGCCCAATTTGTACAACTCACCACATTTTAGTCCCAGCTTACCTTTTCTGGCCTTTTCTTTTACTACACTTCACAATACTCAAAGGTAAATAGCATGCATAAAACATATGCTGCATTTTTTCAGTCTTTCTTCTGCCTGGAATACCCTTATCCATATTCACCCCTGAATACCCAGGCCAAACCCTCCCTGAGACCAACCTTACCATGTTCCCTCCTCCACCAAATTTCAGTAATACTTTTAGTTTGCTATTATACAGCCTCAACAACACAAATTTATTTTTTGATTATATTTTATTATAAAAGGTGAAAACAATACAAAGTTATCTCACAGTTCTCTGCCTCAGGATTCTGGGCATGGGTTAACAGGGTCTTCTACTTAGGGTCTCACTGAGCTGAAACTGAAGTGACAGCTGGGACTGTGAACTTATCTGAGGCTTGGGCTTGTATTCTTTTCCAAGCTTACCACGAAGCTTACTTGTTGGCAGGTTTTAGTCCCTTTCTGTTTTCTTGCTGACTTTTGGCCAGGAGCCATTCAGCAACCAGAGGCTGCCTGCCATTCCTTGCCACATGCCTTTCTCCACAGCAGTTCACAAAGTATAAGTCAAGAGAGTGAGATTTGGGGCAGAATCTCCTAAAGCATGAGATGGATCTTTCAGTAGGTTCCCAAACTTGTCCATAGCTAGTTTAGGTCTCTGTGTGATTCCACATTGACCTTGGGAAACAAGTGGCAAATGGGGTCCCTGAGGTTAGAAGGCTTTTCATTAGAACTGTTTCAAATCTCTGAACCTATCTGCTAAGAAATAACATCTTTACAATATTTAGTTCTCCCATTCAGAAACATCAAATGATCTACATTTACTAATTTTTCAGTAATATTAACAAACAGTGCTTACAACATACCAGGCATTGTACAAAGAACTTTTCACACATTCTAGCCTAATCACCTAACACTCCAAATGGTAAATTCTATTATTATCTCTATTTTACAGTTTGGGGAAATTGAGAACACTTAGTGTAATCCCTACAACTCCAAATGTGGCTCTTAGACCAAACCACCAGCATCACCTGTGAACTTGTTACAAATGTAGAATCTCTGGCTACACTGCAGACCTACTGAATAATGATCTACATTATAATAAGCTCCCCAGATGATTCTTTTACACATTAATGTTTGAGCACTGGTTTAAATAACTTATCCAAGCTGACACAATAAACTCAATAAATTAAACAGCCAAGATCAGATCCAGATTGTTAAGGTTATCCCCAAGTTGCTATTAAAAATAGTCCTGGGACTTCCCTGGTGGTCCAGTGGTTAATACTCCACGCTCCCAATGCAGGGGGCACAGGTTCGAACCCTGGTTGGGGAAATAAGGTCCCTCAGGCTGCATGGCTCAGCCAAAAAAAACAGTCCTATATTCCTCATTATGTCTTTCATAGGTGATTAATGATATACATGAAAAGTGTTCTTCTATTATCTTTATCTTGTAATCCATCTCTTTTTGACATCTTCTTTCTCCCTCTCTCTCTCCCCCACACACAATGTAAAAGAGAAAACCTTTCCTAAAATATCAACCCATTTCATGGGTACCATCCATTTAAACTTACAAAATTTGTCAGAACCACTCAAATCATATAGGAAACTAATCACTATAAATCAATAGCAACACATTAAAAATTTTATGTTACTATTTAGAATAAGTTACTAACACCATTAAGCACTTTATTTGAAACTGAATATGGCTAAACCAGCTACTGAATAATTCAGACATCAGTGGGTTAAAGATTCAAGATGATTTGGGCCATCCCAAGCTGTGAACTCCAATGAAAGTCCATTCTAAATGTAGTATCAACTGCTAAATGTCAGCAGCCAAAGAATTTTCAAATGAAAAGTCTTTCACAACATAATTTTTTACTAAAACAGATCAAATTACTGAGAAGACGCTATAATTAATAAGGTTTACAATGTCCCTTGATGCCCAGGACTAAGTACATCTGTATTTAACATTAACCTATTTTAGTTTTTGTCAAGCAAGGTCAGAAGTAAGAATTATCACAGAAACTTCCCTATGTCCAAATGTAATTCAAAAGGGTCTTGGGAGGCAAATACCTTGGTGTGTCTTGAAATAACTTTCTTTCTTTCTTTTTTCACAAAAAAGATATTCAACCAGTTTTCCTGGCAAACAATACTTAATATAGTTGACTAATTTTACTCAAATTGTGCTCTCTTGAATGTGAGAACAGTGTCTTCTCGTTCATATCCAATAAAAAATGGTGAACAAAGATTTAGCACTTATGTACAAGAAAGCAAGTTAAGCTCTGCAGGTAGAAACATTTAGAAGTCTCTGCCTTCAAGGAGCACAGACTTACTAACATATATAAACTGAATTTCCTCCTACTTGTCCACAGTAAAATATGTATTTTATTTGGGGAAGATATACCTTCACGGCTATTTTCTTTAAAAGCACTCAACTTATAATCTTTGAGAAAGCTTTTCTTAATAGGACTCAAAACCTAGAAAAGTACGAAAGGTAAAGATTGGTAAATTTATTTACATTAACAGAAAAAATGTCGGGCTTCCCTGGTGGCGCAGTGGTTAAGAAACTGCCTGCCAATGCAGGGGACACGGGTTCGAGCCCTGGTCCAGGAAGATACCACATGCCGCAGAGCAACTAAGCCTGTGTGCCACAACTACTGAGCCTGCATGCCACAACTACTGAAGCCCACACGCCTAGAGCCCGTGCTCTGCAACGAGAGGCCACCACAATGAGAAGCCTGTGCACCACAACGAAGAGTAGCCCCCCATCGCCGCAACTAGAGAAAGCCCACGCGCAGCAACAAAGACCCAACACAGTCATAAATAAATAAATAAATAAATATTTTAAAAACATAAAAAATGTCTGGCAGAATAAAAAAAACCCTACATAAATCAAGTCAAAAGCCAAAACTGGGAAAGAGATCTGTGACACATATGACAAAGGGCCAGTTTCCTTAACCTACAAAGCACTCTTAGAAATTAGTAAAAAAACGACCAGGAAGCAAAAAAAAAAAAAAAAAGTGCAAAAGATCTGAACAGACAAGTTTACTGAAAAATATACAAACAGTCAATAAGCGTAGGAAGTTACTCTATAATAGTAGCCACTAAACAAATGTGGCTATTTACGCTTAAATGAATTAAAATTAAATAAAATTCAAAATTCAGTTCCTTCGTCAAACTAGCCACATTTCAAGTGCTCAATGGCCACATGTGACTAGTGGCTAGTGCACTGGACGGCACAGATATAGAACATTTCCATCAAGTTCTACTGAACAAAATAACGAAAGAAATACTTTGTTAATATATCAAAATGGCAAAGAGTAAAGACTGATAGATTTCTTGGATAACAGAGAAAAATGGGAAAAAACAAGAACCTTCAAAATTTTGGAGGGGAATATAAACTGCCACTAACTCAAGTTCACAAACTCTTTATCTTAACTATTCCATTCTCACAAATGTGCATACACATACGCCCAGATATATACCCTGAAGTATCTGTTACAAAAGGGGAAAAAAAACTAAAAATGACTATTTTAAATGATGGTACATCTAAAAACAATGGAACATTAAGAAATCATTAAGAAGAATGAAACAGATACATAAGTAGTGGCATTAAAAGGCATTCTTGACATTCATAAAGAATGCAAATTGAAGAACTGTATATAAAATATAGATAGGTATACATGTTTATACATATTTCTACATACAAGTTTAAAAGTCCAGAAAGCTGTATTCAAACTATCAACTATAACTACAGTTAATTTGTTTGGTAACTAAATTATTTTCAATATTTGTGTAGGCAGACTTTCACTTAATCCCTATTTTCAGTACAGTGACTCATCCAAGACTAAATCTCTACATACTGTTCTACTTTTTAAAAAATAATGAGCCTATATAACTGTAACAGTAACTCAATTTAAACTGTTGTTTTTAAGTCATATCTAAAGAGTTCTAAAACTAAGTATATTCAATAACCTTTTAAAAAACACTAAAAACAGGATAAATCAAACTGTACTAAAAATACTAAATTGCACAATACTACCAACTATGAGGATGGCCTCTATGAGATATGGAAAGAAAGAAAACAGAACTAGAGGGGCATTCAGAGGCTTTTGTAAAAAGGACAAAGATAGCAAGTTTTAACAAACCTTACTGATCAGTTCCCTGTAGTTATATCTTCCACACACAGTGGCCTCCCCCCAGACAGCTTTTGTAGTGAAAATATAATGCCCTTTCACAGACAGCAAAATTGCACAGCCTTTTAAAAGTAGACTTTGTGGATGAGGAAACAGCAAGGTCTTCTGCAAATCTGACATCGTTTTCTCAGCTCCTGTCATAATTCCAGGAGTTGCAGTAGCAGCACCTCTCACAGAAATATGTGTTCAAAAAAGATGTTTTTTCCCTTCCTTTTCCTTAGTTTCTGGGCTTTCAAGACAGGATCATGAGAACAGGACAGAAGGAAAGATGAACCGAAAATAATACAAAATTCAAGAGCAAAACACAGGGGAACTTTACTTCAACATTAAGGCAAGAACGAAAATCACTCAAGCAAAGAATGTTACATCAGGTCACTGAGCACAAACAGACCTGCAGATAGCAATTTCATAAATGTATCTCTTATAATTTTATGTCAATTATACCTCAATAAAGCTGAAATTAAAAATAATGTAGGGGCTCCCCTGGTGATGCAGTGGTTAAGAGTCTGCCTGCCAATGCAGGGGGCACGGGTTCGATCCCTGATCCTGGAAGATCCCACGTGCTGCTGAGCAACTAAGCCCGTGCACCACAAATACTGAGCTTGCACTCTTGAGCCCGCGAGCCACAACTACTGAGCCCACGTGCCACAACTACTGAAGCCCACGTGCCTAGAGTCCGTGCTCCACAACAAAAGAAGTCACCCCAATGAGAAGCCCTCACACCACAACGGAGAGTAGCCTCCACTCGCCGGAACTAGAGAAAGCCCGTGAGCAGCAACGAAGACCCAATGCAGCCAAAAATAAATAAACAAACAAACAAATAACATTACAAAAGAATAGATTTCTTTAATATGTTTTTCCAAGATGCACACTCTCTCCTGGACATTCCAATACAACTATAAATATAATACAAATACAGACATACAAGGACTCTGGCCTAGTCAATATAGATCCAAGAAGATATTACCAGGCCCAGCCATACGCCTAGCAGAAGAAAATTACTCATGGTAAAGATTAAGAGTACTGAAAATTTCTAACTTAATACGTCTGTTTTTTCTAAAGTGTATTTTCAGATGTTTTTCTTTCTAATCATTACATATATTTTATCATTTTACATTTAAGTAATTCTTTTCTGTTTTCAATACTTCCTCCATAAAATAATTAGCACATGAGTTACTCCTTTAATAGAAACTTTCTATTTTCCAACTTATTCCCTAAAGTTAAATGACTTCAGGTAAATAACATAAATAAAAACCTATGTGCTTTCAAAATAGCATTAACCACTAAGTGAAGTCTACATAGAAACACAAACATAAAAACCACTTTTTCTTCAGTCTACAAATCACATGCTAAAGATCTGCTGTGCTCCTCATCTCTAACACCCATACTTCACTTATACTTTGACCACTTCACTCCCCAAAGATATGCAAAGTTACCTCTAGTGCAATCTCTAAGGTCTGCCTCTCTGCCCCTTGCATCTGCAATCACAACAAACTTGTCCTAAAAAGACATTTTTCCCTTTTAATGCTGCCCTAGTTGTGGTGGGTGACAAGGGAAAAATCAAAAAGAAAATGGTATCATCAAGATTATACTATTTCAAAAGCTCTGCTTTGCAAAAACAGCTAAATTCCTCAGGGATGTCGCCAAATGTTTACATGATACAATGTTTTCTTTTGTTTTTTTAAAAAGAATGAGCAGAACTTTGAACATAGTTCTAAAGTCAGTGTAATGGTTCTCAATATCTCTGGCTTACTACAAATTTTTCTATTTAAATTGCACCAAGCACTATACTACAGATCTCTCATCCAAATCACTTCATCACCACCATCACTGCCACCTTTAAAATTTAAAACATGTAATGGGAGTTCCCTGGTGGTTAGGATTCCAGGATTTCACGGTCATGGCCCAGGTTCAGTCCCTGAGTGGGAAACTGAGATGCTGCAAGCCATGGGGCGCGGCCAAAAATAAAAAAAAAAAATCATAATAAAAAGTAAGACTTAATTAAATACTTGAATAATGCTTTTTATAACTAGTGTATTTATATGAGACATATATAAGATCAGTAGGGACACAATCCAGTGTAGTGAATGTGAATGAGCATTCAAGTTCAGTTGAATCTCAACCCCATTATGTCTCTGTCTGGTGTCCTTAGCTATTGGAAGTCTACACTCTACATTTAATCAGCCTTTTGGCATAATTTTATAATTATATAATAATTATGAATCTTATTTTGCTTTTTCAGATTGTTCATAGCTATCTTACATCAATTTGTATAGCTCTCTCACATATACACAACACTCCAAATCATGTATGTATATATACATATATATTATTGAATGAATAATTTTATTTATCTGTTGCTATATCATTGGTCAGGAATACAACCCCATTTTAATAATGCTCCCTAAAACAGGACAGCTCTACAATGCAGGTGCCAAGAACACAATGAAATAAGAAGCAGATACTACCTATACTCAGTAAATAATTTTAATATATCCTTTCTGAAACTGTTCCTAGAACATCTGACCTTAATGCCTATGAAATAAGTTTAAGACTTACTTCTCCTGGTCCTCTTGATCTTATAAACATACACAGTTTCCTAATTTAGGTCAAAGTTAAACTTTCCATTTGTCAAACCACTAATTTTCTGATCTCATTATTCTGCATCTGAAAATATTAAAAGATATACTTTTATCTATACCTTTCATATTCACTTCTACCTATTCCTCCTACAAACAGAAACCTTTTCAACACTGAGGTTTACTTTAATCCTTCACTTTATAGATGGTAAAACAAACAAAAAAGAGTAGAGTGTTCCAGAATGGCCATCATCAAAAAATCTACAAACAATAAATGCTGGAGAGGGTGTGGAGAAAAGGGAACCTTCTTGCACTGTTGGTGGGAATGGAAATTGATACAGCCACTATGGAGAACAGTATGGAGGTCCCTTAAAAAACTAAAAATAGAAGTACCATATGACCCAGCAATCCCACTACTGGACATAGACCTGAGAAAACCATAATTCAAAAAGAGACATGTAGGGGGCTTCCCTGGTGGTGCAGTGGTTGAGAGTCCGCCTGCCGATGCAGGGGACACGGGTTTGTGCCCCGGTCTGGGAAGATCCCACATGCCGCGGAGCGGCTGGGCCCGTGAGCCATGGCCGCTGAGCCTGCGCATCCGGAGCCTGTGCTCCGCAACGGGAGAGGCCACAACAGTGAGAGGCCCGCATGCGCAAAAAAAAAAAAAAAAAAAAAGAGACATGTACCCCAATGTTCATTGCAGCTCTATTTACAATAGCCAGGACATGGAAGCAACCTAAGTGTCCATCGACAGATGAGATGAATGGATAAAGAAGATGTGGCACATATATACAATGGAATATTACTCAGCCACAAAAAGAAACAAAATTGAGTTATTTGTAGTGAGGTGGATGGACCTAGAGTCTGTCATACAGAGTGAAGTAAGTCAGAAAGAGAAAAACAAACACCGTACGTTAACACATATATGTGGAAACTAAAAAAAAAAAAGTGGTTCTGATGAACCTAGGGGCAGGACAGGAATAAAGACTCAGACGTAGAGAATGGACTTGGGGACACGGGGAGGGGGAAGGGTAAGCTGGGACGAAGTGAGAGAGTAGCATTGACAGATATACACTACCAAATGTAAAATAGATAGCTAGTGGGAAGCAGCTGCCTAGCACAGGGAGATCAGCTCGGTGCTTTGTGACCTCCTAGAGGGGTGGGAAAGAGAGAGTGGGAGGGAGGTCCAAGAGGGAGGGGATATGCGGATATATGCATACATATAGCTAATTCACTTTGTTATACAGCAGAAATTAACACAACATTGTAAAGCAATTATACTCCAATAAAGATGTTAAAAAAAGAAAGAAAAGAATAGAGTGTTTTCTAGATTTTGGCTACTAGAAAAAAGAAAAAAAGTTTTAGTGTCACCATCCTCTTTCTAAAATTCATTTTTATTTAGACTGAAGTCTTATACATTTGCCAGAATCAAATAAAAACACCAAGCCACTAATATACTAATCCCTTCAGAACTCAGAGCTCTATTGATTAAACTAGTATTTATATTTTCTAAATACTTTCACATAACTAGTTAAGGCTTGAAATGTTTATTATAAATGGGCAAATATACTAATTTATTATAGGAAAATCTAAACAGTAGATACAAATTTTTCCTGTCACAATCTCTCAATGACTGTTTTATCCAAAGAGATAATTCAAAAAGTACTCATGACATTCTAGAGACTTAAAATTAATTAACATAATTAGAGTTGGGATCTGCTTACCTATAAATAAAATTTACCATCCTTCCTTAAATAAAAGAGGTCCTGAGGTAGTACTGATCAAGTAGAACAAAGTAAAATAGTCTTTTGTGAAGGACCAATTTCCCCACCACCCAAAAAAACTATTTCTAGAGTTTTTTCTTTAGAGAGAAACGACCAGCAGTCACAATTATGAAGATATATGGTTAAGTGAAAACACTCAACAAATAAAATGTGCTTTTATTTATTCACTTTTTTTCACAGTTCCAACTAAAACACATACAAGTTGAAGACTCATCAACCCCCTAACACAAAACATTTACAAAACAAATGCACAAGGTTTACAAAACAAATGTGTAAGATTGAATAAACAATAGGACCCAGATTGGGGGAAATAAACAAAAATGACTGGACGGTAATCAAATGTTAACAGAGCTCTGAGAAGTGAAATACATGATTTATTTCCTTCTTTATACTAAAATTCTATAATTTTCCACAAGTTTTCCCACAGTGAACATTTATTACTTTTATATTCAGAAAACTCCCCTTTAAAAAATAAAACACAACACATAATAAAGGTTCATTTAGAAGGGCTCTCCATGTTGTATAAGTATTACTGACATGATTCACCATTAAAGATAATGCCTCCAGTCCTTCTCACTTCCCAACACAAAATGCTGTTTTATATCCTATTACTTTTCTGCTGCACCCTCAAAGATGGAATAAACCTTACTTTTCCAAACCTTTCATTTCCACATAGTGGACGCTTTTAACTTTTTCATAAAACATAACTTCTCATTCATCCTCAATACTCTATTTTTTTAAACCTACCTCTAAATTTCGTTATAATAAATTTAGAAGGAAAAAAAAAAAGATGGTTTTATCCACGAATTACAACTTCATGAGGCCACCATCACTTTAGCTACGGAAAAGTCAAGGCCGGGTAAACTACAGGTCCCACCATGCATTGCTGCCTTGTTCAGAGTAGGTCTCTACGGAAACAGAAAAAAAAAATTCTACAAGTCCCACCTGTTACTTCGTTTCTAAACACCTCCTGCACTTTCAGCTCCAACAACAAACGTAAAACAAGAGCCTCGTGACCTCCGGCCTGATCCGGGAGCCCAGACAGGCAAGGGGCCCGGGGTCAGGCGGCGTGTCTGCTATAGCGGGTCAATTCTACCCAGCTCCAGCGCTCCCCTCTTCTTTCCGGGGCTGGGTACACGCACAAGCATTCTCCTATCTGCATCCAATGGGGGCTCTTCAGCCACACAAGGGAGAAGAACCGGTTACCGTGCAAGCCCAAGAGACTTCCCCATGCCGGGGCGGGGGCTACCAGAGTGGGGGCGAGAGCGTCGTGACCCCAAGAGGCAGCTTCAAAACACCAAGAGTACTCGTCGCAGACGCAGGGAGAAGCCACAGCCCCGCGGCGACCCTCTTCCGCCGGGCGCCTCCATTCCCACAGGGACCACAAACCCGACACTAACCTCCGCCCTCGCCGCGCGGTTTTGTGCCCCCTCAGCTGGGTCGCAGGGCCACTGACCTCCCTTCCCCTACAACCGGCGGGCGGCGAGAGAACGAAATCCTCCCAGCTTTCCCGTCCGCTCCCTCCTCCTTACCGTCTTGGCGGCCTCCGCCCAGGTCCTGCCCTTCTTCCTACGGCCCTTTTCCCTCATGTCGGGTCTTGAACTGACTGGGAGGCTCCCGTGTCCGGGCTGCGGCCGCCCTCCCTGCCTGCTCTGCCCTGCGCTGTTTTTCCCGCGGTGCCGGGAAAGATGGGAGAAAGGGGAAGTCAGGCCGGAGGAGCACCCAAGCAGAGGAAGCGGCGGGGGTGGCGCGCGGGGGGCGGTCTATGGGGCGGCCGGTCCTCCTGCTGCCGTTACCACTGCTACCGCCGCTGCCATATTGGGTCCTTACTGTACAGGCAGCCGCTACGGTCATGTGACCGCTCCCGCGCGGCCGTCACTACTGTACGCAGCCGGCCGCGCGAACGAGCGCGCGCGCGCCCCAGCCTCCCGCGCGAGGATGCAGGGAGAAGGAGCCGGCCCGCCGCCGCGCCTGGCCACTCCCCCGCCCTCCGCGCTCCGCCTCGCCTAGAGAGCATGCGCATCGGGGAGGTCCGACGCTATGCTGCGTCGGGCGTCTTGCGCTCTTGCCTACAGCGAAAACCTGCCTGCGGAAGCGGAACTTGATCCGGCCCGGAAGGTTTACTGAGTGGATTCTGACCGCGTGCGGGGCGCCGCGGTGGTTCTAGAGACGGGGACCCTCCCAACTATCACTTTCAATAAGCCTCGAACTTTCATTTTTTATTTGTCCACGTTCATTTTTAGTAAGGTTATCTTTTTGAAGACTTACAACAATTTTCGCCCACTTTTTTTAAACGCATTTGATAGATGAAGCAATTTGAGATTGAGTGACGCCAAACTCACTTGTCTAGAATATGGTGAAGCCAAAAATCAAACTACGAGCTCAGAGTCCTTTCCGTCTCTCCAGAATGCCGCTCAGTCTTAGGTGATCTTTATTTTGCGGCCACCAGTAACTACATTCACGCTTTTACATGTGAATGTCTCATCAAGGACACAAATGATGTCTTTTTTATCTTGGTGAGCTCGCTGCCTGGCACAGTGCCTGTACATATCAGGCGCCCAGTAAATATTTGCTGAATGATTCAGCTGTATCTGTGGTCAGAAACAATTATTTGTAGTGTCCATAACAGCCTCCTGAAAGATCCAGAATATGGCATCTTCCGTCGCATTTCCATGTCTTTATACATAGAAAAGTACAGAATGTGTAGTAACGCCTACTAATCTCCAAAATCCACCTGCTTCCAGAAGCTGCTTGCGATCTACTAACTTACTATTTTCTAAAATAGGACTGAGAGTTGAGCTGTTTATTGGGAGAAAAGACCGTTGAGAACAATACTTAACTTGGAGTCCATGGATAGGTTTCAGAAGTTTATGGCCCCCCTAAAATTATGGGCAATATTTTGTGTGTTGTGCATTTTCTGAGAAGAGGATTCATAATTTTTCCTCAAGTTTTAAAAGGGGTCTGTTACACACACGCACACAAAGTCTTAATAGGGAGTTTGAGAGGCACCTAGATACTTCCTTATTTTTCTCCTTCAGTCATTAATCAGACAGCCCCATATCAGCAATTCATAATAGATATATTTTCACAAATTCCTTTAGTAACTTATAGCACTATCCATAACATGCAAGGTATGTACCATCTCACTCTAAAGCCTAGGTCAATACTCAGTTCAAGGAGCAGCTCTCCTTTCCCAACTGTTGACTGGGACTTGCCATCTAGCCCTGTTGCCTGGGCACTTTACCTCAGCTTGTTTTCAGATCCTGCTAGAACAGATATTCCCACTGTCCTTACTTTGCTTTTCTGGAGCTCCATTCTCAGATTTTAATTTCAAGGGTACGGACTGTGGTATTGCAGTTCCTACTTTTTAATCTTCCACAGATCTGAATGGTTAATATTATCATTATTATTATTATTAAATTATATATAATTCCCCAGAGAGTATTTTTGTCCCAATGTGTATTGATTCAATTTGTTACGCCTATTTGCATCTCTCATATCATTCCCACTCTAGTTCTGGACTTCCCTAAATGTCCTGTCTCTACTCCCACCCTACTCAAACCCACTCTTCAAAGGATGCCAGATTGTTCTTCGTAAACCCAACCCTCCCCCATTACGACACCCTCCATAATTCCTAATAAAGTCAAATTTCTTAGCCCTAGGGCTTCCCTGGTGGTGCAGTGGTTGAGAGTCCGCCTGCCGATGCAGGTGACACGGGTTCATGCCCACATGCCGCGGAGCGGCTAGGCACGTGAACCCTGGCCGCTGAGCCTGCGCATCCAGAGCCCATGCTCCGCAACGGGAGAGGCCACAACAGTGAGAGGCCCGTGTACCGCAAAAAAAAAAAAGAAAAAAAATTTCTTAGCCCTACTTCTGCTTTTGTCTTTTCATTTGACTAATAATATTGATTCATACATCATATAAAAATTAGTGGCCACCAATTGCAGTCCCACCCTGTCTCCTTTCAGCCCCTAGATTTACCTATAAATTTGCTAATCCTAACCTCCTTCTCCTTACTATAGGCTAATCCTTCCTTCAGTACACTGCATACCATACTGTATACAGGAGCCCAGGCTTCTCACCATCTTTGGAATGTTAGTTCATAAAATACGCCTTTAAAAAAAAAAATTTTCTAGCTCTGACTCCCCTCCACCATCTACAAACCTACTCAAGATCCTTCCAGATTAAATAAAGAAATCTCTTTACCCTACCACCTTACCCTACCAAATTACTTTTCTTTCTCTTCTTCACCCGTAAATATCTTGAAAGCGTGGCCTACACTCACAGTCTCCACCTCCACAGCTTCCACCCACTCTTCTGCCCTTCTAAGTGTAACAATACTCTCCTCTACATTAAAAAATAGAGGTCTCGGGGGTTTCCCTGGTGGCGCAGTGGTTGAGAGTCCGCCTGCCGATGCAGGTGACACAGGTTCGTGCCCGGGTCCAGGAAGATCCCACATGCCGCGGAGTGGCTGGGCCCGTGAGCCATGGCTGCTGAGCCTGCACGTCCAGAGCCTGTGCTCCACAATGGGAGAGGCCACAACCGTGAGAGGTCCGCGTACCGCAAAAAAAAAAAAAAAAAAAAAAAAAAATAGAGGTCTGACTCTTGTGTGGTAAAGTGAACAACCTGCTTTTACAAACTTTAGCTTAGGGTACTACAGAAAATGAAGTCAAGAATCTTCAGGCTACAGATATCCAGCCCCAAGCCTGTCATGCTCTATCTGGAATCCACATGAGACTTTTATTTTCAAAATAAAAATAACTATTTTTCATGTTTACAAAATTTCTCATAAAAAGTCCATAGATATTCATTACATCTGTAGAAGCAGAGACTGAGACTTGACCCCTTGTGCAACTAATTTATTGAAGTGCTCTTAGGAGAAACCTATAAGGATTTGAAGGTAACATGATAGGAAACGAAGCTAAGGATAAATTGGAAGATTGGAATTGACTTATACACACTGCTATAATATAAAATAGATAACTAACAAGGACCTATTGTGTAGCACAGGAAACTCTATTCAATACTCTGTAATGACCTATATGGAAAAAGAATCTAAAAAAGAGTGGCTATATGTATATGTATAACGGACTCACTTTGCTGTACACCTGAAACTAACGCAACATTGTAAATCAACTATACCCCCCCAAAAAAAAAAAAAGAAGTAAGGGAAGATGTGGTTTCAGCCTGGTACCTCAGCCAAACATCAATGTCCCAACAGAATTATCCCACCTTGAGATATGAGGTGAGGCTTCTGTATCTGCTCATCAAACACTCTTATACTCAGGCCTTCCCTGGTGAGAAAGGAGGTCAGTTGTAACCTCCCAGGCATTTCCAGGAAAGATAACTCTTGTTGACCAAGGGCAGTTCTCTAGAGAAAAATGCAGCTATGAGCCCTCAGCTGCCAATACTCACAGCAGCTGGAAGATATGTACACTGGAAAGGAGTGTGGGCAATGCAGCGATAGGGTATTACAAAATAAAAAGAAGAAAATTTAAATTCCATCACAAAGAAATCACCCAGATTATTTTCGTATTTTGTTTATGACAAAATAGCATGTATAATGACAATTTTAGATTTATTTTAAGCATATACATATATATCTTCTAATGAAAATGGAATTATATTATGTATGCTGTTTAATCATATGTTTATGCTTAAAATATATTACAGACTGTATTTCCATTTTAAAAAATATGGACCTAGAAGGACCGGAGATATGGTAATACAATACCTGGTATTTCCATGTGGAGGAAATGCCCTAGAATAACCATCTGGCCTCTTGCTCTATCTCTTTTTTTTTTTTTTTTTAAGATTTTTTTTTTTGATGTGGACCATTTTTAAAGTCTTTATTGGATTTGTTACAATATTGATTCTGCTTTATGCTTTTGGTTTTTTGGTCCCAAGGCATGTGGGATCCTAGCTCCCCGACCAGGGATTGAACCCATAGCCCTCTGCATTGGAAGGTGAAATCGTAACCACTGGGCCACCAGGGAAGTCCCTTGCTCTATCTCTTACTCATTCCCTAGTCTGAAGAGGAATGAGGTGCCTGTATACTTGGAGAGTGACAGCCATTGATCTACATTTCTTGATTGATGTAGCTAATCTATTGAAAAGCTATAAAGAATTCAGTCACATTGCTTTCCTGCCTGCCCTGGACCATTTTGAGGCACTGTATCTGATTAAGTATGTCTTCTCTGCACAGCTAAACTTTCACTAAGATGAGGTATCCTAAGGTCTAGACTTGGGGAAATTGGGGACAGGAAGTGCTAGCAAGCCCATTTGGCCCACATATCTAAGCTGTTTTATCTACAACAGTTTTATCATTATGAAGGTGATATTTTTATCTCCATCTTATTACCTCCTCTATGTATCTTTCAATTTTTTGCCAAACTTGGGTAGATTAACAACCTCAAACTCCAACATACAGCATAATTTTAAAGAGCTACATATAATTCCATTGTTTGGATTATGTATAATAATTTTAACCAATCTCCTCCAGTTAACATTTCCTTTAATTAACATTTCAGTGCTATTATAAATAATACTGAGATAAATACCCTTGCTACTCGTTCATGGAAAGAGATCTAAGAAATATTAAAGTGAAAAAGGCAAGGTATAGAATCATATGCATGTATGGTCCCATTTGATGAAAAAAAGGGAGGGGATAAAATAGATATTATTTTTGGTTACCAAAGGATGACTGCAGAACACCACAAAATCAATCAATTGCCATGTGTGGTGAAGAATTACACACTTTTTGAAAAAAACACTCCTGGCATGACATTGAGCCCCAGTAGAGATAGAGCTCCTGACCATGCAGCCAGAAAACTGTCTACTATGAGCTTGATTCTGTCAGTCACCTCTACCAAATCATAATGTCAGATGGGCCCAATAGCAACTCACTGTAAGATGGAAGTGTTCCATCTGGGACTGGGCACAAGCAGGCTGGAGAGCATAAGTAAGCTACACAAATCAGGGGGTCCAGGTCACCGAGTCACACAGTACTACTGAACTGACACCTCTCCTTCAGCTCACACGGTGGCTGCATGGGAGGTTTCCTTGTGACCAGCTGACAAAGGAGGAGAAAAACCAAGCTCGGTTCATGGATGGGTCAGCTTGGTATGTAGGAGCAAGATGAAAATGGACCTCAGCTGCAGGACAGTCTACTGAAGTACTCTTGAAAGATAGTAGTGAGGGAAAATCTTCCCAATGGGCAAAGCTTCAGGAAGTGTACTGGATTATGTACTTTGTGTGGAAAGAGAAAGGACCCAAGGTCAAAATATAAACAGATTCATAGTCAATGGAGAATAGTTTACCCCATGGGAAGCAATCTAAAATGTATTGAGGGGCTTCCCTGGTGGCACAGTGGTTAAGAATCCACCTGCCAATGCAGGGGACCCAGGTTCGAGCCCTGGTCCGGGAAGATCCCACATACCACAGAGCAACTAAGCCCCTGTGCCACACTACTGAGCCTGTGCTCTAGAGCCCACAAGCCACAACTACTGAAGCCCACACGCCTAGAGCCCGTGCTCCACAAGAGAAGCCACCACAATGAGAAGCCCACTCACTGCAACGAAGAGTAGCCCCCGCTCGCCGCAACTAGAGAAACCCCATGCACAGCAACGAAGACCCAATGCAGACAAAAATAAAATAATGTTTTTTAATTATAAAAAAATAAAGTGTATTGAATCGAATTGTTTTTATCCCATGGGAAGAAGCACACTATAGTGCCTCTTGCTAAAAAGAACGAATATGAATAGACAATTCACAAAAGAAGAAATTCAATTAGATAATAAACAATATCTAGCTCATGAGTATCAGTGAAATCCAAATTAAAACATGATTTTAATTTAAAACTTAAAAAAGTTCATTTAAGAATCCTGATTAAAACACACTTGTATAAAAATTAACAAGTGTTACCAGGTGCTGGGAGTAGGGGAGAATGTGGACTTACTGTTTAATGGGTACAGAGTTTCAGTATGGGATGATGAAAAATTTCTGGAGATGGTTAGTGGTGATAGTTGCACAACAATATGAATGTACTTAATGCCACTGAATTGTACCCTTAAAAATGACTAAAATGTAGGGAGGGTGGGAGGGAGGGAGATGCAAGAGGGAGGAGATATGGGGACATATGTATATGTATAAATGATTCACTTTGTTATAAAGCAGAGACTAACACACCATTGTAAAGCAATTATACTCCAATAAAGATGTTAAAAAAATGACTAAAATGGAAAATTTGGGGTCATTTCACTATAATTAAAAACTTATTTTAAAAACTGGGAATTCCTTGGCAGTCCAGTGGTTAGGACTCCATGCTTTCACTGACGAGGGCCCAGGTTCAATCCCTGGTCAGGGAACTAAGATCCTGCAAGCCGCACAGTGTGGCCCCCCTGCCCCCCAAAAAATAACAGGTGTTCTATATACCAGTAATAACTGATAGAAAGTTTGAAAACCTCCATTCCCAATAGCTACAAAAGAGCGTATGTGTATATGCATACAGTTGACCCTTGAACAATGTGGGGGTTAGGGTCACCAACCTCCCCAAGAAGTGCTATCTCTGCCTCAAAAACAAAGGAATGGATAAGTATGACTCACCCAAGGGCAGGAAGCTGAAACGGCTTGGATAGAATCAGGACTCAAACACTAGTTCTTTTGATTCCACTTATTATGATCTCTAATCGAACACAAACTTTTCCCCACACTTAAAGATCTATAAAATAAAAATACAGGTATTATATTTATTGAAAAAAATCCACATATAAGTGGACCCGCGTCCATGGCTCAAACCCATGTCCCCTGCATTGGCAGGTGGATTCTTAATCACTTCGCCACCAGGGAAGCCCTACAATTAACTTTTAAAAATACCCCAGTTTGGTAGAATTATCCAATTCTGTCTAATGATAATCCAAAGACAATTTTCTTTTTAAGAAACTTTTTCCTATAGCCTTACAGATAGTAGAACCAACTTAATTCTGGGGGAAAATAGTTGTTTTAAAAAGACAATATTAAATAAATAGTGTAGCATGAAGGCACCAGAGCACAGGTCTTCTGAAGCCCTTGTTAGCTCTACCCTAGCCACAGACTTTAGCCTTAATCAGTTTGCCATCTCAAACATGCTTGCCTTGGGCTTCCCTGGTGGTGCAGTGGTTAAAAATCTGCCTCAATGCAGGGGACACGGGTTCGAGCCCTGGTCCGGGAAGATCCCACATGCCACAGAGCAACTAAGCCCATGCACCACAACTACTGAGCCTGTGTTCTAGAGCCTGCGAGCCACAACTACTGAGCCCTTGTGCCACAATTATTGAAGCCCATGCGCCTAGAGCCCGTGCTCTGCAACAAGAGAAGCCACCACAATGAGAAGCCTCCCCACCGCAATGAAGAGTAGCCCCCGCTTGCCACAACTAGAGAAAGCCAGCACGCAGCAACGAAGACCCAACGCAACCAAAAATAAATAAATAAATAAAATAATTTTTTAAAAAAGAAAAAACATGCTTGCCTTGAGTTAGGTCATGACCAGGAGGCAGGCTGTAGGTGGATCCTGTTCAAAGTCCTTGCCTCTGACTCTACATTGGTCAACAGCTGTGGCTACACACAGAAAGAGGTGCCAGACTCAGACTGACTGGGCTGGAATTCCCTCACCTGACTATCAGAAGTTGGGCAAGCCACTTAAACTTTTTAAGCCGCACTTCTCTCTACTAGGGTTATTATGAGGTCTGAATGAGGTAATGGATGTAAAGTGCTTAGAATAGCACCTAGTACATTGTAAGCCATCAATAAATGTTAGTTATTGTATCTTGTATATTATACCTGACCAGAAAAGAGGACAAAAGTAGACTTTCTCAACTCTTCTTCCTTCCTGCAAAACTTTTATGTACACAGCTGTTTCCTTTTCTCTACTATGCAACAAGATTTAGCATACTTGGTGATTAGGATAGCAAGAGGAAAGGGAAGGAGAGGAATTGACTATTCAGTGTCTGCTGTATAACTGGCAATTTATATGAGGATATGAAGATTAAGGAATGTCTCAAGAAATATTTCTCTTAGGGACAAATACGACCTTGAAATATCAATCCAGCTCAATTAAACAGATTAATTTAGTATCTTTCAACCATGAGCCAAACACTGAGGACCAGACATGAGTGCAAGATGGCAAAACAGGGAGGAAAAGGACTGTGTCTATCATGTTCATTATTATATTTTCAGTGTCTAGAATAGCACTTGTAATAGGAGATGCTCAATATAATTTTATTAAATTAAAAAGCAGATAAATGAATAAATAAGCAAGACACAGCCCCTACTCCCAAGTAGCTCATATTAAAGTAAAAAAGACCTATAAACAAATTAAATACCATACATTGTCATACATGCAATCATAAACATATATGCAAAACCCTAAAGTGACATAGATGAAAAGGTAATAAACTCTATGGGGCTTAGGTCTGGGGAGGGTGTCCAGCAAAGACCCAAGGAGGAGCCCTTTAGAATGACAACCTGTGAAGAGAGTGGATGGGGCAGGGAGAGTAAATGAGATTAGAAGCAGGGAAACCAGTTAGGAGGGCTTTGTAACTGGTCTTCCAGGGGACATTATGTCCTCAAGTTCTAGATCAGGTTTCTTAACCTGGGGTCCAAGGGAGGGGTCCATTAGCTTAGACAAAATTACATCTTTATTTTCACTAAATTTAAACTGATTTGTCACCTATGACTTTGTCACGAACAGAAATCTCAGATATTTTCATATTACATTACAGAAATATTTTTATATTTATCATAACTTCACAATTTCAGTATTACTAGATCTGCCACTATATCTTGTTATGTGAGGCATTAACAGTGAAGCACCTATACCACCATATCACAAATTCATTTTTCTAATAAGCTGATCACCGTATTTCGATGTAAAATTTTTTTTTTGTAATCGTATGTATTTTATTTACACATTAAAAGAGATTCTGAGAAGGGGTCCATAGGCTTCAACAAACTGCCAAAGGAATCCACAGTAAACAAACAAGCAAACACAAAAACAGGTGGTGGTTAAGAACCTCTACTCCAGAGTCAGATTAAGTGTATGAAACCCTAATTTCATCCCATAAGTGTGTGATTTCAGGCAAATTAAAAAAAAAAAAACTTTCTTGGCCTCAGTTTTCTCATGTGGAAAATGGGTGTAATATTGATAGTATCTGGTTCATAAGTTTGTTGTAAAGATAAAATACACATAAAGAGCTCAGAATAATGCCAGGTATATAAACATTCAATAACTGATAATATAATAACCTGTCTAGATCTCAGTTTCTGAAGAAAATCCAGTGAATAATCCCTTAAATCTAGCATTCCTAGAGACTCTAGCCTATATATGAAGATTTCCCTGAATGGTGATTAAGGCAACAGCCAAAAGACTCCTCATTTCCTCCTCTTCCCCTTTTGTTCATAAGTCAATTTAAGGACCAATGAAGAATCAATACAAGGTTTTCATTTCCTACAAAAAAAAAAAAAAAGGCAACTTCCTGAAAATTAAGACTGATGTATAAACATAGATTTAGTTGATAGACCCCCAGTGGAAAATATCCTATTCCAGTTTCTCTAAAGCATAAATCTGGATGCTATTGACAGGCATGAAGTAGCTCACTTCGTGGGCATGAAGGGAAAACCAGATCCTGTACTGAACTGCAGGTGGTCAGAGACTCAGAGATGCAGAAAGCAGGAAGGAAGGCAGAGGAATTGGAGGCCAGCCAGGAGCAAGCTGGGAATAGCCAGGCTGTGCTGCTCCTTAGTTACCAAGGGCTTTGTCCAGCCAGATGTCCTCAGCATCTCCTTGGTTTTCTGCCTGAGGAATTTGACTATTCATTCTGATGTTGTCTTAAATGCTGTCCACATTCATAAGTACTCCTCAGAGGTCAAATACATTTAAAAAAAATAAGTTTATTTACTTTATTTATTTATTTTTGGCTGCATTGGGTCTTCGTTGCTGCACGCGGGCTTTCTCTAGTTGTGGCAAGTGGGGTCTACTCTTTTTTTTTTTTTTTTTTTGCTGTACGCGGGCCTCTCACTGCTGTGGCCTCTCCCGTTGCGGAGCACAGGCTCCGGACACACAGGCTCCGCGGCCATGGCTCGCGGGCCCAGCCGCTCCGCGGCATGTGGGATCTTCCGGGATCGGGGCACGAACCCGTGTCCCCTGCATCGGCAGGCGGACTCTCAACCACTGCGCCACCAGGGAAGCCCAAGTGGGGTCTACTCTTCGTTGCAGTGCGCGGGCTTCTCACTGCGGTGGCTTCTCTTGTTGCGGAGCACGGGCTCTAGGCATGCAGACTTCAGTAGTTGTGGCATGTGGGCTCAGTAGTTGTGGCTCGCGGGCTCTAGAGCGCAGCCTCATATTTGTGGCACACAGGCTTAGCTGCTCTGCGGCATGTGGGATCTTCCCGGACCAGGGCTCGAACCCATGTCCCCTTCATTGGCAGGCAGATTCTTAACCACTCCTCCACCAGGGAAATCCTCAAAAACATTTTTAAAAGTTCATCCTAGCAAGAGAGATTTTTTACATAGATGGGGATACAGCCTGGACCTAAAAAGACTTAGGTTCAAGTCTCAACTTTGTCATTTACCACCTGAGTGAACTTAAGCAATTTGTTTAGATTGTCTAATCTTCAGTTTCCCCATCTATCAAAAATTGGGATAGTTTACTCAATGAAAATTCATTTTGAGCCTATTATGTGACAGACTCAGATCTGAATGTTGGGAATACAGAAGTAAACCAGGTAGGTAAGGCCCTACCTGGTAAGGCTATCACGGAGCTTTATTCAAGTGGAGATAGGGGAGAAATAAATAGACAAGACAACATCAGATGTTGATAAATGTCTGGAAGACAATAAAACAAGTTGATGTGCAAGACAGCAGGAGCATTTTTAGATTACAAGGAAAGCCTCTCCGAGAATTTGACATTTGAGCTGAAACAAAAGACAAGAAAGACAAGAAGGAACTAGTCCTGTGAAGATGAGGGTGTGGAGCATTCCAATGTAAGGGAAGGGGAATTTCAAAGGCCCTAAGGCAGAGGAAAGAGTTTGGTATATCAATGGAATACAGAGAAGATCTAGAATGGAGTGAGATGGAGAGGAATCTGGGAAGAGGTGGGAGAGGTAGGCAAGACTGAGGAGGTGGAAGAGGATGTGGGAGATTTGAGGAGAGCAGAGAACGTGTGAAATAGTTGTTTTGGAGAATGGGTGAGAGAACATGCTGGGGAAGTGGAGTAGGGTTGCTTGGCAGCATTGAAGACTCCTTTTGGGATGTGTGGTCATGAATTTAAACTAGAACTAACTGGCATAGTGGATGTTGTTCTGAGGATTAGATCAGATAAATGGCAGTTTTTGGTAGATGCTCAAAAATGTTGACTAGCTGTCATAAGAGGTAGAAAAAAAGATGAGGAAAATGAAACAAGCTCATTTAATTTTGCAACCATTTGCAATTCATAGGAGCAGTAAATAATACACTGTGTATTCTGATCTTTGGTTTAAGACTAAGGTTTTCTTTTTTTTAAAATAAATTTATTTATTTTTATTTTTATTTTTCTTTGGCTGTGTTGGATCTTTGTTGCTGAGTGCAGGCTTTCTCTAGTTGCAGCGAGCAGGGGCTACTTTTCGTTGTAAGACTCAGGTTTTCTTCTAAAATGAGCTTTTTTGCATTTGAATATTTTAACCCTGAGTGTTTTTGCATACCTAACACAGAGCACTGTAATGTTTGCTCTTGTGGCCTTAGGAAACTGGAAGTAAATCTCTTTGGTCAGTCCCTTGTAGAACCACTTCCTTATACTCCAGATACAGGAACACAGCTTATCTTAATGTATACACAAACTTTGCTTCCATCTTTTTGGGTGCTCAGACAAAAAAAAAAAAAGATATCTTTTGGTAACCTTCCAAAGATGTTTTGAAATGTTAATTCACCCACATTTGGTACCTGGGAACAACTCTGCAGCCTAGGATATCACCTCTATTGCAACTTTGAATATAATCTCCCTTGCAACGCAGAAATGAAGGAAATCACACCTGAAATTTCCTGTAATTTCATCTCACCAATGAGAACCTTTTTGACAAATCCTTTTTTAAAACTCCTTAAGGTTTAGAAGTTCTAATACAGGAAAAGTACTGATACTGATATGGGATATGGCAGAAGTGACAAATGAACTAGATTTGAACAGGACAGGATCTGGAGTCGGTGGGGACCTCAGAGGCAGCAGCTGGGAGACAGGTAGGTGTTGAGTGGTGAGAATGACAGCTGGGTTGGTAGGAGCCTAGTGAGGAGTCCGGCAAGGGATAATAAGTGAGCTTGCTTCCTGGAAGGCAGAGAGCAACAGAGAGGAATTGGAGAGAAAATAAAAGGTGGGATCCTAGGCATGCAGTCTGACAGCAGGCTGTGAGAACTCGAGCTCTTAGACAGAGGCAGAGAAGTTGAAAAGAACAAGATACGCCCCCAATCTCAGTCTCTGATAGCCCCAGCCCTACGTTCTGCAAATTCTTCCTCTAGCTGGTGGTGTCTCCCAGAAGCATCATCTACTCCAATGTTCTTGGTTCCTCAAAGAAACCTCCTCCCCCCCACCCCCCACCCCCATTCCACGTAATGTTTACAAGTAGGAGAAGAAGATTCTGAGGTTGTAACAAACGCAGCTGGTCTCCGTCATATCCACCCAACACTCAGTGTTCCTATAATTGCTGACCGTTTCTTCCTGCAAACATCTGGGACTCTGCCTGAGAGCTTTCCCTGATCACTGGAGCATGCTTGACTCAGGAGCAAGGCAGACGAGAAAAGCCAGGGTCTTAATGCCTCAGAGCAACCGCCAAACAATGATTGACCGGAGTTGGTATAGAAATACGTATTTCAGTTACCTATTGCTGTGTAATAAGCCACTCCAAAACCAGCCGTTTAAGATGACAGTGATTTGTTATTTCTCATGACCCTGTGGGTGGGCTGGGTAGTTCCTCTTCTAGTTCTGCCTGGGCTCGCTCATGTGGCTGCATTCAGCTGCAGAGTTAGCTGGGCTGAAAGGTCCGAGCTGGTATCACTTACATGTCTTGCAGTTGGCATTGGCTGTTGGCTTGGGACGCTTTGGTATTCCTCCACGTGGCTTTTTTTCCTTTCCTGGGCTAGACCGCCTTCCTCATCCAGTGGCGATCTCTGCATATCAAGAGGGCAAAGGCCAAAGTTGCAAGGCGTATCAAAGCCTAGGCTCTGAAGCTGGCACAATATCACTTTTGCCATTTTTATTGGTCAGAGCAAGTCACAAGATCATCCCAGATTCAAGGGACAGTGGCTAATAGACCATGGTATTCCTGGGAATAAGATAGATGGGGAGACAATAAGGATATTGCCTAACTTACATTAAAAAAAAAAAAAAAAGACCAAGATTGAATGTGGAGGACACACAGACACACACTAGGGTGAGCCACCTCCCCCGATTAGTCATATCTTGTATAATCTCCTGCCCTTGAAAACCTGTGGTCTGCTTCTAGCCAACAGAGTATGGCAAAGGTAATGGGATTGTCACTTCTTTAATTAGGTTACATTATAAAAGTCTTAGCCAACTGGATTAAGAGATCCTCCTGCTGGCCTTGAAGAAGCAAGCTGCTAAAAGGTGAACTGCCTATAAGAGAGAGGGCCTGTGCCAGAAGCAGCCCTCTTTGTCCTACAACTGCAAAGAACTGAGTTCAGCCAACAACCATGTCGACTTGGAAGAGTACTCTAAGCTCCAGGAAGGAGCTCCATCCAGAAAAGAGTCCCAGAAAGGAACGTAGCCCATCTGACACTTTGATTACAACCTTGTGAGACCTTGAGTGGAGGATCCAGCTAAGCCATGCCTAGACTTCTGACCCAGGGAAACTGTAAGATAATAGCATGGGGTTTGTTTTAAGCTTCTGAGTTTGTGGTAGTTTGTTAGGCAGGAATATGAAACTAATACAAGTGAGTAGAAACCTGAGGTCAGCCACTACGATGAAAATCACAGTCCCTTACACAGTTTCCAGACCTGAGCCTGTTCTCACATCTAGAGCCCATCAATTGAAGGAGATGCCAAGTCCCTTTGAGGAAGAACCCTAAAATGCTGCAACAATACACTAGTGATTCCCTTAATCTTTCCACAAAAGGACTTATGGTCATTTACTAGAATAACTGAACAATGGGGGAAAGGGAATATCCAGATCTTTCAAAAGCTCTGAGTTCACACTGATACCAGGAGACTCAAAACACCAGCATGGCCCCCTATTTGAGGATCTACTGGATTGGAGCACTTGGTTCTCAGGCAAAGGCTTGGTAACCAAAGACTCAGACTCCTCAAGGACGGGCTTCAGATAGTCCTCAAGGATGGAAGGCAAGTAACTGAGACAAGCAAAATGTTGACTGAGGATGAGGGGGGATCCAGAATGAGTGGGAGAAGAGGGAGGTGATACATAAAATAACAGTACAGCCACAGGACAAGTGCGGTATAGGAACTGAGGCTGGTTCCATGAACAAGCCTCAATTTTTCTTTTCATGAAAAATTTTTCTTGTTGAGCTATAACTGACATATAACATTGTGTAAGTTTGAGGTGTACAATGTGTTGGTATGATATATTTGTATATTGCACTATGATTACTACAGTCGTGTTGGCTAACACCTTCATCAGGTCACATAATTATCACTTCTTTTTGTATTGAGAACAATTAAGATTTCGTCTTAGTAATTTTGAAGTTTATAATACAGTATCATTGACTATAATCATTATGTTGTGCGTTAAATTTCCAGAATTTATTTATCCACTAGTTGCAATCACATACCTCTTTTTTCCCCAGTTTTATTGAGATATAACTGACACACAGCGCTGCATAAGTTGAAGGTGTACAACATAATGATCTGACCTACATACATCATGAAACGATTACCACAATAGATTTAATGAACATC
This sequence comes from Mesoplodon mirus, assembly GCF_964341445.2. NCBI lineage: Eukaryota > Metazoa > Chordata > Mammalia > Artiodactyla > Ziphiidae > Mesoplodon > Mesoplodon mirus. Next base: position 44,854,395 of record NC_138990.1, read on the forward strand.
CATCATCTCTGGAATACCTGTTTTTTTTTTTTTAACAACTTTATTGGAGTATAATTGCTTCACAATGGAATACCTGTTTTTAACAGATATTGCCAGATTTCATTCTACAAAAAATAAACAGAGTTCTACCATCAAAGTATGAAAATACTCATTCCACATCCCCAAATCACTCTTTGTGGCTGCCACTTTTTTAAAAATTTTATCACTTTGATAGGTGCTGCATATCTGTCAATTAATTTTTTTTCATTGATACTATCCACATTTTATTTATTTATTTTACATCTTTATTGGATTATAATTGCTTTACAATGTTGTGTTAGTTTCTACTGTACAACAGAGTGAATCAGCTATATGTATACCTATATCCCCTCCCTCTTGAGCCTCCCTCCCACCCTTCCTGTCAATTAAATTTATTTTAGGTATCGCTGCTGGCTACCACTTTAAAGTGTCCATGACAAAATGGACTTAATGTGGGATATGAGTAGGTCAGGGTGGAACGAGGTGTGACGGTTGTGCTGCGCCCATTCCCTTGACATAGACCTCCCTCACTCTGACGGCTGTTTCCTGCCGCACCTGCAACCCTGTGCCTCTAGGCTTTCTCTGGCCATAGGCGCGTATTTAACCCACACTGGGGGCAGGGTGCAATTGCCAGGCTGTTAATGTACTCAGCTCTCAAGCAATAACTGAAAGGAGCTGGTGTATAAATACCCCAGTTTCTTTGCTTCTCTGGGGGACAGCTCTGTAACAAGTGCTGCACAATCTCCTGGAAGATCCCGTGGAGGATCCCATAGAGGACCCCCAGTGGAGGACCCCTGGAGGAGCCCCCAGGGAGGACCCAGTGGAGGACCCCCATGGAGGACCCCGAGGAGAACCCCTCATGGAGGACCCCCATGGAGGACTCCCGGGGAGGACCCGGTGGAGAACCCTGTGGGGCTGAGCTCGGGTTGCTGGTTAACTCCTCTGCCTGGCTTCCTCTCTTCTGTATTTCCTTCCTCACTCTGTGACTGGCGCTTCCTGAGATCAACTCCCGATAAACTATTTGCATTTACTTTCTGGTTTCGGGGCCTGTTTTTGAGAATCCCAACCTAAGACTGCAATGAAATAAGTCTGGGAAACATGGCCCATTTCAGAATCTTGGGGTGGGGAGGCCTAGAGTTGAAAAATGTCCAGTGAGAATGCCTGCCCCACAACAAAGTGTAACAACATGGGTGAATCTCACAAACATAATGCTGAGTGACAGAAAACAGGCATAAACTGAGTACGTACTGTATAATTCCATCTATATAGAGTGCAACAGCAGACCACAGGGATGGATGCCATCAGAAGGCAGATAGTGTTTACCCTTGGAGGGCTAAAGACTGGAAGGCAGGATGAGGGGGGCTTCTGGACAGCTAGAATCATTGTTCCTTTGTCTAGATGATTACATGAATGTATCTGAAAATTCATCAGGCAAGTATGCTTGAGGTTTGTATAATTTTCTCTCTACATGTAATATTTTTTAAAGTTTTTAGAAATCCTTATTCTATTTCTGTAGTGTAGTGACATAAATGATTAAAAATGGCTTCCAGAGGAAAACATTGGAAGAACACTCTTTGACATAAATCACAGCAAGATCTTTTTTGATCCACCTCCTAGAGTAATGGAAATAAAAACAAAAATAAACAAATGGGACCTAATGAAACTTCAAAGCTTTTGTGCAGCAAAGGAAACCATAGACAAGATGAAAAGACAACCCTCAGAATGGGAGAAAATATTTGCAAATGAATCAACAGACAAAGGATTAATCTCCAAAATATATAAACAGCTCATGCAGCTCAATATTAAAGAAACAAACAACCCAATCCGAAAATGGGCAGAAGACCTAAGTAGACATTTCTCCAAAGAAGACATACAGATGGCCAAGAAGCACATGAAAAGCTGCTCAACATCACTAATTATTAGAGAAATGCAAATCAAAACTACAATGAGGTATCACCTCACACCAGTTAGAATGCGCATCATCAGAAAATCTACAAACAACAAATGCTGGAGAGGGTGTGGAGAAAAGGGAACCCTCTTGTACTGTTGGTGGGAATGTAAATTGATACAGCCACTATGGAGAACAGTATGGAGGTTCCTTAAAAAACTAAAAATTGAATTACCATATGATCCAGCAATCCCACTACTGGGCATATACCCAGAGAAAACCATAATTCAAAAAGACACATGCACCCCAATGTTCATTGCAGCAGTATTTACAATAGACAGGTCATGGAAGCAACCTAAATGCCCATCGACAGACGAATGGATAAAGAAGTTTGGTACATATATACAATGGAATATTACTCAGCCATAAAAAGGAATGAAATTGAGTCATTTGTTGAGACGTGGATGGATCTAAAGACTGTCATACAGAGTGAAGTAAGTCAGAAAGAGAAAAACAAATATCGTATATTAACGCATGTATGTGGAACCTAGAAAATGGTACAGATGAACCAGTTTTCAGGGCAGAAGTTGAGACACAGATGTAGAGAACAAACCTATGGACACCAAGGGGGGAAAACCGCACTGGGGTGGGGATGGTAATGTGCTGAACTGGGTGAATGGGATTGACATGTGTACACTGATGTGTATAAAATTGATGACTAATAAGAACCTGCAGTATAAACAAACAAAAAAAAAAACCACAAAAAAACAACTAATACTAAACTTTCTTTGGGTTATTTGTATGGAAATATGTTAATATAAATATTTCAGACATTACATGAAATTTCTAAAAATCTTATATGTTCTGGTATAACATTATAAGTCATAATTCTAGTTATTACTTTAAAATGTATATCTCAGAAATAACTAAATTTCCTTGTCAATTGCATTATTATGAACTTCCATCAAATCTTTAACTGTGGTCATTTTTAAGTCTTTTGTCATTTACAGACAGTTCTGGGTGTACTCTAATGCTTTTGCAAAAATGTTCCTATAAAAGGGTTTCATCTTCAAGGAATTCATGGAAAAGACCCTGACAAGTACAGGTTTCTGGTAACTGACTATACTGCTGAACTGAATGAATAAGCATTTTCAGAACTTTAATGGAAAACTGATGAATTCATAAAAGTGTTAACAAAAGATCAAGATGAAAAAAAATTAATTACATGGGACTGAGTGAACTGATGAGGATGATTATAATTTTTGTGGTTTTCTGTTTGAATAAAAAAAAAAATCCCACAGGACTCAGAGGCAAAAAATATACAAATCACTTTTCACTGCAAAGTAAAGGAGCCGTTACAGTGGAGGATTACTGGACTGAATGTCAATATCATGACATAGTGTGAGTGTGTTTCGTGTTTGGTAATTGCAATCATTGCTGCTTTTGTTGTGATCATCCATTTACAGTGCTTGGTGTCAGTTTATTTATCTCTTGTAAAAATAAAATACAGTGTGTGTGTGTGAAAAAAAAAACTCATAGAAAAAGGAAAAAAAATGGCTTCCAATAATTTGAACAACAAAATAATCCAAAGTATAAAATAAATTTTGTGAGTCTACACTGACATAAATAAATGATTTTAAAAAAATAAACAAGGGAGAAGAGACAGATTTCCCATGCAGAAGAATTTCAAATAATTTATGTAGATGATACTCTACCCTCAAAGATAGGGAACATAACTCTCCCCCACTTAAATGTGGGATGTACATAGTGACTTCCTTCCAAAGAACACAGTTGTAAGAAGGTAAAAAACAGTAACTTCACAGTGGATAAGCACTACATCAGCCAGGTTATCAAGGTCAAATCAACAGTGAACAGTCATGTTAATAGTATGTACCCTTAATATGATGTGATGACAATGACACTTTGCCTCTGTGGTGTTCTTCCCAAAAAACTATAGCCCCAGCTGCCCCCAGACCCACAATCTAATCACAAGGAAACCATCAAATAAAGCCCAGTAGAGGGACCATTCTACAAAATACCCGACCAGTAATCTTGTCAAGGTCATCAAAAACAAGGAAAGTCTGAGAAACTGTGACAGCCAAAAGGAGTCAAAGGAGACATGCTGACTAAATGTGATGTAATATTCTGGATGGGATCCTGGAACAGAGAACATAAGGCAAAATCTAAGGAAATCTGAATAAAGTATGGACTTTAGCTAATAATAATGTATTGATATTGACTCAAAATGTAATAAATGTATCATATTAATGTAAGATGTTAATAGTAGGTATAGAGTATATGGGAACTATCTGAACTATCTTCACAATTATTCTGTAATCTAAAACTCTTCTACAGAATTCCCCGTTGGTCCAGTGTTTAGGACTCTGCGCTTTTCACTGCCGAGGGCCCTGGTTCGATCCCTGGTCGTGGAACTACGATGCCACAAGCTGCGTGGCCTAAATAAATAAATAAATAAAACTCTTCTAAAAAATAAGGTTTATTTTTTTAAAAGAAAGAAAGAAAAATGATTCCCAATGAATCATGCCTCCCTGTGTCCATACCCCTTTATAATACTTCTTGCCACACCTCGCATCAAAAGACAGTCTGTTTCCTCTCTCTTTGAATCTGGGTTGACCTTGTATCTTGGTTTGATCAATGAGATGTGGTAAAAGTGGTGTTCCAGGTCTCTGAGTCCAGGTTTTAAGAGGCCTTAGAACCTCCACTTTCATTCTTGGAAGCTTGCTGCTAGGTAAGAAGCCCAACTAATCTAACACCACCATGCTGTGAGGAAGCCCAAGCTAGCCATGGGGAGAGGCCAGGGAGAAGCAAGGAAGCCCAGCTTGCAACCGAAGCCCAGCCATCAGTCAGATGCAGTTGTAAGAGTGACTCCAGGCAAAATTAGAACTACCCAGGCAACCCACAAAAGCTTGAGAATTAATAAAGTATGGTGGTAGTTTGTTATCCAGCAATAGTTAACTGAAACATTTAGAGAAGAGCTTTATTCTGGAAGTTAAAAAGTTTAATTCAAGCCCCAGTAGCTATAAGATCTGGGAGAAAATGAAAAGAATACTACCTGCTAGTGTAGAGGTCCCCCATGAGAACTGGATGAGATAAGGTAAATAAAAATAAACTTCAAGATACCACATGAATGTAAGACATTATTAGCAGAAAATTATGGATAATAATTGTAACTAATAAGTGCACAATGTATTTCCCCTCCTGTGAATTTTAATACCAAAGAAATACTCTCTAATGGCAATATTTCCAGTCTCTGTGGTGTTTAAGGAATTTGTTTTCAGAAAGTCAACTCTGAGGCCCCTCAAATCAGCCAAGAGTGGGCCGGTCATCTATTCTACTTGTAAAGCAGTTCACCCCTGCTTGGGTATTCCAATTTTCCATTGAGACTTCTTTTGGAAAAAAACAATGGGTATATTCTATCCACCTCCTCCCACAATCATTTTCTTTTTTTTTAGTTTTGCCTAAATGGTATGATGGTACGCTGTAGTCCCAAGAGTCCAGGATAAGGAGCTTCCTCTTCGTCTATGCTCCACTGAAGTTCCCCAAAGACCCTTTCCTCACTTAGGGCCTGTGTCCTAGCTACGACCATGTGCAGAAGACTCCCCAGGGATGCTGCTTGCCTGCCTGAGCTCAGTCCTTGTAAAAGAGAAAGGCACACCCTGAGGAGGCTGACCTTTCTGCCCCTTTGTGAGCCCAGGAGCTGGAGCTCCAGCAGAGCCCTAATCAAGTGTGTCTCACCTCTCAGGCTGGCCTTCAACAGGATTCCCTGGAAGTAAACCTGCCTTCACCTTGGAGATCGACCACCCCTCCCATGCATAACAGTAAGGAAGGGCAACTCTTGTGGCCATTGCTTCAAACAGTGGGTAACACAGTATCTTTGGGAAGCAGGACTGGGGTTAGGAAAAAGACTAGTTTAGCTTTTTCCTCCAGCTTGTGCCTGTAAGTAATAGTATGGTGATCACATCTAATGACACATCAAAGAGAGCAAGAAGGGGCTTCCCTGGTGGCGCAGTGGTTGAGAGTCCACCTGCAGATGCAGGGGACAGGGGTTCGTGTCCCGGTCTGGGAAGATCCCACATGCCACGAAGCAGCTGGGCCCGTGAGTCATGGCCGCTGAGCTTTATTGTGTCCGAGGCCACAACAGTGAGAGGCCCGCATACCGAAAAAAAAAAAAAAAAAAAGAGAGCAAGAAAAGTAGTAAATATTTGTTGAATGCTTATCACAATGGTAGTTACAGTGCTAGGCAGTCTCTCCCCGCTCCCCCAACTCTTGGATTATAAAAAATTCCAAATATACAGAAATATGAAAAATAGTTGAATGACCTCCCATGTATCCATCCCCAGTTTCAACAAGCATTTAGGGCCAACCTTTTTTCATCTTTATTCCTACCCTCTCTTGCCCTTCCCCATATTATTTTGAAGCAAATTCCAGATACCATATCCTTTTATCCAGCAATGATATTTCAATATGTATCTCCAAAAGATAAGAACTCTTTTACAACATAACCACAAATCATTAACATACCTTTAAAAATTAACAGTAAACTTTAATATCAAATAGGCAGTCAGTATTTAAATTTCTCCAAATATCTATATATATCTTATAACCAATTCAGTCATTTCTCTTAACCATTTTTGAATCCTTCCCTGCCCTTTTTCATCTCTGTGCTTTCACGTTTGTTGTCTCCTCTGCCTGGATTACCCTTTCTTGCCTACCCGAGGAGACACAGCTTTCCAGATCTGTTCAGACACCACGTCTCCAGGAATCTTTCCCTTGCAAAACTACGCAGTCAGTCATCACCTCAGCACCAACTCTGCTCTGTGTTCGTGCCTGTCCCTCCTCCAGATTGCAAGCTCCTTGAAGACATGAACACTCTTGGTCTTTCTAACTCCAGTACCCAGCATGGTGCCTGGCCCATAATATTTGCTTCAAACCAGAGTATTATTATTTCTAAGAGGTTCCCAAGGCCTTTCCATTGTTCTCCTTGTTGATCTAACCTTTTCTAAAGTTCAATGTCCTTTGCAAAGATGGTGTTTTTCCTCCCTGATCTGGGCTGGGGGTTGACCTGGTGTTTCAATCTGAAAGCTTTTAGAAACTGCTGGAGGCAGGATTAACTGGTTTAGAGCTTTTTTTTTTTTTTTTTTAATTCCAGGATTGATATAAAGCAGAAAGACTGAGGGAAGACGAAGCCACTTTGTCAATCAGCAGCCTGCTCCAGGATTAATGTGGTAAGAACTGTACAGAATTGAAAAGAAAGGGATATTATCCTTGCCCTCTAATTGGATACAACTTACAAACTGTCTGGTTCTCTGAACATGGAACGTGCTCCTAGTTTCCAAACTGTAATTAATAACATTTTGAACCATAGTTTTCAAGCATTTCTTTAACCTCAGAACTCCTTGTTCAGGCTTATCTAGCCTGCAAGATCAATGTGTTATACATAGAAAAGCTCTTGTGGAAGAGGGTGAGCAGATCCCTGGGGCCTGGTTCCACTGGGCTGTTTGCTAAGTCTGTCCCATGTGGCCCCTGAGACACAGAACTCAGGGCACCAGTTCACTCACTCATTCAGTCTGTCACCATTCAGCGATTCATTGAGTGTCAGCTATGTGTTTGGTGCTAATAACTCTGTGCTGAGCAAGACAGATGGATTTCCATTCTCTTGGATTTCCATTTGGAGGGGGGCCGGTGGGGGAGTGGGGGGGTGCGGGGGGGAACGAGGGAGAGAAGCGGTAATCATGATAAGCCAGTGGTTCTCAAACTTTAAGTTTCATCAGCATCACCTGGAGCGTTTGTAAAACTACAGATCTCTGGTCTCCACCCTCAGAACGTCCAGTGCAGTAGGGCTAGAGTAAGGCCTGAGACTATGCACTTCTAATAATTTCCCAGGTGATGCTAAAACTGCTGGTCCTGGGACCACACTGAGAACTATTATCTCAACAGTCAAATAACTAAAATACCTTCAGATAATGGTAAGTGCTATGCTTTTAGCAAATAAATGTAAAGCGTAATAGCCTAGAAAGGGCAGCCAATTTAGACTGGGTGGCCAGGGAAAACTTCACTGAGGTGACTTTTGATGTGAGACCTGAATGGTGAAAAGGAGCCAGCCATCTACAAGTCTGGGGGAAGGGCATCCCAAGACAAGGACATAGCAAGTGCAAAGGCCCTGAGCAGGGAACAAGCATAGCATATCTGAGGGACAAAATAAAACATTAGAAGTGCCAGTGTAGCTTCAGAGTATTTTGAAGGGGGGAAGAGTGATACAAGATTGTAAAAAAGTACAGACAGGAGTCAGATTGTGTAGGACCTTATAGACGGTTGTAAAAAGCCTAGTTTTTAAAGGGTAACATAAAGCCATTGGAGAGTTTTAAGCAGGGGAGTCGTATAATTTTATTTTACATTTTAAATATAAACTCTTTGCTATGAAATATCTTTTTTGGCTATTGTGTGGAGAATGTACCATGGGGGGGGGGCAGGAGGGAAGGTGGAAGCAAAGATAGAAGCTGACAGACCAGTTAGGAGACTTGCAGCATCCTGAGCAGGATTTGATGGGGGAGGGGAAGCAGCACTGGAAATGGGGAGACATGGTAGCTAGGCGGTGGTGAGGAATTATTGATGGGAGTGATGCTTAGCATAACGCCTTACTCCTTGTAGGTGTTCAGCAAGTAGTCACTGAATGAATGAATGAATGAATGAATCTCCCTTCCTTTCTGAAATGCCATGATTATAATCCTTCATTTCACTAATGAACTGAAGAATATTGTAAATTATCATTCCTAAACTGGATTCCGTTTTCTAATTGGGAACAGGGGTTTGAATAAGTGTGTGTGGGTGTATGTGAGTGCGTATTAGTTTGAGTATTTTTGGATATCATATCCCCCTCCATTCTCTAGCTCTCTTTTAAAATATTTCACTGCTACCCTCCCTCCCCCCACTTTTCAGATGGAATGCAGGCTTTCTACAGCTCCCAAAGAATTATTTTCTCTTTGTAAAGCAAATTGACTGTGGGCGGCCTGGGATCTGCAGTTCCCCTGGAAGCTGTAAGGAGTTGGTCGGGGCTCTGCTTGCTGAGAAGGGGCTGGGAGTGACAAGTGCCTCTTCCCTGCTGAACTGAGGGCAAAAATCACTTTATTCCTTTGGGTCGTTTTCACTGAACTGATTTTTATTATTGTTTCCACTGCATCTCTTGCAACTAGAATGAAATGCAATCAGAACGTGGGTTGAGTTTGACAAGCAGAAAGGGCCACGAGCAACTACTGTGGCAAACAACAGCCCTGATCTCTGCAAAAACAGAGATGAGTCAAGCAGCTTCTGCAGATCAAAGGGAACTGTCGTACTGCTCCTCTGACAGCCTTGTTCGGTAGGGAAGAGGATCTCTGAAACACAAGTCATGCCTTCCAGTGCTAGCAAAACTTTTAGAATTCCCTGGGGAAACAAACCACTTTTCTCAGCATGAAGTTTCAAAAGTTAAATATGTAATAATAAAAGCAGAAAACCTGTTTTTCTTTGCAGAGATGGCATTGAAGTACTTGCATGAGTCAAAAGGATTCAAAGGTCAGCTTCCACTTGCTTTAGCTCCAAGGATCCTGGAGGGTTGTGTCTGGTGCCTGAGCACAAAGCTCTTTCTGCTGGTTCCTGCTCATCTCCCACCACTTCATCGCTCTTGTTCGTGGTCCTTTCCTGGTACGGTGTTTTCTAGATGATGGCCTTGGATAACTCTCTCACATCTTTCTTTATCTCTTTCCTGCAAACCCATTTCTTCTCTCTCTCTAAGAGTATCTTAACCAGCCAAGTACAAAACCAGCCAAATTGCAGAACTTTTTTACATGTTTGCTATTAGTTTTACATAAAAAACTGTATGTTTCACATGTAAACTTATAAACTATTAGTTCTTCATTCTTCATTAAAAATGTAGACAGGTAAAATATATTATCATTTGTTTCTCAAAAGAAAAAAATTCTGTTTTCTTTGTTTTTTTGTTTTTGAGATTTTTTTCTTTTATTTTATTGAAGTATAGTTGGTTTACAATGTTGTGTTAGTTTCAGGTGTACAGCAAAGTGATTCAGTTATACATATATACAAATCTATTCTTTTTCATATTCTTTTCCATTATAGGTTATTACCAGATATTGAATATAGTTCCCTGTGCTATACAGTAGGTCATTGTTGTTTATCTATTTTGTATACAGTAGTGTGTATATGTTAATTCCAAACTCCTAATTTATCCCCCGTCCCGCCCTGTTTTCTTTTTAAAGTACTGATTTCCCCCCTGTGGGCCACTGGCTCCAGTGACGGAGAGACAGAGACAGAGAGAGAGAGACAGAGACAGAGAGAACTGTAGAGAGGGAGGAAGGAAGGAAGGAAGGAAGGCCAGCCCCATGCATTTAAATTCCCTCCTGTGAGAGCAGCCTAATTGTGTGATCAGACTTTATGCCTGTTTTAAATAAAGGTGTTTTTTTAATCAGCTATATTCCAGGGTTGGCACTGGCTTGAGAAAGGGAGGTCACCCAGGCTTGGCATCAAAAATGAATGTCTGTGTGAATATGTGGGATCTAGAAACTCTTCATCCTCTTTGGAGAGAGACCAAACACAGGGCTGTGTGAGGAAGCACGTGTTCAAAAAGCATCTTTTTTTTTTTTTTGGTAAGTTTATTTATTTATTTATCTTTGTCTGTGTTGGGTCTTCGTTGCTGCGCATGGGCTTTCTCTAGTTGCGGCGAGTGGGGGCAACTCTTCCTTGCGGTGTGTGGGCTTCTCATTGCAGTGGCTTCTCTTGTTGCGGAGCACAGGCTCTAGGCACACAGGCTTCGGTAGTTGTGGTGTGCGGGCTCAGTAGTTGTGGCTCATGGGCTCTAGAGTGCAGGCTCAGTAGTTGTGGTGCATGGCCTTAGCTGCTCCACGGCATGTGGAATGTTCCCGGACCAGGGCTTGAACCGGGGTCCCCTGCATTGGCAGGTGGATTCTTAACCACTGCGCCTCCAGGGAAGTCCCAAAAAGCATCTTTGAAAGGGAAGATTTCCAGCTAAATAGAGCACAGTACCTGATGTGTAGCATGGGTGTGTATACCTCTGTGTGCCCATATAAGTGTACACACACACACATATACACACACATACACACATATACCCCACAGGCTAAGCAGCAACGTTCTGGAGAAGCTCAGCCTTCCATGAATGCTGCCTTTGAACAGGAGCTGGGCACAGTCCCAAGGTGGGTTGAGTAGCTCTTAGCTGCCCATTCTTAATAGTGGCTCAATATACAGATCAAAATATTAAAATTATTTACCTAAGTATTGTTTAATTTCATGTGCATGTGAACATATGTGTATGTGTTCATTTATTTATTTCAGATTTATTGACTTGGCAGGTTTTAATTTTATAATTAAAAAAGGTTCACATTAAGGAATTTATCCGTGGTGATACTGTTGCTGCCAATTCTCTTTATCAGAAGGAGAGAAGTCTTCAGAATGCACGTTGGAGGGGAAGTGGTATGGAGGGCAGAGCAGGAAGAGCAGGGCTAGGGTACCAAGGGGAATGCAAAGTTGCTTCCTATCTTGAATCACTGCCATAAAATCTCTGCCTACACCTAAGGGGGATGAGGTGGCTTTACTATGAAGATACTGAAGCTTAAACCACAAGACACCCTGCTTGCAGGGTCCAGTGAGAGGCCCTGACAATGTAATCATATAGGCGTATGTTTCTTTAAAAATTCTAAAAGTAAATGGTAACTAGAGTTTTTGTGGTGATCATTTTGAAATGTAGAGAAACACTGAATCACTATGTTGTGTACCAGGAAGTAACATAGTGTGGTAGGTCAGTTATACTGCAAAACGAAGAAACAAACAAACTCATAGAAAGAGAGATCAGACTTGTGGTTACAGGTTGCAGGGAGGTGGGGAGGTGGCAGGGAACCTGGTTGGATAAATGTAGTCAAAGATACAAACTTCCAGTTAGAAGATAACTAAGTACTAGGGATGTAATGTTAACATGATAAATACAATTAACAATTAACACTGCTGTATGTTATATATGAAAGTCGTGAAGAGAGTAAATCTTAAGAATTCTCATCACAAGGAAAAAATTGTTTTTTCTATTTCTTCAATTTTGTATCTATATAAGATGGTGATGTTCACTAAACTTACCGTGGAAATGATTTCATGATGTATGTAAGTCAAGTCATTATGCTGTACACCTTAAACTTATACAGTGCTGTATGTCAATTATATCTCAATAAAATTGGGGGAGTCCCCTGGTAGTCCAGTGGTTAGGACTCTGAGCTTTCATTGCAGAGGGCGCAGGTTCAGTCCCTGGTCAGGGAACTAAGATCCTGCGAGCCCTGTGGCCAATAAATAAATAAATAAATAAAATTGAAAAAAAAATTTCTAAAAGTAAGATATTTTTACTGTAGTCACTTAAAACCACTGTCTCCATTCATTCCTAGTTCCCTTATACCCTCAAGACATGGCTGCATGCATTTTTAGATCTAGCTAAAAGGAAGGAAGTTGAGTTGGGGACATATTTAGTTTGGTTTAATGGGATATATTTAGGTGGTTCACAGTCTAGATGTATAGATAAATGTTGCTAGCTAACCTAGTGTAGGAAGGGCTGCCAGGAATACTCTGATCACTCACTCTGCCAACTCACCCACTATGGTGGTAAAACATGAAGGTTCAGGGCCAGAGACCATAAACTGATAACAAAGAGTCCCCCAGTGCCTGGCACCAGACATTGGTGGGTAGTGAAGGAGAGACAAGGTCTGAGATTTACAAAGCCAAAAGCTGGTCTGTAGAAAATTTTTCCAGTTGTCAGACATGCAAAACAGTGTAATTGGACTGTTTGGTTTTCATCAATCCCTGATCAACATGGAAGCTCCCTTCTGTCAGGAATGTACATGACATAGTGCATATAATCACAGACACACCATTCATTATTTCCCTCTTTTTTTTTTTTTTTTTTTTTTTTTTGCTGTACGCGGGCCTCTCACTGCTGTGGCCTCTCCCGTTGCGGAGCACAGGCTCCGGACACACAGGCTCCGCGGCCATGGCTTGCGGGCCCAGCCGCTCCGCGGCATGTGGGATCTTCCGGGATCGGGGCACGAACCCGTGTCCCCTGCATCGGCAGGCGGACTCTCAACCACTGCGCCACCAGGGAAGCCCTATTTCCCTCTTTTTGATGGAACTTTTGCAAAAGAGAATTTATAGGAATTCTTGTGTTTACGGGCACAATCTTGTAGCAGCATTAAAAGAGCTAGTATATCTGTGTGTATGTTGTATGTTTTCTGCGTCCCCCCAAATGCTGACTTATGAAGATATAAAAAATTAATAATAAGCCATTACAATTAGGACATTGTCAACAAACTGGTTAATGAGCATTATTATTTCAAACAGTATCTAAGATTAGTTATTGCACACACACACGAATAACTTGAAATGCCCTGAGATCCTCTAGTGCATATGTGAAAGAAATTTGATAGAGGTTTTCCCAAAGTTAATCATAATTCTAAAAATTTATATGACATTACCAATAATGAATTGAAGCAGAAAGAAACTTTCCTAAACTCTCAATAATATAAAAAATTTTAGTCAACTATTTTAAAAGAAAGACTGAATTATGTTTCTGGTTTTCTTGGCTAGAAAATAGCACAAAATTATTGTCGTATTCAGACACATCCAAAAAGTGCACAGTCGGAAAATGCAAGGAAAAAGTATTAGAGAGGTCTGTCAGGTATTTAAATAATAAACATATTATACTATTTTTCTGAATTTTGTGATGTTGTGGTATTTGTCAGCTTTTAAAATGTGTAATTTGTGATTTATTTTCTCATTCTACGTATTCACTCCCATACCTAATTTTGTTTCATTATTTTCTTTCTTTTTCTTGGTAAGAGTTATCCTTCCTCTCTCCAAAATTGTATAAGGTCCAAGTCCTGAAAATCTTGGCTCTGCTGTCTGTGGCAGAGACACATCTGGACTTTGCAGAGGCCATCATATGAGGAGCCCAGAAAATACAGGGATTACCTTGTGACCAGAAACAGAGCCAATTCATACAGCTGTGCCCTAATAAAACCTCTGATTATTAGCCACTCAGAATAAAGACAAAGATTCGACCTTGAGGGTAGGCGTGACAAAGTTCTGGCCAATGGGATTATGCAATGGGATTATTCCAGGTTCCCGATAGGGAGCAGGGCATGCCCTCTACTCCTCCTTTTCTCCCTTCCTGGGTACCTGAGCGAAGATGTAGTGATGAGTATCTTGGCCCTGTGGACAAGGACAACACTCTAAAGATGTTGGATCAACAAGGTAGAAGGAGTGTAGGTCTCTAATCCCATGGAACAGCCCTATCAGTCAGCAAACCAGCCGTGGTCCACTTATAGCCATGTTACTATACGAGAGAGTAATGAAACTTCTGTTTTGTTTAAGCCCCAGTTATTTGGGATCTCCATTTAGGCAGCTGATCTGATATCCTGATACAACTATAATAATAACCCATTACATTTATAGGGCTCTTTATTCTTTGTAAATTCTGGAGCGTCTCTTATCATGAGTAAGTGCTGGTGAGGAGGTGGGGTGGGGAAAGGTCATCACTTAGATGAACCAGGGAGTTGGATGACTTGCCTAGGGGCACACGGGAGATGGGCACGCTACAGCCAATTCACAGGTGAGGACCAGCCCCAGGTGGAAGCCAGATGTGTGCACAGTGAGCCTGGGTGGTGAGCACACTGGGTGTGACCGCTTTTAGCATTCAGAAAGAATTTCTCCCTGACTATTCAATTTGCAAACCCCTAGAGCAGGGACAGTTCACATCCTTTCTTTTCTCATCATCTTGTCCTTTCTATATTTGCTGCAGCACACAGAGAGGGATATAAAATAACGGGAGTCTTTTTGCTTCAAATATAATGTCTCCCTCCCCACCCCTCACCTCCCAGTTCCCTCCTTTGCTTCCTCCCTCCTTAGTAATTCCATCATTAGGCATGGCTGCGCAGACCACGGCCTGGCGGAGATGTTGGCGCTTGTGTGAGGAAGACAACTGAGCAGGGTGGCAGCCCTGTGGGGGTCAAGAAATTGGCCACAAACAAGGGAACTGGGCAAATAAGTAAATATAGTATACTGAGGTTAGTGGGAGCCAGGTTTCTCAACTGTCAGAGAAAAGAGTTATAAAGATGAAAAACAGGAACTCTAGATGTTGGTTGGAATTGGGGGAATCAGTGTGAACTCAGACGCAAACTCAATTCAATTGTAAAGTGTGTGTGTATGTGTAACTTTGTATATACTATATATATATGTATATATATATATATATATATATTTTTTTTTTTTTAAATTCAAGCTCTGTCCATTGAGAACTCCTGGGAGTAGAGACTGCCATTAGAAATAAGTGTACCATTCTCCATTAAAAGGAATCAGGACTCTTGTGTTAAGTCTGGAACATCTTTCTGTGCCAGAAAGTAAGAAAGTATTCAAAAAATAATGGGAACATTTCAAAAGAACACAGAAACCAGCTTGAAGGCACTACCACTGATCAAATGTGGGATAATTTGAGTGTCAAAACAAATCATAGTAATAATGGATTACAACCCACTGAATATAATAAGAATCCATGAGTCCATATTGATATAAATAAGGAAACAGATAAGGAGAAGAGAAAGCAGCTTCTAACAAGTTAATGCCAACTAATAAATGTAAGAAAAATAATGGAAGTCAAAAGCCACTGTTTGGCAACCATATAGTAATAATTAATTCAAGGAGGAAATTATCAATGGACATTAAAACCATGGGTGAAATTTAGAGGAGTGGAATATTACGTAATTTCACAATATCTCCTCACAAGATGCTTATTAATTACAAACGGATATACAGCAGAAACTAACACAACACTGTAAAGCAATTATACTCCAATAAAGATGTTAAAAAGAAAATTACAAATGGATAAAGAGTGACTACTTTACAGTAGAGAAGCCTGGCAGACACCACCTTAATAAACGATCAAACTGGGACTTCCCTGGTGGAGCAGTGGTTAAAAATCTGCCTGCCAATGCAGGGGACACAGGTTCGAGCCCTGGTCCAGGAAGATCCCACATGCTGCTGAGCAACTAAGCCCGAGCGCCGCCAACTACTGAGCCTGCGCTCTAGAGCCCGTGAGCCACAACTGCTGAGCCCACATGCCACAATTACTGAAGCCTGCGTGCCTAGAGGCTGTGCTCTGCAACAAGAGAAGCCACTGTAATGAGAAGCCCGCACACCGCACAAAGAGTAGCGCCGCTTGCCGTAGCTAGAGAAAGCCCATGCGCAGCAACAAAGACCCAACGCAGCCGAAAATAAATAAATGAATTTAAAAAAAGAAGGCACTTCTAAAAATAAGTAAATAAATAAATGATCAAACTTAACATCACCAGTAATAGGACAAAGCCATGTCATCATGTTCCACCTAATGGGATACAGTAAAAGGACCACAGCATCACTTCTGTGCATCACCTGAACCTAATCATGGGAGACATCAGACAAACCTGAATCGAGGGACAGTCTACAAATTAACTGGCCTGTCATATTAAAGAATGTTAAAGGCAGCATAAAGGTCAAGAATGCACTGAGAAATTCTAGATAGGAGACTAAAGAGACATGATAACTAAATACAACACATGATCCTGATTGAATCCTTTTGCTATAAAGGTCATTCTAGGGACAGTTGGCAAAACTCAAACGAGGTCTATGGGCTAAGAGTACATGGTAATTCTTAGTGTGATACCCGCAACTTTTCTGTGAGTTTTAAATTATTTTTTAAAAACCAAATAAAATAAACACACAACAAAAAACATAACCAGTGTGTCTAGCAAATAAGTCCTTATGCTCTCCAGGCCCAGCTTGCACACCATTTGTGTGACTTTCCGGAAATCACTTTTTCTGGGTCTACTTTTCCTTATTGCAAAATGGGAGCTTTGGATGTTAACAAATAATCACTTTGGTTTTCTAGACCAAACAAGGTAGCAGCCTCGCCCGGGCCAGTTGTAAAGAAAGGACATGTGGTTGAACACAGGGGCTCCGAGGTGCCCTCCAGTGGCTCTGTGCCCTCTGCCTCTACCACCCTCGAGGGCAGTCCTTGTGTTTACACAAGCAGGTGGCCCCAGTGCCGGTGCTTGAAGGGCAGGCCCAAAGGAGTATGACACAAAATCACAAATGGCTGCAACTAAGATTCTCATACTTGAGGAGCGTTCATTGGAATCACCTTCAGATTCCTGGCAAATCCCATTTCACATGCAGATTCCTGGCAAGTCCTCCCTAACACTGATTTAAACCCCTGGGAGTTTGTTTGGCACCATTAGAAGTTTAGAAGTGGGTAGACTCAAGCTGATGCAGCCGCACAAACCCTGCCAGGGACTTGGGACTCAGGCTCTCTCCACTCCATTAACCTTTACTTGTTATGCTTGTTGCCTCAGGGTTGCAATATGGCTGCTGCTCTTTGAACAAGCCTGACATACTCTCACCCATGAAGTTTGCATTTGCTTTCCCTCTCCTGGAGTCCACTTCCTTACCTCCTTCAGGACTTTGCTCCAATGTCATCTTCTTAGTAAGTGACTACTAAGGGGGTGACTACAACCCCCCAATCCCTTTCCATCACCACCACCATCAGTACCTAGAACTCCCCATCTCCCTTCTCTGCTTTATTTTTCTTGGCCATTCACATTGTCATCTGACCCTGCAATAGGTTTTTCTTGTTATGTTTTTCTCCTCACCCTAAAATTAAGCACTGTGAAGACAGGGGCTCCTGTCTGTTCTATTCACTGCTGTATTCCCAGCACTTAGAACAATACTTGGAATATACGGGTAACAGGTGCTCAGTAAATATTTGTTCAATGAAAGAATGTACTTCAGGAGGTGCATTTGAGTTCTAGGCAGGAAGAGGATATGGGAAGAGGAGAAATGGGTGATACCTATAATAGGAAAAGCAAAAACATTTCCAGAAATCCCTAGCCAACTTCCACTTGCATCTCCTCAGCCAAAACCATGCCCCATGGCCACCCACTGGTGCAAGGGAGTCTGGGAATATGAGTCTTTTTAGTTGGGTGCACTGCCCTCCTTGAATGAAATTATTTTGTAAGTAAGGAAGAAGGGAAAAATGGATATTGGAAAGGCAACTTGCAGTGTCCACCTCATGGATCTATCCTGGATCTAATAAAGCAGAACCTCTGAGGGTGGTATTTTTGGTGCAGGTGATCTGTTATAAGAAAAATGGCCAGAAAAAAAGGATGAGCCCAGAGCAAATTTTTCTTAAGCCATCCTGGGTGATGAGTACACTGGTTGTGAACATCTGTTTTGTTGACTTCCCAGAGCACACTCCACCCCAACTGCTACCCCCATCAACTTTTTTGAGGAATATCTTTATTTCCACCATCACCACCCCATGTACACATGGGTACTGCAGTAGGATTCTTGAAGGTCTTGTTCATATATCATGTTCCCACCCATCTGACCCAAACCACTGAATTGGAATCACATTCCCATGACGTTGGCACTGGGACTTCTAAGTCTCTCCGAATGACTGAGTCATGTAAACAGAGAGCTGCTGGCAGGTGTATTTTCTAAGTCACAGACTGGAGCAGCTGAGGAAACAGCATGAACCCCGCACAGAAAGTACAGTGAGATAGAGAGGGTCTTTGTGGGGTCTGAGTCCCTGGCACTAGGTCGTTCCTGAGAACCGGTTCTGTCCTTGCCCGTGGTGTCCACAGCATGCTTCCGTGTCCTTATTTCGTTCAGGCCAGCTTAAGCGAATCTTTAGTAGTGGCCAAGAGTTCTCACTAACACACACGCAGACCTAGGCATCTGAAAACAGAAAGAAGTAACTCTGGAGGTCAGGTGCCCAGCCTTGAAGGAAGAAGAGAAATATGGCAGTTGCCATATTGACAAGCAAGGGGACCCCAGCCAAGGGTGAGTTCCAGCCCCCTGGCTGGTCTGTGGAACTCTAGAACCGCCTATCTCAGCCACACAAGTGAGCCCACGGCTAACGGGAGGAATGAGTGGTATTAAAATAGAACCTCAAGGTTAAGGGTTTGGAGATTTGGTCTTATTCCCACCACTCTGCCCCTCTGTCCCTGGCTTGCATCACTTGCAGAACACGTAGGGTGCCTATCAGTCCTCAGGCGCAGATGCACTAGAGGCACAGAATCAAAAAATACAGGCTTTAGAGTCTGGAAGTCCAGCTTCATCACTAACCCTACGTCTTCAGCCAAGTTAGTTAATTTCCCTAAATTTCATCAGTAAACCAGTGACAATCATTCCCACCTGGGAGGATTAAACGACTATGGGTGTGTAAAGTACTTAACAACACCTGGCAAATCCCTCAAGCAGCAGAGCCCTGGAACCCCTTTGGATCTCAGGGCTGGAGCTGGCACAGAGGCAGGAGGCCCCTCCAGGAAAAGCATCAGTGCCACAATGGGCACGCGGCCATGCCCTGTGCACCAGGTTAATCTCAGTGCTCTCCCAGGAGTCAGGGCCTCGTGTTTGTTTGTTTGTTTGTTTGTTTTTGGCCGCAGCACGCAGCTTGTGGGATCTTAGTTCCCTGACCAGGGATCAAACCCGGACCCCTGGCAGTGGCAGCGCCGAGTCCTAACAACTGGACTGCCAGGGAATTCCTTGGGCTTCGTGTTTTTTAGCAGCAACTACTTCTCATTTCCTGTAAGACTTCCACGCTACAGAGAGCCGACAACTAGAACCCAGAGGGAGGGAAAGAGGCCCTGGGAAGACAGAATAAGGGGAATTATCAGCAATAGGGAATAATTCAGCACCTACCATGTGCCAGTCATATCGATGTCCTTTACACACATTATTGCCTGTTTTAATCTCTCTTGGCTGATAAACGGAGGAGCAGAAGGGGCAGCGCTGTTAAATGATATTGACAGCTCATCTGGACAGGCAGTTCTAAAATCTGCTAATAGCTCAGAATTAACTGGGAGGGGACCGCTAGCTTAGAACACGAACAGCTGCTGCCACAGCTCGGGCACAGACCTCAGACTAGAGCCTGAGCCCTGCCCCCTCCGCCTTGATGCTCAGATGGAGCCCCTTTTATTAAGCAGCCAGTTCTTTTCCCAGGTGCTGATCACTGCAGCTGGGCTCCAAATACTCTTGAACCCCTCTTGGAAAAAACAAGATAGAGAGAGAAGGGAGAACATAAAAAGAGAAGTAGAAAGAGTCAGAGGGAAGAGAAGGCAGGCAACCAACTCTGTAACGATACTCATTCCTTTATTATCGACTGCGTTAATTTGAACAGGGCTGGGGCCTGCAGGTTGCTGGCAGCACTGAGCTGCAGGTGCATTTCAGCTCAACAGAGAGATCTCATCCTAAGCCAAGAAGACAGAGAGTAATGTTTTATATATATATTTATATATTACATATGTCCTGTATCGTCATATGTATAGAGTGACAAGAATGGGCCACAGCATTGTTAACTGTTGTCCTAAATAAAGACCATAGCAACAGACATGGAAGTTTGGTCCTAATCAAGGCCCTTACTTTGTCAACCAAGTGTTTGATACATCAAAAGGAAAAGAAGAGAAAGAGAGAGAGACAGAGAGACTGAGATCCAGCCACCCCGGTGGCCCTGTTCCCAGCGTATCTTACACTGAGTGTAGAGTGTCCCCCGTGGAGGTAAACACACACACAAACACGCGCACACATACACACGTACACAAAACTGCAGGCAGGAGCTCCTCCTCTGACCACATCTTGGGCCCAGCCCTCAGACTGGGGGTGAAGAAGTTGGGTATATTGTGCTGTAAGACTGTGAGGGTCAAGTGACCAGACAATGCAGAGTCGATGTGTCCAGGTGATGAACGGGGCTAACACGTGCGGCTTCATCCACAAATGAGAAAGAGGTCAGTGGGAGAGGCTGCTCAGCGCAGGACTGGAGGTCCCTCTGTGCCCAGGGCCCCTGGGAAATTTCTACACACTGGTCCTGTCCCAGCCACAGCCGAAGCTCTGATCTGAATCCTGAGTCTCAAATAATCTCCTGGGCTCTGATGAAAAATGTTATTTCCTTGAAGGACAGAAGCAAGTGGCAACTGAGTGGCCCAGCCAGCCACCTGGTCCCGTAGTTACAGAAGCGATGACAACATCACTGAATTAAACCAAACCATAGCTTGGTCCTTAGAGCAGAACTTGAACTGTGCAAGAAGCGTGCATTTCCTGATGGAAAGAGAAAAACCAGGTAGTCGGCCCCTACCGCCACCTCCCACGCCCCCAATTTCAGGCAGACCTGTCAGTTTTGTGCCTTTCCTCCAGTGACAAAACTCCTCATGTTCTAGGAACTGGAGACTCCCATTATCAGGTCGTTTTGAAATCCTAAACCACGTGTTTTCATTCATGATTACCTCTTCACCCTTCCACTAAAATATACAATTAAAAGGTAAGTCAATGAAAGTTAATCTCTCTTTTTTTGGTAGAAATTTACTCGAGATACCTGGAGACATACCGGGTTGTCACAAAGGAGAGTGAGGAGAACTTCCCTAGGGACCAATGTGCACAATGCTGAAGAAGGGGTCAGTCTCGTCAACAAAACAGTGCCCAAGAAACGTGATTCAGAAACAGGGGTAACGGGCAGAGTTGGCAGGTTGCGCCTGGGCCTCCATCTCCTGTGCTAAGTGAGGGGGAAAAGCAACAGATTCTGTGATACCTTTGTTTAGCCAGAGGGAGAAGGATACTGATCCCTTCCACTGCGAACGGGGATCCAGGCAGCTGCAAGGAAAATGATGAAAGCAGGAAGGAGCAGCATCTCAAAGACGGGAGTTGGCCTGATTGCTTGTCGGCCAAGGTTAGTTCTCCGAGGGGACAGAAACAAAGGGCCGTCCCTCGATGACTGTCCACATTGTCTCTATGACTGTTCCATTTCCTGAAGGTCCCAAGGAGGCAGCAACTGGTGGGTTCACAATTCGCATCCACGGGTTGGGAAGGTGGGCAGGAAGCAGAGTTTGGGAAGCCACGAGTTCTTGCCAAAGCTGAAAAGCATGGGCCGTGTGGCTAAGGTCACTGGAGTCCTCGAAAAGGAGCCCAAGAAACCGAAAGCGGTTGTTTGCGACCCAGAAAGTGGAGAGTGGTCTCTCTCCCCCGGAAGCACAGGCTCAACACCATCAGGATGGACGTCTCTTGGCCTCGGTGGACACCTAGCATTTTTCTAGTCCCAGAAAGTGCTCAGGAGCTGCTCACCGACAGAGCAGGAGGAGATGGGAGATTACGGAGCGCGCTGGGTAGAAAAAGCACTCTCTTCTCAGGCTCCGCCGCCCTCCCTTCTGGGGGCAACTGACAGGGAGGAGCATGAGGTCTGATTGGGGCGGGGGGGGGTGTCTAAAGTCAGAAGAAGAGGAGGCTGTGCGGCGACCATGGCAAGCTCAGGCGAGGGCACCTCTCCCACAAGAACTGCGCTCCACGAATAAATAACATTAATTAAATAAAGGCGGCTAAGAGCCAGCAGAGGCACGGTCTGCCAGATTCTCAACCCGCACACATATGCACATGCGCACACACACACACACGCACGCACGCACGCACACCGAGCGTCAGGCGAGATGATCCAGGGTTGGCTGCCCCATCCCTGGGGTCTGGGGGATGGGCAGCCCGGCTGAATGTTGTCACTCGTGGTCTAGTGCTGTCGTGGGGAGCAGAGCAGCGGAGGCCAGCGAGGCGTGTGCAGTGGGAGGTGGAGGCTGCTGAGGACTCTGGCACCTGCAGGGGAAGGGGATGAGGTGGGCGAGAGGGGAGGGTGGGGAAGTGCCGGAAACAGAAAAGTGAGGACTTGTCTTTCCCTCATCCTCTCGCTGTAGGGACTTGGCCCCCACAGCCCCAGTTTTCACTCTCCCTTCATGCCCTTTGGGTACAACCCAAACCCTCCTCAGCCTCAACCAGCCCATGGGGTTTCCATGCCTTCTAAGTCCACTGCCCACTCTGACCGTGATGGTACTGACCAGGATCTGGACTTTCGGACTTTAGATGTGGAAGGTCTTTCCAGAAAGCTGTCCAACCGCATGAGCCTCTCCATGTGTAATGCACGGGGGTCTTGTTCTTGATCATGAGAGAATTCCATCTCAAAGACCGCTGGAGGGGACACATCCAACTCCAGAAACATGATGTTCTCAGCCTGTGGTGGGAAGATCAGGCCATACGTGAGCACTGGCCCTGATGCCTGCATCTTCTGGGCACTTGGGAAATAATGGGAGTAGCAAGGGTGATGAGGCAGGTAGAGGAAGCAGAGGTTGTGAGCATCACCTCCCTTGGGCGCTCTCTCCCCTCCCCCCTTCTACTTCCCAGCTTCTTACCCTATACCTGGGGTGTGACCCCATTGCCATGGCAACCCGAGCATACTGGCTGATAGGCCTCTTGTAGCCCACTGCAGATGTTGGCCGCTTCTTCATTTGGCTGTTACTGCTGTAGGGAAGAGGCTATATTTAAATCTATTTCCTCCAAACACAAAGGGAAAATGATATCACGATGGGTTAAGCACCATTCAGGTAGTCAGTAGGCCCTGCAGACTGCAGGTTCTGGAATTTTCTTCTCTTTGCTCTAATACAACCTGACAACTCAAAATAGTATAACACAAGGAGACACATATTTCTTCACTCTTGTTGCTTCAATTATTTTCCACAGTGAAAAGGTTTGACTAAAGGCTGGAAAAAAGAAAGGAAATCCAATCTTATTTCTAGATGTCAGACTCGTAGACTGACTTCACACACTATACAAAACCATCAATTAGTGGTTCTGCTTTTCATTTTCCTTCATAGGATTTAACACAATAAAATGATTAGAAACTCAGGCTTGAACTGCAAGTGTTCCAAACTAGCCAAAACAATCTTAAAAAAGAACAAAAGTAGAGGATTCACATTTCCCAGTTTCAAAACTTATTACAAAGCTATAGTAATCAAGGCTGTGTGATACTGGCAGAAGGACCGACATATGGATCAATGGAATAGAATTGAGAATCTAGAAATAAACCCTCATATTGGGTGGGCCAGAAAGTTGGTTCAGGTTTTTCCATAAGATGTTACGGAAAAAGCCGAACGAACTCTTTGGCCAGCCCGATATTTTCAATCAATTGATTCTCTATAAGGGTACCAAGACCATTCAACGGGGAGTGAACAGTCTCTTCAGCAAATGCTACAGGGACAACTGGATATCCACACACAAGAAAATGAAGTTGGACACTTCCCTTGTATCATATATAAAAAACTAACTCAAAATTAATCATAGACTTAAATGTAAGAGCTAAAACTATAAAACTCTTAGAATAAAACGAAGGAGTAAATCTTCATGACCTTAGATTAGGCAATGGTTTCTTAGATATGACATCAAAAGCCCAAGCAACCAAAGAAAAAATAAATAGCACTTCACTGAAAACTAAAAACTTCTGTGCTTCAAAGGACATCATAAAAAAAGTGAAATAACAATCTTCAAAATGGGAGAAATTACTTGCAAATCATAAATGTGATAAAGGACTTGTATCTAGAATATATAAGTAACACTTACAAATCAAGAATAAAAAGACAAATAACCCTGTTTAAAAATGGACAAAGGATCTGGGTAGCCATTTCTCCAAAAAAAATATACAAATGGCCAATAAGCACAAGAAAAGCTCAACATTATTAGTCATTATGGAAATGCAAATCAAAACCATAATGAGATACCACTTCACAGCCACTAGGATGACTATAATCAAAGAAGACAGACAATATAGCACATGTTGGTGAAGATACAGAGAAATCAGAAACTTCATGCATTGTTGGTGGGGATATAAAATGATGCAGTCACTCTGGAAACAGTTTGGCAGTTTTTCAGAAAGTTAAACATAGAGTTGCCATATGACCTAGTACTTCCACTACTAGATACATATAATCGAGAGAATTGAAATCATGCCCACACAAAAACTTGTATATAAATGTTCATAGAAGCATTATTCATAATAGCCAAAAAGTAGAAATAACCCCAATGACCATTGACTTATGAATAAATAAACAAAATGTGGAATATCATAGAACGGAATATTATTTGGCAACCAAAAGGAATGAAGGACTGATGCGTGCTACAGGGTGGATGAAACTTGAAAACGTTTTGCCAAGTGAAAGAAGGCAGACACAAAAGACCACAGGTGACATGATTCCAATTATATCAAGTATCTGGAATAGGTAAGTCTATAGTGACAGAAAGTAGATCGGTGGTTTCCTAGGGATGGGGACACTGGGGAGAATGAGGAGTGACAGCTAATGGGTTTGGAGTGATGAAAATGTTCTGGAATTAGATAGTGGTAATGTTATACAACTCTGTGAGTATACTAAAATCCACTGAATTATGCCCTTTAAAATGGTGAATTTTATGATATGTGAATTACATCTCAATAAAGGTATCATTTATAAAACATACAAAACAAAACTCAGGCTTGGCTTTTTTTGTTTGTTCTTTTGGCCGTGTATCGTGGTCTGTGGGATCTCAGTTCCCCGACCAGGGACTGAGTGCTGAAGGCACTGAACCCTAGCCACTAGACCACCAGGGATCTCCCAGGCTTGGCTTTTAAAAAGTGCATATTCTTTGAGCCAAATTCCCACTCCTACGAATTTCCCTAAGGAAATAATCAGAGATAGGGACAATTTATAATCAGAGATAGGGACAATTTATAAGCAGAGATGTTTGCTGCAATATTATTTACAAATGCAAACAATTAGAAACAACCCAAATGTGCACCAATAGGGACCAGTTTATTATTCAGCCAAGTGAAGGAATATTATGTAGTCATTTAAATCGTCTTATGGCTCTATGTAGACATGAAAAGGTTTCCACAACATATTAAATAAAAAAGCAAATAAAAAGATGAAGTTGTTTTGTTTCGTTTTTAAAGGAGTGTATGTACGTGCGTGGATGCTTAGAAAAAAGTCTGGATATTCAACAAAATGTTAACAATGATTGTCTTTGGATGGAGTGATTATGGGTGATTTTTATTACCTTTATGCCTTTCTGCAATATCTAAATTTTTACAATGTATTGTTAATTTTATATCTCATAAATTATTTCAAATACTCAGAAAAGCATAGAAAGTAATATATATCTGTTCGCCTATCATCCAGCTTTGTCAAATCTTAACATTTTATTATACTTAACACCAAATCTTTAAGAAATAAAATGTAGACACAGTTTTTAAGACTCCATCACTTTCCTTCTCCAGAATTAATCACTCTCGAGTTTTGTGCTTATCAATGTCAGGCATATTTTTATACTTATTTATATATGTGGATATTCATAAACAATATATATGGTATCTCTATGCCTATTTCTAAATTTTGTACAGTATGATATACATACTATATTGTTTTGTGTCCAACAAACATGTCTTTTATATTTATCCATGCTGCTCTACATTAGATGATTAAAGTTTAACTATACTGACTACCTTAAGGTTTCAATATAGCATTTTATATGTTATATATATATATATATGTATTTTAATATATTCTCTTGTTGATAGACATCTAGGCCAATTCCTTTTTCTCTCTCCCCTTCTATTTAACACAGTGCTGTCGTGAAGAGTTCTGTATAGGTATCTTGAGTACATATTCAAGTTTCCCTGGGGTATATACCCAGGAACGGAATGGTTCCGATGTGCATTTTCAGCTCTACCAAATTGCCAAATTGCTTTTCAAAGTGGCTATATACCTACGAGAAAGTTCCCATTGCTCTATATCCTGGCCAACTCATGGTATGTTAAGACTTTTTACTCTCAGCAACTTAATGAGTGTGAGGTATTTTATTATTCAAAACAAAGATAGGAAAGAAAACACGTTATTTCCACTAAAAAACATAATACAGGGTTTGGAGTGAGGTAGATCTGAGTTTGAATGTTGGCGCTACCCCTTACAACTTTGTTGCCTTGGGAAGCGGCTTAGTATCTCTGAGCCTCAGATATCCCATCGCTATCCTACAGAATTGCTGAGATTAAACAAGATAAGCACTTAGCACAGTACACCGCAAGGGCTCAACACGTGGCAGCTGTGATGATTATTAATTCTCAATTCCACTTGCTAATTTCAAACAGGGATACAGATGAGCAACGAAAAGAGCCAAAAGGCAGACAGAAGACAGAAGAGAAGAAACAGGCTGAGTAATCCAGAGATAGGACATTCTGTCCTTGAATAGGAGAACAAGCCCGCCTTCTGCCACAGACAGTAACGAGAACCACATTCCCAGGGTTTTTTTTACCAAGTGTATATAAAAGAGTGCTGGATCCCACCTAGGATCCCCGCCGACCCCTCTTCATAGATGAAAACAAGGAAGATGAGGCTGTAGAAGCCCCAGCTGGTTCTGCTGCTATGGACCCTCTGGAAGGTGGGCGGGCTGTGTATGTGGAGAGTGGCAGCACCAGGGGAGGGGAGCGGGAAAATCAGTAAAATAACTTATCATTTATAAGGTGCATCTGTGCATCCCATTTGCACTTTACAACCTCCTGAGGCGCAGGCAGGGCAGACAAGGAGACTGAGGCTCAGAAAAGCAAAAGCGCTTTTGTGTCCAAGATCATACAATTAGGAAGAGACTCGGTATTGATTCTTCCCAAATACTCTTTTTAGGATGCCAAGCTGTCTTTCAGGAGTGCACACAGAACAGCCTGGGCCTGAGTGTGCCTTGAAGGCTGCAGGCTCTGGGAACAGGACAGGGGGACAGGGCTGGGTGAGCAGAGCAGTGGATCAGGGTGAATTGGCAGCCTGACCCAATAAAGATGCCAGGGCTATTCTGGGTGGCAGGTGGGAAGAAGGGGGTGGGGGAGGGGAGTCTGTAATTGGGACACCAAGCTTCCCATCTACTCTCTCCTCTGCCTCAGGCCTACTTTCCATGATTGATCCCTCTGTAGTAAGCAGGTTGTGGCTGACAGCCTAGAGTGGAGGCCTGGCTCTGCGAGGATCCACCCCTCTTGAAAGAAACCCACAACAGCTATCCTGTGCGTCGTAGATCCTCAGAGTTCTCTTATGACCCTCCCTCCACATAGCTTCTATCACGAGATTATATATATTTTCCTCTTAATATTAAAAAGTTCTCTCTCAGTCCCATCTCAGAGGCTGACCCCAATCTCATTACCAGCTCTGTCTGCTCACCACCTTTCTCCCCTCCTGTTCTGAAAACCGGCAGCCAACATCATAGGGTGTGTTTTCCTTCTAGGTCCCTTACAAGTACCTGACACAGCACATCTGACTTTTCTCCATGATTGGATCCCTCCTTCCCTGCAGGTGAGCTGTCCACCCTGCAGCATCCCCCCTGCATGTCTGAACTCCCACTCTTCTTCTCAGTTCCCCCTCACACGGCACATGGCCTGCCTGGGCAGGCAAAAACTTCTCCCTGTTTCAGATTCTTTTTCAGCTGTCACAGGCCTGTGAATGAATCTAGGGACTCAACTCAGAGCTGAGCATGTTCTGACTGAGGTAAACTTTGCCTCTGTAAGGAAGCCAGTTTAACTTTCTATCCTGATTCTATTTAGAGCAAGGAATGCTCTGCTCTCTCTCTCTAAATTTGGAGGCAGCCTGATTTAAAGATCAAAATCTAGAACAAAAGCAACAAACCAAACTGTCCTTCTATGGCACTTGTAAGGCATGATGGCAAACTGGTTTCTCTGGAGTGCCCACAATTATCATACTGGCTTACTGTTACTACTGCAGCCATTTATGGATCATCTCCTCTGTGCCAGGTACTGGCCTGGAACACCCTCCACCCCACCTCCAACACGCACCACACACATTATCTCACTTCAATCTTGATAATCCTGCAGAGATTTTTTTTTTTTTTTTACTTTATTATCCCGACTTTGCAGGTGACAAAACTTGGGTTCAGAGAGGTTAAAAAACCTTCTCAAGGCAGAGCAGGGACTAGAATTCAGAACGTTCTAAATCCAAATTCCAGTCTCTTTCTACTGCACCATGATACTTTGAAAAGAATCTAGGAGAGCAGGGATTGCAAAAGGCAAATGGCTAAATTACAAATAGAATTTTGTGAACTGTAAACCATGGGCTACAGACATTGCCAAATATACAACCCTTAGAAGACAGTTTTGTATAAACACAATTAAAAATAAGGTCCATGATGAGTAACCAAAAATAAAAGGTCATATTTGTAAAATAGTCATGGTTAGAGCTGGCTGCAGAAATGTGTTTTGCAAAGTAATTTTAACGCAAAATTGTTTGTGATTGTGGAAGGGACCTCACCTGAAGTTATTGTATATCAACTAGCAGTGGCCTAGAGATAGTGGAGAAAAAAGAAAAAGGGATAGACGTCCAAAATAAGTTGATACAGAGTGTGTTTCAAGAGCTCCCCGACAATAACTCCTTGTTTTAAAGAGAGGCGTGGGGAAGAGTGTGTGGGGTAAATGCTTGCAGCTAGTGGAAGAGGGGAAACGTTTTTCCAACAAAAGCTTTCCAAAGGGACGGTATGACTTTCGGTAATTTCTTTCCAACAATGCTTTTTTCCTCTCCTTTTGAGCAGCCTTCAGTGTTCTAATCCCCAGAACACCACAGGCCAAACTGAAGCAAAGTATTCCACACTTGAATTGAGCAAATGGGACAATGCCTTGATTAGTTAAATATGCTTTGGGAAGAAAGAGGTTTTTCAGCCCTGATTAAGTTATGTTGCAAACAGTGGGACCCAATCCTCCCAGAGAGGCAGCTTGTTCTACAGTCTCAGTCCACAGGGCTCCCCGAAATGCGGGAAGCTGCGTCCAAGGACCTGTCCATCCTCAGCCTTCCGCTGTGAAAGGAGGGGCTTGGGGCAAAACATCTCAGAGATCCAGGCCAGTGATGCTACCCTGGGGCTCTCTGTTGCTGAGTCACTATCATGCTTGGGAATTCCAATTAGGAGGGAACTGTTTTTACTTTATTTTAACCACCAACTGCTGCTATACAAAAGTAATTTTAAAAAAAATGAATTTATTGAGATTGAATTTATTTAAAAATGAATTTATTGAGCTGTCAGAGCTTGAGGATTTTTGGCTGCACCGTGCGGCATGTGGGATCTTAGTTCCCACACCAGGTATCAAACCCGTGCCCCCTGCAGTGGAAGCCTGGAGTCTTAACCACTGGACCGCCAGGGAAGTCCCAGTAGAAAGTAATTTTAAAAATTTGTTTTGTATAGAAACTTCCTAGATCTATTATTACTTTTCCTTTTTTTATTGTAATTTATTTATTTATTATCTATTTTTGGCTGTGTTGGGTCTTTGTTGCTGCGTGTGGGCTTTCTCTAGTTGCGGTGAGTGGGGGCTACTCTTTTTTGTAGTACGTGGGCTTCTCATTGTGGTGGCTCCTCTTGTTGCGGAGCACGGGCTCTAGGCGAGTGGGCTTCAGTAGTTGTGGCACGCAGGCTCAGTACTTGTGGCTCACGGGCTCTAGAGCACAGGCTCAGTAGTTGTGGCACACGGGCTTAGTTGTTCCATGGCACGTGGGATCTTCCCAGACCAGGGCTCAAACCCGTGTCCTCTGCATTGGTAGGCGGATTCTTAACCACTGCACTGCCAGGGAAGCCCTATTATTACTTTTCTTTTGTATTTTTGTGATTTTTTTTTTAAGTTCTGAGATAAATATTATTTATTGCAGTTATCAGACAATGGACAAGTGACATTAGAAAAAAGAAAATAATTTGTAGTAGTAATTCAGAATAGCATGTAGTTGACTACCTGGTACTTATTAATGTCTTTTTGAAGTAATTTATTTACTGGAATTTTTCTTAAAGAAATCTATATTACCTGTTTATATCAACCGTATTTAAGTACAGTGGAGAACACTGGGATGTCACAATTGCCTTAATACCTTTTACCCTTACCCAGATATATTTTGATATTTTCTACACAAAATATATACTCTCTGTATTCTGAGGAGGTACATATATATTCTGTATAAAACAGCATGTTTAAGTTGTGAATATACTTAACCATAATTTTGAAAAAGCTTGTAAAGGTATTTATATCTTTACAATTTTAATATAAAATTTTAAGGGAACACAGTCTATTTGGGATCCAGTTAGAAGCGCTGCTAATAGAGATGTACAAATGCAGGCTGGGGAGCAACTGTGTGCAAATGTAAGTCAAAGGGGTATGTATGTCGAGACCAGTTCTTCCCGAAGAGTTATGGGAAAGAAAACACTATAGTGTAAGCTAAAGCCCACTGCCTGCTTTGAGCCCGTTTTTGTTTGTTTGTTTGTTTATTTGTTTCTTTGTTGTTTTGGCCTCCTCGTGGCATGCGGGATCTTAATTCCCTGACTAGGAATGGAACCTGTGCTCCCTGCAGTGGAAGTGTGGAGTCCCAATCACTGGACCACCAGGGAGTTCCTCACAAGCAGCTTTTGAGGAAAGAGCCGAATTCTTAGGCTTCCTAATGGCAAAGAAAACACTGAATCTTTCTCTCTTTGCATTATTTTCCGAGAGCAAGAAGGATGGTGGGGGGAATCAGAAGAGAAAGGAAAGGTGGGAAAAGAACATCACAGGCAACTCCCTCCGCCCAGAAAGGTTCTGGTTCGGAGGCCTAGAAAAGGGCATGTAAAGAGCACAAATTCACCTTTAAGGCAAAGAGAGGGATAAGAGGCTAGGAAGGGCAATAGTTCAACAGTAAGCAAAGATACCAATCTATATTTTGGAGGACTTCTTTCTTTTTAAAAGTTGTTACTGGTATCTACTCTAAAAATTATTTAACATGTGCTATTTTAAGATAGCTGTTTTTGGGCTTCCCTGGTGGAGCAGTGGTTGAGAGTCCGCCTGCCGATGCAGGGGACATGGGTTCGTGTCCCGGTCTGGGAAGATCCCACATGCCGCGGAGCGGCTGGGCCCATGAGCCATGGCCACTGAGCCTGCGCATCCGGAGCCTGTGCCCCGCAACGGGAGAGGCCACAACAGTGAGAGGCCCGCATACCGCAAAAAAATAAATAAATAAAAATTAAGATAGCTGTTTTATTTTTTTTAATCTGTGAATGGTTTTTCAGTGTATGCAAACCATTTTATTTATGCAAAAAAAAGAGAAAGAAGTTATTTAAAAGGTTTTTTAATTTAAAAGTTATTCGAGTAAAAGGAAGAAAGTAAACTTAAAAAAAAACAGAACAAAGAATGGAAATTCGTAAACATTAAGCAGAAAGCTTATTTTAGCTTCAGGCAAAGCACCCACGATGCTTTGAAGTCTGGATTGTGTGCTTAGGTGGTCAAGTAAAAATTGCAGGGACAGGGCCTCCCTGGTGGCGCAGTGGTTGAGAGTCCGCCTGCCGATGCAGGGGATACGGGTTCGTGCCCCGGTCTGGGAGGATCCCATATGCCGCGGAGCGGCTGGGCCCGTGAGCCATGGCCGCTGAGCCTGCGCATCCGGAGCCTGTGCTCCGCAACGGGAGAGGCCACAACAGTGAGAGGCCCGCATACCGCAAAAAAAAAAAAAAAAAAAAAAAAAAAAAAAAAAAAAAAAAAAAAATTGCAGGGACAATGTTTTGAGAAATGAATAAACTCCTCTGAAGCATGAAATTTTCAAAACTCAAATCAAGATCCATTCTCAGTTCCAGATTAAAGGAGATGGAACAGGCATGACAATTAAATTCAATGCACCATGGCAGGTGAGCCGGTGGGGGAATTGCTGTAAAGGACATGATTGAGGTAACAGAATTTCCTGAATTTGATCACTGTACTGTGGTTATGTAAGAGAATGTCCTCACTCTTAGGAAATACGGGTAAAGGGTTGACTGTCTGCAACTTAATCTCAAATGGTTGAGGGGAGGGGATTAATAAAGCAAGATGTGGCAAGATGCTAACAACCGGGGAGTTTGGGTGAAGGGTATACGGGAATTCTTTGTACTATTCTTGCTTTTCAAAATTAAAAATTTTTTAAAAACACACGCCTTCTCAGAGCGTCTCTCATCCCATCTCTATCCAATGTAAAGAAATTCCTCCACCTACAAACTTTAAACTCAAGAACTCTGTAAGCACAAAATAACTCTACAAAGCAGAAGCCTCACCAGCATCTTCCTCCAGCAGATGGTGCTGGAGTAGTAGTCTTTGAACCTAGCTTCCTGTAGCATCAGCTGGAAGCCTTGAAAAAAATTTTTTTAAGCCCTGAGATCCACGCAAGACCCTTTAAATCAGACTCTCTGGAGCCCAGCTCACAGGTGATTCTAGTTGCAGCCAGGGTGGAGAACTTCTGCATTAGATGAGGTACTACTGCAGGCCTCCACTTAGATTGGAAAGGTGGATTTAAAGCCAAACTGATGCCATTGAAAAGTCCTTTACTCATGAACTTGCCACTTACAAACTTGTGTAGGATCAGCCCTTCAGAAAGTAGACAAATTAAGTAGGCATCTGTTGCTCCAGTGAGAAGCTGTACACCTCTACAGCTAGCTTCCCACCCCAGCTTTGGGGAGACTCCTGCCCTATCTTGGCATTAATATTCCTAGGATAGATAGAGCAAGGAATCTCTAGGGAAGTGCATTGGTGTCGGGCCTCCTGAGCACCTCTGTACACAGATTTTCAATGAAGGGACGGTGGTCCAGCTGGGTAAGGTAGTCACTCTGTTGGGTTTGAATACCCAGTCTTGCTCTTCATAGCCACCAGCAGAGGGAAATGCACACCCAGAGCTAAATGCACTTAGCTCTGTTACCTAAGAGCCAGGATGTGGAAACAGGTGGAAATGCTGAATCACCCAGCTGAGTGAGGCTACAAAGACCTCACATCTCTATCATTTCTTGATCTGATGACTTTTCTGTATTCCCCACTGGACTGTGAGCTCTGACTGTGTCTGATTTACCTTCCATCTGCAGAGCCTCCTACAGTGTCCAACACATAGTTAGTGCTTGGCAATATTATCTGTTGTTGCTGTTTTTGGCATCTGACAAATGAATACTCACCAGACTGGCCAAATGTTAGCCAGCTAGTGTTTTCTGCATCCCAGACCAATGAGACACTGTACTTGACTCTCCTTCCTTCATGGAGACCCCAACATTAGGTCCTGGGAAACCCATCCTCCATCTGCATCCTTCCCAGCCCTCCCCAATCCACTAAAACCTCCGTCTCCCCCAGGCCCCTGGCCACCCCGGGCCTGGGGCGAGCTGGCAAGTCCCTAGGCCCAGACAGCTGGTGAAAGACTCACGCTCCACCGGGCATGAGGGGCTGGAACTTCCATTGCTCCTCCTCGCAGTCCAGGAAAAGCCGGTTCATGATCTTGTTCTTCTCCTCAGGGGGGATGAAGTTCTCGATGATTAGGTACCTGGGAGCAGGAATGAGGTACAGAGGGGACCACATGAGACCACACAGTGTATATGAAGGTTGAAGGATGAGAAAAAAGAAGCAAAGAGGCAGAGGGAACAGAGAAGGTGGAAAAAACAAAAAGTCGGGGGGAGGGAATCCCTAGAGAAATAATAGAGCTTGAAAAATCACAGTTTCTAAGGCAAAGATTATAGACTCAGGGCCTTAGGAGTTACTTCTGGGCAGCACCCCGCATGCACTTTGTGGGGTTCATCAAATGCAGGCCGAGGAGAGGACGGAGGAAACAGGAGGTAGAGGAAACTCCAATGGGCCCCTCCCCCATCCCTCAGACACATTCTGTTCTAAGGTACATGGACATGGATGAGGAGACAGTTGGAATGAAGCCTTCAGGAAAGAGAGGAGCCTGTCAGGGAGAGGCCCAGGGCCTGAGGGATGCCTGTGGGAGCCCCAGGTGGAAAGAGGAGGGGCCCTACTTGAGCTTGAGCTCCCGGGTCTGCTCATTCTGCGCCTCTTCCAGGTCCTGCCGCACGCGGATGTACTCATCGTGCTGGTCCTGGATCTCCGCCTTCACCGCCTGCAGCTTGGCGTAGAGCTGGGTGGGGACAGGTGCAGCTCAGAGGCTGTGCAGTGTGGCCAGCCATGTGGCTCCGCTCACCCAGCCTGGGTCCCGACGGCTGCAGGCTCGGGGTCCGCCAGCTCGGTCCAGGATGAGCCCAGGGCCCAGCTCTGAAGTTCCCTCCTGCCCCACCGTCCGTTGGAATGGGTTATTCTAAAGGCTACCCTGACCCTCCCACACTGTGGCCTGTTAACCTGCTCTCTCAGCTACTGTCCACATCGTGCAATGTTCACATCTGAAGGGACCCGAGGGACCTTCTGGTCCAGCACCCCCTTTTATAGGTGAGCAAACTCAGACTTGCTCAAGGTCATACAACGAGGTAACAGAAGAGCCGGAATCAGGACGCGAGTATCAGGACTGCCGTCCAGGGCTCAGGGAAGGAAGGGAGCCTCAGCCAGTTTGCAAGGTGACCCCTCCTACTCCTGCCTCTCCAGCGGCTCTCAAAAGTAGGGGTGTGGGGCTTCCCTGGTGGCGCAGTGGTTGAGAGTCCGCCTGCCGATGCAGGGGACATGGGTTCGTGCCCCGGTCTGGGAAGATCCCACATGCCACGGAGCGGCTGGGCCTGTGAGCCATGGCTGCTGAGCCTGCGCATCCGGAGCCTGTGCTCCGCAACGGGAGAGGCCACAACAGGGAGAGGCCCGCGTACCACAAAAGAAAAAAAAGTAGGGGTGTGGAGGGCAGCTCCAACCTCCCTGTCCCACTCCTAACCCACTGACAGGTGTGTCCCTGGAAACTGCCACTGGAGCTGGGCCTCTGCCTGGCCTGCTCTGGGGCAGCCACCTCGGCAATCTAAGGGCTCACCAGGGTCTTCCCAGAATCCAGACTGGAATTTGCCACTTCCTGCCCTAGGGCCTCAGCTCATGCACACGTCTTTCCCTGGCCATGGACGTCGCAGGGTCCTGGCGGCCAACACTCTCATCCCTGGAGAGTCCTGTGCTCCCTCTCTGAGCGCTCCCAGGCTCGAGTCTCCTCAGGTTTCCCCACCACTCCCCTGGCCTGCTCTGTGCCTGGTTATCCATACTGTGACTCACTGGTGACACCAGAGTAAAGGGGGAAGCTACCCAGGATCACGAGGATGGCAACCCTGGAGAGTGGAAGTAAAAGTGTTCCCAGCCTGTCCGGCCCCTCCTGGCCCAGGAGGAAAGGCTCTATCCCACCCCACCCAGACCCCCGCCTCCCCCTGCTCCTCACCCAGCACCCACACAGTGTAACTCAGGGGGTCAGCAGCCCAAGCAAAGTGGGGAGGGGTCGCTAAAGCACACTCCCCTGGGGCAGGTGACGTCTCGGGCAGAGGCTTGCCAGGCCCTTACACACCTTGACCCAGTTCTGTGTGGCATCTCACCTTCTTGAGTTTCTTGGTTTTGACCTCCACCTCCTGCTGCAGGGACGTGTAGGTGCCCCGGAGCTCCATGGTCTCCTCGTCTCGGAGCATCATCTCCTGCTGCATTTCCCGTTCGCGGCGTTTCTAGGCCAAGGCAGGGCGCAGGACTCAGCGGAGCAGCACGTACTGGGGAGCTCTGCCTATCATGGAACCTGGCTTCGTCATGACCACAGGTGCCAGGGGGCAGCAGGGAGCGTCCCACGGCCCACATCCATTGCTCCCACCCCACCCTCGATGGGGCCTCTCTGAACCTTCTTCTCAGCTCATATGGCCACGCTTTTGCCAAGGCACTGCCCCCACATGGAAGGAGACCTCAGCCCTAACAGCTGGGGCATTCCAGGGGTGTCAACCACGTATACCGATGCCCGGATATACTGGCTTTCCAGCTGCCTCAGCCTCTCCCGTGTAGTATCACAATTGATTGGTAAGATCAACAAACTGTGGTTCTTGTTCTTGATGATTTAGGACGCAGTCCTGCAGTTGGCAAAGAACTCACACCTTTGTGGAAGGCCCAGGAATTAGTACCAGGTGCCTTACGGAGGCTGTCGTCATGGAGAGCCACCACCTGGGCGGTGGACCCATGGGATGCCGGGCAGCATGCCTTAGGTTCTCAGCACTGTAACTCCGGGGATCCTGAGTCCATGATGGCTCACTGCCCTAAGCACCCCAGTGCGACCTCAAGGCCATGTGCCCCCTCCCACCCAACCCAGGGACCCGAAGCCCCCAGCCCTACCTGCTCGGCAATCTCCTGCCTCTTCAGTTCCAGCATCTTCTGCTGTTCATTGGTGTGATCCATGATGTTCCTGCCCCCGATGAGCAGCTTGCTCTCCATGGCCTGGGGACACAGAGGGGTGAAGAGATGGGCTTTGGGGCTTTTCAAAGGGCCACAGCAGCCCCAGCTTGAGAGGTTTGGCTTCTCTGTTTTGTGGTCCTTCCAGGAGGGGACAGAGGATGTGTCCCAGGAGGAGCCTCAATACCCTTATCAAGAATGAAGTTTTCCCCTCCAGCCTCCTGGGCCCCAGCACAAGGCTCCCATTCTCAGCAGGACCATTAGGTGAGACAAAGAGAGGGAATCCCTCAGAGAATACAGGGCACCTGATCTGTTTGCTTTGGCTATGGAAGCTTTGCTTTGGATATACGGAAGGCTGGTTCACCATGCTTGGGAAGGGAGTGCGGGTGGCAATCTAATCCTGGCAACAGGACCCAGCTGGTGTTAGGAGGCGGGGAGACACCCAATACAGTCACTGGGCAGCCCGGCCCTTTAGGTAACTGGCTCCTGACTCTGGCAGGGGGTTCTCACACAGGCAGCAGGAAAGGCTCTAACCTTCAGCTGGAAAACAGAAGAAAAGCCAAAGGGAGAAGACTCTGCAGCACTAAGGGGCACATGGGGCCCCAGAAGCAGCACGAGCTTTGGAGATGGCCAGAAAGACTTGGGCTTTACCCACCAATTGCAAGGTCTGGGCCGACTCATCCGTCACCTCTCACGTCCATAACCCTGGAGCCGCCTCTGCTCCCGGGAGGAAAGCCACAGCAAACATCTGCTGAGTGCTACCGCTACCTGCCAGGTGTCTCCATCCTCACCCCCAGAGAGACCCAGGCAACAAGTAAAGAAACTGAGAGGAACTAGCCTCAGGCCATGCAGCTAGTTAACAGGGGTGAGATCTGAGCTCCACGCCAGTCTCCTCACTGAGCCCCTGTGCTCTGTGCAGCACCCCCAGCCCGACCCAGCGCTTGGCACAGACATTCCATAGATGCTGGTTGAATCTGAAGCTTAAATAATAAAGGACTAGGGGAAACCGTGTAAGTTGTGAGTACATTAAATGCATTTTCAGGGACTTCCCTGGTGGCACAGTGGTTAAGAATCGACCTCCCAACACAGGGGACACGGGTTTGAGCCCTGGTCCGGGAGGATCCCGCATGCCGCGGAGCAACTAAGCCCGTGCACCACAGCTCTAGAGCCTGTGCTCTAGAGCCCGCGAGCCACAACTACTGAGCCCACGTGCTGCAACCACTGAAACCCACGTGCCTAGAGCCCGTGCTCTGCAACAAGAGAAGCCACCGCAATGAGAAGCCCGCGCACCGCAACGAAGAGTAGCCCCCACTCGCTGCAACTAGAGAAAGCCCGCGCGCAGCAATGAAGACCCAAAGCAGCCAAAAATAAATAAATTAATTAATTTTTAAAAATGCATTTTCATTATTGCTAGTCAGAGGGTGCTGCCCGGGGCGCGCCAGCTGTCCTCTGATTTCATCCCAGGCCTCCTGGAAGGTTGAAATCACCTTGAGCCACTGACCTGCCTGAGGGCTCTCCAAGCAGGGTGTGCTGGCAGAATAGGGGAGCAGGGGGTCCCTGTACCATCCGTCATGGAGGACAGAGCAGGACAGGGGTCGAAGGTTGCTTTTGTGGGGTCAGAGGTTGGGCTGTGTGAGGGTGACAGAGGACACTGAGTGAAGCAGGGCCAGTCAGAGCCGCCCCACGCAGCCTGAGGGAGCTGTTGCCAAGCAAGGCACCCTCCCCGTGGCAGCGTAGCCAGGGCTGCCCTACTACCTCCCCCAGACCCTGCTCCTGGCTACCATCTCACCATCCACCCACCTCCACAGCACAGACTCCTTCTCTCTCACGGTCACACTTGTCCACCCTTTGCATGAGTGACTCCTTAAATTGTGTGCCCCAGACACCTTACCCGCCTCACCTGCGTCCCCGCCCTGCAGCTCACTCACCCCCTTCATCTGGCCAGTCATTAAATCCCATCAAGTCTGTCTTCTTGGTACAGCTCACCTCCTTCCCTCCTTTTCATCCGCATCACAATGGCTCACTTCACTGCGGTCCCCATGACTCACCTGGATCATTGCCAGGATCTCCCCCCACCTCAGTTTCCCCTTCCAGCCCTCTCCACATGACACCCAGGGGGATCCGCCAACCACACAAGTCTGAACGTGCCTCTCCTCTGCTGCAAACTATTGAAAGGGCCTCCATTCCTTGCAGGATGAACCACAAAGTCTGTAGCAGTTACTGGCCCCGTGGGCTGGTCTCACCTACTCCCCACATGTGCTCTGTGCTCCAGCTTTGCCGAAAGAATCCCAGCCCCCTGAGTGGGCTGTGCCTTTTCACAAGACCAGGCTTCTCTCCCTGCTTCACATCCACCTGGAAAATGGCTACTTCTCCTGCAAGACACAGCTTGAGCATCTTGGGAAGTTTTCTCTGATTCCCTCAACTCTGCACATTTCCTCCCTTAGGCCTCCTCAATAGCTAGGACACTTTCCTACTGTTTTCCCATATTGTCCCATCATTTGTTTACATCCTGTCTCCTCTGTGTGCTCCTTCAGGTCAGGAATCATGTCTTACTCAGATCTGAGTTTTGGGACTTAGCACAGTGCCTGGCACATAGTAAATGCTCAATATGTTTGATGAACAGAAAGGACTCCTTGGGGTAGCCTCAGAGGGGGGCTTCCAGGTCCTTTCTCTGGGCTCACTCATCCAGAGCAGAACTGGATCTTCACCTCAGCTTCTCCTTCAATTGGTCAACCCACATGCACTGGCTAAGGGGCAGAGAAGCAGGGTCTGGGCATCTGGGAAGCCTGGCAGGAGGAGTGGGCTGGGTGTGAAGAGGGAGGAAGGAGGAAGGCAGCAGCTCTGCTTGTCCACAGAGAAGCCCCTGACTGCTGCAGGCCATGGATAATTGATCCCTCTAACTGTAATGGCATTTGGCGGGACCTGGTATCTGGCCTGGTCCCCCATTCTAGGACACACCTGCCCGCTCCAGCCCTGAGTCCTCACACTTCCCTTGGCATGTTATATGGCCCTAGTGTTCTTCACTCTTTGCCACCGAATAGAAAGACACCAGTTCTCAAAATAGATTGCATGTTAGAATTGCCTGGGGAGCTTTTAAAACTCCCAGTGCCAGGCCACATGGCAGGGTTATCTTGGTCCCTTCCCCTTACAACTGGCAGTGAGAACTCCCAAGCCAGATGCTCTAGAGGAGACTCTAGTAAGGAAGACACAGGGTGACAGCTGATGCCCTGCTTTTTCCTACCTGATGTAAAGACTGGGAATAAGGATGGAGAGAGAAGCACAGGGCAAGGCACCAAGAGAAAGAAAACCATTCTTTGCTTTGCACCTGCTATGTGCCAAGTGTCTCACACTTACTTCTGCTAATAACCCTTTAGGCACTGTCTCAAACTTTGATGTACAGTAGAATCACCTGGGGAGCTTTTAAAAGACTCAGTGCCCAGGCTACATCCCACTGCCAGTTAAACTGGAAATGGAGGGGGCAGGTGGTGAGGTGCAGGCATCGGTGGTTTTTAAAGGTTCCCAGGGGATTTCAGTGTGCAAATTTGGGCATCACTGCTTTCAGCAGTCCCCAGAATCAGCATTATCTGAGGACTTGTTAGAAATGCAGAATCTCAGGCCCTATGCAGACCTAGTGAATCAGCTTCTGAGACCCCCAGGTGACTTGTGCAACATGTTTTAAGTGGCATACTATTAACACCATCATTTTTCTGCTGAAAGCTCAAAGAGCTTAAGTAATCCATCCAAGGTCACATCACAGCTGTTCAATTGAAATGGAGAATCCAGACCCAGGTCTGCCTGGCTCCAAAGCCCATGCTCTTCCTACTGCAGACAATGTGTGGTGTGCTTTAGGAAGCAGAATCTGCTAAAAGAAAAGCAACATGTTTCCAGCAAGATGAAATCATGTCTGACTAATCTCCAAGAGTTCTTTCTGGGACAAAATAGATTATTTCAGTCCATGGGGAAGCCAGTGGCCAGAACTTTAGAGGTTAAAATGCTCCTGGCAAGGTCCTACATCAGAGGTTACTCAAAGTTACATGGGGGAGGGGGTGAGGAGACAGAGAAAGGGGACGGGGATGAAGGAAAGGAAACAGAAATAAACAGGCACTTCTCTAGGTGGAAAAATGTCCAAATGTTAAATGCGGGTACTGATTTCCATCAGAAATCATGCAAGAAAGGGTGTACAGGTAAAATACCAACTTCACAGATGCCCCCAGATTCTTGCAGGTGGTAAAAAGCAGGAGAATTTCTAGGCCGTGTGAGCTGACCAAAAAATGGCAGGTGAGCTTCAGTTAGAGTTTCACATTTGGGGAAAAAGTAATCTTCACTCTACTCATTAAATGATAGCTGTGAGCGATCAGTTATAAACCAAAACAGAGGGAAAAGAGGGGGAGTAATTCTCTATTGTTCCCAGAAGACGTTGGCTTAATATGCTGCCACAGCTAAAAAAGCTAATAGCATCTGACCAGGCACCATCACCAAGGCTTTTTGGAAACAAAACAAAAATCATTCTACCCTAATATAAAACTATGATGCAGCTGAATCTGGAGTACTGTGTGTAATCCCTTGCTGCATCTCCGGGGACTTGAAGGAGAGAGAAGATCCAGAGAAGGGCGGCTAAAACCATGCAAGGGCTATTATAAGAGACAAAAAAAAATAGGACTCTTTAGTTGGCAAAGACAAAGAAAGGTTAAGAGAATGGACCTGGAAATTATACCATCAAAACAGGTGTGAAAAGGAAAGCTCCAGGTTTTTCCAATCAGTCCCTGGTACAGAGAGTAAGAGCTTGTACCTTGAGTTTTAGAACAAAGAGAAGTCCTGTTTACAGAAGGTAATAAATTTATGCAATGTATTATCTCAGGGGTACTGGATTAAATACCTCACAGTTCATTAAAGGATTCTGGGGACACATTTTTAACCTTTTATTGTCTTTCTCCGCTTTCAGAAAAAAACAATTGCACTAACATCAAATAACCACAGAAATAAAACAAAATGGGAAAAAAATTCATGTATTCCTCCTCATAGCTAATTAATTAGCTTTTCCCCCCAGATTTTTCCATATGCACACATCATTTTTTCACATCCATAGACATGGTATAAATATAAGTTTATGTCCTGCTATTTCCATTTCATCAAATATCTCAAGAATTTCCTGTTACTTCCATAAGGTTTATGATTATATGTTTAAGGACTGCATAACATTTAGAGTGGATGATTTATAATATATTTAATTAACCCCCATTATAAGATATTTGGTTGTTTGGTTAATGTTTACAATAAACACTCTTGCGCATATAATTTTTTTGGTGGAGCAGCGTAGCTTGTGGGATCTTAGTTCCCCGACCAAGGATTGAACCCAGGCCCTCGGCAGTGTGAGCGCCAAGTCCTAACCACTGGGCTGACAGGGAATTCCCAATTTTGTGCTTTTTTAGGTGACTTTCTTAGAAGGAAATTTCAGGAGTGGACAAAGGGTTACAAACATTTCGTATATCTTAGAACATACTGTCAAGTTACCTTTCTAAACCACTGCCAGCAATAAATAATGAAACCATTTTTATTACCATATCATATGAAGTATTATCATGATTTTCAATTTTACTTAATAAGAGATATAAAATTGAGCCTCTCATTTATTTTATATTCTCTATACCTTTGTGGTAGGCTTGCAAAGGTCTGATCTCTCCTTTTACAAAATGCTCCTTTATGCTTTTTTTTTTGTGTGGTGATTTTAAAGTGTGGAGATGGACCTGATTCAAAACAATTCTTTGTTTGTTCGGCCCACACCTTCTCCAGCTGCCCACACCTAGCTCAAGAAACCCATTTGGACATTGTCAGGCAGAATT
Source organism: Mesoplodon mirus (assembly GCF_964341445.2). NCBI lineage: Eukaryota > Metazoa > Chordata > Mammalia > Artiodactyla > Ziphiidae > Mesoplodon > Mesoplodon mirus. The sequence goes on from NC_138990.1 coordinate 44,897,158, forward strand.
TCAGCTGCCAATCAGGCCTGGAATCTGATGCATCAGCCAAGACTACCAGGGCCTCCAAGTTCCAACCCTCCTCCAACTGCCACCCCCATGACATGATTCCCAGGACTGGTTTCTGTGCTGATTCTTGCTCATCAGGCTTCGTGTTAAACCTCCTCCTTGGACCTGGAAATCTCGCTTCAGGATGTCTCCTTCTGGCCGGGCCCTGGGCTCCATGAAGAGAGTTCCCTGGACGATGCGTGACTGCCCGTATCACCCATTCCATTTGTCCACTGCCCCTATGCCTCTCTGCCTAACCCTGCCCCGACACATGTGATTTAAATGACAACCGAAGGTGCCTTATCGGTTTCTCGCCAAGTCTTGCCCACTGGCCCAGCCCACACTGTCAGCCAAGCCTGCCTGACAGAACCTGCCTCGTGCTAGAAGACGGGGCTGGTCCTGGCACAAAATCTGGGGGTGGGCCCCAATCCAGGTGCAGGGCCTCAGTGCCCCCTTCTCCCCAGTCTCAGTTCATTGCTACCTGTTTCACCCCCCCCACTCTGAAATATGTCATGCATGGCTGCAGTTCTTTGCTTAGAAACAGCTTTTTTGCTTTTGCTTTTGCTTTTCCCCATTTCTCGGAGGATACCAGTGGCCGTCTCCTCCTTTTCCTCAGAGATCTCCGTCTTTAACTTTAATCACCTAAGGAGGGCAGGGAGGGACAGGGATGCCTCAAAGCCCTGGGCCCACTTCAGGCTGGGAGGGTACTAAGCAGAATATGGGGTTTCTAGTCCCCAGGAAAAGTTCCCTAGAGCTCTTAGCTGCCCCAGTTAATGCTGCCCTTGTGATGTCTCAGGGCAAAAGAGTCCAGGTGGGTGGGGCCTGTGGACAGGACTGGGTTTGGTTCTACTGGTTCTAAATATGTCCATTGTAACTAAAAGGCTAGCAGAGGCTGTGGGGTGGAAAAGACATGGCTGGGAGCTCCAAGGACACGGTCTGACTCTTGCAAGAGGGAAATGAATCACCGGATAACTAAGGTGACCTCAGGGAATCACCCCAACCCCCTTTGCTTTACAGATGACAAAACTGAGGCCCGGAGATGGAGAATTCTAAGCATGGAGTCTCATAATTATGGAATTGGTATGTGTGTCTGCTCCTATATTGACTATGCACTCTCCAAATAATTTCCCAATTCGATTAGGGTCCTTGATTCCAGGTATGAGAGGCAGGTCAGCTGTTGTGACAATTAACAGCCAAGACCACCACAGGGACCAGGTCAGCTTGCAGATACAGCTTGGGATATTCAGAGGCTCACCTTTTCCCATTCCAGGAGCAATTGAAGTGCAAAATCAGGAGGAGAAAGGAGACCCCAGCACTCATTAAGTGCTGATCGGGAAAGCCAGAATGGAGACAGCCAGGCCCAGACAGCCACCCTTCTGAGGAGATATCATCAAGGATGATTTTACAGAGAAGCCAAACACGCTCTGCGCTGCCACTGCCAGCTAATCTATGACATTCTGCAGGAGACAGGAGTCTCAGATGCAACTTGCCATGTGCCTGTGGCTGGGCTAGGTCCTTTTTGCATTAATCATCCTATTTCATCATCACAAGAACCTTATGAGATAACGAGTATGATCCCCATTTGACATAAAAGGAAACTAAGGCTCAGACAGGTGAAGTGACTTGCTAGAGGTTATGGAGCCAGTAAGCGGCAGAAGTAGTATTTAAACACCAGCCTCCTAATTCCAAGTCCAGTGCCCTTTCTCTTGTTCCACAGCTTTCTCCTGGGTTCAGGCAGAAAGGTGCCTTGGAGAAAAGCAACATTTGGTCTTAGCACCTTTGCCAACTCAGGAGCCATGAGGAAAGCTCAGGGCACCATTTCTTTCTCTTCCAGATGAAACAGGCAGGGTTCTGCTGAAGATGCTTCTGCCTGAATGAAGTTCTTATAGGGGCCTCTGAGATAAACGGGTTAGAGCTCTTAACTGCATGTGTGTGGGGAGGTCGTCAGTAATACTAGGGTTCCCCAGAGTGCTTGAAACCCGAATGCTCACAGGAAGGGCCACCTCACAAGTTCCATGGTGGAAAGATGTAAAGGGCACTGGGCATGTCAGTCAGAGAACTTGAAACCTGGTACACACTCTACCATCTTATTTGCTAAGAAATCTAGGGCATCAGCTCCTGGACCTCAGTTTTCTCATCTGTAAAATGGGGCAAATATCCACTAACCTTGCAGGCTTTGGGTAAGAATGGTGAGTTGCATAATAGATGTGGAACTACCTGGTAAATGATAATGTACAATCAAATGTCAGTGGTTACTTGCTGTTTCAGTACCTGATTGACATTTACCCACCACTCATCACAAAGAGCAAAACAAAATAACTACTGCAACAATCCTGGCTCCCACCTCTTAGGAAATACGCCCATGCCTACAGACCTGTTTCTCCTTTTGTAGCCACTGGTTACAGATCTCAAGGAACCAGCAGTAAGGGAAGAAGAAATGAAAGAGACAATGGTGAGGGGAAGAATAGTGCTATTTTCAGTGGTTCTCTGCCTTGGGGAACATAAATCAGGAAACCAAGTCCAAGTTTCCTGCCTTGAGTCTCCTTGGATGGCTCAAAAAACTACATAAATGGTCTTTCAAATGCTAGTAATTCTCTCATCAAGAAGAAGGAACAATTAGAGATCAGGAAACATATTGGCTGGGGAGTGAGGTAAGCTGGACTCTACTTCCAGCCTTGCCCTGGACAGGGTATGGATGCCCAGAAATGCTTCAGTCCACCTTGGAGACAAGCAGGAAGAAAAAAATCAGCCCATCTACTTGAGTAAGAAAACCATGAGCACTTCAGATCCGATCCTTACCTTGTCTTTCTCCCCTACTTCCCTCACTTATTTGTGTTGTGCTAAAGGGTTTCTCTCCAGCACCAGGGATGCAAACCCAGCCAGACAACAGAACACAACAAAGCCAGCAATGGATGAGACCTAAGGATCCATAAAGTGCAGACTCAGTATTTTACAGATCCTGGGTCATTCAGCCTCCAGCTTCCAGGTAGTGCTTGGTCATTCCTCTCCAGCCCTCACTGCCCCTCATCCAGGCTGCTCTCTCACCCTGGGCTCCTGACCCGCTGCTTCCAAGATGAATAGGCAAATGGTGCAGAAAGCAAGGAATCATCTACTGATCATTTCTTACAGTCCCTGGGAGGGGAAGTGACTTGTCCAAAGTCACAGGATTACCAATAATTGGGTATCATTAAAAATTATTATCAACTCTGGATTCCCCTCAATTATTCATTTAAGCCAATCTTCCAACCATGTATTAACACATCTCTTTTATATATTTTTCTCCTTTAAAAATTTTAGATTTGTTTTCGTTTAATTAACAAAGTAATATATGCTTGTTGTAAAAAAACTATAAAGTGAAAAATAAAAGCCCCCTTCCTATTAAAATCCCTACAGATAACCATTATTAGTGAGTTCTTGTGATTCATTCCAGAAACTTAAACAATTTAAAGACAAAGTTAACCCTATCTACTGATTTGTATTCTTGGTCATAGTGTTAAAAAAGACTTGTCGATTATATGAACGAATGGCTCTAGGCTGAGGTCAGGGGCTGGGGGTTTGCATCATGTGGAAGGACAGAGCTGAGTTAAGCATCTCAGCAGACAAGCGCTCCCACTGGGGCCTATCAGCCAGGGATCTGGCATGAAGCCTTCCTTTCTGAGTTGGTGATACAGTGTGGAGGGGAAGATCGTGGGCTTTGGAGTCAAGCAGACATAGGCTCATGTGCTGGTGCTAACACTTCACAGGCATGTGACCTTGGATTGTTCCCTCGTTGCTACTGTGCCTTAGTATCCTCATTTGTCACATGGAGATTAAAACACTACTACTTCATGGTGCTATTGTGAAGACTGAATAAAACAACGCGAGAATACAGCGCGTACTTGGCATTAAACATGCACTAAAGAAATGGTAGCTACCGTTATTATTCCAATTGTTGTTGTTATTATTATTCTGCTCGCTCACTTGAAGAAAGGAGAAAGCCTGCAGGTCCATTACCTACCACCGCAGAAACAGTGCAACCCAGGGCCCGGCACCCCTCGGTTAAGTACATCTGAGCGGAAAAGGAGACAACGAGAAAGTAAGTCTTTAGTCTGACCAGGATTTAATGCCCAGGAATTCCTCGGGGTATTAAAAATTCTAGATATACTCTGAAGCACCAGTACAGGTGCCTCATAAGCTCTGAACACAGGAGTCTGCCTTGTGCAGCTACCATGTCTGAAGGGCTGGATTGGTGGGAAGCGAGACCATTTTCTTATCTACTCAGGCTACCTGATTCAGCAGCTCTCAGGCCCAGCTGGCCCCAGAAGTGCCCCAGACTGGCTAGGGACAGCAGGCTGGCAGGGCACAGATGGGAGGGGGTACCCTTCTCCCGCTGAATTCCAGGCCCTTCCTCCTAGTCCTCAGAGCACAATGAGAACATTATCACAGCCACTTCATCCAATCTTGCGCTATCCGGGGGCTGGAGATGACTAAGGGCAATATAATACACCCCGCCAGCCAACACACAGCAAGAGACACCCAACACTGGACCAGAAGGCCTGCTGAGCCCCAACATAACTTGAATCCCAGAACCTCTGATGTAAATGTATTAGTCTTAAACGCTTCCTGCAGGTCCAATCTTTTTTTTGTTTTTTCTTTTCTTCGGTACGCGGGCCTCTCACTGTTGTGGCCTCTCCCTTTGTGGAGCACAGGCTCCGGATGCGCAGGCCCAGCGGCCATGGCTCACAGGCCCAGCCGCTCCACGGCATGTGGGATCTTCCCGGACCGGGGCACAAACCCGCGTCCCCTGCATCAGCAGGCGGACTCCCAACCACTGCGCCACCAGGGAAGCCCAGGTCCGATCTTTATATTACCAAATGCCCCCAGCGCATGGAAATTCTGTTAACTGACCACACCCACCAGGGAGACGAAGGAATGAAAGTTATTGCTCCTAACAGTGCCAAGAGGCCATGGACTCTGACCTAGATATCAGACCCAGCCTGGAGCTCTGGTCACTTGCTATGGTGAGGCTTCTTCTCTTAAGGATCGTGGAGGACTCAGCTGGGATGGAGGTGCGGGTGCGCACAGTTCCCTGATGACCCGGCCCTGTAGGTCTCAGAGTGTCTGGCATGGGGCTGGTGTCCTTGGGGACATGTGGAAGGAACCGGGCCAGTTTTGGGATCGTAGACGCTCCCCAGATTATTGGGGAGTCTCTAGAGACTGGACACAGCCCTATGTGGAGACTAACCTCAAGCTCAGGAGAGTGGAATGGTACTATTTCACTCTCTCCTCCAGAGCATTTTCTCTCCCAGTTGGGGTTTCTTCTCCCCAGAAACACTGCTGTCCACCCCTTACGCACTCTCTCTCCTTCTTTCTTCCCGACTCTGTGACTCCATTTCTCTTTCCCCTCTTCACTGTCTCCCTCTACTTCTTTCCTGTCTTTCCTCCCATTTTCTTCTAGTTTCTTCTTCTCATTGTCTTTCTCTCATTGGCCATGATAGAGAGCTGGAAATATCTCTATTATTGGTTGAATTCCTACATTAACATTTAAATCCTGTCACCTTAATTTTCAAAAAGATGAACCAAACATTTTATATTTTGCTTTAAAAAATACTACTTTTAACAATTAAGGACTTTGAAGAGGAGGGGACTTTAAAGATCACCTAGTTCAATGGCTTTTCTGGTACTTGAATCCCTTTAGAGCAACGGTGACATTCAGTTTCTCCTCAGACACTTCCAGGGATTGGAGCCCATTATCTCTAGAAGTAGATCAATTCTAACTATTAAGAACTTCTTTACATTGAGCTTAACCTGCTCCCATAACTCCCACTCCCTGGTTACCAGGATAATCGAGGATACAAAAACAGTGCAATCAGCAGAAGGGCAGTGAGGTGCATCCTGAGTTCAAAGTATGCGGTAGACGAGCTGGCTGTTAGGTTCTCCTATCCCTTGCTTAGGCAGGCGAGATTGATGACATATATTACAGCCAGACTCTGGTAGGCCTTGAACGCCAGACTAAAATGTGATGTGTTTAACATATCAGGAAGGTAGTCAAGTGAAAACATCCATCAAGCAGTCGAAGATAACAGTAATAAAGTTATTATTTACGAACACTTACATGCCAGGAACTGTGCAAAGTGCTTTAATGTCGATTATCATCCTCTCAATAGAACTATGACATAGGTACTGTTACTATCCCATTTTATAGATGAGGAAACTGAGGTCTCAGAACTAGTAAATCACTAAACCCAGGCCTGCCTGACTCTGATATCCATGCTCTGAAAACAGCACTCTACAAAAAAAGGTCAGCAAAGACCTGGACAGGAGACCTTGATTTGGGAGTCACTTACATAAAGGGAGAGAGGGTCCAGAAAAGAGGGCCAGGGGTCTCATTTGAGCCCTCTTCTACAGAGGAGCCCCCATACTCCACTTCCAGTCCTGTGCTTGCTTCTACACTCCCCTGCTCCACCTCCTGCTGCCTACGGGACTCTTGTCACCTTAAATTCAACACATTTGGGGCTTCCCTGGTGGCGCGGTGGTTGAGAGTCCGCCTGCCGATGCAGGGGACGCGGGTTGGTGCCCCGGTCCGGGAAGATCCCACATGCCGCGGAGCGACTGGGCCCGTGAGGCATGGCCGCTGAGCCTGCGCGTCCCGAGCCTGTGCTCCACAACGGGAGAGGCCACAGCAGTGAGAGGCCCGTGTACCACACACAGAAAAAAAAAAAAAATTCAACACGTTTACACCAGCTCCTGTCATTTTTCACGACCTCCCCAGCAATCAGTTCCCAGCCCAATATTCCTGATTCTTTAAGCATAAAAGAGGATCCAAGTTTGTGTCAAATCAACCTGGGCTCAACTAGATTTGCCATGTACAAACCATAAGGCCTTGGGCAAGTCATAAAACCTCAGTTTTCTCATGTATAAAATGGGAACAGTAATAACACCTTTCATGGAAGGTGCTTGTAGGGATTACGTGAGATAATGTGTACACAATATATGGTATAGGGCTTGGCTCGTGGCAAGTGTTAAGTAAATGGCATTATTCTTGCTATGATTGTTGTTTCTTGGGCTTGAAACTCCTCTTGCATAACTACTTACGGTTAATGCCAATGCTGAGAAATGGGAGGAAGAAGAGGGACCCACAAATGGACAGTAAAAATTCAATGCGGTCTGTACTCTCTGTAGTGACCTCATCCCGCTGGCTTTGGGGCAGCTTCTGCAGGGTCTCTTTCCCATACCCACCACGGAGAGCGCTGGGCTCTAGCCAAGCAGCACCCCACCCCCTCCCTCCAGACCTACTTACTTGGGGATCAAGAAGCAGTGCTGTCATTTCTACCTCTTCCCGTCCCCCTGTCACTTCCAGCCTGCATATGGTCTCATCTGCAGCCCTTGCCTCCCCTACATACTCTTCTTTCCCTCTAAAGATCTAGAATCGAAGCTTTAGAAATCATCTAGCCCGAGCCCTCAGAAACCTAAGCTCAAACTTAAAACAGTCATTAAAAAATGTCCCTCGGGGCTTCCCTGGTGGCGCAGTGGTTGAGAGTCCGCCTGCCGATGCAGGGGACACGGGTTCGTGCCCCGGTCTGGGAAGATCCCACATGCCGCGGAGCGGTTGGGCCCGTGAGCCATGGCCGCTGAGCCTGCGCGTCCGGAGCCCGTGCTCCGCAACGGGAGAGGCCACAGCAGTGAGAGGCCCGCGTACCACAAAAAAAAAAAAAAAAAAAAAAATGTCCCTTGCACAATTAAAGTGGGCCTTCTCCTGATCAAGCTACGGGCATCCCAGTCCCCACTGCAGTACGTGCATTGTGCACAAACACTGGCGTTGCCATTGTGCAGAGGCATAACCTCGGCTGTGGGTCGGCCTGTGACTTTACCAACTCTCCCTACCTCTCAGGTCTAGTATACTATCAAGCCCCCCCTCCCGGAGACACGAGGTAAGTATGGATGGCTAATGACTACTGATAAACAGGGCACTGATGACAATCACAAACCCCCAGACATTTGCACACCCTCCCATCCCCTGAGGCCCGAGGTAAATATGAAAGGAGACTCCAAGGAGACAGCCATGGTGTTTGTACACAGTGAGGGGAGAACAAAGGGGACGGAGAGCCTAGAGGTGGCGGGCAGGGAAAACAGGCGAGACAGACTGTAAGATGAGTCAGAGAGAGTGAATGAGGGCACTGGGTCGTGTCAGCTACCGCTCAGCTGCCCCCAGGGGTGGTGTGGACTGGAAGAAGGGAATGAGGGAGGTGACAAGGGGAGTTGTCGAAACTCGGAAAGTGGGAGCCGGAGTGTGTTGCAGATGGGGAGTGGAAGCTCAGCTAATTTCCAGGAGGGACCGGAGCTCCCGCCTTCGGAGGGCTCCTGGATCTTTCTCGCCTGGCTCTGTTGCCGGGGCTGCAGGGTTATGGCAAGGCAGCCGGGATGGCAGGGGAAGGAAAGCGTTAAGCCAACGACAAAGATGTCAGTCCTAGAGATCACTGGACCCCTGCTTGGCAGACAGAAGCCACCCAGTGGCTGCTAATGCCCTCCACTGATGTAGTGCTTTCAGCATATTTCAGATGCCCTCACGCTAATGATCTCATTTAATTCTCAGCGCAACCTTGTGAAATGGGCAGGCCTGGGATTCTCTCTCACGTGCTCCTCCTCTCATTACCCAGTGGATCCCTCAAGAGCCCTCAAATTGCTTCCTCTATCCTAGAAACATCCAACACTGAACCAGAAGTGCCTTAAGGACTACAGGGAGGTCACGGCCCTCTATACAGGCTCCATTCAGGGCTTGCTGGCTGCTGTCCGTCCAGGGCTGGGTGTGACAAGAAGTCACAGAATGTGGAATCATTCCCCGCCTGGAATTTCCCAGGCGACCCTCCCCCTTCACTTATATCTGAAAGCCTGGCACATAATGAGCATTTCACCCAGTCCCTAGGGAGCTGTGTCAGACTTCCCCTCATCAGGCCAATGGAAACCTGAGGCCTAGAGAGGCAAAGGCCTCTGCCCTGAGATCAAATGTGGAGGAATCCGTGAAGACTTGGAAAGAGCACAGGTCTGGGGCCATCAGAAGACCTGGGTTCTAGTCCTGGCTCCACCTGTCTATTAGCCCAGGTCACGGAGACAGTCGCCAGCCTTGGTTTTCATCACTGTCAAATGGAGATAGTAATGCTCATCTCTTGAGGTTGCTGGAAGGATTCCATGAGATTAAAACATAAAAGAGTTACATAAAGATGAATTACTCTGATTATCAAGGAGCACAGGTAACAACATCAGGACTCTGGTGTAATGGAAAGAAGCCGGACCAAGTATAAAGAGTCTGGTTCTCCTTAACTCACCTGTGTGGCCCTGGGCAAGTCTGGGCCTCAGTTTTCCAAGGCCCCTGGCAGCTGTAAGATGAGGGGTTCTGTGGGCTATGCCTCTGGTACAAGAATTCTGGCTCTGGCCGCCCTGATCTCTTGACAGCCCCATTATCCATGCTCCACATTGCCTTAGATCCAAGAACCTTACTGAGGGAGCCAGGGAGTGGCCAACAATGGGAGATCCCATTGGATCCTTCGCTTCATCCCTTCTACCCATTTGCTCAGGGCTGAAGTGCACTCTCTTAGCCTCCGTTGCTCCCCAGCTTTAAGGGTGGGTGGGGAAAAGGAGTAAGGGGCTCTTGGTGATGAAACTGATGACAGATTGCCCATGTAAGATTTCATGGTGGGAAGCACTAGACTGCCTGGATTCCCTTCCTCCTGGGAGAGCTGAGTCTAACTGTCCTGCCTTTAACATCCTGCTTCTCCCAGGAGGACCCCAAATGTACCAATCCCTTTGAGGAAGTGGCTCAGCATAACCCTTGCTGAGCTCCTGGAGGTAAATTAAATACTAAATAAGCAAGGCCAGAGCCCCTGGTGTAGCAGCACATTCCCATAACACAGACAATGGCCTGTAGCTCATCCGTCCCTCTTCCAGCCATTGCCATTCTCCCTCCCAGGCAGGGCTTCCCTGCACCCCAGCCCACACTCCTGGGAGGGACTAAGAACTGGTATTGTTTTGCTCCCCCCAGCAAGTCATCAGCTCACGGTTCCTTGCGTTCTTCCTCCAACCCTCAGTGTTAAGGACTCCAGGGACCTGGAAATGCCTGGAACATTGAGTCATGGCATCTGCAGCATTGAAACTTAACAGGTCTGTGGTTGGCCAGGCAGGGGGCCTCTGCAGCTTAGTTCCAACGGGGCCTGGAGGCTTCCCCAGGGAAGGGAGCAGCTCAGGAAGGACACCGAGGCCCTGATCTCTCTCAGGGCAATGGGGAACTGGATCTCACTAGGATGAGGCCTGGGTGTGAGGGCCAGTTGGTCTGTTTCTCAGATCAGAAGAACCTCAGAGATCACCCAGGCCAACGCTCTATTTTACAAAAAGGGAAACTGAGGCTTGAGGAAGGGAAGAAGCAACGTACGCAAGGTCACTCAATCAGCTGTAGCAGAGCAAGGCCAAGACGCCAGGTCTCCAGTGTAGAACCCAGTGCTCTTTCCAACCTTCTGCGTGATCTCCTTCCTAAGATTCTAAGCAATGGGTCCAGGGGACCACTGGACCCCTTTCATAAGGAGCAGGACCCATGTATAACCCTGCCTCGCCATCCAAGAACTGAAAGAGCCCAAGGGCCACTGGTTCCAGCTCAGCTCTGCCACTTTGTAGGATGGAACCTCAGTCATGTCACTTTTCTGAGCCTTGGTCCCTCACCTGTAAAATGGGGGTTTAAGAAGCAGGACCCCGGAGAGCTACCGTAAGTATCAAATGAGATCATGTATGTGGGGCATTTTGTAAACTGTGAAGTGTCCAAACGTCAGATATTAAAATGGTGTGAGGTTTGTTGGTCCTGCAAAGGGAGGACATCACACGGGAGGCAGCCAGGTAAGAGTGAGAACCCACACCCAGACGAGGCTGAGTGCCTGCCCGGCTGTCCATGGACCTGACCGGTACTGGGGGCCACCAGCAGAGACTGACAGGCAGCAGGTCAGACCAGCCCAAGCTCACTGGCTTGAGAGACTGCCTGCTGCTTTGCTGTGTGTGTATGTGCATGTGTGTGTGTGTGTGTGTCCTCCTAGGTGCTCCAGGGAGGCTCTGCCTGGCAGTCCGGAGTTGCAGAAATTCGCCTGCCTTCTCCAGGGGAGCTCTTGGCAGGAGGGCAGGACGCTTTGCTTCCAGCCAGGTCACACACCCTCAAAGAAAAGCCTGCCAGCCCAGATCCCTCTGGGGACCTCTGGAGAGCCCCTGCTCCCTCGGGGGCTCTTACCTTGTACTTGGCTGCAAGCAGCTCTGTGGCCTGCTGCTCCCGCCGCAGGTCTTCCAGCATCTTCTCCTTCTCCTCCAGCAGCTTCTGCTTCTCCTCGCTCACCAGGCTGCGGTCATCCTGGATGGCCGCCTTCTCCTCCTCCAGCTGCTCCCTCTGCTCCTGCAGGTAATTCTCCATGTTCTTGTCCAAGGCCGACTCCAGGGTGGGCTGGGGCGGGCGGTAGTTGTTGTTGTCATCCTCCTCTTCGGCCACCCAGGCCTCCATCAGCGGCCCCTCAGGGTACCCAGGCGGGGCTGACACGGCCTTCTTCCTGCGGCTGCTCTTCCTCCGGAGCCGCTTTCCCAGCATCCCCTTCTTCTCCAGCTGGGCCTTCAGGCGGGCGATCTCCTCCTGGAATTCCCGTAGCAGCGTGTCCTTGGGGTCCTCATTCACCCGGGGCTTGTTCTTGATGTTCTTGGCCCGGTTGGCGAAGCGCAGGGTGGAGAGGCTCTCATCGTAGCTGTGAGAGGCTGGCCCCAGGGTGGCCACCATGATGGTCTTGGCATTCCCCCCCAGAGAGTCCTGGAGCAGCCGTGTCAGCTTGGAGTCCCGGTAGGGGATATGGGTGCTCCTGTTGCCTGCCAGAGCAGCGATCACGTTGCCCAGGGCAGACAGCGAGAGGTTGATTTTGGAGGCCTCCTTAGGCCTCTCTCCACTACCACCACCACCTCCACCGCCGCCACCACCCGTGGGCTGCGTGGCCGTCCCTCCAGCTGCGTTGGGGCCTGCCTTGTTCTGCCTCTCACTTCCAGCCAGGTCCACGAGGTTGAGCTTGCCTACACGGATGTGGTCCTGGCCGTCCAAGCCACGCTCACTGCACTCCACGGTGATGACAAAGATGGCATGGGAGCGGGAGCTGACCTCATTCATGTGTGTACTACCCACCGCCCGGGTCTGGTTCCCCAGGTTCATCACGTGCTCAATCTCCTTGACATTCTTGGTGACGAAGGAGGACAGGTCCTTGATGTAGACGCCTGTCTCAGGGTTCTCCTTCAGCTCTAGCCTCTTGCCAGGCTCCTTGGAGAGCAGGTCCCGAATCTCCTCCTGGTAGATCTCCAGGTAGGAGGCCCGGACCAAGTACTGCTGGTTCTGGGAGCGCGAGATGTGGGTGAAGATATGCTCAAAGGCATTGGGGATGACCCCGCGCTGCTCGGGCTCCACCCAGGTCCCCTGCATGGTGTAGGTCTTGCCCGTGCCGGTCTGTCCATAGGCAAACACGGTGCCATTGAAACCTTGAAGCACCGAGTCTACCAGGGGCCTCACGGTTTCATCATACAAGTCTGCCTGCTTGGAGCTGGCATCATACACGGCATCAAAGGTGAAGGTCTTGGGCAGCTCCCCTAGGGCAGCGCGGGGGTTTCGCAGTGTCACCTGGCCCAGTTTCACGTCCATGGTCAGGATCTGCTCGTGACCAGAAGCCTCCTCCTTCCGGCTGAGGGGGCGGCACCGGGCCACCACCTTCAGGGCCTCACTGGCCTTGGTTTTACTGGCCATCTTGCTGCTCTGTCCTTCCTGACCCCCCCACCCCACCCCTCTCCGCAGCCTAGGCGGTCCTGCTGTCCTCCCTAGGTCCGGATCGGCGGGGCCGGCCCAGCCCCCAGGCGCCGTTCTTCAATCCGCCTGTAGCCTCCTAGGGTGGGGATGCTGGGAGGTGGCCCCGTCGCTGCTGCAGTCCGGGCCTCCACCGCTCTCCGGTCCTCGCTGCACCGGCTGCGGAGGGAGAATTAGGCAGAATCGCCGGGCAGCCGCGGGAGCAGCGCCGGCCGAATGGCAGTACCCGGAGCCCGCCCCATGCTGGGGCAGCGGGAGCCCTGCCGTAAACAGCTACGGCAACAATGAGATAAAGGAAGAGGAAAATGGGATGGGGGTGGGCGGCAGAGCTGTCTTCTCCTTGTCCTCCTCCTCCTCTAGGGATCCATGGCGGGGGCGCTGCAGGTCCTGGGCGACCGGGGGTCCCGGCCCTCCCGAGGGCAGAGGCTCACCTGGAGTCCTCTCCCCCAGCTGGGGGATCATTCATTGCAGCCAGCGCGGCTGCTGCTGCCCCTGCCTCCTCCTTCCCCGCCGTCGCCACCGGAGAATGAGAGAGAAAAACAGAAGGCGATGGGGCGGAGCAGCGGCAGCGAGAGTGATGTTGCCGCCGCGCTGCGGCCCCAGCTAAGCCGCCCGGCTGGGGTGGGGCAAGGGGCGGGGCCGTGGGGCGGGAATCGCGAGCCCTGCGCCGCCAGTGCGCTGGGGACCCGGGTGCATGCCCGCTCGCACCCCCATAGACCCCTCCGGAATGACAGGCTCCGGTGCCGACCCAGGTCCTGTGCGCACCAGACGGGTGCAGCGCAGCCACCGCCCGCCGTCACCCCACTGGGCCGGAGCATGCTGGGAGTTGTAGTCCTGCCTTTGTTAACCCGGTTCTGGCAGGTTGCTGATGACTTCTCCAGTCCGGGAGGCCCCTCCCTCTCTGGCGTTCTGCCCCAGGAGTGACTGTTGAGGTTGCAGCCTAGCTGGGGGTGGGGGGGTTGCGGGGTACCCGCTACCCACACCTGTTTCCTCCACAACCAGCATCCCCTGTTTCTCTTCTGCTCCTGCCTTTCTGCCGGCAGACTCGTACATGTCACCCCTCCCCTTAAGGGTGTTGCCAGGCGTTCTAACTCCTAAATGTTTCTTGACTCTGTCCTTTCCTCTCCCCACCCTGGTTTGCTTCTGGCCTTCCTTTTCTCTCTACTGGAACCAGCTTCCAGCTGATTCTCTCTTCACATGCTCTCCGCACAGGAACCCTCGTCCCCTCCCCTCCTCCAACACCAGCCTTCCATATTGTATAAAAGCCTCTCCGTCTTCCGACTCCTGCCACTTCCCAGCCTCACTTCCAGCTACTCTCCTAGAGAGACCCTGTGTTCCACACATTCATTCCTTCAAACAGTCATCCAGCACCTGCTAAACCTCAGGCCTCATTCTAGGAGCTGGACCTTCCTGTCCTCAAGGAGCTCACAATTCTAGGAACCATTTTGCGTTTCCTTCTGGTTGTGCTGTGTTGCATCTTTGTGACTTTGCCAGGAGGACCCTGTTACTCTTCTGTACTTGGTGCCCTGCTGCGTGGGCAGTTCAAGCACCTCCTCCTCTGTGAAGCCTTCCCTGACCAATCTCTTTTCCTTAACAGAGAGAGACACAGAATTTGCATAAAACAAAACTTGGACTCAAGTTGCAGTTCTAATCTCCATCCAACTGTGTGACTTTGGGCAGTCACTTACCTTGCCCTAGCCTTAGTTTCCTCATCTATTTAAAACAATTAGTTTTAAAGTGGTTTTGAGGCTCACATGAAACCATTGATCCTCCTGAAGTTCTGTACCAATGAGAAGACTCATTTTTAAGCAAGCCCTTAATACATGCATGTGTCCTGGCTTGGCTTGCCTGACAGCTCCTGCTTCCTTGAGAATCCTGGACAGACCAGGCCTGTGTTTGGTGTTCCACTTTGGGGTCTTCATATTTTTTCCTCTGGGATACAAATCAAGTATAATTCCTCAAGCCCAGGGACCAAGCCAGTGTCCTACCCATGTTCCACTCTGCAGAGGGGAGTTGAGTCTATGCATTGCATCCGAGTTGTCCATATTCTCCCACCTTGAGGCCCTTCTTCACAGAGGCACCAGAAGAATCTTTCCACAAAACATTTCCGGTCATGTTATTCTCTCGAGGGCCTATTTGTTTAGTTCTTCAACTCTACAAAATCTGTCTCCTCACCTCTTCCCCATCTTCGAATACCCAGGACCCAAATGCCAGCTCAACTGGAAGCTTGAGGCTTAGCTGATGGCTTCCCCAGTTCTGAAGTTTCCTGGTCTTCCTTAGCCTTCTCTTTGATCAAGTTCTACTGCTCGTGATTAACTTGATTTTTGGACCAATTACTGGGTGAGGTTTTGGCTCTGTAGACTAACCTTTCTTGGCTCTGGCAACCTGACTTCTGAATGGACCATTTGGCTCTTGAACTGTTTTCCTGTTGCACTTGGCTTTGCTTTTTGGACTACTCTTTCTCTGCTTTGGCTTACCTGCTTGGCACTATAGTGCTGGGTAAAAGGGATTCTGGCCCTGTTCTCCCCACCCAATGTCACTACCTGGCAAGGCACTTGCCCAGATCCTCCAGCACGGGAGGGAATCCTATTGGAATCCCATTGCTTACAAGATGTGTGACAGTAAGTAAATTATTTAACTTCTCTGACCAGCTATTTCCTCAGTGGAAAAAGTGAGGATAGGAATGCTTACCTGGCTCACAGTGTTTACATGAGGATTAAGTAAGATAATGCATGTGAAAATTCCCAGAACATAAGACATTCAAGAAATAGTAGTTTTCCTTCCTTTTGTCCTTTGCATTTAAGGTTGTTCACATCCTGTGTCTCCCTTTTCAGCAATCCTTAACCAACTGACCTCTTTCAACTCTAACCATTGAATGGTCCTAAGTCTTCCTTTTCTTCCAGTGCCACCCTCTAGTGATCCCTACAGCTTCTGGCTTCACTTAGTGTCTAAATGATTCCTAAATTTGTATTTCCAGTCCAGACTTCTCTGTGCTCCAGTTCTATATATTCAATTCTCTAATTGATATAGCCACTTGGATAGCTCCCAAGTACCTGAAATTCGACTTGTTAACACCAAACTCATCGGCCTCCCCTCCAAACTTGCTGCTCCAAGAATGGTCCCTAGCTCTGTAAACAGCTCTTCTCCCACCCTCAACATATCTATTCAAACGCCAAACCCTATCAATTCAACTTCATAAATATTTCTCAGATCTATCAACTTCTCCATTTCCACAGCCAATATCATAATCCAAGCCATCATCTTCTCTAGCCTGGCCTCCCACTATAGCCTCCAATCTGGTCTCCCTAGGTCTACTCTTACTTCCACCCATCCATTCTCTGCAACGTATTCTTTTAAAAACACGTCTGATCGTGTCACCCTTTGCTTTAAAACTTTCAGTGTTTCTCGTTGTTCTTAAAGTCCAAACCATTAATGCAGCCCCCAAAGCCCTACATGACCTGGTACCTACCCAATATCTCCTGTCTCGTCTCAGGCCACTTTCCTCCTTGCTCCCTGTATTCTAGTTCCAATGGCCTTCTTCACCTCCTTTCCAACTCCTACCACGGGGCCTTTACACATTCTGTTTCTGCTGCATAGAACATTTACCCTCACCACCTTTGCCTAGATACCTGATCTTCATCCTTCAGCTCCCAGCTTGAATGTCACTTCCTTAGGGTAACTTTCTTGACTTCCCCACCTAGGTTATGTCCCTTTGTATTACATAACAGCTGTTTACAGAGCTGTTATGTCCCTTTGAGAACAATGTTCTCATTGTTCCCTGTATTTCTTTTATAGAACTCAGCATAATTGTAATTAAATAATTATTCATCTACCTCCTCTGTTGTTCTGTGAAGACAATACATATCTGTTTCATTCATTTTTGTATCCACAATTACTACAGATCTTCCTTGACTTATGATGGGGTTACATCCCGATAAACCCACCGTAAATTGAAAATATCTTAAGTCAAAAATGCAGTTAATACACCTAACCTACCGGACACCATGGCTTAGCCTACCTTAAACATGCTTGGCACACTTACATTAGCCTACAGTTGGGCAAAATCATCTAACACAAAGCCTATTTTATAATAAGGTGTTGCATATCTCATGGAATTTATTGAATTGTACTGAAAGTGCAAAACAGAAGGGTTGTGTGGGTACAGAATGGTCGTAAGTGTATCAGTTGTTTACCACCATGATTGCGTGGCTGACTGGCTCACTGCCACTGCCCAGCCAGGAGAGAATATCATACTGCATGTCACTAGCCCAGGAAAAGATCAAACTTCAAAAACTGAAGCATTGTTTCTATTGAATACATATCATTTTCTCACCATTGTAAAGTCAGAAAGTCATTATTTGAGCCATCATAAGTTGGGGACCATCTGTAGTCTAATTCCTGGCACATAGATATGCTCAATAAATATTTTTATAAATAAACAAAATAAATATGAATGAATGAATATGAATTCGTGCTTCATATGAATATCACCTCTTCTGGGAAACCTTCTTTGACTCCCCTGATTCTACTTTCTAATTAATCTTCCCTTTCCTCATGATTCTATAGCTCGTTGTT
Organism: Mesoplodon mirus; assembly: GCF_964341445.2. Lineage (NCBI taxonomy): Eukaryota > Metazoa > Chordata > Mammalia > Artiodactyla > Ziphiidae > Mesoplodon > Mesoplodon mirus. The sequence goes on from NC_138990.1 coordinate 44,914,598, forward strand.
TAACTAGTCTTATAGTACTCATAGTCTGACTAGTAACATGGTTAACTGAATCTGTCTCCCTCACCATATGTGTGCCCCCCTGAAGACAGAAGCTGTGATCTTTGTCTTTGTATCTCCTTTCCCCATATCTAGCACAGAACTCTGTATACTTTAGGTAATCAGTATCAGCTGCTAAGCAAATGAACGAATGCTCCACGACCTTCAGGGCAAGAAAATGGAGAGGCAAGACAAAGAAGTGACAGTAATAAACTCTTATATTTGTAGGGTGATTTACAGTTAATAGAGTATGATCATCTCTATTACTTTACCCTCACACCAACCCCAGAAAAGGGGAAAATATTAATATCCCCATATTGTGAGGACTCTAAGCGTTAGGCTAATTAAGTGACTAAGGAAGGAAACGCAGTCACCAAGTGGCATACTCAGTCTTCAGACCCCAAAACTGAAACCCTGGCGGTCTTTCCCCTATGCCATGGGGACAGCTTACCGTGAAGATGGCAGAACAGTTGCTTCTCAGTCCTGGTTTGAATGACAGTTTCCTAACAGTCCAGACCCATCGTTGGCTTGGTAGGAGGAAGAAGCTCCCTTTGCTTCATTTCCTTTGACAATGAAAGTTCTTTTTTCCAGGGGTATTCCCATACCAGCATCTTCTTCCAGTATGGTCGCAGTAACAGTCTGGGTGAGACCATACCAAGAACGCAGAGTTAGCACTTCAATATTCCCAGGGGCCTGCAAATTTCCAGATGCAAGTAATTCAAGATTTGGGTTTACCTTGCAACACCAAATTCTACCAGCAGAGGGAGACATGATTATGTGACACCATCCCTACATGAACAGGAAGTTTCTGGGCTCTCAATCAGTGTGAGATTATCTCACTGAAGGGTTCCCAGCTATGTCCAAGTCTAGATTACTAATAGCTCCTCTTTTCCCAGTAGCTTACTTTCTCCTGTCTCTGCTGTAATTTCTTGTGAATGGGGAGTTAACTCCCCACTCCCAACCCCCAAAATAAAAAATAGAAAAATCTGAAAAATTTTAAAATCTAAATATTAAAAAAGAGCTTTCCTTAGAAGCTACCCTGAACTGAGCACCTAATAGGTGAGTTACAGTTGTTTTATCTAACCTTTACACTAACCCAAGTGGTAAGTGGCAATACTTGAACTTGAGCCTAATTTCTCAAACTCCAAAGCCCCTGCTCTTTCTACCACCCTGTACTGGGTCCCCAGGCGCAGCTCTCAATCTGCTTCTCACCTGGACTAGCTCCACCTTCTTCTTTCAACTCCAGCCTCCTCAGTAAAGACTTTCCTGCCTCCTCCAGGCCTCTGGGGTCTCTTCCTTTCCTTATCTCCTGTGGCAATTAGCTTCTGCTTTTTTTTATGGTGTTATCCGTCCATCTATGAAAATATCCTGTCTCCCCAACTGCATTTCTTAGGCTCTGCTGTATTTAAGTTTCTCATCACAGAAGTAATTTAAGAACACGTTTTGAAGAGTTTTGATCAAATATAGAATTGCGCAACCTATTTTTAAGAAAAATATTATACTTATTATTGACTCCTTTTCCTCTTCCCCTCTATGCCATCCATCAAAAAAATCCTATCTGGGTTCTATCTGCAAAATCTATTGATTCTGTCTCCAAAATGGCCATTCTAGTCCATGCCACCTCACCTTTTGCCTGGACACTGTGGTAGCATTTTAACAGGAATCTGTAATTCCACCCCGCCTAGACTCCCTCCTCCACAGGACAGCCAGAGTCTTCCTTCTAAACTAGATACCAAACCCTACCACTTCTGGCTCTCAACCTTCCAATGGCCTCTCATCACTCTCAGAGTAAAATCTGAAGTCCCTTGCAAAGCTGCATTGGCCTTCTGTGATGGGTCCCTCGTTACTTCTCCCGTTTCGTGTCTTCATCTTCTCCCCCTCTCTCACTCTGAACTAGTAACACTGGTCTCCTTGTTCCTTAATCCTGCCGTGCTTTCCTCTGCCACAGGCTTTTTCTCCCATGGCTACACATGGTTTCTCTCTCTCACTTCATTCAGCTGCGTTTTCAAATGTCATCTCCTCAGAGAAGCCTTTCTTTTTTTTTTTTTTTTTTTTTTTTGCAGCACGCAGGCCTCTCACTGTTGTGGCATCTCCCGCCGCGGAGCACAGGCTCCGGACGCGCAGGCTCAGCGGCCATGGCTCATGGGCCCAGCCACTCCGCGGCATGTGGGATCTTCCCGGACCGGGGCACGAACCCGTGTCCCCTGCATCGGCAGGCGGACTCCCAACCACTGCGCCACCAGGGAAGCCCTCAACGTGGTTTTGATTTGGACTTCCCTGACAACAAATAAAGTTGAACACCTTTTCACATGCTTATGACATGGCACTTCTGTGTCTTATTTTGTGAATTGCCCCTTCAAGTCTCTTGGTCATTTCTCTACTGGGTCACTTTTTTCTTACTGCTTTATAAGAGTTCTTTTATATTTTGGCTTTGAGCCTTTTATTGCTTCCATGCATTGCAAGCATTTTCTCTGTGGCTTGCCATTTCATTCATTTTTTTTTTAAATTTATTTTTGGCTGTGTTGGGTCTTCGTTGCTGCGAGCAGGGGGCTACTCTTCGTTGTGGCGCATGGGTTTCTCATGTGGTGGCTTCTCTTGTTGCGGAGCACCGGCTCTAGGCTCGTGGGCTTCGGTAATTGCCGCACACGGGCTCAGTAGTCATGGCACGTGGGCTCTAGGGTGCACAGGCTTCAGTAGTTGTGACTCGCAAGCTTAGTTGTTCCGCGGCATGTGGGATCTTCCCAGACCAGGGATCAAACCCATGTCCCCTTCACAACAGGCGGATTCTTAACCACTGTGGCACGAGGGAAGTCCCCATTTCATTCTTTTTATTTTATTTTATTTTATTTATTTATTTTTAAATTTTTAAAATTTTTTTGCAGTACGTGGGCCTGTCATTGCTGTGGCCTCTCCCGTTGCGGAGCACAGGCTCCGGACGCGCAGGCTCAGCGACCATGGCTCACGGGCCCAGCCGCTCCGTGGCACGTGGGATCCTCCCGGACTGGGGCACGAACCTGTGTCCCCCGCATCGGCAGGTGGACTCCCAACCACTGCGCCACCAGGGAAGCCCATTTCATTCTTTTGGTGGTAACTTGTTATAACCAGGATTCCTTAATTTTCACATAGACACATTTATCAAATTTTTTCTTTGATTAGCACTTTTTGCATTTTACTTAAAAACTCTTCCTCTACCCCAAGATCACAAAGACATTCTATATTATTTTCTAAAAGCTTTATTGTTTTGAATGGCTACTTGAGTTTATAATTTATTTCAGGTCACTCTCTGTACTGAACAGTTAGGATGTCTCTGATTTTTTTTTTTTTTTAACTATTATAAATGTCGTGGGAACAACTCCCATCACTCTCCTCCGTCTCATTCAGCCCCTCGGGGACTCAGGGAAAGGAAGTGGAGGTTGTGGTGGGGTGGGAGGTATTGCCCTCCTGGTGGGCTATCCTTCTAGCTTTGCTCTCCTTCTTAAATTTCAGATCGCATCTCCCACTGCCTGCCGCCTTCCCTCTGGAATGCTCGCCATCATCACCGACTTGAGGGGAGGCGCCTACAACAGAAACTCGGGACACCTGAGTTGAGGCCAAACTGGGACCACCCGGGCATTTGACCTTGACAGGAAAAACAACCGAATCTCTTTGCCTCCTCGGGCTCTGGTGTAGATCAAGGCGCAGAGTCCCGCATCTCGAGACTGCCCGTCTGGTGCCCTTTCCCCTGACTCACACACCACCAATCAGCAGTCAGACCGAGGGCCTGGCTTTCACATCCTGGAATGCTGCAGAGGCGCTTTCCTGGTGTGATTCACGAACAGCAAGAATGCTTCAGTCTGACTGGAGACCGACTTAGGGGAGGGGGACCGGGTGTCCTCAGTCAGGAAGCTGCCTCGGAGCCTCCCAGTCCCCAGAGGTCTCTGTCTTTCTGTGCTCATACTGTCTTTTATCCAGGAGGGTCATCGTGTCGCCCCCTTGAGAGGGTATTCACGCCGTCCTCTTTGCTGTTATTTCCCGAGCGCTGCTGTTTCTCCAGCTGTGAGCAACTCCTGGTCAGGGAGCAGGCCTGTGTTTCTGTGCTCGCCCTACCCCAGAGGCTGGACGGGGCTGACACTCCCTGGCTGTGAGAATGAGCCATCAGATGATGTTTGTGTGGCACTAGGTCATCAGCACACTTTGTGGTTAGAATCACACCTGGAGGAAGGGTTCCAAAATGAGCCAAAAGACCCACCTCTGTCCTGATGGTTGGCTGACCACTGACACAGAGGAGTGACAAAGGAGCCTGGGCAAACTCCCAAGGGCCCAGGGCGAGTAGATCTTCAAAGACCAAGCCTGTCTCACTGGCAAAAGCTCAAGTGTCCCCTGATATAGCCCCACCCAAAGGCCACGATGCCCGCCATGGGGAAGTTCATCCCCTAAGAAGACCCTGCCTGGACCCTCTGTAGGTTTAGAATCTAAAGGAACAACATCAGTACATGCTGGAAGTGGAGCAGGCCCCACACTGAGGTCAGGAAACCTGAGCTCAGGCCTGGCTCGGCCACATCATGCCTGCCTGGTGACACCGGACCTTCTGGTGACTTCACCCCTCTGAGCCTCTGCCCTTATATGCCCAGCGAGGGGCAGCCCTGCCCGGCCCCTGCACAGGGATGGTGTCAGAACAAATGACACAATATATATTAAAGTACTTTGAAAAGCGTAAGGTGTTATAATGACATAAAGGATTATTAGAAAGAAAAGCGCTGAGAGATGAAAGGAGGGGCCCTCTGACACTTCTCAAGGTAGTTTCCTCAGTAGGAGGAACAATCCCTTATTTGTTCAGTGCTTGATCATTCACAAAGGTTTCTAGGCTCTTTATCTCACCTGAGCCTCCCAGGAACCCAGTGAGGCAGGGCAGGTTTTCTCCTCCCTGACCACTGAGCAGGTGAAGGAAAGGAGGCTTAGACCATGATTTTCCCATGGTCCTATAGTCACAGACCTAGAACTAAACCCCACCCCCCCTTTTTAAAAATTAATTATTTATTTGGCCACTCAGTTTGGAGGATCTTAGCTCCCCGACCAGGGATTGAACCCATACCCTCGGCAGTGAAAGGGCAGAGTCCTAACCACTGGACAGCCAGGAATTCCCCTTAAACCCCCTCCTTGTAGCTCTGAGTGCTCCTTATGATGGGCCCGTTGTGGTGCTCCCTCTGTTTCGCTTGCTGCAACCCCATGGGGCAATTTCCCACAAGAGCTGTGTGAACACATCCTCTCAGGCCTCCTATGACTGGAAGGGGTGAGGAGGGAGGGGGAGAAGAGGGAGGCGGGATGTGGTTATCCAATGAGCAATGCGAAGTTATTAAAACGTTTTAAGCAGAGAAATACTATGATCAGGGCTGCGCTTTTTTTTTTTTTTTTTTTTGCTGTACACGGGCCTCTCACTGTTGTGGCCTCTCCCGTTGTGGAGCACAGGCTCTGGACGCGCAGGCCCAGCGGCCATGGCTCACGGGCCCAGCCGCTCCGCGGCATGTGGGATCCTCCCGGACCGGGGCACGAACCCGTGTCCCCTGCATCGGCAGGTGGGCTCTCAACCACTGCGCCACCAGGGAAGCCCAGGGCTGTGCTTTCAAAAAAAAATGCTTTCCTTCTCCACCTCCTCCTTCCTTTCCTACTCCTTTTCTCCCTCCCCCATCTTCTTTCTCCTTCTCCTCTTTATTCTTCATTTACTTTATATAATTCCCTAGGAAGAGAAAGAAAGGAACATTCTGAGACCTTCCATCACCAGAACCCTTGGGGTTCCCTGACGGGCTGGCTCTTCGACTTTATAGGGTGCCAGTGTTCAGCCCAGAACTCAGGGTCCCGCCCAGAGACTCCCTTCCTCATGGGGACAGTTCTAGGAGTTTCATACTCCAGGAGCAAGGCCAGGATTCAGTGAAGGAGTATCATGTAGCGGGCACGTGCCCAGACTGCTTGTCTCCCCAAAGGCTGCAACCAGTCCCTTGGGTGCCTCCCTGGCCCTCTGGGAAGGGTCTTGCTTCGAGAACTGCCTGGAGTGGCCAGAACCTGAGATCCTGGCCATGTGCCCTTCTCTACTGGGTGCCTGCCATTCAGAGTTACACACTCCCCAGGCCACTAGCAAATGGCCAGGTGATGATGTGTACATCCTGGGGTGCCCCTCCAGGCCGTCTGGCCCCTCTTACTCCCCAGCTTCCTTAGGCTACTGGCCTAACTTCCTTCCCATTTGTCTGTGTCCCTCAAAGATCACATGCCTGGCAGCTGAGTCCCTAGTGGGAAGCTCTGGGGAGGATGTAAGCAGAAAAAGCAAGTGCATTTGCCTGCGTGCGTGTGCGTGTGCACGTGTGCATATATGAGCATGTGGCGTTTGGGAGGAAGAAGTGGACACTGTCTCTGTAGAGAACTTCTGCCTAATAGATCTTGCTCAGGATCGTACCTCCAGCACAGGCAAAGTAGTTGGCTCTTAACAAATATTCTTTGAATCAATGAATGACTGAACAACAAATGAATGAAACAAGATTAGAGCTGGGGAGTATCTGCTGCCTGGATACGGCGACCAGAAAGTCCTTGGAGACCTTGCTAGCACACTTCTAAGGAGAGCCAACAGGGCAGGCATGGTGCTGAGGGTGGAGGAGTGTGGAGGAGGTGAGCCAGGAAGCATGGGCAGCTTTTAAGGAGTTTGAACGGAAGGAAGGGAGGTGGAGGGGAGCTGGAGGTGGGCTGGGGATGGGAGAGTCCGCTTGAGCTGAAAGGAAGAGTCCGGTAGAGAATGTTACTGGCCGCAAGGCCTTCTAGCACCCTTGGACACATCAGATCTTAACCTTGCTGCTTCCCTTTCCCAGGCTAAAACCAAGCTCTCTTTTCTGTGGCTTTCCTTGAACACAGACCTTACACCTTGTCCACATCAGGAACTGTTCGTCACCCGGTTGGTCACTTCTAGACGTATTTGACAGAATTTCCATTGGTGCCTTTACTCAGCTTCTTTGACAGTGGCCTTGCCTCCCTGTGGGGTTCGCAGGGCACTCCAGCTTCTGCCAGGTGTGCCCTCCCTCCGAGGAAGCAGAAGGACCTTGTCGGCAGATGCAGAGAAGAGCAGAGGAAAGACCACATGTGCCCCAGAGGTACAGAGGGATGAGCCTCCATTTTTGACTTCCCAGTTCCCCACTCGAGCTAACTCAATGAAGCTTCTGTTCCTTCCAACCAAATGATATTACCAACCCACAGTTTGTTTCCTTTTCTTTGGCCTCACCTCATGGCATGCTGGATCTTAGTTCCCCAACCAGGAATCGAACCCGTGCCCCCTGTAGTGGAAGTGCAGAGTCTTAACCACTGGACTGCCAGGGAAGTCCCCAGACCCACAGTTTGGATGTTCCCACCTGAACAAGTTCAAAATGTAACCACATACACGCCCCCTTAATATTCCCAACCAGGTCCTTCCCTCTCAACCACCCTGTCTCTGTCATCAGTACCAGTATCTGGAGCTATATTTTTCTCGTGCCCTCATTCACGCAGGAAGCATCTCTCACCTCTCCACCCGCCTCCATCCGTATCCCTACTGCTCTATGCCGTCCTTCCTTACCCTAAGCCTCCATCTCACTACCAGCTTCCTTCCTGCATCTCTGATGTCAAGGTCTCTCTTCTCCATTCCATTCTGTAATCATCACCTCCACATTATTTATTTTCTTTTTCATTTTTCAAAGGTACACATTATATCATGTTTTTATACAGAAGAGAGTAAAAAACATATATGCATAATTTAGAGTGAACGTATGTGGGCTATAACCATTTCCCATGTTGAGAAACAGAACATTGACTGTACCAGTATTTTCTGTAAATGTCTCTTTTCAATTGTTCAAGAATCTTTTTTTTTTGTAGCATTAAAAAATATTTATTGGAGAAGGGTTGATTTACAACGTTGTGTTAGTTTCACAGCAAAGTGAATCACTTTGTATATATGTATACATATACATATATCCACTCTTTTTTAGATTCTTTTCCCATATAGGCCATCACAGAGTATTGAGTAGAGTTCCCCACGTTATACAGTAGGTCTTTATTAGTTATCTATTTTATATATAGTAGTGTGTGTATGTCAATCCCAGTCTCCCAATTTATCCCTCTGCAACCCCTTTCCCTGCTGGTAACCATAAGTTTGTTTTCTACATCTGTGACTCTATTTCTGTTTCATAATTAAGTTCATTTGTTTCATTTTTTTAGATTCCACATATAAGCGATATCATATGATATTTCTCTCAAGAATCTTCTGAGGCTCCCTATTCCTTGTCTAACTTCCTAGCATGTCTTTCAGTCAGGCCCTACCAGGCTGACCACACCATGCGTAATAATCCTTTTCCACACTACCATCACTCCAGTTATTATACTTAGTTTAAGAGCACAGGATCAGAATTTAAATATATGGTCTAAGCTTTCTGAATCAGCCAGGACTCTGTTAGTAGCAAGTAACAGAAATCAGATTCAAACTGGCTTAGAACAAGAAGGGAATGTAATGGCTTACCTCTCAGAAAAATCCTAGGATAATGCTGGCTTCAGGCACAGCTGGATCTAAACACCCAAACACCCAAACAATGTCAACAGAAAATGGTCTCTTGGCTCTGCTTTCCTCTGCATTGGCTTTATTCTCTTCCCCAGTTTTCCAGCAAAGGTTCTCGATGTGAGTCTCATTGGCCTACTTGGGTCACATGCCCTGAACTACTGTGGTGGTAGTTCAGTAGTAGACCAGGTCTGGTTAGGTCCACCCCGGATTCAGGGGTGGAGTCAGAACACTGGTTGGTCTGAGTGGAGAGAGATGTTTTTCCGAGGAAAACCAGGATGCTAGATGCAGAAAATGGGAGAGAGGGAGGCTGAGCAAACAAAATCAACAGACTCTCTCCAGTTTTCACTTTTTTGTGAGTGGGAATCTCTGTTCTGTCAAATGCTTGAGGCTGCTGAGATCAAAAAAAGAGCAGGGCTATTAAGTTTCTTTGAAAACTTTAAAATTCAATGGAAATGGGAGTGATTTTGAGGGTGAATATTTCTTTGCCTTTTCCTCACACTGTTCATCTGTCCGGAATGCCCTTTGTTTGTTTATCCCAAGCCTACCCTTCCTTCAGGCTCTGTCCAGCAAGAATTGTACATTTCCTAGCAGCTGGAGCCTCTTGGGTACATGTGGATCCCCTCAGCCCACATAGATTAGCATTTAATTAGATATGGTCTTTCATTATCTTGTTTATTCATTTTTTTAGGGATATTACAGTTTATTTGATAGTTCACACATGGATCATCAACACTTATGGATGAACTGGAAACAGTTCTGAGTCCCAGGATCAGGACAGCTCCTCCCTGCCTCCTGGGATGCTTCACACGCTCACTGTTGCCCAGCTGGTGTCTGCTCAGGGAGTTCATGCTAATTTTCATTTTGGCTTAAAATAGAAACACAAAATCATATCAGTTGTACTATTCCTTAGGCATTTCACATGCCTTATTCTCCTCTCTCTGATTACTTAGTAGCCTCTTTGAGGGGAGACCCTGTGTCTCTTGTTCTCTGTTCCTCATAAGCCTCAAGACACAGGGAACACATTTTAAGTGTGTACCCCTGTTGATTGATTTAAAAGTTGACCTTGGGCTTCCCTGGTGGCGCAGTGGTTGACCGTCTGCCTGCCGATGCAGGGGACATGGGTTCGTGCCCCGGTCCGGGAAGATCCCACATGCCGCGGAGCGGCTGGGCCCGTGAGCCGTGGCCGCTGAGCCTGCGCGTCCGGAGCCTGCGCATCCGGAGCCTGTGCTCCGCAACGGGAGAGGCCACAACAGTGAGAGGCCCACATACCGCAAAAAAAAAAAAAAAAAATTTCACCTTGTGGGAATTCCCTAGCTGTCCAGTGGTTAGGACTCCACGCTTCCACTGCAGGAGGCATGGGTTCAATCCCTGGTCGGGGAACTAAGATCCCGCATGCCACACAGTGTGGCCAAAAAAAAAAAAGTTGACCTTGTGAAGAAGCAGAAAAATAAGCCAAAAAGCTAGGTTGGAATGGTATCTATTCATATCATAGTTAACTTAGTCCCAGGGCCAAATCTCCAGTTGACGTCTGATCTCACCATGTACACTCTAGTCCCAGAGTTCTGGTGCAACCATGGAACCTTTCCCAGGTTCCTTGCTTTGGTTTTTGTCTCCTTCTGAGGAGGTGCCATCTTACCACATCTTTCTTTCTTTCTTTCTTTTTGTTTTTTTTGTGGTACGCGGGCCTCTCACTGTTGTGGCCTCTCCCGTTGCGGAGCACAGGCTCCGGATGCGCAGGCTCCGGACGCGCAGGCTCAGCGGCCATGGCTCACGGGCCCAGCTGCTCCACGGCATGTGGGATCTTCCCGGACCGGGGCATGAACCCGTGTCCCCTAGCATCAGTGGGTGGACTCTCAACCACTGCGCCACCAGGGAAGGCCCTCTTCTTTTTTTTTTTTTTTATACTGCTTTACTGGGGATGTTCCATCTTTTTTGCCTGATTAATTTCTAATAACATTATCATTAGTTTTTGCTATTCTTCTAATTCAATTTATTTTTATTTTATTTTTTAAACTTTTTATTTTATATTGGAGTAGAGTTGATTAACAATGTTGTGATAATTTCAGGTGTACAGTGAAGTGATTCAGTTATACATATAAATGTATCTATTCTTTTTCAAATTCTTTTCCCATTTAGGTTACTACATAATATTTTTTTTTTTTTTTTTTTTTTTTTGCTGTACGCGGGCCTCTCACTGCTGTGGCCTCTCCCGTTGCGGAGCACAGGCTCCGGACGCACAGGCTCAGCGGCCACGGCCCACGGGCCCAGCCGCTCCGCGGCATATGGGATCCTCCCAGACCGGGGCACGAACCCGTATCCCCCGCATCGGCAGGCAGACTCTCAACCACTGCGCCACCAGGGAGGCCCAAGGTTACTACATAATATTGAGCAGAGTTCCCTGTGCTATACAGTAGGTCCTTGTTGGTTATCCATTTTAAATATAGCAGTGTGTACATGTCAATCCCAAACTCCCTAACCTTACCACTTACTTCTCTAGAGCTACTCCCTTTTTTGCCGGAGCCAAGAGAGAGTCTCGCTCTGTCATTCCCTGGAACCCTTCCATCAGTCCCAGTTTCTACTTTAAGGGATATATTGTCCAAGTACTTTTTGTCCGAGTAACTGGAAGAAAGGCAGAGCTTGAACATGAACCTCTCCTTCCAGAAGAGACCCTGCCCTCTCTGACAGACGGTGGATAGTTCCTTCTAAACCAACAGGTAGCCCTACTTTAACCATTTAATGCCCTTAACAAGCATACCACACACACACACACACACACACACACACACACAAAGTGTAATGAGGGCTTATAGACAGAGTGTCGACCCAGAAAGTATCATTCTTTCAGAGGGATACCCTTCACTCTGGCAGGTCATGGGGAGGTATGTGGGGGAACTGGGATGTTCCTTTCACTTTCTTGTGCCTTCAGAAACCACTTCCAGTGCCTCAATGACACAAACCAAGGTGTTAGGTAGGTGGGCACAGCGTCCCATCCAGAGTTACCAATTTTCCCAGGCACAGGAGTGTGCTGAGGCTGCAGGCGAGAGGAAGCCCAACATAGAGGAAGGACAGGGCGTTGGTTCCTCAACTTGCTGAGACCAGAGTCGTGTAGCAAGACAAGCTGGAGCACACTCAGCATTTCTCCTTCCTGGCTTGGGTTTCACCCCGGCCCCACTTCAGTGGCAGCCCTGTTGGCTCAGAGGCTGAGGAATCCAAGAGGAGGAAGCTTGTAAAATCCCTCATCTAGTAGGGGTGGGGGCAGGGTGGAGTTTTAAAGTAAGCCTCTGTCAAAATCTGAGTCAGTTATATTGTCCCAGTTCTGGATCTGCTTCTCCTGATTCTCTACCCCACCCACCCTGCCCTCCAATCACAGCAAATTTCGTATCATCCCTGACCATTATAGGCATGGCTGCTGTGTACAGATTGATGAGTTGTGCACTGCATAATTCCTGGAGGTGCCATTCCCACAGACAAAGAGTGAAGAGCAATTCTAAGAATCATGTACAATTGTACCAGGTAGCCCTGAGCCATGTCCTTTCATGACTTCCTTTCCATGTATTGCTTTCTTTGCCAAGAATGCCCCTGTTTGCCTTCCCTCCCACCATATTTTCACCTGGTGAATCATCAAACACTTAGCTTTCAAATTCCACTCAAATAATGTTGATGAACACAAATGTAACAACCGAATGCTTTTAGGAATGCTCAAAGCCATTGAGAAGAAAACCTTATATACAGGAGTCTCAAACTGGCACACTGTTAGCTCATTCCACCTGGTAGTTTTATTATGTCTGTAGCGTGTTCTGAAAGGCAGTGTAAGTAAAATCCACCAGAATGGCTAAAAAGAAAAAGACATAATAGCAAGTATTGGTGATGATATGGAGCAACTGGAGTTCTCATATAAACCTAGAAGGAATGTAAATTGGGATAACTACTTTGGAAAATTATTTGGTGGTATCCACTAAAGTAGAAAAGATGCCTCGCTTATGACGCAGCAGTTCTACTCCTGAAAATACATACATATGTACACAAAAAATATGTGCAAACATGATCATAGCAGCACTATTCATAATAGCCCCCAAACTCAAAATAACTCAAATGCCCATCAACAGTAGAATAAATAATGTGGTATATTCATAAAATGGAATGTTACACAGCAACGGAAATGAATTAATTATTGCTTCACATAACAACATGGATGAATCTGACAAACATGTTGAGTGAAAGAAGCCAGACATAAAGTACATACTACAGGATTCCGTTTATATAAAATTCAAAAACATGCACTGTGGTGCTACAAATTAGAACAGCGGTTATTCTGGGAAGAGAGGTAATGACTGGAAAGGAACATGAAGTTTCTGGGGTGCTAGTGATGTCCTATTTATTAATATGGGAGGTGGTTACACAGGTGTGTTTATTTTGTGGAAGTTTATGGAGCCATTCACTTAGGATTTGTACATTTTTATGTATGTTTGCTATGTTTCAATAAAAAGGATCACTTAAAAGAATAAAAGCAATGTCTACTTTTGGCTATGATGAAGTAGCAGGACCTAGATTTATCCTCTGCCTTAGTCAATTATAAAATTGAACAAAAGATATAAAACAATGGTTTTAAGACTTTGGATAACAGGCGGGACAGTGATCCCAGAGAGAATGAAAACAAATGAGATGAGTCCTACCAATGTCCCCGCTCACTGTCTGGAGAGAGCTTCCAGGCTACCACAGAGAGAGAGAGAACTATTGAAGAGCTGGTGTTCCCACCAGCCGGAATAGAAAGACCTCCCAACACACTGGGCATAGATACCAAGCCAAATTAGCTCCCATCTAAGAGGTGTTTTGGACCCACCTAACAAAGCTTAAAAGCGCACAGTAAAAGGATTAAATTGTTTCCAAGTAACAACTGCATCCCATATTAACTACCCAAATATCTAAAAGAAAAAATCCTAAAACAAAAAAAATATACTAGTACCCAACAACATAAGATTCAAAATATCTGGCATCCAATTAAAAAATTACCTATCATTCAAACAAGCAGAAGAAAAATCAACCAATAGAAACAGATCCAGAAATTATACTGCTAATTGTAGATAAGGACATTAAAACAGCTACTATTAATACATTTCAGATGTTCAAGAAGGTAGAGGAGAGCATGAGCATCATGAGAGTGAAGTAGAAGATATAAAAGAGGCCGAAATCAAAATTCTAGAGATGAAGAATACACTGAATGGGATTGATAGCAGATTAAACATTAAATAAGAAAAGATTATTGACTGTGAAAACATAGCAATAGAAACAATCCAAAATAAAACACAGATAGAAAAAAAAAAAAGACTGGTTAAAAAAATGAACAGAACATCAGTGAGCTGATATAGCTTTAAGCAGCCTTACATACATATAACTGGAGTCCCAGGAAGAGAGGGTGGGGTGGAGGAGAGGACAGAAAAGATATTTGAAGAAATAATGACTGAAAATTTTCCAAATTTGATGAAAACTAAAAACTCACAAATCAAAGAAGCTCAACAAACTCCAAGCAGAGAAAACATGAAGAAAACCACGTCAAGGCACATCATAATCAAATTGCTAAAAAACCAATGATAAAGACAAAAATGTTGAAAGCAACCAGAGGGGAAAAACAGATGATGTGCAGAGGAACAAAATAAGGATGGTAGCAGACATCTTGTTGGCCTTGATGCAGACCAGGAGGTAGTGGAGAGACATCTTTAAAGCACTGAGAGAGGACTTCCCTGGTGGCTCAGTGGTTAAGAATCCGCCTGCCAATGCAGGGGACACGGGTTCGAGCCCTGGTCCGGGAAGATCCCACATGCCTCGGAGCAACTAAGCCCGTGCGCCACAACTACTGAGTCTGCGCTCTAGAGCCCGCGAGCCACAACTACTGAAGCCCACGTGCCTAGAGCCTATGCTCTGCAACAAGAGAAGCTACTGCAATGAGAAGCCTGTGCACCACAATGAAGAGTAGCCCCCGCTCACCACAACTAGAGAAAGCCCACATGCAGCAACGCAGACCCAGTGCAGCCAAAATAAAATAAATAAATAAATAAATTTATTTTTTTTTTAAATGAAGCACTGAGAGAAAAACTGCCAACCAAGAACAAAAATATCTTTCAAAAATGAAGGTGAAATAGAAATAACAAAAGCTGCGACTCTGCTTCCAGGTGTGACAGATTAAGATTTTACCACATGAATCTTCCCTACAGAAAACAGTGGTAAAATCTGGGCTCAATACCAAAAGGAACTACCTGAAGATACTGGAGACTCTCTACCTACCTCTCAGACCCACCTCGCTGACTCATGAATGGAGCACACAAAGTAGCCCAGCTAAAGGCAAACTGAACTGAGGCTGGAGCTGGTACTCTGCCGTTAGTGGAGAGTAAACAGAAGCAGATAGACTGAGCCCAAGGCCAAGTGTGTCCCAGGTTGCACACAAAGGGCAGATGGATTCACAAGGAAAAACACACAGTCCTTATGGCCTGGGAAACCAGAAAAAAGAAGCCAGGAAAACAGTGAAGACTGAAGACAGTAGAACTTCAGAAAGAAGAAAGAGAAACAGAGAGGAGATCTCCAAACTCTCTCTACTCATATCTCTTACTGATTCTTGAACCACATATGCATGGAACAGACTCAAAGTAGCTCAGCTAAAGACAAATGACATGAACAAAGGATGAAGATGCTGCACAAGAAACAGGATTTGCCATTCCAGCCCAGTCAAGAAAATTCCCTGCTAAAACAAAGGAAATATACTCATTGGAGAAAAATAACTGTACCAGTCAGGGCTCTCCAGAGAAACAGAACCAACTGTGTGTGCATGCATGTGTGTGCAGTATCTATTGAACAGACACTTCATAAAAGAAGATATGCAATGGCCAATAAGTACATGGAAAGATACTTAACCTCATTAGTCATTAGGGAAATGTAAGTTAAAACCATAAGGACATACTGCGTCATTATGACTCACTAGAAATGTTAAAAATAAAAAGGCTGACAATACCGAGTGTTGGCAGGACTGTGGAGCAACTCTCAGTTTTTGCTGGTGGAAATGCAAAAATCATACAGCCACTTTGGAAAAGAGTTTTGCAGTTTCTTATAAAATTAAACACACATTTACCCTAGAGAAATGGAAAAGTGTGTCTTACAGAAACATGTACATGAAGGTTTGTAGAAACTTTAGTTAAAATAGCCAAAACCCAGAAACAACACAAAAAGTCCATTATTAATGGAGGGATAAGCAATTGGTGGTATGCCCATTCAATGGTATGCAATTCAAGAAATACAACTGATACATGCCCAATAGAATGAATCTTACAAGCATTATGCCAAGAGAAAGAAGCCAGACACAAAAGACTATAGAACGTATGGACCCATTTATATGAAATTCTGGAAAAGGCAAAACAACAGTGAGGGAAGTAGATAAGTAGTTGCCAGGGGCCAGAATTTAGGGGGAAAGGATTGACTGCTAAGGGCCACAAGGGAACTTTTGGTGTAATAGAGATATTCTATATCATGATTATGGTGGTGGTTACATATCTGTATGCACTTGTCAAAAGTCATTGAATTGGTAAATTTTATTGTATGTAAATTACACCTCCATGAAGCTTACCCCCCAGAATTAAATACATAAAGGCCCACATTATACACGTAGATTAACTCCTTGCCTCCTGTCTCCAGCATGCATACGAGTTTGCAATCCCTGACTAGTACTTTATGTTTTCAAGGCTCTTTCACGTGCTTTATAAACACCAGAATTTGCCTTTCAAAACTTGTCTCCTTGGAACCCAAGAGGAAGCAGAAGTTATACAACTTGTTAAGATGTAAAAAGAGGGGAGGAAATACATAGGGCAAGGCCAGGGCTGCCCCTAGGTTCTGCAAGTTAGGAAAAGTGTCCCCTTCCTCAAGTTAAAAACATTTTAAGCTAGCACATTGTTTGCACAAGCCATGCAGTAGCGTGTGCTGGCTCAAATCCTGGGCTTGGCCCAGGCAGCCGGTCAGGGTCCTAGCATGAAGCATCCGTGGCTGCATTCAGGTCTACTCACACCCTTGCTCTTTCACTCATAATCTAATGCTACTTCTTTCCCTTTGTCAACTTGTGAGCCCACCACAACTTCATCCTTCCCCCTGCTTCCTAGGTGAACTATGTCAAGTTTAGAGTTGGGGGAGGAGTGAGTGTTAGAAGTTGGGCCTCTGAGAGCAGCGAGTGGTGAGAAAAGAGACCTCAGGTCCACCCACCATGCACTTGAGACAGACATGGCTGGGCACTGGCTGTATGTGCAAGCGTTTGCTGTCAAGTCTGTGCATGGCTGTGTATGCAAGTCGGGGTTTACACAGCAACCCTCCTGGGTTGCTCCAACCAGGAGGCCTAGAATGTCTGCAACTGCTTGCCTATTCTCATTCAGGTTGGTATATGCCTGTCTGGCCATGAAAGTTGCCTCCTTCAATGCGGTGCCTTTGTGGAGTGCACTATCTGAACCACTGTACCTGGTGGCCCTGGGTAAAGATTCCTAAAACCTCTCCTTTGGGCTTCCCCGGTGGCGCAGTGGTTGAGAGTCCGCCTGCCGATGCAGGGGACGCGGGTTCGTGCCCCGGTCCGGGAAGATCCCACATGCCGCGGAGTGGCTGGGCCCGTGAGCCATGGCCGCTGAGCCTGCGCGTCCGGAGCCTGTGCTCCGCAACGGGAGAGGCCACAGCAGTGAGAGGCCCGCGTACCGCAAAAACAAACAAACAAAAAACCTCTCCTTCTTCCTGAGGAAAAACCCCTCCCAGTCACCTGAGAAACAATAGGTAGAGGTATCAAATCTATTTTCTTTCCACACCTTCCTGAATGCTAGTTATATGATACATGTCTCAGAGTCTCCCTGCCAACTTTTCCACACAGCACCAGGAGGAGCTCTGTGGGCGCAGATGAGCAACCCCTACTGGCTGCCTACATCCCTGCGGCCAGGCCACCTCCTACAGCAGTCGGAGCCTCCTCCGTCCCTCATACCTGACCACCCAGAAGCCTCCTTCTTCCTTCTGACACCTTCTCTCCCAGGATAGCACAGTCGTCAGTCTTTGTATAGTTCACACTGTTGCTAACAAGTGACAGGAGACCTCAGCCTAGCGCAGCCCCTTCCTAGGACCCTCTCTTTTCCATTGTGCAGATGTTGGGCCTCAAAGAAGGAACTGCCTTTTATGCTTTAATATTCAAAGGCTCATCTTTCCATTACATCTTGTTCCTTTATTTTTTTAACTAACAAATCTATGTTGAGCAACTACTGTCTGTCATGTGCTGGCTAGATGTCAGCAATATTTCAATGAACAAAAGATACATATAAATATATACTGGACTTCCCCGGTGGCACAGTGGTTAAGAATACGCCTACCAATGCAGGGGATACGGGTTTGAGCCCTGGTTCGGGAAGATCCCACATGCTGCAGAGCAACTAAACCTGTGCACCACAACTACTGAGCCTGCACTCTAGAGCCCGTAAGCCAAAACTACTGAGCCCACACACCACAACTACTGAAGCCCGCATGTTCTAGGGCCCACACGCCACAACTACGGAGCCTGTGAGCCACAATTACTGAGCCCACGTGCTGCAACTACTGAAGCCCGCGGGCCTACAGTCCCGTGCTCCGCAACAAGAGAAGCCACTGCGATGAGAAGCCTGCACACCACAATGAAGAGTAGCCCCTGCTCACTGCAACTAGAGAAAGCCCGTGGGCAGCAACGAAGACCCAATGCAGAAAAAAAAAAAAAATATATATATATATATATATTTTTTTTTCATGTCTTTATCTATTACATCAGGTTTTTTCGTTTTTGTTTTTGTTTTTTGCGGTACGCGGGCCTCCCACTGCTGTGGCCTCTCCCGTTGCGGAGCACAGGCTCCGGACGCGCAGGCTCAGCGGCCATGGCTCACGGGCCCAGCCGCTCCACGGCATGTGGGATCCTCCCGGACCGGGGCACGAACCTGTGTCCCCTGCATCGGCAGGCGGACTCGCAACCAATGCGCCACCAGGGAAGCCCTACATCAGGTTTTTAAAACAACCTAAGGACAATTGCCTTTACCAAATATTTTCTCCTCCCTGTGTTCACTGTCAAGGTAAATCTTTGCCCTCCAAAACTAAGTTCAAATAGCAAAGAGATTGGAAGGTACACACCAGCAAATTGTTATCAATGGTGTCTTTATGGGTGGCTTTAAACGCCCTTTGTTTCTGTATTTTCTCAAATTTCAACAATTGTTATTTTTGTAAAGAAAAAAATAATAGAAGTTACTTTAAAGCAAACAAAACCTCAGTTTAAATATCCCCTCCTCAGAGACACTTTCCTGATCACCCATCTCTCCACTATGACTTAGGAACCCTCTTCTGGACACACAGCACCCTGCTCTTCCCTCTCTCCTCACCCACAGGAGAAGCACAGGGATCATTAGTGTGCGCCTCCTCCCTTGGACTGTGAACTGAAGGGCAGGGACCACGTCTTATTCATTTCTGAGTCCCCAGCCCCAAATTATTGGTGCCCAGGAGGAGTGCAGAAAATATCTATTCAGTGAACAAATGGATGAGGTTATCAAGTCATGGCCTAGGAAACACCACTGAGGTCCAGGGGCTAGACCTCCAGCAGTGAAGGAGGCAATGGATCTCACTGAAACACACCCTCTCAGGGTCCAGGTCAGACTAGAAAGGAAATTTGATGTTGAACCCTCTGAGATGGGGCTAAAGCCTCTTAAGTCTTCCAAGTGAGTATGGGAGGAGGAGGTTTATAGAACTTGAGGTATAGTTGAGCCTGTGGGAAGGAATTCAGTAATCCTAGGTGGGGAGTGTCACAGTTTGAAATGATCTATTGATTTGTTTGCTTTTCAGTTACATGGTAGCCCTCATTAGTGTGTGCACTCCATGAGGATAGGGATCTTATCCGACTTGTATCACAAGGGCTTGGACCAACGCCTGCTGCATGGATGGCACTCAATAAATATTTGTTGAATTAATATTGAATGAATAAACTCACTCTAAACCAGACTCATGAGGGAGAGACCAGATACAGCATTATTCATTCATCCTGTAAAATATAATTGACAATAGGCCTGAAGAAACCCCAGTCAGCACGTTCTTTACTCTGTGGGAAGGCGTAGTTTAGAAGCCAAAAGTAGATCTGAGAGTTGCTTGGTAAATAGAGTCGGACAAAGTGACTTGGAAGATCTTAAGAGATTGTGTCACTGTGCTGTGGCACCCCGATGAGTCATGCTTTCCCACACGGGGACAGACCTCCCTTGCCAAACAGGATCCTGCCTTGCCCAATGCTGCCATCCCTTTCCTGTCACTGTAGGGGAAACACTGACAGTCTGTCCTCCCCCATTCTTCCTTCTCCGTGTTCCTTATCAGTAATAATGCCTCAGTCCTTTAGGCTTGACCTCATGTTACAGTGTTGAGGATTACACAGTGTCCCTTATTGGTTACATTTTCCATTGTGGCTTCCCAGGGAGATTTCAGCCACAATTTCACATATCCTGCTCAAGATAAACAATCCTAGACCCCAGATCAAAACTTTCCACTAACTGAGCTGCATAGTCACTGGACCTCAGTTTCCCTATCTTTAAAAGATGAAATAATAGAAATTTTTCATGTATCTCACAGAGCTGTGAAGCCAAAGAAATTGAAGACTATGAATATGAGAGGCTTAGAAGTTGTGCTTTGACCCTTGCGATTAAAGTTCTATACCAGATTTGCCGTTAATGAGCTACATGACATTAAGTCATTTTTATGAGGTACTTAGCCCAGTGTCATGTTCTTAATAAGCCTTCATGAGATATGATATGATAAATCATATTACATGGCTCTATGACCATGGGATGAACTGAGACACCTCCCACTTTCCCAAGGAGAATGCTTGAGGAAAAGCAGTCGGTTGCTTTTCAGGTAGCTATTGTACTATTGCTTTGTTGAGTGTGTATAAACTTGAAACCAGGGACTTCCCTCGTGATCCGGTGGTTAAGACTCCTTGCTCCCAATGCAGGGGGCCCAGATTTGATCCCTGGTCAGGGAACTAGTTCCTGCATGCCACAACGAAGGATCCCACAGGCCGCAACGAAGATCCCACACACGGCAACGAAGATCGCACCTGCGGCAACTAAGATCTGGCACAGCCAAATAAATAAATAAATAATTAAAAAACCAAAACCCAAAACAAAAAACCTTGAGACCATAGTTGAATGGTTTGGGAAAAAAGGAGGAATTTCAAATTAAGTTGTATAGTGGGAGAGATGCAGAGAAGAGACCTGACAATAGGGTAGCAAGGGAGGAAACTTTGGGCAGAAGAACAGGTCTAGCTAGTCAAATGGAGGGATATAATTAAGTTTTTCATTGTGGTGTGTGAAGTAATCCTCTTCTACATCTTCCCATGAAGCCTTCAGTAAAATCTTATTAATCATAAGTATTGTTGAATTTGAATGTATTGGGGAGGATACAAACAAAGTGCTCAGGCTGGCCTTGATGTTTAGAGGGAGTGAGAGCAAAGCCAGTCATCAATTTAAAAATGAGGAGGTGAATTTATGACCCTATGGGCTCTTCCATGTCTACTGTTCTATGATTCTATACGTGTAAGAGACAGAATGTTCCCAGGAAATTCTGATGCAGTAGGTTGGGGTGGGGCTTGGGCATTCCCATTAAAAAAAATTTCCTCAGGTGATTATGATGCACACCAGCATTGGGCATCATTGTACACATGCTCATCATCTTCTAGTCAAATGTTTAATCACCCACAGAAAAATCACCCTCATCCCCAATCTCCATCCAGCATGTCACATTGCTGACAAAAGCAATTGGGGTATGATCAGAGAATATAAATTTACATTAATATTGCTCTAAGTAAAACATGTTTACAAAAACAATGTTGTATCCATGGAGGAAAGCATATAACAAATGGCGCTGGGACAACTGGATAGACACACACAAAAGAATGCTGTTGGACCCCCACCTCACACCATATTAAAAAATTAACTTAAAATGGATCATATAACACACATTGTAAAGCAATTATACTCCAATAAAGATGTTAAAAAATAAATAAATAAAATGGACCATAGACTTAAATGCAGGAGCCAAAACTATAAAGCACTTCAAAGACAAAATAGGAGTAAATCTTCTTGACCTTGTATTAGGCAATCCTTTTTTTAGACATGATACTAAAAGCATAAGTGAGAGGGGGGAAAAAAAGGTAAATTTGACTCTATCAAAATTTAAAATGTTTGTGCTTCAGTGGATACCATCAAGAAAGTGAAAAGAGTGCTTCCCTGGTGGCGCAGTGGTTGAGAGTCCGCCTGCTGATGCAGGGGACACGAGTTCGTGCCCCGGTCCAGGAAGATCCCACATGGCGTGGAGTGGCTGGGCCCGTGAGCCATGGCCGCTGAGACTGCTCGTCTGGAGCCTGTGCTCCGCAATGGGAGAGGCCACAACAGTGAGAGGCCCGTGTACCGCAAAAAAAAAAAAAAAAAAAAAAAAAAAAAAGTGAAAAGAAAACAGAAAATAGGAGAAAATATTTGCAAATCATATATCTGATAAGAGACTGTATAAATAACTCTTACAATTTAAAAGGACAACACAAGTCAAAACTAGGCAAAGGTTTTGAATATACATTTCTCCAAAGAAGATACATAAATGGCAATAAGTACATGAAAAGATGCTCAACATCATTAATAACTAGGGAAACACCAATGAAAACCACTGTAAGATATTACTTAACCCATTAGCATAGCTAAAATAAGAAAGACAAAATAACGTGTTGCTGAGGATGTGGAGAAACTAGAATGCTTATATGCTGCTAGTAGGAATTTAAATGGTGTGGCTACTTTGGAAAATAGTTCGGCAGTTCCTCAAAAACAGGAAGTTACCATATGGCTCAGCCGTTCCATTCCCAGGTATGTACCCAAGATAACTGAAACACATGTCCCACAAAAACTTGTACGTAAATGTTCACAGCAGCATAACTCATAATAACCAAAAGTAGAAACAACACAAAGGTACATCAATGATGAATATATAAATAAAATGTGGTTATTTCCATAGAATGAAATATTATTCATCTGCTACAACATGCAAAAACCTTAAAAATACTATGTTAAGTGAAAGAAGCCAGTCACAAAATTCCACATATTGTATGATTCTATTTATATGAAATGTCCAGAATAGGCAAATTCATAGAGACAGAAAGTAGATTAGTGGATGGTAGGGGTTAAGGGAAGGTTGTGGGGGGAATTGGGGCTGGGAAGTGGTGCTTAATGGATACAGTTTCTTTGGGGGTGATGAAGATGGTTTAAAATAAGATGGTGGCAATAGTTGCACAACTCTGTGACTATACTAAAAACCACTGAATTGTATATGTTAATAGATGAATTTTGTGGTGTATGAATGATATCTCAATAAAGGTGTTTTTAAAAAATGTTGCCTATAACATATGACCATACAAAAAGTTCTTATACAAAATGGAACATTTTAGATTATGCATTCCATTGCTCAACCAACAACACACACTCTATTAGTCAGGACTTCTTTTGCAAGTGACAGAAATCCAGTTTAAACTGGTTTAAGAAAAGAATAGAATGTATCGGCTCATGTAGCTGAAAATTACAGGGGTTGCTGGCTTTAGGCATAGCTAAATCTAGAGACTCAAATGATATAATCCATCTTTCCATCCCTCAGCTCTGCTTTCCTCTGTGTTGGCTTCATTCTCAGGCAGACTCTCCCCAAGTGATGGCAGGATGGCCACCAGTGAATATGGGATTACAGCCTAATTTAGCAGGGAAAGAAAATGTGTTTCCCAACAAAAATCCAGAATTAGACTTTGACTGTTGTGGCCTGGGTCATGTGTGTGGAAAGGGGGACATATTGCCCCAGCGTTATGGTAGGGGACAAACTATAGTGAGTTACTGTTGATGCTTTCAATTTCAGAATTGGATTATTTAGAACAAGTCACCTTTGGGTGTTTTGGAAAAGAAAGATGGATACTTGGAACTAACATTAATTCACTTAAACAAATGGATCAAAGCTCTTAATTTAAAAAAATAGATTGCTAAAGTGGCAGTTAAGGGTAATGCTTGGCATTTTGCATTTTGATCATTGCAAGGCACTAGACAAGTTTTGTTTGTTTGTTTGTTTTGCGATACGCGGGCCTCTCACTGTTGTGGCCTCTCCCGTTGCAGAGCGCAGGCTCCGGACACACAGGCTCAGCGGCCATGGCTCATGGGCCCAGCTGCTCCGCGGCATGCGGGATCTTCCCGGACCGGGGCATGAACCCGCGTCCCCTGCATCGGCAGGCGGACTCCCAACCACTGCGCCACCAGGGAAGTCCAAGACAAGTTTTTCATGATATCTCTGTAAACAAAGACTGGATAATTGAGTTAGTTGGAGTCATGTTTCATTGATCAGCCATTTCCAAAAAGAACTGATGAATGAGTCAACCTAGTAGATCTTGGTGGGTCACAGAGATCTGCCCTTAGTGCTGACCTGGTTGACCTGTTTATTAACTACTTAGATACAGATACAGAAATCATGCCTATTAGATGGAGAGAGGTTACAGGACTAAGAGCAGTTAATATGTTCGATGACAGAGGCAAGACTCTAAATAATTTTCTTTTAATTTTTCTTTAGGATAATTTCAAACCTTCACAGATTTAGACATTATAGTATAATAAACCCCATTTACCAATCATCCAGCTTCAACAATTTTCAACTCATGGTCCATCTTGTTTCTCCTATTCTCCCACTCCAACTTCTCTTCCCTCATTTTATTTTGAAGCAAATCCCAGACATCTTATTTGTTAAAAACAAAACTCTAACACTATTATCACACCTAAAAAGAAAACTCAATAATTCCTTAACATAATAAAATATCCATTTTTCAAATTTCCAATTGTCTCACAAATATTTAAAAAAAGTATTTTTTGCAGTTTATTTGTTCAAATCAGGATCTAAACAAAGTCTATACACTGTAATTGGTTGATATGTTAGGTCTCTTTTATTCTACCAGTTGCCCTCTCTACCACTTCTTACCTTGCAATTTATTTGTTAATGAACCAAGATAATCTTGATAACAAAATGACAGTTAGTAGAGATAAATAGATGTAATACTAAAATTAAATCTTATAAAGTCAGCTGTAACAGTACAAAATGCTGGAGACACCTGCAGTTCGTGAATAAAGGTCTAGGATTTTCAGTTGGCCACAAACCTAAAATAGTCAACACTATGATATAGTTGTCAAAGTCCCAATATATACTTAGGTTACATTAACCCCAATATATATGCACACCACAAGATGTGGTGGGTCTTTTCTACCATACCAGGTCAAATCCTGCCTGGAATATTGTCCTGATTGTTGCTCCCAACCCAGTTTTTCAGAGGGACTGAAAACTGGCGCACTTAGACAGAGCCCTGATCCTGGTGAGAGAGCTGAAACACACTTCCTTTGGCCAGAGAGCAGCAAGGGGAGAAGGGAGTGGGAGAGCTAGCTGTTTATTTGGGTGTGTGACTCAAGGAAGAGAGGGTCATTAGAAACTGGGTATCCACAAGGAGATGGTGCTGGGAGAAGGAACATTCTTCTGGAACATTCACATTCAGGAGTTTTGAAGCTAAAGAAAGGGAAGAAGAAGCTCATTAGTTAGTGGGCGACACAGAAATAATCAGGTGTGACTGCATGGTGGTAGCCAAGGGAACAAATTGAGTGTGTAGAATCATGGCGTCAGGACAGTGGTGTAGTGTGGTCTGGGCTGGCAGATGATCAGAAAACGACTGGCCCATGTGGGAATTATGGGAAAATAGGTCTGAGTACCCAGAATTGAGACACAAGAGCTGGGGCAGCACTTGGTTTCAGGCCTGAAAACTTTGATGTCAGTCCAATTTGAGCAGAAGCCAATCCCCAGGCAGAGTGAAGGAAACTGATGGGTGTTGTGCACCTACTAAGTGCTATACATACAGAACATTGTCTGACCCTCACAATAAACCTGCAAGGTAGGAATTTATTCCTACTTTACAGACATAAAAACTGAGGCTTGGGACTTCCTTGGTGGTCCAGTGGTTAAGAATCCACCTTCCAGGATTTCCCTGGTGGCGCAGTGGTTCAGAATCTGCCTGCCAATGCAGGGGACACGGGTTTGATCCCTGGTCTGGGAAGATCCACATGCCGTGGAGCAACTAAGCCAGTAAGCCACAACTACTGAAGCCCACGCACCTAGAGCCCGTGCTCTGCAACAAGAGAAACCACTACAAGGAGACGCCCGTGCACCGCAACGAAGAGTAGCCCCCGCTCATCACAACTATTGAAAGCGCGCAGGCAGCAACGAAAACCCATCGCAGCCACAAGTAAACAAATAAAATAAATAAATTTAAAAAAGAATCCACCTTCCAATTCAGGGGACGCAGGTTCAATCCCTGGTCGGGGAACTAAGATCCCACATGCCGCGGGGCAACTAAGCCTGTGCCGTAACTACAGAGCCCACGCACCACAACTAGAGAGCCTGCATGTTGCAACTACTGAGCCCGTAGACCGTAACTACTGAGCCCACAGGCCCTGGAGCCTGGGTGTCACACCTAGGGAGAAGCCCACGCACAGCAACTAAGAGCCCATGAGCTGCAACTAAGACCCGACGCAGCCAAAAAGAAACAAATAAATAAATATTTTTAAAAAACAAAAAACTGAGGTTCATAGAGGTCAGTTACTGGCCCAAGGTCATGAATGACTAAGTGGCAGGGCCAGGATTCAGAACAGGTGGCCTGGAGGCCAGAAGGATAGAGCTGACATGGGGGAAAAGGTACCCTTAGTGACTTAGCCATGGGGTCAATGTCTGGATCCTCCAGTTGCGGTGCCAGGGCACCAACACCTGGGGAATGTATCGTGTCAGCACCTGCTGTAGCTTCACATCTAGACCAAGAAGTGGGTATAGTAAGAGGACAATGGGGAGGGATGGGCTGGGATTTTGGGGTTAATAGATGCAAACTGCCATATATAGAATGGATAAACAACAAGGTCCTACTGTAGAGCACAGGGAACTATATTCAATATCCTGGGACAAACCATAAGGGAAAAGAATATAAAAAAATGTATATATATGTATAATTGAGACACTTTACTGTACAGCAGAAATTAACACAACACTGTAAATCGAATATACATGAATTTAAAAAATTAATTAAAAAAAAAAAGAGGACAATGAGCATTCTCCACAAAAACACAGACCAAGAATTTGGTCTCCATATTGCCCCAGCCCTGGTCTCTTCTGGGTTTGAGCCTAGGCGTGGAATCCTCCTCTATAGGAGAGGGGAGGTGTCTTTGTATTTTCCTCCGCTTTCCTCCTAAAGCAAATCCCAGTCACCAAGCAAAGGAAGACTATCTTTGGTAGATGGTGGGAGATGCTGAGGCCCAGCTCATCCTTTCTACCCAGGCATAGATTCCTGAGCCCTGTCCGTATCTCCAACATCTCGGGGGGTGGTCTTCAGCTCCCTTCAGAGCTGACAGGGGCAGTGCAAGGGTGGGAACCCCAGATGAGAGTAAGGGAGCAAGAAGCCACCCACTGAAGAGGATGCTGGGACGGGGCAGGGCTGGGCTGGCCCAACCAGTTCAGCCCAGCCAGGAAAGGGCAAGTCAGATCTGGCTCAGCAAGGGGGACTGGGTGGGGGCGTGGTGCTGACTCAGGGCCTGGCAAGTCAGGTGACAGCCAAGGACAGCTGTTGCCTGGGTGTTTTTAGAAAACTGGCTGCCAAAGGCTCTCTCATGGGCTGCTTCTGCACCTACTCAGAAGCAGGCATAGAAAACGGGGGCATCTTCTTTATAATAAGCTGTAGGCATGGGGAATTAATAACCCGACCATACCCTGTTGATTCTTGCTTTAATGTACCTAGAGAACAGGAGCAGAAATTAGTCGAGTCTTCTGAATTCCCTCTGAATCCTTCGAAATTCACTAATCTGTTCCCCTTAGATCTTTTTTTTTTTTTTTTTTTTTTTTGCTGTACGCGGGCCTCTCACTGTTGTGGCCTCTCCCGTTGCGGAGCACAGGCTCCGGACGCGCAGGCTCAGCGGCCATGGCTCACGGGCCCAGCCGCTCCGCGGCATATGGGATCCTCCCAGACCGGGGCACGAACCCGTATCCCCTGCATCGGCAGGCGGACTCTCAACCACTGCGCCACCAGGGAGGCCCCCCCTTAGATCTTTTTAGGTACCTTACCAGGAATCCAGTGCAGAAGTTAAGAGAGCAGGTGCAGAAGTCAGGAGGGCCTGGGATCAAAATCCAACTTTATCACTTATTATTTGTATGACTTTGATCAAGTTTCTTTTTTTTTTTTTTTTTTTTTTTTTTTCTTTCTTTTTGCGGTATGCGGGCCTCTCACTGTTGTGGCCTCTCCCGTTGCGGAGCACAGGCTCCGGATGCGCAGGCCCAGCTGCCATGGCTCACGGGCCCAGCCGCTCCGCGGCATATGGGATCCTCCCAGACCGGGGCACGAACCCGTATCCCCTGCATCGGCAGGCGGACTCTCAACCACTGCGCCACCAGGGAGGCCCTGATCAAGTTTCTTAACTTAAAACAAAACATACTTTTAATTACGGAAAAATTCAAATATATACAAGTTAGACATAACAGTATGAATTTCCATATACCTGTTATCCAGCTTGAACAATTATCGACCCATGGGCAACTTGTCTCATCCACATCCTACTCATCTACCTCCCTCCAATTATTTTAAAGGAGATCCCAGGCATCATCTCATTCCATCCCTCTTTATTCCTTTAAACTCTTGTTTCCTCATTTGAAAATGGGAATTATAATAATCCCCACCTCAGAGTATTAATGTGAGGTTATGCATGTAAAGGGCCAGCACAATGTAGGAACTCAGTAAATGACAACTTATAGTATTAGATTAAAATATAAAAATAAGAAACGTCTCTGCTACCCTCTCATCTCTCTGCCTGTGCCCTTCTTCCCTCTTGGTGACCCTTCCTTCTATCTGAGGACTCTCTCCCCTGGTCAGTACTAGGTCCAGTGCTGACATCACAGAAGGGTTAGGATGACTGCCCAGCTGTCCAGGCCTCAGGATGGGCTGGGAGCACAGGGTGCTTGAGCCCTAGGGAGGGAGCTGGAGGAAGGTAGTGGAGACACAGGAAAGAGGGATCAAAAGTTCAGCAGGCTGGGAATTCTCTGGAGGCCCAGTGGTTAGGACTCTGTGCTCTCACTGCTGAGGGTCAGGGCTCAATCCCTGGTCGGGGAACTAAGATCCCACAAGCTGTGCTGTGCAGCCAGAAAAAAAAAAAAAAAAAGTACAGCAGCCTTGGGAGAGAGACTGGCAGACAGGGGCAAAGTTTGAGCAGGTCCAAGTGGCAAGGGCAGCAGAAGATAGGAAAGAGAAAGTGGACATGGTGAGAATGTCAGGCAAAGCTGGAGTCACCCTAGGAGTTCTACCAGAAACAAGTGTGTCCGTCAGGAATCTTGGTTGCAGCACAGACTGACTTTGGCAAATAGAAGCAGAAAATAAATTTACTGAAGGGCTATTGGGAAGCTCTCAGAATTACTGGGGAGGCTGGAGAACCAGGCTGAGGAATTGGGGCACAGAAACAGGCCACACATGCAGTCTGTTGAGGCCAGACAATGAGGTCATCACTGCCCTCTCTAGACACTAAAGAGATTCTGCAGCCGGCAGCAGGGCCAGCATTGGACGGAGGATACACCTAGCTCTGGGGCCCACAGGTGCTCTGGAAACCAGGTGCTCCTGCTGTACCCCACTGCCTTCTCAGTACACACCCCACTGTGCCTGCTTCTTTGTGTCCTAAGCCCCTGTGTCAAGATTTTGGGCTGGCGCTTGAGACTGGTAGAGCCCCACTCATGTCCCCACAGCCTAGGTGTGTGTTTGGGGGTGCAGTGGGGGTGGGTGCTGGGGAGGAGAAGATAGTGGGAGGAGGGCTCTGCATACTGAAAACTCACGTGGAGAGTTTCTTAGGCAAAGAAGGGGGTTCAACGCTGGGCAGCCAAAGACCTGTCAAATGTCCATTACACAAGGAAGGGAGTGTGAATATGGGTGAGGGGTGGCGGACTGGCACTGGTAAGAACAAGGCAAAGAAACAGGATCTCCATGTGGCTGTCAGGGACACCAGAGCCCTGAGGGAGGGCAAAGGGTAGCGGAATGCTGGATGCACAAGCTACATGGGAGAGAGCCTCGCTTCCTCCTGGGGGTATTTTGGACAAAAGAGATGGCTGAGCTCAGATATTATCTTGGCAGTGTCTAATTCAATTGGTATGTAGCATGAGGGCTTTTGATACCCTGCGCTTCTACCCTCTCTCTGGCTCTGGGAAAGAGGTGGGGCAGCCTGCAAATAACTGGGTGCTTAGTCTGAAAAGCTGGGACCAGACAGGGCTGGGCAAGGGCTGACAGGGACAGCTGAGAGCAGAGTACAAGCTTTGTGAACAGGCAATTCCATGAAGTCTGAGCTTCCGTGATCAAATTAATCTGCCACAAATTTTAAAATCTGCATGACTATTGTTATGCTATGTGTCAGGCATAAAAGCAAACAGCCAGAATCTGTGTTCTTTTTATCAAACCAAACCAAATATTTAGGGTTTTTTCCCCTCACTTTACTATTATTCTGATATCTATAAGGAGTATCAGTATCAGTTTCCTCTATCTCCATGTACAATGTTAATCCCTTCCTCACTTTTTTCTAAAGTCCTTGTTTATTTAATATTATTATTATTATTATTTTTGCTGTGCAAACATCACCACCATTTATTTCCAGAACATTTTTATCACCGCAAAAAGAAATCCATGCCCACTAAGCAGCTGCTCCCATTTCCCCCAGCAATCATTAATCTGCTTTGTGTTTCTGTGAGATTGCATATTCTGGATATTTCATGTAAATGGAATCACACTTTATTCCTTTCCATACATGTGAAAATAAAATATTTTCATACTTATGAATCATATAATATGGCCTTTTGTGACTGGCTTCTTTCATGTAGTGTAATGTTACGGTTCATCTGTGTTGTAGCATGTATCAGTACTGTATTCAAATAATATTTTGTTTATCCATTTGTCCGTTAATGGACATTTGTGTTGTTTCCATCTTTTAGCTATTGTGAATAGTCCTGCTAAGAACATTTATGTACAAGTTTTTGTTGAACACCTGCTTTCACTTCTTTTGGATGTATACCCAGGAATGAAATTATGAGGTCATATGGTAATTTTATGTTAATTTACTAAGGAACTGTTAAACTGTTTTCCACAGTGTCTGTACTATTTAACATTTCCACCAGCAATGAATAAGAGTTCCAATTTCTCCACATCCTTGTCAACACTTGTTATTTTCCCTTTATTACTAGAGCTATCCAGGTGGATGTGAAGTAGTGTCTCACTGTGGTTTAAATTTTCATTTCTTAATGACTAATGATGTTGAGCATCTTTTCACATACTTGTTGGTCATTTGTACATCTTCTTTGAAAAAATGTCTGAAAAGACATTTTCTGACATGAAATGATCTGAAGAGACATTTTTAATTTTTTAATTTAGATTTATTTTTTGGCCGTTCTGTGCGGCTTGTGGGCTCTTAGTTCCCCAACCAGGGATTGAACTTGGGCCATGGCAGTGAAAGTGCTAAATCCTAACCACTGGACCGCCAGGGAATTCCCCCTCTCGTTTTATCTCATTTTATATTTTTCCCTTCTTCCCTTCTCAATGTCCTCTCCCTCCACAGGTTCCCTCTCTAATGTTGGATGGGTGTTATTAAATACCTATGAAACTTCATAAAATATAGTTTTGCATGTTTTTAATTTACATGAATGGCATTGTACTATAAATCAGTTTGTTTCCTTTGTTTCACTTTTCTATGTTGCTGAATGTGTAGCTAGTTAGTAGTTTAATATTGCTATAAGGTATTCAATAGCATGTGGGGTAAGCCATGGGCAGGCCTGCTATAGGCCCAATAGTACGACAGGAATTTTCTTTTCTTTTAAAGTATTATTAAAAAAAATATTTGTGTATATATGTATTTATTTATTTGGCTGTGCCAGGTATAAGTTGCGGCATGCGGGCTCTTAGTTGTGGCATGCAGGGCCTTAGTTGTGGCATGCGGGATCCAGCTCCCCGACCAGGGATCGAACCCAGGCCCCCTGCATTGGGAGCACGGAGTCTTAACCACTGGACCACCAGGGAAGTCCCCAACAGGAGTTTTCTTACATGGTAGATGGTAGACCCTTGAATGCTGACCCAGCCCCGCCCCAAGCCTAATCTTACAAAAACTTAGTCCTGACTGAACTCATTAGACAAGTTTTTTCCCTCTGAAAAGCCTGCTCTGATCACCAGAATTAGGGCATGTTTCTGTGGGGAACTAGGAAGGCATTGTTCTTTGCAAGTTTGCTAATTTATTAGTAAACTGAAGTGATAACAAAGTTGACTTGGGTCTGAGTTGTCATATTAGCCAATTTTCAAACCCAAGCCAACTCTTTATCATCTGGACTAACTCAATTTGCATCCACAATGTTTTATTTACTCATCCCCCTAGCAAAAGACACTTAGATTGATTCCAACATCTAGCTGCCACAGAGAAAGCCGGTGATGAATCTATGTGAGAATTTCTCTTGGACACACCCAAGAGTGGTATTGTTGAATCACAGGCATATATATCATTTAGTAAATATTGCTTGATTGCTTTCCAGAATGGCTGGACCAAATTTCACTCACATCAGCTATACATGAGAGTTCTTGTCTCTCTACACCCTCACCAACACTTGGTATTATCCATCTTTCTAATTTTTGCCATTCTGATGGGCAGAAAATTTTACCTTATTGTTGTTTTAATTTGAATTTCTCTGATTACAAGCAAATTTGAACTTTTTAAATAATATATTCTTTTCTTACATCTGTGAATTGCCTGTTCCTCTCCTTTGTCTATTTTAGATTTGTATATGTAAAATGTAATTTATATGATAATTTATTGAATGGCTTTAGTAACTTAATGGTTACAATGCAAGGTTGATCTGGAAGGCAGTTTCTTTTTTTTTTTTTTTTTGGCCGCATCTTGCAGCTTGTGGGACCTTAGTTCCCCCACCAGAGATTGAACGCAGGCAGTGAAAGTGAGGAGTCCTAACCACTGGACCACCAGGGAATTCCCCGGGGAAGGCAGTTTCCTCTCAGTCAGGTACCAAACCACCTCAGCCTTACAGAGTATCCCAACTGGCCCTTACTACTATAATAAGGTAATAGCCTGATCTGGGCATTTTCACAGAGTTACATTATCAACTCAAGCACAGTGTTCAATTATGGATGCCACGTTCGAAAAGGGACATGTGCATATCAGAATGGTGGCACTAACAGTTATCTGAGGGTCATCTAATTTGAAGAGGGTTAGCTTGGAGCAGTTTAGAGGAAAATACCAATGCTATCTTTAAATAGTTGAAGAGTTGTCAAGTGAATATAGGGGAAGGTTTATTCTGTGTTGCTCCAGAGGACAGAATTAAAACAAACTGATGATATAACATGGAAGCACACTTAGACTCAGTACACTCTTCTGTCAGAAATATCCAGCCCTGCAATCAGCAATCAGCCCTGCAATCAGCCTTCTTGGCATCAGCAAGCTCACTGGCAGTGTTCACACAGAGGCTGGACAG
Organism: Mesoplodon mirus; assembly: GCF_964341445.2. Taxonomy (NCBI): domain Eukaryota; kingdom Metazoa; phylum Chordata; class Mammalia; order Artiodactyla; family Ziphiidae; genus Mesoplodon; species Mesoplodon mirus. The sequence goes on from NC_138990.1 coordinate 44,947,797, forward strand.
GCCATAGGTTGGTTTCGGCATTTCTTCACAGAGCAGAAATCAGTTTAGATGACTTCCAAGCTTTTTTCTAATGCAGACACAATTCAACCTAATTAATATTTATTGAGCCCCTATTACATGCAAGATACTGGGCTGGGTATTATAGGAGATACAACAGTGCTTCCTTAGATGGTTTACATCTTATGGGGGAAGAGAATCAGTATTTAATGAACTGATTGGAATGCTAAGAAATGGTCTAAGATGACCCAGCTAAAATGAGACGGAACAACGATTCAAGATCAGATCACTGTGGGGACTTCCATGGTGGTGAAAGTGGTTAAGTGGTTAAGAGTCCACTTGCCAATGCAGGGGACATGGGTTCAAGCCCTGGTCCAGGAAGATCCCACATGCCGTGGAGCAACTAAGCCTGTGTGCCACGACTACTGAGCCTGCGTGCCACAACTACTGAGGCCCACGTGCCTAGAGCTCGTGCTCCACAACAAGAGAAGCCACCTCAATGAGAAGCCTGCGCACTGCAACGAAGAGTAGCCCCTGCTCGCCGTAACTAGAGAAAGCCCGTGTGCAGCAACGAAGACCCAACACAGCCAAAAAAAAAAAAAAAAATCAGATCATTGTGCCTCCATTACACCATGCCATGAATCTACGAATTTATGTTAAGTGTAGCTTCATACTTCTTGTCTTGGCAAAGGGTTAAAGCATTCCCCTCTTGTCATTGTCTTTTTAAGTCTGATGAAATCCTCTAGGTCTTGATGCTTGAGATACAGTTTTCTGGAGAGATATCTAAGTTTCTGTTCCATTGGGGTTCCAAGTCTTTCCTTGCAGACCTCTTTCCTCACTTTGCCAATGCTCCCCTGGGTTCTGCCTTTAGGAAGTGCCTTTTTTCTCCAACTCTATTCTGTCCTAACTTTTAGTGGCTTCTAGGGTTTTTTCCAATCGTCTCATGCAGGTCAAGTTGCCATAACCTGTGCTCTCTGCCCTTTTCTCTCTCCCAGTTTACCTAAAGCCTTTTTTGCTCTTTAGAGCTCTGACCGCTGCTACAATAAATATCCCAGTTTGCCTTTGACAGTGGGAGTGTGCCTTATAGCCCTCTTTTGTATTGATCCATCTGGGGGTTTACTATGCACCTCTTCATGTTAAAAGAGAACCACTATGTTTGTTCATTTCTTTTTTTTTTTTTTTTTTTTTGCGGTACGCGGTCCTCTCACTGTTGCGACCTCTCCCGTTGCGGAGCACAGGCTCCGGACGCGCAGGCTCAGCGGCCATGGCTCACGGGCCCAGCCGCTCTGCGGCATGCGGGATCCTCCCGGACCGGGACACGAACCCGTGTCCCCTGCATCGGCAGGCAGACTCTCAACCACTGCGCCACCAGGGAAGCCCTGTTTGTTCATTTCTTGGTGCTCTCCATTTTCTAAGTAAAAAATGAATGCGCAGTTATTACTTTAATATATAGTTGAATAGCCAATTATTAGCAAATAATTATCCTTTGCCTTAGATGATTCTTTTGTTTTCCTTTAGACATTAAAAAAGAGATTAACTTACATATTTATATTTTAATATGTAAATGTAAATATACAGTTCCTAGTGTGGTTAGGGTTCCTGCTTGACCTATAATCACTTTTAGAAGAGACATAGAGTTGCAAAGATGGATTTAGGGGAAGTTTTTCCCTTCTAGGAGATCACTATAGATTAACAGAATGCATTACTTGTCTCAAAAATATGTGATTTTTTTTTAACTTATGTCCCTCTAGATTTGCTTTTTTCAACAAGCCAATGATCCCCAAATGGAAAAAGTTTTCTCAGTTCTTGTGGTGGTAATAACATTTCTGGACACTAACTAAAGGCCAAACATTATGTCTCATTTCATCCTCACTCAACCCTATAGTAGTTTTTATCTTGTTCCTACTTTACAGATGAGGAAACAGGTTTAGAGAGATTAAGTAACTTACCCAAGGTCTCTAACAAAGTGACAGATATAGAATCTTAGGTCCCGCCACCTCAAGGCCCATGTTTATAACCACTGTGCTGGACCAATTGCTCCAACAGAAGTGAGTAGAGATTCATCTGCTGGAATTGATGGTGGGAAGATTTTTTTTTATCGGGGGAAGGTGTCTGCTGCCTTCAGCCATTGTATTTCTTTCTTTTGGTCTCCTTTTGATGATTCCATTAAATCTTCACAGCTTGTCAGTTCCAATTCTTGTTTCTCCCTGTTTTAACCTTTCATTCTCCTTCTGACCTATTCCTGTTCTTAGTTCAACTTCCTTTGGCACCATTTTTTGTCCAGGATGGCTTGTTGCTTTGATCATTTTTAAGTATTCTAAGTTTACTTGTAATTTTCTGCTTTCTTTTTCCTTATGGTGTAATTCATTGCTCTTATCTCTTAGTAATAATAGTAATCATTTATATTTGCATAGTGTTTTACACTATATAAAGTACATTTATTTGCATTATCTTATTTAATTTTTTTTTTTTTTTTTTTGCGGTACGCGGGCCTCTCACTGTTGTGGCCTCTCCTGTTGCGGAGCACAGGCTCCGGACGCGCAGGCTCAGCGGCCATGGCTCACGGGCCCAGCCGCTCCGCGGCATGTGGGATCTTCCCGGACCGGGGCACGAACCCGTGTCCCCTGCATCGGCAGGCGGACTCTCAACCACTGCGCCACCAGGGAAGCCCTCTTATTTAATTTTTAAAACAGTTTCATGAAGTACTATATTCTTTTGATGTATGAGGCTTAGTGAGGTTAAATGATCACAGAGCTAGTCAGTAGCACAGTTGGGTTTTTAAAAATTTTTTAATTTATTTTTGGCTGTGTTGGGTCTTCCTTGTTGCGCTCTGGCTTTCTCTAGTTGCGGCGAGCGGGGGATACTCTTTGTTGTGGTGCACGGGCTTCCCATTGCAGTGGCTTCTCTTGCTGGGAGCATGGACTCTAGACACGTGGGCTTCAGTAGCTGTGGTTCACAGACTCAGTACTTGTGGCTTGCAGGCTCTAGAACGCAGGATCAGTATTTGTGGCGCACAGGCCCAGTTGCTCTGTGGCATGTGGGATCTCTAGCTTTCTCTAGTTCCGGCGAGCGGGGGCTACTCTTTGTTGTGGTGCATGGGCTTCCCATTGCAGTGGCTTCTCTTGCTGGGAGCACGGACTCTAGACGTGTGGGCTTCAATAGGTGTGGTTTGCAGACTCAGTACTTGTGGCTTGCGTGCTCTAGAGCGCAGGCTCAGTATTTGCGGCACACAGGCCCAGTTGCTCTGCGGCATGTGGGATCCTCCTGGACCAGGGCTTGAACCCGTGTCCCCTGCATTGGCAGGCAGATTCTTAACAACTGTGCCACCAGGGAAGTCCCTGGGAAGGCTTCATTCTTAACAAGAACAGAGAGAACAAGGGGCAGAGAGATTAAAGAGGAAGAAATCAGGGAGAGAGACTGGGAAATATATGTGGGAAGAATGATAAAGACAATCCTGAGTCAGTATCTTTTCATGCAGGGATTTCTTACATGTTGTAGAGGCGGGTCCTGAAAGTTGAAGCTGAAGACTGGAACCATGAACTGGCCAGCTGTGCACTTTCTAGAAAAATATAGAGACAATACCTTAATTACTGGTATGAACATATATATATACCTATTTTCTTTCTTGGCTTTGCAAATATTTGGACTAGATTCTGTACAGAGCAATTTTTAAAAACAGGTATAAGCTCCAAGCTACTACTACTAAATTGGCATTTTCTTTCACTGCTTCAATTATTATCAAATATTACTTCGCAACTCTAGGTATACCTTTAGGCTTACATAGACTCCCATTTTATTCTTATTTTCTAGAGTGAGAGATCATGCCTGATCACTCTAGTGGCCTTCAGTGGTAGACAGGGCTTGAGGTTTAGGCCTCACTGCAGCAAAACCTTTAATTAATTTTAGGGAATCCAAACATTAAGTACTGGCTGAGCCTTCCAATTCTCACCTTCTTGCAGTATGATGTCCTGTGGAGGTGTTCTTCCCTTTTCCCTTGCGCATATAGTGGCCGGCTCTGCCACTGCCAGTGTGACCTCTGGCAAGACCCTAACCTCCCTGAGCCTTAGACTCATCTGTAAATTACGTGCAGGAGTTGAATTATGACTTAAAAGATATTACAGCTCTAAACTTCTAGGATCCTGATCCAATACTAAATAAACTTCATTAATAGTATAATTAATTACTAAAGTTCCAGAATATTGAGTGCATGGAGAAAAGGCTCTAACTGATAAAACTGTTGGAAACAACTGGGATAAACAAAGAAGTTAAAAATAAATTATTTTTCATTTTTAGTTGCCCACTGTCCCCAACATTTATGTAGTAGAACTAATTAGGCTTTCTATGTTTAAAAATCATAACTTTCTAAAATGCTTCACAACATTGGGGCTTGAGTTAATCGTAGTTCTTTTGAAAGGAAGAATCACATTAATACTGATGATTTTCCTGAATGTTATGACTCTGAATTGATGACAAACCTGTGAAGCACTGATCATAGCTCATTTTGTGATTTGCATGGCTAGGCTATTTTAGAATTGTGGCATTATTCCTAATAAGGCATTCCCAATTGGAGAAAGAATGATTCTTAGAGGATAAGGTTTAAATGACAAGAGCAATCCCAGAAACAAACTGGAGAGTGAGATTAGAGAAGACAGGCATCTTCAGAAACGAAGCTTTAGGGGTAGTTGGAAAAGAAGAATGTAAGACAAGTCTCCAAAGAATGGGAGACTGAAATACGATTACCCTACTGCCTAAAGAGTAATTTTAATTACATATTAAATACACAAACATTTTGGTGGTGGTGGGGCGTAAAAATGTAGTTTTTACTTCTCTCGCAATCCCTGTTTCTTGGGCTCTCACTGTTGTGGCCTCTCCCGTTGCGGAGCACAGGCTCCAGACGTGCAGGCTCAGTGGCCATGGCTCACGGGCCCAGCCGCTCTGCGGTATGTGGGATCTTCCCAGACCGGGGCACAGGACCCGCGTCCCCTGCATCGGCAGGCGGACTCTCAACCACTGCGCCACCAGGGAAGCCCCGATCCCTGTTTCTTGCTTTCCAGATGTCTCAGGGTTTTCTCCTGTATCGGGTTGAACCAGCCCACCAGGTTCAACTACTCTGCCATCACATCCTAGGTGGGCTTCGGAGCCATGACGCACACTAAGAAAGGTAGGGCAGGAGTATGAACATTTAAACTACAAAAAGGAAGAAGAAAGGAAAGAGAGGGAAGGAAGAGTGCTAAGCATATGAAAAGAAAGTGCAAGGAAAAGGCAGCGGGGTTGGGGTTGGCTTCACTATCTCTCAATTTGGTACACTGGTGGTTCGATTCTGGCAGCAGGGAGGGGCCCCGCTTCCTCAGCATGGTGCTCTTGGGCTCTCCCTATTGCGAAAGGGCGGCCAAGGGCTTCTCCGGTGGCACAGTAGTTAAGACTCTACCTGCCAATGCAGGGGACACGGGTTCGAGCCCTGGTCTGGGAAGATCCCGCATGCCGCGGGGCAACTAAGCCTGTGTGCCACAACTACAGAGCCTGCGCTCTAGAGCCCGCGAGCCACAACTACTGAGCCTGCGTGCTACAACAACTGAGCCCGAGTGCTACAACTACTGAAGCCCATGCGCCTAAAGCCTGTGCTCTGCAACAAGAGAAGCCACCGCAAAGAGCAGCCTGCGCACCGCAACGAAGAGTAGCCCCAGCTCGCCGCAACTAGAGAAAGCCCGCGTGCAGCAACGAAGACCCAACGCAGCCAAAAATAAAAAATTAATAATAAAAAAATTAATTAATTAAAAAAAAACGTGTCCAAGTTCTGGAGCCGGTTCTCCACGTAGAGCACAGCATCGGCGCTTCCACTTGGCGGGGAGGTTGGCCCTGCACCCAAGTGTTCCTCGGCCCTCTACTCCTCGCCCTGCAGGGCAGATTACATCATCCAACTTGAGCAGCGTGGCCAGTTTTTCCCATTTCAAACTCCTGCTCTCTTGAACGCCAACTCTGGTTCCTTAAGAAAACCGGGACGGAGCTTAATGTTTCCCCCGCCCCGACTAGCCACGAGAGAGGGCACTCAGGATGCGCCTCATTTTAGCCAAGAGGCTATTAAATGACCCAGGGCGCTACTTTTTCTCGCATTTACGAGCTACAGCTACACAGGAACACACGGCGACCCAAGCTCTTGGCTGCGCCAAGACTCTCAGCGAAACACACGCACCAAACGCGGCCCGAAGCATCCTCAGCTGAGCCCCGAGAGCAACCCGAGGAGGAAAACGGTGAGTGTCAAAGGGCTACGCCAGCATGCCGCGCCTGCGCAGTCACTAGGCAGCGCCCCCCCGCGGGGCGTGCTCGAAACGCCGCGCACCCTATCAGACGGCCGCAGGGAGCGCGCCCGCGGCCTCGCCCTCTCTCGCCCCTCCCCTCTCTAGTCTCCGTCGGGGCTTAGACTGAGGCTCGGAGACCTAGAGCTCCACTCTGCGCCCCCGCGGGCCCCCACGCCCTCTGGCGCGCGTGCGCAGAGGCGGCCCGCAGGGCGAGGGCGCGAGGGGAGGGCGGGCGTACGTCCTTGCGTGCGTCTCAGGCAGCGCGCACGCCGGCGTGAGAGGGCACGGGGAAAAGGTGGCTCTGGCCGGGGCGTCTCGGCTTCCTGTGGCTATGTAGCTGAGCTCGTCGGCTCCGAGTCCTCCTTCGCTGCCATCGCCGCGTCCTAGCTCGGAGCGGCTGCTCGCGAGGGATACTGTCTTCACGCCCGCCGCTCTCCCTCGACGGCCGAGCTTGCTTGCTCGCCCGTGGGAGCGTCCCGGCCGAGCAGCCCTGAGGGGGGAGGGGAGGCCATTTTGTCCCGACCGACTCCCCGGAACCGGGCGGAGCGGCTGGGAGAGGCTGCGGAGCCGCGGTCGCCGCCCTCGGAGGCACCGGACGCAGCCACCGTCGGGGCTTCCTCGACGAGGCCGTTCCTAGGTCGCCCGCGCCTTCTCGAGCCCTCCTTTTTCCCACGCTTTCCCGGTCCTCCGGCCTGAGAACGCCCGAGAGAGGAGGAGTTGGCCGTAGTGAGAGGGACCGATCCCTTGGGGCCGCCGGCGGCGAGAGCCTGTGCCGCTCCTCCCAATGGCGAAGAAGACGTACGACCTGCTTTTCAAGCTGCTCCTGATCGGGGACTCGGGAGTGGGGAAGACCTGCGTCCTTTTTCGTTTTTCGGATGATGCCTTCAATACCACCTTTATTTCCACCATAGGTAAGACCTGTGGGAGGGTGGTGTGCGGTCTCTGCATTTGCAAACCGTTTCTTTTATTCCAGACATCTTGCTTCCAGTAATATACGCCTTTGTTTCAGTGATTCTGATTCCAGGCGACAGACCCAAGTTACTGTTTGAATCGGCATCGAGCTTTCTGGGGCGGGGTCTTCCCAAGCTTTGCATCCGGTCTTTTGCTTTCAAGTCTCTCACTCTGCTCAGTGCCTGCTGTTACAAAATATGCAGCATTAACAGCGTTCCAGAATCCTATTTCTTTAAGCGTCTGGATTGGGTTTTTCCATGTTTGTGTGGCGTTACTAGCTGTACGATATTTGTAAGGGATTTATTTTGGTGGTTGGGACTGAAGCACTAGGAGTCATTTGGTAAAGGCCTGGATTCATACTTCAGGGCAAAGAGAAGATTCCATATGGTCTTAAAGTAAACTTGAGGATTTGTGTGAGGAATAATTAAGGCAAATTAGAAGGGAAAAGTGAGTTGCTCGGCGTTGACTAATCCATTGATGTGTCAAACAATCGGAGGCTCTTCGTGCTTGGGGTGGGACTCTCTGGCATGTTTGCTCACAGAGCTGTTCGAGACATCAACAGAAGCAGTAATCTAATGGAGACGATCAGCTTCTGTCCTCGAACCCGAAAGAATGAAGTTCTCCCTTCTGTTTTATGCTAGAATTTACGGGGAAGTGTCTTGCCAGTCATAGCCTTGGGACTTCTAATGTACTTTTCACCTCATGTTTCAGAATTATTTAGTGTGAAAGTAAGAGCTAAAGATTGACCTTTTAAATCGGTTTCCCGTTTAGGAAAAGAAAAGGGAACGCTCTAGGAAAGTCCCATTTGACTCTGCTGAGACAATTTAGTGCATTAACACGAATTGTGTTAAATGGGTTGTATGCGAAATCCGTTTTTGCCCCCCCACACAATAAATATCTTAAAGGACACATAGTTGTCTCTGTCACTTGGGGCCCAGAACACAGCGTTGGGGCAGTGCAACGAAACCCATTTTTAAGTGTAACTAGTTTTATATTAAGATGATTTTTTAAAAAAGCAACTGTAGTCTTTGAACTCTGGCAATTGTCACAATTAAGCTGATTTCAAACAGTTTATAGCATTTGGAATCGTTGATTTGGATTTCTTGTGATAAATATTTGTCAGCTACTTAATTCATTCTCATAAAACAAATTTTACTGAATTTAAATTGGGCAAGTGATCATTTTAACTACGTTTTGATTTTACTCCCTTTTTTGGGGGGAGGGGGTCATTGTAATCATCATTTCCTGAGTGTCATACTGCTCTCTAGACCTGTCATAAATTTCACGAAACTTAGAACTTGTTCTCTGCCTTTGGGTTAGCACTTCCTACCACTATGTTTACTTTTAATATTCCACTTTTAGCTGTATCTGGGTGCGTCAGGTAGTTAAGTTAGATCAGTAAATATTTATTGAGCACCTAATGCTAGGCATTGTTTTAGGCACTGGGGATAGATAAGTGAACACAATAGACCTCTTAAGGAGCAGTCTAGTGAGGACAATCACAATAGAGTGTGGAAAGTGCTACAATGGGGGTAAGCATGGGAAGGAGGGGTGACTAGCCTAAATTAGGCGGTTGCATGGAGATGATGTCTAAAATGAAGTCTGAAGGACAAATAGGAATTGGACCACAGAGGTGGGGTAGGGCCTTTCTGGAAAAGGGAGCATAAAATAAACCTGTAGTAAGATCAGGGATTTAATTCACGTGGTCAACTTTAACCTGTCGTTGAGAAGGGTAGGGGGTGGAGGGTAGGAAGCAAAACATTAACTCCATCTACTCTTGTCTTTTTTAATGAGTGCATACCCTCAACTAAAGCCCAATCCTGTAAGATAATGACATAATCTTTTGTGTAGTCTTTCGTTTTTACTTTTTTTTTTTTTTTTTTTTTGGCTGCCCCGCAAGACTTGTGGGGACCTTAGTTCCCTGACCAGGGATTGAACCTGTGCCCTCTGCAGTGAAAGCTGGGAGTCCTAACCACTGAACCGCCAGGGAATTCCCTTGCGTAGTCTTTTTACTAGGGAAAATGTATAGTAATTTGGGATCAAACCTGCTGGGTTGGAATCCTAGTTCCACAGGTTACTAGTCATGGAACTTTGGCAAGTTAATTAATCTGTCTGTTTGTTTCTTCTTTAAATAGTGTTAATAATAGTACCTATCACATAAGGTAGTTGTGATGATTTTATGGGTCATTGAGAGCAAAGCACCTAGGATGGTGCCAGGCACACTGTAGGAGCACAGTGCATGCATATTAGCTGTATATGGAACTTGTGACCCTTCTGCTGCTGAAGTGAGGCAGAACAAGTTCCTTTATGGATTGAATGCCCTGCGTGCAGTGTTCACACAAATATTTGTTAGTGCTCTGCTAAACAATGTCACTTTAGATTCTGAAACTTTCATATTTTGATATAAAAGTGTTGGATATGTGTGATATTTTGATATATAAGATATATTGAACAGTGTAACCTGAGAAATGGATAAATACATGGGTGTAAAATTCTGAGTACAGCTCCAACACATTGCATGTATTAGCTCTGTGTGCAGGTTTAGAAGTCTGCTGGCATCCAAAAGAAATATAATGTGAGTCACATAGATAATATTTTTTCGTAGCCACATTTAAAAAGTAAAAGAAGTATTTAATACTATATTTTAACTCATGTTATCCAGTCTTATAATTTTATTATGTAATCAAGATTAAAATATAGTTGAGACATTTTACCTTCTTTTTCTCTAGAGTGTATGTTACATTTACAGCTCATCTCAATTTAGATTAGGCACATTTCAGGTGCTGAGTGTGGCTAGTGCTACCATATTGGACAATGCATGTTTAAACCGTATAAACTCACCAGTTGGCTGATGTGCAGATGATTAGAGATACTTGGAATGTGTACTACTTTTAGGACATTTTAAATTTCATCAGTTGACTAGGATGTTTTTTTGTCTGCTTTGCTTTTTAAAAAATCTACAGCACTCTCTAATTATGAATGAGACTGAAATTTGAGTTGTCACTTGATTGTTAAAACCTCTTGAGGTTTGGACAGAAGTAGTTACCTTGCAGGTGTTCAGGAGGGCCAAACTGCCAGTATAACGCTGGCCCTCATTATTTTAGGCACAGTCATTTCAGTTACTTACTGGTTCTTGATTCTTGGAAGAAATAATTTTTATAGGCTTATGGTGCTTACTTACAGTGCTTACACAGACTACCGTATTTAAATTTTTCTGTATATTTTCACTTCCCACACATCTGTGTCAGAAATTGTGTATGATGTTTATGGTCAGATTTATTGCAGACAGAGTTGTAAAAACAAATGACTGGTATGTTCCACACTCACCAATCGCAAAGTGAATCCAAGGGCACTAGAATATAAGCTGCACAAGGGCAGAGGGCTTTGTCTTTTGTTTTTAGCTGATAGATGCTAAGCACCTAGAAGAGTGCCTGCATTTAATGGGTGCATGGTAAATAGTGAATGAAGGCAGGCAGACAGACAGGTAGTAAGTGTAATCAGCATCCTCTAGAATTGGCTAGTTTTATTTTAACATTTCTTGTCTACCTACTTTCTGAGCATTAAATATGTGAAGTAGATTGAGGTCAGATTTTACTTAAGAAAATCAGCTGTTTGGTTAATAGAGTAATTTTAGGGTAAAACTGGTCTTGGAAATTGAGATTGTTGAAGTATTTGCTAAAGAGAGTTACTGGTTTTGGATGAGCAGATTTCATTGGTTTATTTGGCTATAACCCTGTTGGCAGTATGAGCTCAGGAAAGCATTACCCTTTTCGTGATATGGTAGTTACTTGGACTCGTCCCAAAGCAGAAGGTTTTAGTGGGCTGTTTTACTGAAAGTGCTATCTTTTGGTGTTGTTAATCCTCCCTCCACCCCTCGACTTCATATTACTTTTTCTGTTAGGACTGTCTTTCACTGGGAAATGGAGTCTCTGGGTTCCATGTAAAAAATTAAATTGGTGGGCTTCCCTGGTGGCGCAGTGGTTGAGAGTCCACCTGCCGATGCAGGAGACATGGGTTCGTGCCCCAGTCCGGGAGGATCCCACATGCCGCGGAGCGGCTGGGCCCATGAGCCATGCCCACTGAGCCTGCGCGTCTGGAGCCTGTGCTCCGCAACGAGAGAGGCCACAAGAGTGAGAGGCCTGCATACCACCAAAAAAAAAAAAAAAAAAAAATTAAATTGGTAAAGGCTCTTGCCTCTGGGAGAGGTATAATGAACACACCCTTTTTGTTGTCCTTCTGAGTGTTTTTACTAAGCGTTGGAAGAGTAGGATGGTTCCACTAACATGCAGTTAAGAATTGGTTTATTTAATTGAAGTGAGCCCATTTTATATGGAGAGGCTGCTTTTTAGAGAATTGAGCAAAACCTTTTTCATATTAAATGTGACAGGACTTTGCTGTGACACCCAGGCAGTGGCTCATGCTGCAGGAATGCCAGCGTGCCTAAGGAATTTCTTTCTGTTTTTTTAAAAAAATTATTTATTTATTTATTTATTTTTGACTGTGTTGGGTCTTCCGCTGCGGTGCGCAGGCTTCTCATTGAGGTGGCTTATCTTGTTGCAGAGCTCCGGCTCTAGGTGCGCGAGCTCAGTAGTTGTGGCTCACGGGCTCTAGAGCGCAGGCTCAGTAGTTGTGGCGTACGGGCTTACTTGCTCTGCGGCACGTGGGATCTTCCCGGACCGGGGCTCGAACCTGTGTCCCCCGCATTCCCAACTACTGCACCACCAGGGAAGCCCGCCTAAGCAATTTCTTTCATTTGAACCTGTATTTTTAGATTGATTAAGAACTATCCCGAGATTTTCCCAAAGAAGATACACAAAGGGCCAGTAAACACATGGAAAGATGTTCAACATCACTAATCATTAGGGAAATGCAAATCAAAACCACTGTGTGACGTTACTTCACATTCATTAGGATGACTGACATCAAAAATTAACTTTGGGGGCCTCCCTGGTGGCGCAGTGGTTGAGAGTCCGCCTGCCGATGCAGGGGATACGGGTTCGTGCCCCGGTCTGGGAGGATCCCATATGCCGCGGAGCGGCTGGGCCCGTGAGCCATGGCCGCTGGGCCTGCGCATCCGGAGCCTGTGCTCCGCAACGGGAGAGGCCACAACAGTGAGAGGCCCGCATACCGCAAAAAAAAAAAAAAAAAAAAAAAATTAACTTTGGGGAAAAAAAAGAACTTTGTCGTAGACTTACCTGTTCGAGTCCCTGCTTTCAGTTCTTTTGTGTATATACCTGGAAGTGGCATTGCTAGATCATACCATAGTCCTATTTTTAAGTTTTTGGGAAACCACCATATTGTTTTCCACAGTGGCTGCACAGTTTTATGTTCCCATAACACTGCACCAGGGTTTTATTTCTCCACATCCTCATCAGCACTTGTTATTGTCTGTTCAGCAGCATTATTCACAGTAGCCGAAAGGTGGAAACAACCCAAATGTCCATAGACCAATGAACGGTTACACAAGATGTAGCATATACATACAATGGAATATTATTCAACCTTAAAAAGGAGTGAAGTTCTGATAGATTTTACAACATGGATAAACACTGAAAACACTATGCTAAGTGAAACAAGCCAGACACAAATAGACAAATACTGCATAAAATCATTTATGTGAGGTACCTAGAATAGGTCAATTCACAGAGAAAGTAGAATAGTGGTTACCAGGGCCTGGGGACTGGGTAATGGGAAGTTATTGGCTAATGTGTACAGAATTTCAGTTAGTGGGGAATTATTGCTTAAAGGGTACAGAGTTTCAGTTTGGGAAGATGAAAAAGTTTTGGAGTTGGATAGTGGTGATGCTTGCACAGCAGTGTGATGAATATATTTAATACCACTGAATTGTATACTTAGAAATGGTTAACATGCACAGAAGGACAAATACTGCATGATTCCATTTATATGAGGTATTTAAAGTTGTCAAATTCATAGAAACAGAAAGTAGGATAGTAGAAAGTAGAATGATAGTCTCCCAGGGACTGGGGGGAAGGGGAAATGGGGAGTTGTTTAATGGATATAGTATAGTTTTAGTTTTATGAGATGAAGAAGTTTTGGAGATCTGTTGTATATCAATGCAAATACACTTAACACTACTGCACTATACACTTAAAACTGGTTAAGTTGGTATATTTTTATGTTTTTTTTTTTAACTGCAATTAAAAAAATGGTTTAAATGGTCAATTTTATGTTATGTATATTTTACTACCAAAAAGCCCGAAAAGAACTCTGCCACTTGACACAGCTCTCTAAAAGAGCATTTAACCACAGACAGCCCCTCACTGTTTCATGTGATAGCTACTGTTAACCAGTGGTCATTGAGTCAAGAGGATCCTTTAAGGTACTTTCCCATGCTTTATTATTACCTGTCTGTACTTTCAGATACTGAAGGCAGGTTTTTCTTTTTGTTGTGTGTATCTGCATGGATCTCCTTGGAATATTAATACAGGAAAGTACCCTAATATGAATTTTTTTTTCCTTTTTTTTTTAGTGCGTTGGGTCTTAGTTGCTGCGCACGGGCTTTCTCTAGTTGCAGTGAGCGGAGCGGGGGGCTTCTCTTCGTTGCGGTGCGCGGGCTTCTCATTGCAGTGGCTTCTCTTGTTGCAGAGCACAGGCTCTAGGTGGGCAGGCCTCAGTAGTTGTGGCACGTGGGCTCAGTAGTTGTGGCTCGTGGGCTGTAGAGCTCAGGCTCAGTAGTTGTGGTGCACGGGCTTTGTTGCTGCGCGGCATGTAGGATCTTCCTGGATCAAGGATCAAACCCGTGTCCCCTGCATTGGCAGGCGGATTCTTATCCACTGCACCACCAGGGAAACTGAGTCAGGAAACTGAGACTGATGAGGGGAAGTAATTTGCAGAAAATTATATGGCTAATTAGTGAAAGAGTTTTGACTAAAATCCACATCCAATCCTGTTCATGGCTGTGTTTCTCATCCTGAGAACTTCATTGTTTTGTTTGAAAAAATTAATGATAGGATCATTCTCCTACTCATCAATTTTAATTTGAAAAGTGGAGTTACAGTGGTTTATTGTTGTTTTGTCTTTGTTTTGACAGAAGTGGGAAAGTAACAAGTCTCAGCACCAAATACCAAGGGGTTTGTTCAGGTTACTTGTCTTTTGCAAACAGAGCATAACACAGCAGAGCTGAGCTGATGATGTTAGAAATAATTATTTTATTTTCAAGAATTATGGTGTATAATGGTATACGAGATGTGGCAAAGGAAATACTGATATTCCTGTTTGGTTTGTAAAGGGAAAGAATGATAGGAGAAATACTGTCAATCTGTTTCAACTTTTAACAGTACAGAGTTGCCCAGCCAGTGCTGGGATAGCAATTGTGATGAACAGAGAAATAGGGGCTTGTTGAGTTGATTTACAAATAAGAGACCGTTACTTAGCACAAAATATAAATTTGTGAATAGCTAAGAGATCTGCATGGGAAGACTGCTTATGGAGATGGTTCAGTCATAAAGGTAGAGTGTAAAAGAGCTATAGAGAGTGTTGAGACCATTGTCTGAACCCAAAGACTGATAAAAGTCTTGAAAAGGTCATGGATTTGCTTCCTTCAAAGAGGTGAATATTGGGGGTTAATGGATTAAGTCCTTTAAATTTGGGTTATAAGAAAAGGAATTTGAAAATATGACTAGAGTAAAATTTTGGTGAAGAAAACTCACCTGAAGGTAAATCTCAAATGAGAAAAAACATTATATTTGAAGATAGTAGTACCATATATTTTGAGTTACAAGCAAAAGTGACTGCTTGATGTTTATCCTTCTTTCCAGAGATGAAAAGTCATATTTTTGGGGAAAGCAGCAACTGGTGATGGAACACTAAGTTTCCAGCATGACCCAGAAACAGAGCATCCAAGGTTGTAAAACATTAGAAAATGGAAAAAAACATTATTCTGGAGACCCAAAAAGTACAGTGTAGCAAAATCAGAACAGAGGACAGTATTGATTTGTTTCTTTCATACCAGTAGCAATGCTTATGCAGTGTTTTTTTAATTGACATTTTTATTAAGGCAGTTGTAGATTCACATGCAGTTGTAAAAAACAATACAGAAGGACCCCTTGTACACTTTGCCCAGTTTCTCCTAATGGTAACATTTTGTGAAACTGTAGTATAATATCACAACCAGGATATTGTCATCTGTTACAGCACACCAGTCTTACTCAAATTTCTCTAGTTTTACTTGTACTCATTTGTGTGTGTGTGTATGAAATTCACTACAGTTTTGTCATTTCTGTAGGTTCATGTAGCCACCACCACAGTCAAGATACTGAACAGTTCTAAGGGACAAGGATCCCTTGTGTTCTTTTTTAACTATACCCCTTTCCTCCCTCCACCCCGCCTTCTCTCCTCCAAAACTTTGTCCTCCATTTATAAAATTTTGTCGTTCACAAATGTAATATAAATGGAACCATATACGATGTAACCTTTTGGGATTTGCTTTTATTCAGTCGGTTTAATTCCCTGGAGATTCATCCAAGTTGTATGCATCAGTAGTTCCTTTTTTATTATTGAGTAGTATTTCATGGTATGCATTCCCCACAGTTTGGTTAACGACTCACCCATTGGGGAACACCTGGGCTGATTCCAGTTTTTGGCTGTTATAAATAAAGCTGCTATGAATTTTTGTGTAGAAGGTTTTGTATGATCATAAATTTTTGTTTCTCTGGGATAAATGCCTAATAGTGCAATTACTGGGTCACATGGTAATTGCATGTTTAGTTTTATAAGAAACTACTGAACTGTTTCTCGAGTGGCTGTACTATTTTATATTCCTTCAGTAGCGTGTGAGTGATCTTGTTTCTCTGCATCTTCACCAGCATTTGGTGGTTTTACTATTTTGTGTTTTAGCTATTCTGATAAGTGTGTAGTAATAATCTCATTGTTGTTTTAAATCGCATTTCCTTGATAGCCAGAGGTGTTGAAAAATCTTTTTATGTTCTTATTTGCCATCTGTGTGTTCTCTGGTGAAATATCTGTTCACGTCAGTTGTCCATTTTCTAATTGCATTCTTTTTTCTTTTTTTTTTTTTTACTATTGAGTTTTATGAGCTCTTTATACATTTTATTTTATTTATTTGTCTGCGTTGGGTCTTCGTTGCTGCATGCGAGTTGTGGTGAGCGGAGGCTACTCTTCGTTGCAGTGCGTGGGCTTCTCATTGCCGTGGCTTCTCTTCTTGCGGAGCATGGGCTCTAGGCACGTGGGCTTCAGTAGCTGGGCTTCAGTAGTTATGGCGCGCAGGCTTAGTTGCTCTGCAGCATGTGGGATCTTCCCGGACCAGGGCTTGAACCTGTGTCCCCTGCACTGGCAGGCGAATTCTGAACCACTGCACCACCAGGGAAGTCCCTTGAAAGCTTTTTAAAGTTAATTTTTATCAGTGATATGTACACATATTTGAAGTTAAATAAACTGCTAAAAGATTTATAGTAACAAAAAAAGCAGTTTCCTGACTCATTTCCTCTCCATCTTCAGTCCTTTTCTTTAGAAGCATCTTCTACCTCTTCTGTTACATACTCCTATATTTTCAAAAGATAAGGTATACAGCCATCTCTTGAGTATTAATTCAATATTAGATGAAAATTTTAACCTGTTATAATCTCATCCCACTTTTATCCCAGGTTTTTTTGTTAAATTGATATCCAGTGGTTACATTAATATGCCCATGTGAATATTCCCTATCAAGCCAAATAGTCTGTTATGACTCTGTCTCCTATTCTCTGAAGTTGAAAGTTCTCTTTATTTGATTAATTTCCTTTACCCGTTATCAAGTCTTCCTACATCCTCCAATAACCTCTCAGAATGAATTTCTACACAGTCAAGCCATTACAGATATATATATATATATTTCTTCCTGGATACCTCTCTTCTAGGTCTTTCTCCTTCTTGCTTCCGTTCCATTAGCCTCTCTCATGTGAGATAATGTTGTTAATTTATTGCCCTGGATCATATCATTCTCTAGTAGCTTCTTGCAAAAAGGGTACATGGCAAAGGAAATTTTTTGAGACTTTCCATATTTGACAATGTCTAAATTCTTTCCTTTCACTCAATTGAAAGTTTGACTGGGCCTAGGGTTCTGTTTTGAAAATAATTTTCCCTTAGGATTTTGAAAGTATTACTTTTGTCTTTTAGCTTCTGATGTTGTTGGCAGGTACAATACCATTCTGATTCTTTTTTTTTTTTTTGCGCGGTACGCGGGCCTCTCACTGTTGTGGCCTCTCCCGTTGCAGAGCACAGGCTCCGGACGCGCAGCCTCAGCGGCCATGGCTCACGGGCCCAGCCGCTCCGCGGCACGTGGGATCCTACTGGACCGGGGCACGAACCTGTGTCCCCTGCATCGGCAGGCGGACTCTCAACCACTGCGCCACCAGGGAAGCCCCCGTTCTGGTTCTTTATCCATCGTTTATGACCTAGTTTGTCTCTGGAAGTTTTTAGATTTTTAATTTTTTTGAATTCCTGGTAACAGATCATGTACCTCAGTGGGTGGGTCTTTTTTAAAATAAATCTATCGTTCTCTATACTTGGTGGGCCTTTCCAGGTCCTTAACTTCTTCATGTTTTCTTACATTTTTCCCTCCTGTGATTTTCTTCCCTTTATTTTCTGTTTTTAGTTGGATGTTTGACTTCCTGGATTGATTGTATAATTTTCTATTTTCTAGCTTTGCTAATTCGTTCTTTCTGGGAGAATTCTTTGACTTTATCTTTTAACTTTTCTATTGAAGTTTTTATTTCAGCTGTAGTATGTTTAAATTTCTAGTGCTTTTTCTGGTTTATTCCTTAAAATTTGTTTTTTAAGCATTCTTTTCTTGTTTTTTAAATACAGTCTTTCTTGGAAGATAGCTTTTTTGACATTTTCTTGACTCTCTTTTTCCTTCAAGTTTTCCATACCCATGTTTGTTTTATTCTGTATTTTATTTTAGAGGCCTTTCTCAAATGATTGGTGATTTCAGGACATACGTTCATAATTAAGAATGGGTCATTGAATCAGCTGGACTTCAATAAGATTTTTTTAAAGTGCCAAAAAAAAAAGAAAAGAAAAGAAAAGAATGGGTCTTTGAAAAGATGTTCGTGAGCTTTGTAAACATGGGTGGGGCTTTTTAATCTCCCTGGTTTTAGTTTCATCTCCACACTCCACTGAACCTTTTGTTCCTAAATTCAGAGTGTGTCAGTTTTAGATTTTCTAGAGAATAAATCTTTAGACTCCTGCTAGGTCTTGAGGAGTGGTAATATCTGGGTATGTGAAATGGAGGCTAGGTCTTGGGGTGTCCTTATATAAACCTTCAATCAAGCCTTTACTTTCTGCCTGGTACCTAATACCTCCTGTTGCTAAACCTCCTATTTAGATGTGAATTGACTTGCTCCTCATTGGTATCTTCTTCAGTGGGTTCTGAGGTCATCAACTTCTTCATCTATTGTGGTTAGTTACAATGTCTATCCATTGCAATGAAGGTAAACTCTTTATATTTCTTGTTTTCCTTAAAGTTTTGGTGTGATTTTGGAGAGAAGGGATCAGAAAGATTTTTCTCTTCTAGTTTAACTGGAATTTGAAGTAATTTTTGACTCCAAATGATTTTTTAAAATTAATTAATTTATTTATGGCTGTGTTGGGTCTTCATTTCTGTGCGAGGGCTTTCTCTAGTTGTGGCAAGTGGGGGCCACTCTTCATCGTGGTGCGCGGGCCTCTCACTGTCGTGGCCTCTTTCGTTGTGGAGCACAGGCTCCAGACGCGCAGGCTCAGTAGTTGTGGCTCACGGACCTAGTTGCTCCGCGGCATGTGGGATCTTCCCAGACCAGGGCTCGAACCCGTGTCCCCTGCATTGGCAGGCAGATTCTCAACCACTGCGCCACCAGGGAAGCCCCTCCAAATGATTTTTGACTCTACTTTTTAACTCATAAATAACATCCAGTAGGATTAGGGATGGATGATACTTTGCTACTGTTCTTGTAAATATCTAGTCCATCTTCAAAATACTGATACTTTTGTTATTTAGGATAGTCAAATGAATGTAGTAGGGAATCAGAGTATTCACAAGAGCACCATTTAAAGGAAAGAGCTTTAATTTAGATGGATAATTCTTGGCTGATTTACCTGGGGGGAAGGGAGAGTATTTTTTGCTTTTTGAACAAAGTATGACTGTAGTCTTAAATTTCAGTCTTTTGCTCTCGATGTATACTATTTTATAGAATACTGACCACAAATGATTCAGCAAACTCATAATCTGTCAGAGGATTGCAGTGGGTCCTATATATTATAGCACTTGGCATTGAATGATAAGGTATCGCCTGCTTGATTTTTAGCTGGTTTGAAACCTACTAGTAAACATTTTTCCTTACAAAGTGTGAATAGAGTTATTCTACCTCTTTGTATATTCTCAGTCTTACTAACTTTGCCTTCCTTAAATTAGACATTAATGGATACGTGTGAATTTTTAAAAATCCAGTAGTGTCTTTTTGCATATTTTTGTGTGTGGGAATATATACTCAGCATAATAAATGGACAAGAGTGCTGTGGAAGGTAAATATAATATCAAAATAACTGTTCAAGTGTTAGCTCTTTGCTTAAGTGAGTAAGAATTCTGAAAACTTTTTTCTTCTTTTGGAAAGTTTCAGACCCACAGAAAAGATACTTATTATAATGAATCCTCTTATATCCTTCCTCTAGATTCACCAATTGCCAATATTTTGCTACATTTGCTTTTATGTCTCTTTAGATAGTTAATTTTGTGTATGAAGTGGTGTCTGATTCAAAATAGATTAAAGATTTGTATGCCATAGTCATTTTTCAAAAATAAAGTAAGAAATTAAGCTATAAGACTGCACTTGCCGTTGAGGTTTTACAATGTGTCAGGCACTCTCTGTGAGCACCAGAGATGCAGTAGTGAGTAG
Source organism: Mesoplodon mirus (assembly GCF_964341445.2). Lineage (NCBI taxonomy): Eukaryota > Metazoa > Chordata > Mammalia > Artiodactyla > Ziphiidae > Mesoplodon > Mesoplodon mirus. Next base: position 44,967,928 of record NC_138990.1, read on the forward strand.
TACAACTTGGTGCCTGTCCTTGTGGAGTTTAAGTTCTAGTGGAGAATTTTGAAAAGTGCACCAAAATACCACTACTTTCTTAGCACCTAAGTTAGAATCTGATTCTCAATATCTTTGCTGCTCTTCTAAGACATTTCATATTTGTGGGAAATACAAGCTTTCATGCCCCTTAAGACACCTTATTTTTCTGTTCTGTTTTCTTGTCTTACAAAGTTATGTTTGCTATACCTCATGAAAGAAAGTTTTGTTTTGTTTTTTTTAAGATACAGAATTTTAGACAGTCAGGTGGTAACACTTACATGTATCTAGAGATTAGTCTTCCATTAACCTCTGAACATAATCCAGATGAAAACAAATAGTATATTCACAAATCACCTAAATTAAAGCCACACATAGTACTTAGTGTTTTCTTAGTGCCTTACTGACTTTGTTTTTTAATTCCATTTTATTAGACCCTGAAGAAGCAGCAGACTTTTGTTTTTATGCAGGTGACATGTCCAGCCAGCAGAAATGAGACGAGATAGACATTTAGGTAGGAGACCTGAAAACTAAGACAAAGATTAAAGATTGTATTACCATATGATACAGTTACAGGTTTGTGAATTGATGATTATGGCCAGTGAGAAGTTCCTTTTTTTTTTTTTTTGGCCGTGCCGCACGGCTTGCGAGGTCTTAGTTCCCCGACCAGGGGTTGAATCCCGGCTGTGGCAGTGAAAGCATTGAGCCCTAACCACTGGACCGCCAGGGAATTCCCTAGAAGAAGTTCTTTTATCTTCAGTAGTCTCTGTTGAGGTAGAAAGTTTGATATATTTTGGAGACATAATAAAAAATGAGTTTTGGTGCCTTATGTATGTATAATCAGTTTAACTTTTGTGGAATAATTTTTCCACAAGATGCTGGATAAATGCTTTATTATAATAAAATGAAATTATTTCTTGTATTCAGAAAGAATTTTAGAAATTGGGATGCATTGATGGAAAAGTGAAGCCTGAGGGTGAATATAATCCAAACAAAATTATGAGCTTGGATGAGGTAAATTTAAGATTTACTCACTAGTTCTCAAGTATTAGGATTGTTGGAGGATTATCCTTTAAAATGTGAGTGAACCAGTTTTGGGGGATAAACATAAGGATTTTTTTTTTTCATATTGAATGAAACATTTACAGAAGTAATTTCTCTATTTTAAATGGATTCAAAAAGGGTCTGCACAGATTTGTGAATGTCAGGACCATAAATAGCATCTTAATGAGACTGGCTTAAACCTAAACTCTAAGATGGACTTCCAGGAAGTCAGCCATGCTCTTAACTTAATATGACTCCCTCAAGAATAGTGGGCTTTTTGGATAAGTCAGACAGGGTTTAGCAGTTTGTATTTCTCTGTACAATAAAATATTCTAATAAAAGTATTTAATAGTAATATCTTATATAACACAGGTAACTATAAATTAAACAACAGGTGGACAGTTTGCTTTGTGGGGTATTTGTGACTGATGATCAATGGGTGCTTAAAGGAATAAAAATAATTTCATTGTTAACCTGATATACTCAAATGACTAATTTTTACACTACAATATCACGACTTCCCCCTATAACTTTTTTTTTTCTTTTTCTTTTTTTAAAAATACGCACACAGTCCTCTTGGGTGTGTATTTAGGGTTGGGATTGCTGGGTCATGGTGTACGCATATATTTTAGCTTTGGTAGGTACTAGCTTTCACAGATAGTACTGAACAATTTTACAAGGTGGTCCTATCAATTTTGGTTCATCTTTTTTTTTTTTAATTTATTTTTATGTATTTATTTTTGGCTGCCTTGGGCCTGCATTGCTGCGCGTGGGCTTTCTCTAGTTGCAGTGAGGGGGCTACTCTTCATTGCAGTGCTTGGACATCTCATTGCGGTGGTTTCTCTTATTGTGGAGCACGGGCTCTAGGCACGCGGGCTTCAGTAGTTGTGGTGGGTGGGCTCAGTAGTTGTGGCTCACGGGCTCTAGAGCGCAGGCTCAGTAGTTGTGGCGCACAGGCTTTAGTTGCTCCGCGGCATGTGGGATCTTCCTGGACCAGAGCTTGAACGCCTGTCCCCTGCATTGGCAGGCGGATTCTTAACCACTGTGCCACCAGGGAAGCCCCTTCCCCCTCTAATTTTTCTTCAATTTCTCTTCTGAAAAACTTTCTTTAATAAGATGTCTACATGTGGGTGCCACAGATTACAGGACTTTTTTTAAACTTTCTTCTTTAGCCCCCAACACATTTTCTTGAGCTGATGTTTACTTTTTTTCTACGTTATGCTTTTTAGCAGGCACTGTTTAAGTCATTGGTGATGAAGATACATATATATATGAATGCTCTTACTCTTTGCCCTAGGTTGTGGTCTTTCTATTAAATGATGATTTCCAACTCCAGCAGTGATTTAGTTAAGCACAGTTTGCCTTTTAAAACTTGCCTCAGTCTCAGATAACATCCTCATCCTTGACATTCTGTCTCCCTTGGAATGCGTGAGCCCCCTGGAATACTTTAGCCCCTGCTGAATGGATTTGTTTCTTCAGACATTTGCCTTTTATCCTGATCGTCTATTGAATTTTAGCAAATCTACTGAGTTTAAAATTGCTTCAGTTTAGTGAGAGTTTTTTAGGGAACTGTATTTTCAAATACAGTTTGTTTTATCATCTCTTGTTAGGTGCATTTGTTGGTTGATGGAAATGAGTGGCTAGAAGGGAAGAAATGGAGGTCTTAAAACATTAATTTTAAGGAAGGCATTATAGGTAACTTAATTTCAAGAGTAAGTAATTAAAAATTTTTGTTAGTTTGTTCTTGACTCTTCTACTGTAAAAGACATCTTCCTGAAAGCTATGGTGTCAGTGTGCCTGCTTGGTATTGTATGATATATGCAATGCAATTGTACATATGTTGTTCTGTAGATTTTGAAATGTGCCATGGAGTACTATTACAGCTTGGCTCATCCTCCTTGCTGTTTGTCAGTTAAATTTTCTCACATACCTGCCATGATCTGCTTCAGTGGATGATTTTCTTTTAAGACCATATTTCGCTTTCCTGAACCACTGAATTTGAACAATCTGTGGTGGGTTGATTTTCTTTAAAGATGATAAAGAATTATCCTTTTTAAAAAAATACCTTTATTGGAGTATAATTGCTTTACAATGTTGTGTTAGTTTCTGCTGTACAACAAAGTGAGTCAGCTATACATATACATATATCCCCATATCCCATCTCTCTTGAGCCTCCCTCCCACCCTCCCTATCCCACCCCTCTAGGTCATCAACAAAGCGCCGAGCTGATCTCCCTGTGCTATGCAACAGCTTCCCACTAGCCATCCATTTTACATTTGGTAGTGTATATATGTCAGTGTTACTCTCTCACCTTGTCCCCTTCCCCACCATGTCCTCAAGTCCATTCACTATGTCTGCATCTTTATTCCTGTCCTGCCACTAGGTTCATCAGTACCGTTTTTTTTAGATTCCATATATGTGCGTTAGCATCTGGTATTTGTTTTTCTCTTTCTGACTTTCTTCACTCTGTATGACAGACTCTAGGTCCATCCACCTCATTACAAATAACTCAATTTCCTTCCTTTTTATGGCTGAGTAATACTCCATTGAATATATGTGCCACATCTTTATCCATTCATCTGTTAATGGACATTTAGGTTTCTTCCATGTCCTGGCTATTGTAAATAGTGCTGCAATGAACAAAGAATGATCCATTTTTTGGAATACGCAGTGACTGTGAAGACACTGGTTCCAAAGTGTGGACCTCTTCACGGCAGCACCAGCATCACTGGGGAACCTGCTGGAAATGCAAATTCTCACGTTCTACCTGTCAGCTGTTGAACCAGAAATTCCTTGGATAGGACTCAGCCATCTGTGTTTTGACAGAGCCGTCCAGATGATTTGCATACCAGCTGAAGTCTGAGAACCAAGGTTGTACTATTAAATACATCACAGAAATAGTTGTATTTTACTTTTTTCCTCCCTCCACCGTGTATCTTGGAGATCATTCCTCATGATTAGTTTCTTCATTTTTTAAAAACTGCTGCATAGTGTTCCATTAGATGTATCACCATTTAGTTAACCAGTTCCCTGTTTATCAACCTTTTGGGTCTGGAGCATAAAGTGTTTAGAAATTATGTGGTGCCGACTGTGAAGGGCCTTATATGATCTGACAGTAAGCTTGTACTTCGTCCTATAGATGGGGTAGTGAGTGGCAGGATTAGATCCATGTCACATAATCCTGATGCTACCACTGGCTGGGCGAATCGGTGCCACTAACTTACGGAATATGCTAGTTAGGAGCATGTCTCACAGGCATGATGGTAAGTTTTTTTAACCAAAATGCGAAATTTGATAAGTACATGGTAAATATTCCAGAGGTTTATTGGGGCAAAAACCGTGAGTACTTTAGGATTACGATTATCATAACTAGTCAGATAATTTAAAAAATAGAACTACTGTATGGTTCAGCAGTCCCACCTTTGGATATAGATCCTGAGGAATTGAAAGCAGAGTCTTGAATAGATCTTGCACACCCGTGTTCATAGCAGCACTTGTTACGGTGGCCATGAGGTGGAAGGAACCCAAAGTCCGTTTGTGCTTATCAGGAGCTGGGGGAAAAGGGGCAAAGGAGCGTTGTTTAATGCACGTAGTTCTGCAAGATGAAAACGTTCTGGAGATCTGCGGCACTACAGTGTGAATATGCTTAACACTACTGAACAGGGCACTGAAAAATGGTTAAGATGGTAAATTTTTTTTTTTTTTTTTTTTTTTCTGTACGCGGGCCTCTCACTGTTGTGGCCTCTCCCGTTGCGGAACACAGGCTCCGGACGCACAGGCTTAGCGGCCATGGCTCACGGGCCCAGCCGCTCCGCGGCATGTGGGATCTTCCCAGACCGGGGCACGAACCCGTGTCCCCTGCATTGGCAGGTGGACTCCCAACCACTGCGCCACCAGGGAAGCCCAAGATGGTAGATTTTATGGTACTTTAAAAAATTAATTAATTAATTAATTATATTATTTATTTATTATTTATTTATTTATTTTGGCTTCGTTGGGTCTTTTGTTGCTGCGGCTTTCTCTAGTTGCGGTGCGCTGGGGGCTACTCTTCGTTGCAGTGCGCTGGCTTCTCATTGTGATGGCTTCTCTTGTTGTGGAGCATGGGCTCTAGGCATGCGGGCTTCAGTAGTTGTGGCACACAGGCTCAGTAGTTGTGGCTCATGGGCTCTAGAGCACAGGCTCAGTAGTTGTGGTGTGTGGGCTTAGTTGATCCACGGATCCGCGGCATGTGGGACCTTCCCAGAGCAGGGCTCGAACCCCTGTCCCCTGCATTGGCAGGTGGATTCTTAACCACTGCACCACCAGGGAAGCCCTGGTACTTGTTTTTACCACAATAAAAAAAAAAACAAACCACATCACAGCTAGGTTGGGATTGTATAGCATACATAGTTCAGGCCATAACAGCATGGTCATGTCCAAAGTGCACTTAGTACAGGCGTACCTCATTTTACTGTGCTTTGCTTTATTGTTCTTCACAGATTCTTAACTTTTTACGAACTGAAGGTTTGTGGCAACCCTGCATTGAGCAAGTCTGCTTTTCCAACAGCATTTGCTCACTTCGTGTCTCTGTCATATTTTGGTAATTCTCATAATATTTCAAAAACTTTTTCATTATTACTGTGTTTGTTATAGTGATCTGTGATCAGCGATCTTTGATGTTACTATGACTTACTGAAGGCTCACATGATGGTTAGTATTTCTTAGCAATAAAATATCTTTAAGGTATGTACATTTTTTTAGACCGAATGCTATTACTGAATAGACTACAGCGTTGTATAAACATAACTTTTACATGCACTGGGAAACCAGAAGATTCATGTGACTTGCTTTATTGTGGCATTTGCCTTATTGTGGTGGTCTGGAACAAACCTCCAGTACTTTGAAATATTTCGAGAATTATCAAAATGTGACACAGAGACAGGAGGAAGTGAGCAGTGCTGTTGGAAAAATGATGCCAACAGACATCCTTGACACAGGGTTGCCACAAACCCTTCAATCTGTAAAAATGCGCAATGTCTTTGAAGCACAGTGAAGTGAAATGCAATAAAATGAGGTATGCCTGTACATTATTTCAGTTCATTCTCACACTAATCCTCTGAGGAAATTTGTATTATCCCCATTTTGTTAATGAGAAAATTGAGGATTAGGAACATTAAGTAATTGAGCCAGGAAGGTCACCCAGCTAGTAAGTGGTGAAACTAGAATTGTTAATCCTGGTCTCTCAGACTCTAAAGCCCATATTCTTTCCAGTACATTATACCAGAGAAGCTGGAAATACAGACTTTTACAAAAGTGAAATCATTTAAAAAATACCTAGAATGAAACAATACTGGCCAGACCTGAAATATTGGTACAAGGGCTACCATTTTGTGACTCATAAAAATTTACTTGAAAGTATCTTTTTGGACTTCCCTGGTGGCGCCGTGGTTAAGAATCCACCTACAAGTGCAGGGGACACAGGTTTGATCCCTGGTCTGGGAAGATCCCACATGCCACAGAGCAGCTAAGCCCACGTGCCACAACTGCTGAGCTTGTGCTCCAGAGCCTGCAAGCCAAAACTGCTGAGCCTGTGCACCACAACTACTGAAGCCCATGCGCCTAGAACCTGTGCTCTGCAACAAGAGAAGCCACTGCAGTGAGAAACCCACGCACCGCAATGAAGAGTAGCCCCTGCTCGCCGCAACTAGAGAAAGCCCGCACGCAGCAACGAAGACCCAACGCGGGCAAAAAATAAATAAATAAAAAATAGAAGTAGTTATCAAAACACACACACAAATGAGAAGAAAAATATATTTTACAAGAGTAATTTCTTTGGGTACATAATTTTGGGGATGGTTATAAACAGATTAGATGTAGTTTCTTTATAGACAAAGAATTTGACTTGCTTTTCATATTTTTAGGTTGAAAGAGCTGATACGTAGTTGAGATTTGTTTTCCCATTTATCTCTGTTGATAATTTTAAGCAGCCATTGCTCTTCCCAGCATCAAACATCATACCCCTTAAATGGGACTCAATGGAATGTCAAAATCTAACTACCACCAGCCTAAGGTTCTAGGAGCTTTCAGAAAAGGGATGGAGTTGGTTTCTATATATGACATTTTCTTTGGTTTAGAATGTTTTTATCGTGTGGTAAATCACTGTAGTAAGTGTCTTTACTCCTGGGTCAGGAAAGTGATTTCCAGTGACAGGTGCATCTGTTTTTATTTGAATAATATATATATTTTAATATTATATTTAAAGTAATGCCTATTAGCTTAAAAACATAGCATTAGAATGTGTAGCATAGAAAGGATAAGTATTGTGATGTCCCTCTTCTTTGCTGCTAATTCTTTGTTCCTCATCCTTAATGTAATATTGATGGCAATACTTTTTTTCAGTACATTTATGTATTAGGAGGTGACAGCTGCTTGCTTTTCCCTGCCCCCCCGCCCCCCAACCCAGCTGGCTTAAACAACAACAAAATGTTTGAAGATGTGTCACTTTTAGGGTTAGTTTGTTAAATGCTCAGCATCCTCACCAAGAACCCAAGTTATCTTTACATCCTGCCACTCAGTCAGTTAGTTTGTCCTCAGGCTAGTTCTCTTCATTGGTATAGAGATACATGCAGCAATTTTAGGCTCCACACATACTGAGTCATAACATCATCCAGAGGAAAAGGGACAATTTCTTCCTCGTGTTTCTTTTTCTCCCTTCCAGCTTTTTATTTTAAATACTTGCAAATGCACTGAAAATTTGAAATAGTGTAACTATTCACATATATGTCCTTCATGTAGATTTTCTATATTAACATTTTTTTTGCGGCGAGCGGGGGCCACTCTTCTTCATTCATTCATTCATTCATTCATTCATTTATTTATGGCTGTGCTGGGTCTTCATTTCTGTGCGAGGGCTTTATCTAGTTGCGGCGAGCGGGGGCCACTCTTCATCGCGGTGCGCGGGCCTCTCACTGTCGCGGCCTCTCTTGTTGCGGAGCACAGGCTCCAGACACGCAGGCTCAGTAGTTGTGGCTCACGGGCCTAGTTGCTCTGTGGCATGTGGGATCTTCCCAGACCAGGGCTCGAACCCATGTCCCCTGCATTGGCAGGCAGACTGTCAACCACTGCGCCACCAGGGAAGCCCTATATTATTAACATTTTGCTGCATTTGTGCACTCATACCATTTGTATTTGTATTTCTTTTATTTGCTAAGCCATTTGAAAATTTGTAAGTAAGCTACAGATATCATGACACTTCATCCCCTAAATACTCTAGTACATATCTCCTCAGAACAAGAATGTTCTCTTATATAACTACAATCTCATAGTTACACCCAAGAAATTTAATATTAGTCAGTAATATATGCTTTATAGTTCTTACTCAAACTGCCTCAACATTTTTGCCTTTTTTGGGGAGTGGTTGGTGGTGTAGGTGTCCAGAGTCCAATTCAAGATTATGCATTGAATTTAGTTGTCTTGTCTCTTTACTTTTGTTAATCTAGAATAAATAAGATAGTGACATTGACTTTTTTTTTTTACCTTGACTTTTTTTTTTTTTTTTTTTTTTTTGTGGTACACGGGCCTCTCACTGTTGTGGCCTCTCTCGTTGCGGAGCACAGGCTCCGGACGCGCAGGCCCAGCGGCCATGGCTCACGGGCCCAGCTGCTCTGTGGCATGTGGGATCCTCCCGGACCGGGGCACGAACCCATGTCCCCTGCATCGGCAGGCAGACTCTCAATGACTGCGCCACCAGGGAAGCCCCTACCTTGACTTTTTTGAATGAGTCTAAATATTTTATTTAGAATGGCCCACATTTTGGATTTGTTTCCTCATGAATAGATTCAAATTAAACATTTTGGCAAAAATACTACCTAGGTGATGTGTCTTTCTCAGTGCATCACATCTCAGTGCATAATGTCATTTTTTCCTATTATTGGAGATACTAAGTTTGAGCCCTTGGGTAAGATAGAGCCTGCCGGATTTCTCCATTAAAGGTACTTTCCCCCTTTGTAATTAATAAATGATAGGTAGGGTGATGCTTTGAGATGGTGCAACTATCTTATTCTCTAGTAACATTTTACCTGTTGGTTTGATCTATGAATGAATCAGTTATTACATTTTTGGTTGCAGAAACTGTTTGTCTTTCTCTCATTTCTTTTTCTCTTTTTTTTTGGGCGGGGGGCACACCTTGCAGCTTGTGGGATATACCTCGCAGCTTGCAGGAAATTAGTTCCCTGAGCAGGGATTGAACCTGGGTCCCCGGCAGTGAAATTGCCGAGTCCTAACCACTGGACCACCAGGGAATTCCCCCACTTTATCTTCTTTTAGGAGCATAAAATCTCTGACCAGAAGCCCTTTGGCCGGCTTACTTTCACATTTCATTAGTTAGAATTGTGTTAACATGGCCATGATTAAACAAGCATTTTCCTGACTTTTTTTTTAAAAGTCATATTTCTAAATCATATGATTATACTTCTGTTTATTTATTAATTTTAGACATTATTTGTTGATTTCCTATTGTGGAATATGAGAGTTTGAGTCCAGACATTCTGGAGCCAGAATATATAGGAATATAGGAATGGAGGAGTCATTGGTACATGGTGTGTTTGGGGACTGCAGGTAGTACGTAGAGGCTAGAATTCGAGGCATGACAGAACATAAATTGGGGCTAGATTGTAGAAGACCTCAAAAGTCTTGTTAAGGAGTTTGGATTTTCTAAGATATCATCAAGTAGGGGAATGACTTCAGATTTAAAATATGACATTTTTCTCTCTTTAAAAAGTGTGCTGTAGTTGGCCCTCTGTATCCGAGTTACAGAGGGCCAGCCATAAGGGACTTGAGCGTCCACTGATACCGAGGGATGACTGTATATATACTTTGATGTGTGTGTTAAAAAGAACACAAAGAGGGGCTTCCCTGGTGGCGCAGTGGTTGAGAGTCCGCCTGCCGATGCAGGGGACACGGGTTCGTGCCCCAGTCTGGGAAGATCCCACATGCCGCGGAGCGGCTGGGCCCGTGAGCCATGGCCGCTGAGCCTGCGTGTCCGGAGCCTGTGCTCCACAACGGGAGAGGCCACAGCAGTGAGAGGCCTGCGTACCGCAAAAAAAAAAAAAAAAAAAAAAAAAAGAATGCAAAGAGATATATACCAAAATATTAACATGGGAATTAATGGAGGCAGAGAGACAGATTTGCAAAATGCTAGGTAGAATCCAAGAGAGAGAGATGATGAGAGTCCGAGCTGGGAAGGTGAGAATTAAGATATTAAAGATTTGGTGTGATTCGTGTTGGGGACAAGATTGGTGAGATCAAGGGACCTAACTTAGGTAACTAGTAACTGATATCTTGAACTGAAGTAGTTAATGGTAGGGCGGGGATGGGGATTTCCTCCCCTTATTTGTGAATTCATTTATGTGAGGTCTCTACTAATCCATATAAACTCTATTGGAAAGATCAAAGGGATGAGCTCTTCAATAAGTTGGCAAACATGTATTCAGTACTCACTACGGGCACTGTGCTAGGTTGGTGGAGAGTGAACAAAATTGAGTATGCCTAGTGGCTGGAGTGACCATGTAATTTATCATCCAGACTGAAGTCCTGAGAGTAAAAGGGGTGCTGAAAATAGTTACATAATTTGTTGAAATATTTGACACTGTTTTTATTTATTCCAAAACGTATTTTTAAAAATAAGAATTTTTAATTCTTAAAAATGAATGTATTCATGAAAGTAAACTCTTTTTTTTAGTATCAAGTATTTGATTGTTAAAAACATGATCAAGGCAGAATAGTCTTTGTGTCATAGTCATATACCTTTATTAACTATTAACTGTGTCTCTAATGCCATGTCCCTTGTATTTCTGTGAAGAATGTGTTTTTTCCAGCATGGTTGTGTTTTTAAATAGAGTTCTCTGAGTTGTATTTTAGGGTTTATATATTGCAAATACATAATTGGAAATTTCATTTGGCACTTCCCTGTTTGCAACCTCTTATTTTCAAGAACTGCAATTTGCCAAAGGCTTCAAAGCCTTAAGATGGGGCTTCCCTGGTGGCGCAGTGGTTGAGAGTCCACCTGCTGATGCAGGGGACATGGGTTCGTGCCCCGGTCCGGGAGGATCCCACATGCTGCGGAGCGGCTGGGCCCATGGGCCGTGGCTGCTGAGCCTGCGCGTCCGGAGCCTGTGCTCCGCGGCGGAGAAGCCACGGCAGTGAGAGGCCCGCATACCGGAAAAAAAAAAAGCCTTAAGATGTTTTTGGCATTTCACTTCATTAAATACTTTGATTAAATACCTCCAGCTGATTTTTAAAAATGCAACCTAAATTTAGAAGACTCATTTATTTAAAAAAAGTTCAATACCATTGTAGGATACTTAGATTCATGAAGTAGTTCTTTAAAGGCTCAGACACTTCTAAAATATGATTGAGGACATGTAACAAATCACATACTGCCCGTTCATTCATATGTATTATTAACAGCTTGATCACAGGTTTTAGTCGAGTCACTGTGTGTATTTCTAAGGTTTAACATCTAAAGCTTGTCTTTCAGTTGGTAGAATATTGTAGCCTTTTTGTATGCAGTTATTTATTTATTTTATTAAAAAAAATTAATTTATTTTTGGCTGTGTTGGGTCTTTGTTGCTGCGCACAGGCTTTCTCTAGTTGCTTTGAGCAGGGGCTATTCGTTGTTGCGGTGCGCGTGCTTCTCATTGTGGTGGCTTCTGTTGTTGTGGAGCACAGGTTCTAGGCGCGAGGGCTTCAGTAGTTGTAGCACATGGGCTCAGTAGTTGTGGCTCGCCAGCTCTAGAGCGCAGGCTCAGTAGTTGTGGTGCACAGGCTTAGTTGCTCCGCAGCATGTAGGATCTTCCTGGAGCAGGGCTCAAACCCATGTCGCCTGCGTTGGCAGGCGGATTCTTAACCACTGTGCCACCAGGGAAGTCCCTGCAGTTATGAATAATGTGTTCCACAATCATTCCAAGTATATTTTTTGTTGTATAGGTGTTTTTTTTTAAGCTTAGTGGAAATACTGTCTTACCATGACATCTGTACTCCACTGGAATTTGTATCCTCATTATTACTAAGAGAAAAAAAATTGTCTTCAATGTTGCATATATTTTTAACTCAATTCACAGTAGCATTCACAGTAATATCAGATGTTTCACCTTCAACAGAACGAACCTACAGAAGCTTTACTCTTACTATTATTTATTTACCCACAACACTTTATAGGGGAGAGGTGTGCCTAGTAAATGGGAGTATGGCAAAACCAATAGTTGTTCAAGTTCTAATTCTCTAGTGTTTTCATGATGAGTCCACTTGTGAAACAAAACCTCTTTAGAATAAAGTCTCCAGTTTTTTACCATGTGCCTTAAAGTGATTTCTATTCTTGTTTGTTGCTCAAGTAAAGGCTTATTTGGTGTTTTTAGAAAGCACTTGTAATGACCCTGGGACTGACTTTGAAAATACAGTATTTTCAAATTTTAAAAAAGTACAAATAACCATTTTGCCATAGTGTTCGTATATAACTAACTTCTTAACGTAGTTTTCAAATTACATTATTTTGTTTTCAGTGCCAAAAGCTTAATTTTCATTCCATAAATTGGACGAAGTAAAACATGCCATTAATAGGATGATGGTTTTTCTATTTGAAACATGACTATCTCTTTGTCAAGTTATTCTGCTAATGAAGCCAACAGATTAATAATTATTGATTCATTAAAATTTTTTTTGAGTGACAAGAAACTTGGAATTGAAAAATGAAAAATTAATTTAGAGGAACAGTCATTTGACCTAAATTAAGTCGTGCTTCGCAGAATGTTTGTAATGGCATCTTTTGTAGCTGCGTGTGTTATTGTCATCTTCAGACACAGTGTTACAGTAACTACTACCTTATGAATTAAATGCTGATGCTGCGTCAGATTTGTTTCTTCTTGTCAGTATTATCACTTTAAACATAAACTTTTTCTGAGTAAATTGCTGCCTAGAGGGCTTACTGCAAAATATATATATTGATTGTACATATACATTGTATAATATAAAATTATCGTAGCAAAAACATTTTTACTCTCTGTATACTTTATAAAAGAACATTTCACATATACATATAACTTTCCATGTTTCCCATTTATCCCACTGACTGGTGACCTGGTGACTTCTTGCATCTTGTTGAGGCAGCAGCTTCAAACATTCTCTTCCCAGCATCTGTTAAAACCAGAGGGAATTGAGGACTTCCTAGGTGGTCCAGTGGTTAGGACTTGGCACTTTCACTTCCATGGCCCTGGGTTCAGTCCCTGATCTGGGAACTAAGATCCTGCAAGCACAGCGGTGTGCCACCCCCCTACCCCCCCCCCAAAAAAAAAAAAACCCAAAACAAAACAGGGAACTGGCTGCCTTTTATTACTTTTATTACTTTGTCAGCTTGCTATGCTGGAAAGGGAAATGTCAGTTATTTTGCATTTGTAAAGGGTTGGGAAAGAGCAACAGGTTATCACTGGTTATCTTTTTAGATGCAACCATGTGTTAAAAAGTGATAACTGGGCTTCCCTGGTGGCGCAGTGTTTGGGAGTCCGCCTGCCGATGCAGGGGACCCGGGTTCGTGCCCCGGGCAGGGAGGATCCCACATGCCGCAGAGCGGCTGGGCCCGTGAGCCATGGCCGCTGAGCCTGTGTGTCCGGAGCCTGTGCTCCGCAGCGGGAGAGGCCACAGCAGTGAGCCCATGTACCGCAAAAAAAAAAAAAAAGTGATAACTGGGGCTTCCCTGGTGGCGCAGTGGTTGAGAGTCTGCCTGCCGATGCAGGGGACAGGGGTTCGTGCCCCGGTCTGGGAAGATCCCACATGCTGCGGAGCAGCTGGGCCCGTGAGCCATGGCCGCTGAGACTGCGTGTCCGGAGGCTGTGCTCCGCAACGGGAGAGGCCACAACAGTGAGAGGCCCATGTACCGCAAAAAAAAAAAAAAAAAAGTGATAACTGGTTACACTGCACATTAGTGTCACATAACTACTTGGTAAGACCTTGGCAGAAGTTAGTACCAATTCAAGGTCTGCCAAACCCTCTCCACATACTTTAACGCAGTTTTGTTAAAAATATGAAATCTGAGACATAGTAAATTTGGATAGGACATTGGGAAACATGACAAATGAAGACTGTTTTGGTCAAACAGACTTAATGCTCACCATACTTGCAGCAATTTGGTGGGGGTGATGTGATGCATATTCATCAAACATAAACACCAAACCAGAGTAATCTCTAATTAGATAATTACTATGAATACAAAATATATTGTGAAATCAGAATAAACAGGTTCTTAATCTGTTTCAGGGAATGGGGAGGCAGCTCATGGAATTCGGTCCTGAGGAATTGGAATTTATGCTGTTATCTGAGATATTATTAGAAGTTAGGTAGGAGAAAAGAGTGAGGAGAGAAGGAAGAACATTCCAGACAGAGGAAATAGGAAAAGGTCCTTGGTGAGTAAAGAAGCTTATCTAGTTCAAAGAACGAAAAGGTCTGTGTTGCAGGTATGAGTCAGGTAAGGTGAGCAGAGCAGTAGATGTTGAAGAGGTAGGCATTGGCCAGATCATCCGGAGCCTGGTAGTCCATGCTAACGATTTGAATTCCAGTGAAGGTCTAAGCAGGTATGTGATGTGGTCAGATTCAGCCTTAAAAGGATGATTGGCCCAAACAATGTGCAAAATGTATTGGAGTTGGAATTTTCTAGTGAAAGACTTAACATAGGTGTGTTTAAACTCGTTTGTATATTAAGTGATTTAATCTTTAAGGATCATGAGAGAGTATATGTGAACGTGCCTATTGGTGGGTGACAATGAGCCTTTAATTTTTTGGAAATAATCTTTTAGTGCCCAAGTATATGTGACAGAATATTGAGCCGGGGGACAGAATTCTAATCATGGTTAATCTGCTTTGTGAGCTTGAGCAAGTAATTTAACCTCTGAGCCTCTTTCTTTATCTGTAAATTGGGCATGTTAGAGAAATGTGTGTTTAACCTAATTGTGTTAATCGCTTAACTCATATGGGCTGAGTCTTGCTGAGTCATTTTCTCAGACTGACTATGTGGGCAAGGCTTAATAAAGGCCAGTTAAACTTAATGATATCTCATATCTCATCTGTAGAAGTCAGGGGAAAGAAAGAGTCGTTGTGTGTATGTTTTATTTACTGTTTTTTAATAAAAGGGTTTTTTGCAGAGCAGTTAGCATATCAATTAATGCAGATTCATTGTTGAGGAGAGAGAATACAGTACACTATAGCTAGGGAACAGGACTACTGAGGCAGCTCCTTGTATTTTAAATTTAAGAATTTCTGATTTGCCTTATGCCTATTATGTCTATAATCTCATATATTTTTTTTAAAAATTGAGCTGCTAATACATTCATAGTGTCTAATACAGCCTCTTTTTCCCTCTAAACAGCATTGAGATGCTTTGGAATTTGTTTGCCCCCAAAATTGGCTTTAATAGAAGTGGTTTAAATTTTCTGCAGCAGGACCGTGGTTGAAGCTAGTGGTCCTGTCACCGGTAGCAAGAACCTACCTAGTAGCATCAGTAAAACTGCATCTTTGCCTCTGTAAATAAAAAACATAATCCTAACTGTCCCTGGAACTGTTGGATTGCAGTGTTCCAGCATTTACAGATTTATGTTTTTCCATAATGTAAACTTTCTGAGGTATATCTTGAAGATATTAATGTATTAGATAGCAAACAACTTTGAGTGCTCAGATAGCTTTGTTGGTAACAGTCTTGGTGTGGAGCATTGTACTTCACTGCGTGTTAGTCTTAGATTTCTCTTTACTTTTCATTGCCTGTTATACTGAGCCATAGTGGATGTGTAAGCTACAAGTATTTTATGAGGGCTCCTTGATTTTTAATGCTTGGGCCCTTGAACTTGAAGCTACGCATCCTTGGCTTTATCATGGAAGTTGGTCTTCTTGGCTTTAAGCTTCTCTTTTTCTGTGTTTGACTTCCTGGCTTTTTCACAGAGTGTAGAGGACTTGTTTTTGGCTCTTCTGAGAAGTTCAGAAATTCGAGCTTGCTTCAGAAGGATAGGCTAAAGAGCTCAATAAGATATGGTGGGGAAGACTAGATCAAATCATGAAGTTGTGATTTGAGCAAAACAGTATTAAATCTGGTTTTATCTGTTTGTGTTTTACCATTTTAAAAAACGTTAAGTTTTCACAGTCACTTAATAGAGTGACTGCATCTTTTTGAACCTCAAGGATTTATTTTTTCCTTTTTGGAATTAATTTTTTTATATATAAATTTATTTATTTTATTTATTTATTTTTGGCTGCATTGGGTCTTCATTGCTGCACGCGGGCTTTCTTTAGTTGCGGTGAGCGGGGGCTACTCTTGCAGTGCACAGGCTTCTCATTGCGGTGGCTTCTCTTGTTGCGGAGCATGGGCTCTAGGCTTGCGGGCTTCAGTAGTTGTGGCACACGGGCTTCAGTAGTTGTGGCTCACGGGCTCTAGAGCGCAGGCTCAGTAGTTGTGGCGCACGGGCTTAGTTGCTCTGCAGCATGTGGGATCTTCCCAGACCAAGGCTCGAGCCCATGTCCCTTGCATTGGCAGGCGGATTCTTAATCACTGTGCACCAGGGAAGTCCTCCTCATCTGTTTTTTTAAAAAAAGGAACCAGTGAAATACATAATGAAAGCGTCTAACATCGTATGGCATGTAAATTATCAACAAATGTTAGTGTACCTCCATGGTTCTCAAAATTTGGATCTCCACTGACCCCACCTGGGGATCTTTTTTGACAGATAGTCAAAACTATTTTCATATTAATTCTAAGATGTTATTTGCCATTTTCATCATGGTACAGAAACAATGGTATGTAAAATTGCTGGTCTTAGTGTGGCACAGTGGCACCAAGCTGGCCTAGTTAGTTATTGTATTCTTCACCACCATGGACTCAAACAGGAGAAAACAAAGCTTAATTTCACTTAAAAATGTCCTTGATGAAGCGGAAAGAATTTTCAGTTTTATTAAATCTTGACGCATGAGCACACATCTTTTTTCTGTGACAAAATGGGAAGTAAATGTAAAATACTTCTGCCTCATTCTGTGACAGTGATGGTTGTCTCAAGGAAAAGCACTTGTGAAATTGTTTAAATTGGCGACCTTTTTCAGGAACTCGATTCATACTTGAAAGAAAACTGGCATCGTATGGTTATTCAAACGAGGATTTGGCAGATACTTTCTCAAATGAATGAAATGATAGTATTTGTTGCCAATGATAAATTCATGCTTTTAAATGAAAATCAGAATTTTGGAAAACTTGGGTCTGCCTCCATGAGCTTGACAGCTTTCCAGTTCTTAGAGATTCTCCTGATGAAGTCCGTGGTGATATTAATGGATATGATTTTTTTATATTGTGTAATGAGATGTGTCAACATTTGGAACTTACGTTCTTAAGCTTAGTGAACTGATGTTTTCCAAAAAATTAATGTTTTACATCTTATAAAATCATTCATGGATAAAAAGATCCACTCAAAGTGTAAAGCAACTGATGGATTTAATGTAATAGAATATGAAAAATTCATTGACATGGTTTTAGGTTCCACATTGCAACTAATCTTTAAGAAAGTACCACTTGTTGAGTTTGGTAATGTCAAAGAAGAATATTTAGGGTGATCTGAGAAGGCTCTTAAAATATTCTTCCTTTTTCCAGCTACATATCTGCATGCAACTAGACTTTCTTCATATACTTCATATTCTTCATGCATTTCAATCAGAAGAACATATTGCAGCAGACTGAATGCCGAAGTAGTTGTGAAAATTATGGTCTGTTAAGCTGGACATTAAAGTTACAAATCTATAAAATCATGCCACTCTTCTCACAGTTTATTTTTGTTTTGGAGAATATAGTTATTTTTCATAAATATGTTATTTATGGGTTTGTTGTTATTTTAAAATATATTACTAAATATTTTTAAATGTTTCTTAGTTTTAATATCTAATGTGGTAAATATAAATTGATGTAATCCACATAAACAAAAGCTTGTTGGGCTCTTTAGTAATTTTAGAAGTATAAAGGGTTCCTCAGCACAAAAAGTTTGAGTCCTGGTGGTCTACCTCTTTCATTGCTTCTATGTATCGTCTACCCTAACTCAGTTTATAATCTAGTAGGATAGACTGACACAAAATGAAAAGTCAGATGGTAGGATAATGTATGAAATAATGGTACTGAGGAAAGTCACTTAAAGGGAATCCATTCAAAACAGTAAAAGGAAGTTCCTAACAAGTAATGGAAAACAGACAAAAATGTTGGGAAATTGCTGAGAAATAAAATTAAAACTTATGAAACCTAGTTTGTTTTGTCTTGTATTTGACAAAATTTAGATTATAATTTTGAATCCTTGTTACTATTTAGCACTGAGAAAAAGAATCTAACGTTGGAAGTGTTGGCATACTTTTTCTGACAAAATTATATAAATAAAATCCTTGAATCTTTTGACTTTTATAGTATGAACATAAAAAGCCATTAAAAACACATTTAAACAATATGGAATAACAGGAGATTAAAATAGGGCAGAAGGCTCCAACAAAGAAGCTATTCTAACTATGAAAAATACATTAAGTCCATGGCAGTATCTCAAACTGTTTTATTTTGAAGTGATATTACCTCAATTCGCCCAAAAAAGTAACACAATAACATACTGTTATGATTACAATTTGTTTAAAAAATAAACATACATAACACCTTCAAAAACAAAAAAGTTTGAGTCTTACTCATTTCTTCAAGGGACTCTCTTAATCCTTTGTTCATATAATTTTTAAAATATAAATTTATTTAATTTATTTATTTTTGGCTGCGTTGGGTCTTCGTTGCTGCCCACGGGCTTTCTCTAGTTGCGGTGAGCGGGGGCTACTCTTCATTGCGGTGTGTGGGCTTCTCATCGCGGTGGCTTCTCTTGTTGCAGAGCATGGGCTCTAGGCACGCGGGCTTCAGTAGTTGTGGCACGTGGGCTCAGTAGTTGTGGTGCACGGGCTTAGTTGCTCCACGGCATGTGGGATCTTCCCGGACCAGGGCTTGAACCCGTGTCCCCTGCATTGGCAGGTGGATTCGTTACCACTGCGCCACCAGGGAAGTCCCTGTTCATATAATTTTAATTTTAGGCCCACTTGTGCTGCCATCCTTATCTATTTCTGTTTATATGTTAACTATCCACTCCTTTGTTTGTCAGTGACTTATTTCTTCCCTATCATTTTTCAGTGCATCTTTTACTGGATTTCCAGTCTCTCTTTATAATTAAGTTTACACTATATTATTAGAACATCTTGTAAGAGCCATACCAACGATGTCTATGTGATGGCTGAGGGATAGATGCTAGTAAGTTGTGTATTTATTAGTATTTTCATGGTGTTATAACTTTAGCTTCTTTTTACAGCCTTTTGACTTGGAATCTATCAGTAGATAAGGAAGACTTCCTTAGGCATGCATGGAATCACACATGTTTCAGGAAATGTAAAGAGCAAATGAGGGTACTCCTTTCAGGAAGTTTGGAATTAATGCTTTCTATATTGTTATTACAATTGTTAATTTCTGTTTGATTTAGAAATAGTTAATTTTAACAGTGTATTAGTAGAATGTTTTTAGCAGTCTAGGAACCCTCAAATAGAAAAACACTTCCTTATTCTGTGTTTGCAGTGAAAGAGAACCAAGGTAACCAATTAATGGGAGGTAATCTTTTGGTAGTATAGTAGTAGACAGAACTTTGTACTGGAGACAGAAAACTAGCTTTGGTAACAAATTTTTTTAATAGGCAAATGACTTCATATCTTGGCCTTCGTTTCCTGTCTGTAATAAAAGTGATATGATCTAACACTTAGACTAACTAATGTGCTGGGAACTGTACTAAGGGGTTTAAATGGATTGTCTTTGTGGTTCCTGTATTAGCATGGTCTGAGGGATGGTTTGTGCAGTCCTACATATAGAGAAATAGCAGTGTACCAGCAGTAGTGCCTCTGAGAGAATAAAGCAACATTTCTTTAAGAGATTTGGAGGAAAGTGACTTAACTGATATGCAAAATAACTTATATACTACTTTGGGGCTTCAAAAGGGAGCAGTAAAGTGAAAGGCTGTGATAGCAATGGTAATGTTACATTGATTGGATCTTGAGGACTCTTAAATCTTTCCACCTTTTCTTTGTCATCTGTCACCTCTGGAAACAACATAAGATTGGTCCTATAAAGGAGGGAGAACCATTGGTCTGATTTCTTGCACAGGCATTCTGTAAGTTACAGATTTTATTTTTCAAGGTAAAAAACGGAAGCGGTGGCATTCATAGTTAAGAGCGTGGACTTTGGAGTCAAACTGACGGAGTTAAAAAGCCAGTCTTAGTAGCCATGTGTAAACTAGCCTTGGGTAAATTACTTATCCTCCTTGTGCCTTAGTTTTTCTCAACCACAAAACCCTAAGAGCTACTATGAGGATTAAATGAGTCAATGGGTGTAAAGTGCTTGTGTCTGGCACATAGTAAGCAGTATATAAATGTTAGATAAAACAAAAGTAGTAACAAAAGCCAGGGACCTCTGGGAGGAATAAGAAGTTGGGGCCAAAGGCAGAGGTTCTTCTCCCATATTTGTTGTGAGTGGAAACTGAGATTAATTTGGAGGTCTTGAAAAGGCATGCCTGGTTCTAAATTTTGAAGCAGATACATGCAGCATCGTGAGAGTACAGGCTTCCTAGACAGTAGAAGAAAAAAGATGCCAAGATGAGATAATTGAAAGTGGAATATTGCTAAGGAATTAGAGAACATTATGCTTAAATTTTATTAGTACATCCCCTTTCCCCACATCAAACATTCTTAACAAACCATGTCTCCTAAATTCTTAAGTGCCAAAAGTAGAACTATTCTTTATTTTCCAGTAGGGAAAACAGTCCTCATCCCCTCCATTAAGTCATTTATTGCCTGATGCCATTTGAAGATCCTTCCCATTCACCTCCTCCCGGTTCTCTGTTGGAATTGAAATGGTTTTGTGCTTTGGCTGGCAGTGTCCTGAGTGGATCAGCACAGATTTAACTTGTTTAAGCAGATGTTTTTGTCTCTCTGATAAATAAGCTAGAGAAGAGGGTTACTTGAAAGTTTTTTTTGTTTTTGTTTCTTAAGACTAAAAAAAGGAGGACTTCCCTGGTGACGCAGTGGTTAAGAATCCGCCTGCCAATGCAGGGGACATGGGTTCGAGCCCTGCTCTGGGAAGATCCCACATGCTGCGGAGCAGCTAAGCCCGTGCGCCACAACTACTGAGCCTGTGCGCCTAGAGCCCGTGCTCCGCAACAAGAGAAGCTACCGCAACAAGAGAAGCTATTGCAACAAGAGAAGCTACCGCAGTAAGATGCCTGTACACCGCAAGGAAGAGTAGCCCCTGCTTGCCGCAACTAGAGAAAGCCCGCGCGCAACAGCAAAGACCCAATGCGGCCAAAAATAAATCCATTTAAAAAAAAAAGACTAAAAAATGAAAAACATTAAATAAAACCTCATCTGAAATCTAAAAGGGAGGAGGACTTAAAGATTTGGGGAAGTCAAGTGAATTAGCAGGAATTTAAAGTGGCTATGTTTCATCTAATACAGAATAAACAAATGCCATTGCAAAGTATTATTCTGATGTAAAAATTTCGTGACTAAATAACAAGTTGTCATATTACTTAGAGAGTAAGTATTATGCATTAATAAGCATTATGCATTAATAAGTTTGAAACAGTTGATCAACAAGTCCTAGATTCTGAAGATTTGGTGGGCTTTAAAGATAGTATATGAACTCATTTTAATGATTTAGAAAACCTTTTAATACTTGAAAAGTTGCAAATATCCATAAAAGGGGAAGGAAGATAGAAAGCACCAAAGGGTTAGAAGATGAGTGAGCAAGTTCTGGAAAAATTGAGAACAATGTTGCTGACTTGAGATGCTGCTTGGAATACAGTTTGGTCTGGATCAAGGAGGTATCAGGAGAATAAGGGCAGGCCAAAAAGAAGATAGACAGTTTGACTCACTAATGGCAAAGTGTTAAGACTGGGAGAAGGCTGAAATTGGTTAGCTAGAGTAATGTTCAGAACCAGTGTAATAGCTTAATTGAGGGCTTTTTATGTGCCATCCTAGACTTTTTACACATTAATCCTCATGTAATCCTCACAGCATACTGGTGATAGAAATTTTAATTCCTGTTGTGGATGAGCGAAACAGGTCTAGAGAGGTTAAAGTTCCACCCAGTGCAACACAGCTAGTTCATGGCAGAGTCAGAGAGCATGTTTGTCTATATCCTCTTAATCACTGTGGTCCATACTGCCTTAATTCCTAAAGTTAATTCACTGTCAGCCCTAACCTTATATTTGCTTATTGATGTGTAGTGTACAACCTAACCGATCATCAGTATGATTGGAGTCGTTTTGGAGGGATCATTGATGGTTATTTGAGGCAGAGTTACTCTTGATGCCGTGGTACCAAATAAGAACATAAGAAGATACCGCCATGTTCTAGAGAACACTACCTTCTGGAAGGTGCCTCCAAAGTTTTGAGTAGTGGAAGTAGCAACAAAAGCAGCTAATGGTGTTTTATCACAGAATCTACTTGCTCTGTTCTTTGACATGAAAAAAGTTTCTCTTTCCTTTTTAGAAAAGTGTCAAAGGAGCATTATAAAAGAAGCTCAGGAATAAAGGAATGGAGGAAGTTCATTAGGGACTCAAGGAGTTAACTACACAGGCCAAATTTAAAACTACCTCTGGAAATGTATGACTCCAATGAAACAAATCTTATGACTTCTGTGAAACAGAGCAAAGCTTATTAATTTCTACTACACTAATTTTGAATTCAAAATAATTAAGACATAGTAAGTGGGTTGTGTTTTACTTTTTCAGAGCGTTTGAGTTTTCAGAAATTGTGTGAGATGTACGTGTGAATTGGTTATATTTTTTTCATTTTTACCAAATTTGGTAGGTGGTAAAATGCAAATTCTAAGTAAATATTTAAAATGCCACATGGGTATTACAAATATAGGTATTAAAGGAAACTTTAAATTTTCAAATAGGAAAACTTATTCTGGCAGGTCGAGAAAAGGCATCACATCTTTTGTTCATAGAGAAACATGTTAATTTTCTGTTTTTGTGGTATTGCTTCTCTTGCTTTTATATTACTGTCTGTTAACTGATGTGGAATTTGTCAGATTTCCCAGCTGACTTTTCCAACTATATTACTTGTGAGAATCCTAATGGCTTTATGAATTAGAGGAGTGTCTCTAAAATTAGTGCATAACAAATAAGACTTTCTTCATCCTGACTTACAGATACAGCAGTTCTTGGGCTTTATTATATATTACCGTGTGATGTCAGCTTCTTTGGTTTACTTGGATGAAATTATTTTTTGTTAGAATGACTTTTGTTGGCATTTGTAATGTAATTTTAAGGTAATATAATGTACAGATACTTTAGCTACTTTGGTTTTTAAAAGTCTATGAATGAGATATAAGAGCAATATGCAGAAATGAAATGTATTTATATACACTGGCAATGAAACATCCAAAAATGAATTTAAGACAATAATTCCATTTACAGTGGCATCAAAAGAAACCAGTATTTAGGAATAAATTTGACAAAAGAACTGCAAGACTTGCACACTGAAAACACTGTTGAAAGAGCTTAAAGAAGATCTAAGTAAATGGAAAGATTACCCCACTGGGCTTCCCTGGTGGCACAGTGGTTGAGAGTCCGCCTGCCGATGCAGGGGACACGGGTTCGTGCCCCGGTCCGGGAAGATCCCACATGCCGCGGAGCGGCTGGGCCCGTGAGCCATGGCCGCTGGGCCTGCGCGTCCGGAGCCTGTGCTCCGCAACGGGAGAGGCCACAACAGTGAGAGGCCCGCATACCGCAACAAAACAAAACAAAACAAAACAAAGAAAAGATTACCCCACTGTTCATGGACTGGAAGACAATGTTAAGATGGCAGTACTACCCAAATTGACCTACACATTCAGTGCAATTCCTATCAAAATCCTAGCTAGCTTGTTTGCAGAAGTTGACAGGTGGCCCCTAAGAGTCATGTGGAAATAGAAAGGACCCAGAGTAGCCAAAATTACCTTGAAAAGAAGTACAAAGTTGGAAGACACACTACCTGATTTCACAACTTAAAGCAAAGCTACAGTAATCAAGACAGTGTGGTACTAGTGTAAAGACAGACATACAGATCAATGGACTAGAGTGGAGAGTTCAGAAATAAGCCCTTACATTCTGGTCAATTGATTTTTGTTAATTAGATGTTAAGTACCCCAAAATACTGTCCTTTCCAATTCACCCTTCTGTCTCTACCCCCTCAACTTTCTTCCATTACTTAAATCAACAGGTGTTTATTGTGAGTGCATAGGACTAGGGTGACTTCTGAGGTGATTTATTCACATACATCTGGCCTGACAGAGCTGGCTTGTACTCTAAGGACTTGTATGCTAGAAGAATGCCAGCTTTTAACAGCAGTTAGAGAAGAATGGTGAATAAGTATGTATATGAAATATATATATATTTATAATTCAGTATCAGTGTTGCCTTTGCTGGTGGCTAGATTTGGGATAGTAAAAGAAAATAATTTGCTTTTTAATAATTATATAATGAAAGAAAGCTGATTAGGAAATCGGGTACAAAATCCAGATTACTCTGGCTTTGTTTCTTCACTCTGTAGTGTCAGACTGCCAGTATATCATCATGAAGATACGTGAGAAATATTATCTGTCACAGGTGGAGAAAGAATAATAGCTGGATTGTTTCTGAACTTTGTAATAAACTTTAAAAAAAAAGCGTCTCATTTGATTTAAAAAAAATTCCTTGGCTCAAATACTTTAATTTCAGACTTAGTAAGTTTTCAGTAAATAAAAATTGGCCCTAAAACTTGGAAAGAATGATCGTGTAGTGTACCAGTACTATAAGTTACAACCCTCTGGAACAATAGAAGGTGGAGGGACTGGGGCAGAGGCTGTGAACTCCCTGAAATTCTCCTTTTACAGATCTTGTATGTACGCACATTGGTGTGAGGGCATGTGCAAAGGATCCGTGATTTTCATTAGGTTCTCAAATGATTTGGAACGTCTCCCAGAAAAGATTAAG
Organism: Mesoplodon mirus; assembly: GCF_964341445.2. Classification (NCBI taxonomy): domain Eukaryota; kingdom Metazoa; phylum Chordata; class Mammalia; order Artiodactyla; family Ziphiidae; genus Mesoplodon; species Mesoplodon mirus. Next base: position 44,993,049 of record NC_138990.1, read on the forward strand.
GATTGCTTAAACCTTTAAAAGACAATAAAGCTGTTGAGAACTTTTACTTCTGGACATTACAGAGTAATTTACTGGTACCAGATTAGCCCTCTGGCCGTAAATAAGGAGGAACCTGGACAAAACACATACAACAGGCAGGGCGGGAGCATTCCCTGAGAGAAGGAAAATAAAATTCAGCCCTGCGAATCTCACAGGCTTTCTTTCTGAAACTAGATTCCAGTTAGAATCTAAGTTAATCAGAATCTAAGCAGGGTGAGGCAGTCTTGTTGGGCCAAGGAGGTAGAAGTCAGAGAATAGACTTGGGAGGCTGGAATTTGCAGGGGTGATTACCATAGAAGATGGGGTTACACAGACAGTGAAACCCAGAAATCTGCAGAGGAGTTCCTTTGACTCTTTGGCTGGATACTGAGCTGGGTGGCGCTCCATAGGCTGGGCAAAGAACAACTAACTGTTAGAGGAAGAACAACTACCAGAGACTTGGGAGAATTATTGGGACTTAACGTTGGGTTGTGAGACATTTCTAGTTTTAACCAGCCAGAATGGAGAGACCTTGTGGAATATCAGAACCATTTGGGAGAGTCCCCAGATATGGTACTCCTTAGGAGTAGGGCCAAAGTAACTTTAGAAAAGAGGCTACTCAAGTCCTACCTTAAAACTGTGCTGAAAAATAGGCCTCAAAAGGATTAAGCTGATTCTCAACTAATTTAGCTGCCCACCTGAACAAAACTCAACATGTAAGAAACCCATTGAAGCATTTAAAGGAAGCATGAACGTGAGAGAAATGTAAGATGTAAAAAAGACCTATTAGAACTCCTAGAACAGAAAAACACAGTATCTGAAATGAAAAATTCAGCTGATGGGCTTAACAGCAGATTAAAAGAAGAAAAGACACTGCAGAAGAAAAGATCAGTGTAAGATAACAGAAACTGTGCAAAATGAAACACAGGGGGAAAAGTCTGGGGAAAAAAGGGAGAGAGCCTCAGTGATGTGTGGACATTATCAAGTAGTCTCATGCATGTGCATTTGGACTCCAGGACGGTAGGTGGGGGTCCTGTGGTTGCAGAAGAAGTATTTGAAGAAATAATGGCTGAAAATTTTCCAAGTAATGATGAGAACTATAATCCCATAGACTTTATGAACCTAGGTAGGATGAACATAGAGAAAATCACACTGAGACACGTGCTAATCCAGTGGCTAAAAACCAGTTACAAAGAGAAATCTTAAGAGAAGCCAGAGGGAAAAAAGACCACATTACATATACAGAGGGACAAAGGTAAGAACAGCTGTTGACTTTTCATGAAACAATATAAGCCAACAAATGAGCAAATAACCACACTGAGGAGGAAGAAAAGAATAATCAAAATACCTTTAGAAAACAGTATTTGATTAGCTATTGTAAGACTAAAGATAAAAGGGACTGTAAACATGCATTTTGGTGAATCTGATTTCTCACAAGGGTATGGGTTAGCAAGTTGGAAACTATGTATATACTAGGAATGAACATGTAAGTAAATATATTTTAGATAATGAGAGCCAGGTTTCTATTGTTAGAGAGGTTAAGGAAAGGAAGAAGACTAGAAGGAACTCTGTGATGTTGAATTGGAATCAGAATTATCAGTATGAACTCATGGTTTTATATATTATATGTGCAGATGGTTGTGGAAATACAGGTGTGTGTATATGCATGAATTAGTGTACATAAATATATTTTCTCACTCTGTCCTCTGGGAATGCCTAGAAGAAGCAGTGAGCATGCCTAGTGCCCAGATCTTGGACTCTACATTCAGTTTTTCAACAAAAGGAACCAGGACTCTTAAAAAGAACTGACTGATTCCAGAACTGGGATATATGGGAGCATCTTTGGTGCCAGAAAATGAAGAAGTGCTCAGAAGGGGATGGGATGTGTCAAACGTATGTAAGAACTGGGCTTCCCTGGTGGTTCAGTGGTTAAGAATCCGCCTGCCAATGCAGGGGACACAGGTTCGAGCCTTGGTCAGGGAAGATCCCACATGCAGTGGAGCAGCTAAGCCTGTGCGCCACAGCTACTGAGCCTGTGCTCTAGAGCCTGTGAGCCACAACTACTGAGCCTGTGCTCTAGAGCCCTCGAGCCAGAACTATTGAGCCCGCGGGCCACAACTACTGAAGTCCACGTGCCTAGAGCCGTGCTCCGCAACAAGAGAAGCCACCACAATGAGAAGCCCGCACACCGCGATGAAGAGTAGCCCCCACTCGCTGCAACTAGAGAAAGCCTGTGTACAGCAACGAAGAGCCAACACAGCCAAAAATAAATTAATTAATTTAAAAAAAGTTTGTAAGAACCAACCTGAAAGAGCTTCTAATGTCCAAAGCTGTAATGAAATAATTATAATATTGCATTGCTACCAATAGAATAAAATAGCCATTAGTCCATATTGGTATGTATAAAACAAACAGGTAGGTTGGTAGGTAGAAGGGACAAATCATAAATGAAGAATTCCGATTAATAAGTGTAAAACCGTGACTGAAACAAAATCACCATTAGGCAAATACTGCAGTAACAGTTGTCACAGGCAGTCCAGTGGTGGAAGGTAAAATCAGTGGGTGAAGGTACGATGAGAAACGTTTGCATAGTCTCAAAGTATTTTCTCCTAGAAATTATTGATTACAAAGGGAAAAACGGCAAATTTACAGTGGAGAGAAGCTCTGTAGACACCACCTTAACTAAGTTATTACGGTTAATATCATAGAAAGAAGACATCCACAATATATACTTGATATAATGAACCAAGAAAGGCAAAACATGACATCTGTGGTGTTTTGTGGTATTCTTACCAAAAAATGCAAAACCTTACTCTAATTATGAGAAGACAGCAGACAAACCCAAATTGAGGGAGAATTCTACAAAATACCTGACAAGTATTCTTGGAAAGTATCAAGGTCAGGAAAGACAAGAAAAAACTGAGTAACTGTCACAGATTTGAGGAGACTAGGATGGATGACAGCTAAATACAAAGTGGGAATCTGGATTGGATTCTGGAATACAGTGACATTAGTAAAAAAAAACAAAACAAAAAAAAAAACTGGTGGATTAGGTCTGTAGTTGGCATTGTACCAGTGTTACTTTCTTGTTTCTGATAAATGTACTATGGTTATGTAAGTGTTAACATTAGGAGAAGCTTAGATGAAAGGCATATGTGAACTCTGAGCTATTTTTGCAACTTTTTTGTAAAATAATTTCAAAATAAAAAATTTCTTAAATCTACAGTTTTCCCCAAATTGGGGAGTTGGAGAAAGAAACAATGCAAGCCAGAAGACAGTGAAATTACATATTTAAAGTTCTGAAAGGAAAAAACTATCAAGTTAGAATTTAATCCTAACAAAAATATCTTTCAAAAATGAAGTCAAAATAAAGACATTTTCCATACAAAAGCTGAGACAATTTCTTGCCAGCAGTCTTGCACTATTACAAATGTTAAAGGAAATTTTTCAGGTTGAAGAAAATCATTCCAGATGGAAACTCAGATCTGCACAAAGGAAGGAAGAGATTAAGAAATGGTAAATATGTGGGGAAATATAAAACACTTTTTTCTCATTTTAGTTTATTTCGAAGACAATTGACTATTTAAAGCAAAGATTTTTATGTTTTATAGGATTCATAATATTTAGAAAATGTAGAAGTGTAACATGTAGAAGAAAAAAGGTTTTTTAAATAGCCCAGTAATAGGCTAAAATGGAAGTATATTGCTATAAGTGTCTTATATTAATACCAGAAGTGGTATAATACTGTTTGAAGGCAGACTGTCCTAAGTTAAAAATGTATATTATAAATGCTAGTGCAACCACTTAAAAAAAATTAGGTATATCTAATAAGCTATTAATCATAAAAAAGCTCAAATGACTATTAATATTTGACGAAATAGATATCAGAGTGAGGGATAAATACAGACTTTACAGTAATACAGACTTTTCAGAACAATAAAGTTGTCAATTTATCATATTTATATACCTAATAACAGTTTCAAAATACCTGAAGCAAAACCTGACAGAATTGGAAGGAGAAATAGACAATGTACAATTACATAGCTGGATGTTTCAACATTCCTCTTTAGTAATTGATTAGGTAGACATATATTAAAGAAATTGAGGAACTTAACCTGGCGGTCCAGTGGTTAAGACTCCACGCTTTCACTGCAGGGGACACGGGTTTGATCTCTGGTCCAGGAACTAAGATCCCGCATGCTGTGTGGTGTGGCCAAAATTTTTTTAAAAATTAAAATAGTAAAAAAAATAAAAAGAAACTGAATCTTAGTTTAAAATTCCCTGAAAGAAGCCTCAAGGCCCAGATGGCTTCACTGGTGCATTTTATCTAATGTTTAAGAGAGAAAATACCAATCTTAAACTACTTCAATAAATATAGGAGGAGGGCACACTTCCAAATCATTTATGGGACCAGCTTTATCTTGGATACTAAAACCATATAAAGATGAGACCTATTCCTAATGATCATTGACATGTCTTTCATGAACATGTATATAAGAACTCTTATCTAACTTGCAAATCAATTCCAGGAACTTATAAAACGAATAATATGTCACAACCAAGTGGGATTTACTTCAGGAATCCAATGTTGACTTCACATTCAAAATCAATTTTAATTATCCACCTTAATGGAATAAAGAAGAAAAATCATGAACATCTTTAATACGTATAGAAAACCCTTTGACAAAATGCAACCTCATTTTGCATCATGATACCTCAGCAAACTAGGAATAGGACATTTCCTCAACCAACTAAATGATGTACAGTTAACACGATACTTTAATGGTGAAACTTTCAGTCTAAGCTTTCTCTTTTGAGGATCCAGTACAAAACAACAATATATTAGAGGTCCTAGCTAGTACAATAAGGAAAAGGAAAGAAGCAAGTCATAGAGCTTGAAAAGGAAGATGATACGGAAGTGCCTTTATACAGACTACCTGATTATATACATTGAAATTCTAAGCCACCATCACCCCCCCCGAAAAAAAAGAGCAACTGTAATTAATAAGTGAATGTAGCAAGTTTGCAGGCTACAAGGTCAATACAAAAATAAATTGTATTCTATATTTAGCAAAAAAAAAAAATTGGAAAATGAAACTTAAAATTATCAGTTACGGTATTATCCACAAAATGAAGTAGGGATAAATTTAACAAAATATGTGCAAGACCTAGGCACTGAAAACTACAAAATACTGTTGAGAGAACTTAAAGAAGACCCAAATAAACAGAGAGCTCGGGCTTCCCTGGTGGCGCAGTGGTTGAGAGTCCGCCTGCCAATGCAGGGGATGCGGGTTCGTGCCCCGGTCCGGGAAGATCCCACATGCCGCAGAGCGGCTGGGCCCGTGAGCCATGGCCGCTGAGCCTGCATGTCTGGAGCCTGTGCTCTGCAACAGGAGAGACCACAGCAGTGAGAGGCCCGCGTACCGCCAAAAAAAAAAAAAAAAAAAAAGAGAGCTAGAGAGCTCTACCATGTTCATGGATCAGAACACTCGTTATCACTGTACCCAAACTCCTACTTATCTTTCCTGAACATGCCAAGCATATTTCTACCTCAGACCCTGTGCACTGTTTCCTCTGCCTGAAACACTCTCCTCACGTATTTTATTTTTTTTTGTCTCCTCTCCCTGGAATGTAAATCCCCTCAACAGAGGATTTTGTCTGCTTCATTCAGTGTCAAGTATATAGTAAGTGTGGTTTATTCTTCTGTAACACACATTACTATAATGTGAAATAGCTTGTAGATAATACATATATATTACATTGCACTAGAAATGCTTGTGTTATCCCTTTATTACATCTTAGGATGTAGTTGGAAGAGTTGAAGTTAGCTTTGGTTTTGTCAGTAATTTCTCAGTTCCCAGGAACTTATCCTGTCTCATTCATTTCAAAAATTAAAATCAGTAGTTAATGCCATGCAGCAAAAGAAAAAAATAGATCATTTAATTGGACTTCATCAAAATTAAAAACTTTGGGGCTTCCCTGGTGGCGCAGTGGTTGAGAGTCCTCTTGCCGATGCAGGGGACACGGGCTCGTGCCCCGGTCCGGGAAGATCCCACATGCCGCGGAGCGGCTGGGCCCGTGAGCCATGGCCGTTGAGCCTGCGGGTCCGGAGCCTGTGCTCCGCAATGGGAGAGGCCACAACAGTGAGAGGCCCGCGTACCACAAAAAAAAAAAAAAAAAAAAAAAAAAAAATTAAAAACTTTGATGCATCAAAGGTAATTAAGAAAGTGAAGACAGCCTATAGAATGGAGGAAATATTTGCAAACCATATTTCTGATATGACTCTGTTTTCCAGAAGATATAAAGAACTCTTACAACTCAACAACAAAAAGATAACTTGATTTAAAAATGGGCAAAGGACTGGAATAGACATTTCTCCAGAGAAGGTATACAAATGGCCAACAAGCATGTGAACCGATGTTTAGTATCAGTAGTCATTAGGGAAATGCAAATCAAAACTACAGTGAGGCACCACTTCATATGCACCCCCTAGAATGACTTACAAAAAGGAAAGTAATAAGCATTGGTTAGGATGTAGAAAAATTGAACCCTCATACATTGCTAGTGGAAATGTAAATGGTGCAGCTGCTGTGGAAAACAGTGGTTCCTCAAAAAGTTAAACAAAATTACCATATGACCCAGCAATTCCACTTCTTGTATATACCCCAAAGAATTAAAAACAGGTACTCATATAAACACATATACATGCATATTCATAGCAACACTTTACCAAGGCCAAAAGGCGAAAACAGCCGAAATGTCCGTCAACAGATGAGTGGATAAGCAGATAATGGTGTATATACATATGATGGAATATTACTCAGTCATAAAATGGAATGAGGTACTGACTGATACATGCTACAATGTGGGTGGACCTTGAAAACATTATGCTAAGTGAAAGAAGCCAGACACAAAAGGTCACATGTTACTTGCTTTCATTTATATGAAATATCCAAAATAGGTAAATCTATAGAGACAGAATGCAGACTGGTGGTTTCCAGGGGAGTGGTGGGAGGGGAAATGGAAAGCCACTGATTAATGGGTATGGAGTTTCCTTTTGAGATGATGAAAATGTTTTGGAGCTGGATAGAGATGCTGGTTGTACAATATTGCGAATATACTGAATTGTTCACTTTAAAATGGTAAATTTTATGTTATGTGAATTTTACCTCAGTAGAAAATAGGTTAAGAGCATGTATGGTTTGCAGTCAAACAGACATGGAATTGAGTCCTGGTTTTTGCCGCCTATTAATTCTGTGACCTTAAGTAAATTACTGTATATTTTGTCTTCTATAAAATAGGCATATTAGGGGAATTCCCTGGCGATCCAGTGGTTAGGCCTTGGCACTCTCATTGCCGGGGCCTGGTTGCGATCCTTGATCTGACTAAGATCCTGCAAGCTGTGTGGCACGGCCAAAGTAAAATAAAATAAAAAATAAAATAAAATAGGCATATTAGTACTTTCTCAGAGGATTTTTGTTAATATTAAATGAGATAGTATATGTGAAATGCTTACAATATTTAATTATCCAGTGAATATTAGTGTTAATTGATTTTTCTTTTGCTGCTGCTATTGGTTTTTATTTCACTCTTCATTTGTAGAATGGAAATAATAGTATGGACTAGGATTGTTCAGATGACTTAATGAGTTATCTATGCAAAGGGCTTAAAACAGTGCCTGGGGGCTTCCCTGGTGGCACAGTGGTTGAGAGTCCGCCTGCCGATGCAGGGGACATGGGTTCGTGCCCCAGTCCGGGAAGATCCCACATGCCGCGGAGCGGCTGGGCCCGTGAGCCATGGCCGTTGAGCCTGCGCGTCTGGAGCCTGTGCTCCGCAAAGGGAGAGGCCACAGCAGTGGGAGGCCTGCGTACTGCAAAAAAAACCCAAAAAACAAAAAACAAAAAAAAAACAGTTCCTGGCACATTGTAAATTCTCAAAGTGTTTACTAAGCTATTACTATTAAATGAAAGGATCTTCAGAGGGAACTTTCTTGCATTCTCCATTTTCACATCCATATGGAGATGTCCATTATGGAAAATGGCCTTTTCAAAATTTGTGCTGTTAATGACAGAGCTAGGACTAGACCTGGTCTTTTAAATTTCAGACTAAGCTACATGCAAAGGATTGTAAGTATGCGATTCCTATTTCCTCTCCTGGTGTGGTGAAAACACTTGATTTTCACCTGTTAAAAACCACAGATATTGATCATTTAGCTATAAGTTGTTGAACTTTGGTTGTCTGGAGTTTATTATATTGTTTCTGCCTGCATTAATTACTATTGGTGTGTCATCAGAAGCCAAGCTTTGGCGAACTGATATTTATAGTGACTAGAAGTTGCAGTTACTTTTCTTGCCACTTGACGATGCAACATCATTAAGGCAAATGTTTTGCCTGATATTGTTTCTCACTTTCCTGAGCAACTGAAAATTGATAAATGAGTTAGACTGTGGTAAATTGAAATACTCGTTTGAACTGGGTCCCAGGAATCTGTAAAAAGTGGGGATTTCCTCTAGTATATTTTTACGTAAGCAAAAGCTGGAAAAGAATCGCTGGTTGGATCAAACCCTATGATTTTGCCCTAGTCTGTGGTAATTTAACAAATGATAGTGTTGCAGGAGAATCTGATTCTTCCTGGCAGAATCTTAAAGGGTGATAGGTTCTCCTAGCTTCTCTTGGCAGCTGAGTTATTGATTTTGCCCTAATCTTTAAATTGTATCAAAAACTTTTCTACTCTATCTTAAATATAGGTTTTTCCAACCTATGTTTGAGGGTGTGGAAAGTACATGCTGGAGTGACTAAGGTATTTACTTGGGAAGGTGCACAGTTGTAAAAGTTGTTTTTGAGAGTGACTGTAGAAAGAAGGCTGGAAGGAATGAGACTGTAGGGGTGGCTTGGGACCATGCTAGAAGTCCGGTGATCAAGTCGGAGTGTTTGTGTCGTGGAGAGAACATTTGTAAACATACCTCCTCCTCTCTTAACCTAACTTTTGTTTCTATTAATGTAATAGCTACAGAGTTTTAGAAGTTAGTACTTTAAGGCCTATGACCACAGCAGCAGCAACAATAAATCCTTGCCCCATGCTCACTTGTTTGTTACCTTTCCCAAACACTTTTTGGCCTTTACTTCTGATATTCAACCCCATATTCCCTAGCCATATGTTTTTAACTTTTAAAAAGGCTAACTTGAGAAATTTTCTCTTGTTGTTATGGAAGATGAGAATTGGAATACTCTAATACCATGAGGCATTCTTGGTGCCTCTCCCTTCATCTTCTCAAATAGTTATAACACGTTTTGTTAACTGCTAAACCAAGTAGCGTACTATAATTGCATTTCCTTTCTTGGACAGCTCTCTGTTTTTACTGAGTTTACAGTCCCTTCATTGTTACATATGCTTAGATTTCAAGGCACTATTCATACTTTATCCCAAACTCTACAACAGAATTGCCAGACCCTCTGAACTCTTCTTTTCATTTAAATTCCATTAACACCATTTCATCCCCTCCCTCTCTTAGGAGGCATACCTCTTGGCACTTTCTCTGCATTTAAGCATTTTATTCTGTCCTGTTGTTTTCTGTCCTCAATTCTCTCCTGAACTGGTTGCTTCTCTAGGCCAGTTTGAACTGCCCTTTACATCACTCTTTTTTGGGGGGTGGAGGGGTGTGCTGCATGGCTTGCGGGATCTTTTTTTTTTTTTTTTTTTTTCAGTACGCGGGCCTCTCACTGCCGTGGCCTTTCCCATTGCGGAGCGCAGGCTCAGCGGCCATGGCTCATGGGCCCAGCCGCTCCGCGGCATGTGGGCACGAACCCGTGTCCCCTGCATCGGCAGGCGGACTCCCAACCACTGTGCCACCAGGGAAACCTGCTTGCGGGATCTTAGTTTCCCGACCAGGGATTGAACCCAGGCTACGGCAGTGAAAGCACTGAGTCCTAACCACTGGACCACCAGGGAATTCCCTGTATCACTCTCTTTGCTGGACTTTTTTTCTTCCTATTCTTGGTAAAGCAATCTCTCCTAGTAGCTGTCTTAGAAAAGATGCACGAGAGCTAAATATTTTGAGATCTTTCATCTTTAGAAATGCCTTTTTTTTTTACTCTTATTTGATTTTGGCTGGATATAGGTTGAGAATTTTTTTTTTAATTAATTTATTTTTGGCTGCGTTGGGTCTTCGTTGCTGCGCGTGGGCTTTCTCTAGTTGCAGTGAGCGGGGCTACTGTTTGTTGCAGTTCACGGGCTTCTCATTGCAGTGGCTTCTCTCGTTGCAGAGCACGGGCTCTAGGTGTGCGGGCTCAGTGGTTGTGGCACACGGGCTTAGTTGCTTCACGGCATGTGGGGTCTTCCCGGACCAGGGCTCGAACCCATGTCCCCTGCGTTGGCAGGCGGATTCTTAACCACTGTGCCACCAGGGAAGCCCAAGAATACTTTTTATTTACCTTTTTGTATTCTGGATTCTAGTGTTGCCGTTGAGTAGTTCAGAGTTGTTATTCTTGATTGTTTAATATGGCCTGGTTTGTTTCTCTGCAAGCTTTTATAATATTATCTTTATTCCTGGAATTTATCTTTAGCCCTGAAATTTCATGATGATATAATTTGGTATAGATCTTATTTTATTCATTATGCTAGGCACTAGGTGAGTCTTTCAGTCTAAAATAGATTCCTTTGATTCTGTTAAGTTTTCTTGCATAATTTTTAGATTACTATTTTCTGTGTGTCATTTTCTCTGTTCTTTCTTGAACTTCTATGAGTTAGATGTCAGATCTCCTGGTATGATCTTTTGACTTATCATATCTCACATATATTCCATTCTTTGTCATTTTGTTGTATTTTTTGAGGGATCTTAATTTTCCCTTATAGCCTTTCTGTTGAGTATATTATTTCTGCCTTTTTAATTTCCAGGAGTTTTCTAGTTCAGATTACTGTTTCTTCCCCCTACTCCCCCAGCTCGTTCTGAGAAAATAAAAAGAACTATATCTTTTCCTTTGTATTGCCCCTGTTTCCTCCAGGTTTCCTTTTTTGTTTGTTTTTTATTTTGATATCTCATTGGAACTTTGTCCTTCATGCTTTTGCCTGAAGCTCTAAAAAGGTGACTGGAAGCTAAGTAGGCAAGTGTGGAGCTTGTCAAGTGATGAGTTTCACCCTAAAGGTGAAGTATCTGTGTCTTTTCTCAGGGACCCTTTTATTTTCTCTAGAAAATGTCATTTATCTGTTTATTCAACAGTGATTTCTTGAATGCCTGCTTATATGTCAGGCATAGCTCTAGGTGCTGGGAATTTAATAGAATTGAACAGCTAAAACTCCCTACCCTTGTTGGATCTTATATTTGGCAAAGGGAGGCAGAAAAAGAAAAGGAATAAGTAAATATATACAGTATATTTAAGGAATGTTAAAGATTAAAAAGTAAGGAATAGGGTTAAGGGAGTATTAACAGATAATGGACATGGGGTAAGGGGCATGAGGAAAAGTTGCAGCTTAAGATATGTTAACTAGGGGAAGGAGCTCTGATGGAGAAGAAAGTATTCCAGGATGGGAGGACAGTATATACAGTGGCCTTGAGGTGGGAATCTGCCTGACCTGTGTGTGGAACAACTTGTGGAAACCAGTACCGTTAGCTAGATCAGAGTAAGATGATATAGAAAAGGCTGGGACTCCCCTGGTTGTCCAGTGGGTAAGACTCCACACTCCCAATGCAGGGAGCCCAGGTTTGATCCCTGGTTGGATAACTAGATCTTGCATGCATGCCGCCTGCCACAACTGAGGAGCCCATATGCTGCAACTAAAGATCTTGCATGCTGCAGTGAAGGCCCAGTGCAGCCAAAATTTTAAAAATAAATAAGTAAATATTTTTTAAAAAAAGATGATATAGAAAATGCTGAGGTCAGAGTGAACAGGGGGAGGTGGGCAGAATGTGTAAGACCTTATGGACTATTTTAGGGACTTTTGCTTTTAGTCTTTGTGAAAGATGAGATTTGGAGATAGCCAATAAGCAGTTCGGTATCTTAAGTTTGGAGTTAAGGGGAGCAGTCTGGGCTATGATATAAAATTTGAGAGTTGCCAGTGTGTACATGGAATTTAAAGCCATAAAATCAGGGGAAAGAAGTTCACTCTAATTTTTAGAAAAGTTGGATGAGGAGAAACCAATAATGAAGATTGACGAGTGGCTGGAGAGGTAGAAACACTAGCAGAGTTTTTGTGCAGAAAAGAATGAAGAACTGCTTCAGCTGCTGCTAATTCTTTTGAGGATAGACAACATGAGATGGAGAGGGAAACTCACGGAGTCTAGGATGAGGTTTCTGTCTTGAACAGTTAGGTGGATAGCTTAAAACAGTCTGAATTCTTGGAAGTTTTCCAGTGTTACCTGGTTTCATCACAAAGGGTTTAGAGCTTTCAGACTGTCCTAATTTCACTTCTATTCAGGAAAGTTTTCTGAAATAGTATTGGTTGTCAAGTTTGTCATTAAGATTAATTAACAAATTCTATGCCTAACTGGGATTGTTCCGTCCTGTTCAGAGTTGTTCTTGACAACCAGGTCATTTTAGGACGATTTTCTCAGTAATTCCTAGAGAAACAAAAATATGGGCTGTAGACATAGTCTGAGGTTTGTAAGTGTCAGACAAATGGCCCTCTTTTTTTCTTTTAATCGGGTACGGGAAACAAACTGAAAGGGCCAAGTTGAAGATTTTAGTTAGTTAAAGAGCAGACAGATCCTGGGGAACCTATAATACTTTTGCTTCATGTACTGTGACACACTGTGTTACTAGATGCATAAACATCTAGTACTTTTACACTTTCTAATTCATTGACCTGTTCATCATTATGAAATGACCCTCTTTATCCCTGGTAGTATTCTTTTCCACAAGCTAATGAAGCCTATGTTTTTTGCTAATAGGAAACATCTTTTTATTCTTTTGCATTAAAATATTAGATATTAAAAAATTTTTTTTTCATTTCCTAATTGTAAAATATCTCTGTATATAACTGTTTCTTCTACTGTCTTGGATCTTATATCACACAGGTTTACAGTTGGAAACTTTTGCTCAGAATTGCATACATAGTAAATTTCCAGAACCAAACAAACAAATTTTGAAAGTGTGTTTTTACACCAATTAATTTTAGTATAGCCATGTTCAGAGCCATAGATACAACTTACCTTTTTTTTTCTATGTTGTAGGAATAGACTTTAAGATCAAAACAGTTGAATTACAAGGAAAGAAGATCAAGCTACAGATATGGTAAGTAATGCTAATTTATTCACTTTATGTAGTAGAATGTTAAGTTCCTGAAGGTTAGGCAATGAAATCCTTCCTTGTCAACTGTTTAAATTCTAGGAAACTTCCCATTCTAAGCCAGTAGTCAGGTGACCTTCTTTCAGTGATGTAAAAAAAAATTGTTGCCATGGACTTCGGAGTCCGTGAGATCTGGCTTGAGTGTTTTACCTTTTCTACTTACAGTATGAACTTGGGTAAGTTACATACCACCGTGAGGCCCTTATATCTTCATATGTAAAATGGAGATAATATCACCTATCTCAAAAGATTGTTATAAGGATTACATGAAATAATCTAGGTAATGCTTTTAGCACAATATTTTGCTCAGAAACACTATATAAAAACTAATATAATCTTTTTGTTGTTTGGAGAGTCTTAAGCTAAAAATGTATTTAATGTGTTTATAACTTTTTATAGGCATTATTAGTTTCGTTAGTTTGTATAGCATTTGCCCCATAGAAGCACAATAAAATTCTTTAAATTTGTATTCAGGTATGAATTATAGAGTTTAAAATTATAATAGCAGCATTTTTCAGTGAATATTAGGTGATCACAATGACCGTGAGAGATATATTATTCCTTTTTTTTTCTTTTCCTAAACAGCTTTATTGAGGTATAACTGGCATACAATAAACTACACATATTTAAAGTATACAGATTGGTAAGCTTTGACATATATATAAATCTGTGAAACCATCACCACAGTCAAGATAATGAACATATTCATCACCTCAGAAGTTTCCTTAAGCCTCTTTGTAATTTGCCTTCCTATCCCCAGTCCCCAGGCGACCACTTTTCTGCCTTCTGTCACTATAGACCTGTTTCCATTTTCTAGTACTATATACAAATGCAGTCATATAATGTGTTATTTTTCTTTGTCTTTTTTGAGGGGAGGGGTCTGGCTTCTTTACCTAGCGTAGTTATTTTGAAAACTATCAGTGATTTTATGTATATCAATAAGTTCATTACTTTTTATTGCTAAGTAGTTTTCCATTGTTAAAATAAATCACAACTTGTTTATTCACCATAAAGCTGCTACAGATCTTTGTATAGGCAAATGCTTTCTTTTCTCTTGGGTTATTCCTATTTTATAGATAATGAAATGGAGGCATTTTGAAATAATTTAACCAAGGTCATCCAGCATGTAAATAGCAGAGCTGGGATGCATTGCATGCTCAGAATGTAGGGTTGAGAGTGACATTCTTAATTGCTATACTGCCTCCTATAAATAGTAGTTTGTCAATTGATTTTGCTGCTCTTTCCAGTAACTATCATTTTTCTTTCTTCATTGCCAGTCAACAGTTGTGGTAAATATGAATTCATGTTAATCTTTGGTTTTACTGTAATAGGACATATCATAGAGTGGTTATGAGGATTAGTGATACAGGTAAAGCACTTAGAGCAGTCTCCAGTGCATAATTAATGTTCAAGAAATCGTAGGTATTATTATTTGGGGATCTCCCATGTTGAGGCTAGAGCCCTAAGAATGGTAACATATTTGAGCAGAGGAACAAGTTAGCAAAGGAAATTGCAAACCCATAGTTGGAGAGTTAGAAAGGAGAATTAGGAGAGAACAATGTCCCAGAATCCAAAAGACAGTTTCAAAAAGTTAGGTATAATTAGAAGTCGGGTATGTCTAACCAGAATGTCTTCATTACCTGACCATGTAATTAGAAGTACAATCTTTATAACATCTTTAAAATTTAATACAAATTTAAATAAAATCTAGACATTTTAAAGCATTTCCTAAATTTAGTGATTCTCTTTGAAGCACAACCCACTTCATGATCATTGATTTTTTCTTTTCTTTAACTGGGAAATAACCCAGCAAATGAAAAATGCCTCATATTCTATTTCATTATAATTAAAGTGATCTCAAGGGAAAGGATGTCAATTACTTATTCTGAATTTCAGCCAGCCCCTCACGTCTTATTCCGACCTTGTCCCTATGTAACATTTGTGTTTCAAGCCCCCTCCTAGGCCTTGCCAGACTGATTGGCTCTCCTCTTAACTGTATCCCCTCTGTATAGGGGATACAATTATTACTTAAGCCAATAATTCTCAAACTTTTTTGACAGTAGGTAAGATACATTTTACATTGTGACTCTGTGACTCAATACACATGTACATGTATATGTGTGTGTATGTAACAGAAACAGGAGCATACAAAACAATATATTTTTTTAAGATATATTTTTCTTTATACAATATATAAAACCTTTGCCCTACTGAATATGTCCTGTTCCTCCTCCTACACTCTGTCCTCCACAGACTCTCCCTTCTGTTTCTTGACCTGTGGCTTTAAACACTTTTCCCTCCTCTTACCATTTTAGTTTCTGTAGCTTTTAGAAGTAAAGAGTAACACGTAACTAACGCTTGTTTTTAAAAAGAGAGCCTTCCTCAGAAAGTGCTCTTTTGAAATAATAAGTCCTCCAGTGTAGCCTTCAAGATTAATCTAGAAAAGATTTCTAGTGTACCTATAAAATCAAGGATAGCACAGAAATGGCAACATTTATAATTTAGAGTTTATAACACTTTAGAAGGAAAATGTGATGTAGTTTAGGTTTTCATGTATACAATTGACTGCTTTTATTTATTTTTTAAATTATGATTTATTTATTTATTTATTTTTGGCTACATTGGGTCTTCGTCACTGCATGCGGGCTTTCTCTAGTTGTGGCGAGCGGGGGCTGCTCTTCGTTCTGGTGTGCGGGCTTCTCACTGCGGTGGCTTCTCTTGTTGCAGAGCACGGGCTCTTAGGCACGCAGGTTCAGTAGCTGTGGCTCGCGGGCTCTAGAGCGCAGGTTCAGTAGTTGTGGCGCATGGGCGTAGTTGCTCCACGGTATGTGGCATCTTCCCGGACCAGGGCTCGAACCCGCGTTCCCCACACTGGCAGGCAGATTCTTAACCACTGAGCCACCAGGGAGGCCCTGCTTTTAATTTTGAATATCCGTTTTCTTATAAAGATTAGGAATGAGTGCCTGGTTAAAATTTGTGATTAATAGTTTTCAAGAGGTTAGCATAATGCCAGCTGATTTTGTTTTCTTTGCTTGAGTTGATATGCATGTTAATATTCCAGGGAGAAAAAAAGTCATGTAGCTCCAGGTTAAGAGATCTGCTGGGATATGCTGCAGTGATTCAAGAAAGCTTTTAGGATGAAAAACCCCATTACTCTTAACTTATGATGATACCAAAATTCAAAATGCTATTCTCAACTTCAGTGCTTTGCTTCCAGTTGCTACTAAAAAGCACAGTGAGTTTTATCTCTCTTTAGTTTGAATGAATATATTCAGGTTCTTGTTTCAGCATGAAAAATTGTTCTGTGATTGAATATTAGTTTTGGAAACTTTCTTTTGTCTGTGCTAAAGCTTTGTCTTATTTTTCTTACTCGAATGGTCTTCACTCATTTCTTTCTAGGAATCTTTTAGTTTAACTGTTGCATAAGCGTCTCAGCTGTCCAAGGCACAGGTGTGTGGGCCTGAAATTAGCTTGTTTGGCTGATAGAGAAGCAGCTAGCTATGGTTTTTAAAATCCCAGATCTCTAGAAAGTTTCTACCAAAGTATCTTTTGCTATCTACATTTTCCGTAGAGTAGTGGGTCCTGCCAGGAAAACAGTCATAGTGAGTTACTTTAAGTCTGCCTTTTCTTTCTGTTTTTTTCGTTTTGGGGGGGTGGGGTCAGAAATGTTTGCCACTGCCAACATCTGTATCTTGTACCAGCAGCAGATTTTAATATCTGCACAGTTACCAGAAACCAGTTAGTATCATATTGTAGAGAAATTAATCATTTACCTACATAAAGTGCCAGATACATGGGAGCCATCTTTGAGTTTTCCCATTCCCTTAACCCCAACATCCAATTTAGCAAGTCTTATTTTTTCTCTCTCTAAAATATGTCTAGAATCCAAATACAATCTGATGTCTCCGTTGTTACCCCCTAGTTCAAGCCACCATTACCTCTTCTTTGGACCATTACAGTAGGCTTTTAATATTCCAACAGGTCCTTACTTCCCCTTTTGCCTTCTTCCAGTACTTTTCCCAGGTAATAGCCTTAGTAACCTTTTTCAAATATAAATATGATCATGGTTGTCATTCCTTCCCCTATTTATAACCATTTTGACTTTCCATTGCATTTCGAATGAAAGCCGAAATTCCAAATCCAAACTCCTTTCCACAGTTTACAGAGTGGTCCCCTGCCCGCTGTTCTGACCTCCTTTTGTGCTCCCTGTATATATAGTCTCTACCGACAGCTGATCTCCTTTCAATTCCATGAACATGGCAAGCTCTTTTCCAGTTTAGGACCTTTGTACGTACCCTGTAGGTACCCCTTAACCCACCCAAGTGTAGATAGACTAAGCATTCTGAAGTACCACTCCATTCCAGAGGCTTCCCATTTCAACAGAAATAAATTTGAAAACTCCAGGTTCTGGCTACTGCCCCTTCTGACCTCATCTCTTACCAGCTTTGCTCCAGCCACTGTGGTCATTTTTTCCTCTCCTGAACATGCCAAGCATATTCCCATCTGCGGGCCCTTGCTATTCACCTGTTCCTTCTGCTTGGAATGCTTTTTATCAGATCTTTGTGTTGCTGCCTTCTCTCATTCAATCTCAGTTCATTGTTAGCCTCTGAGAGAGGACCTGCATGATGACAAACTAAAGCCACCCCAGTCCTTTAGGCACTATCATGTTTATCTTAGTTTATGTTTGTCATAGTATTTTTTTTAGTATCTAAATTTACCATATTTAAAAAATGTGTTCATTGTTGTTCCCCTCACTAGAACGTCGGCTTTTTGAGGGTGGGGATGCCATCTGTCTGATTTGTGGTTATGTAACCACCCCCTACAGCAGACCCTGGCAGATACAGATGCTGAATAAATATTTGTTGACTGAATGACTTTGTTTGATTGGTTTCTGTTCATACTTCACTTCTCACTGACCTTAAACATCACCTCTATAGAGAAGACCTCCTTGATCATACTATCAGGATTACTGCCTCCCTCCCCTTTACGTCATTCTTCATCACTCCACCCTGTTTACCTTGTTAACATTTATCACAATTTGGAATTACATATTTATTTACTTGTTTGTTCCTGTCCCCACTGTAATGTAAGCTCTGCAAGGGTAGGTATCAGGCTTTTGACTTTTGACCCGTTTGGGGCGATGAAGATGAGCATAATTTAAACTCACGGTATTTTGGGTGTAGAGAAGTTGCATATCTGTGAGGAAATCCAGTCCTTGTTAAAATAAAACTCAATGTGAGAAATTTAACATCCTAATTTATAAAGTAAATAACTTCATTATGTTACCAAAAGCACAAAGTTATGAAATTTGGGGTCTCTGCCTTGCCGAGCAGCTTGATGTTGTCTCTGGCCTGTTCTGGTACTGTCAGTGTCCAGACTAAAAATAACTGTCATAATAGCAGCCAGAGCACGCGGCTTCTTTGACCCTGTGTGTGGGACTAACAATTAAGGAAATAAGCTCTTTTAGTTCCTAGGAATATATCACTCCTTTCATTATATGTCAGTGGGAAAAAATAGGATTTTACAACATTCTCTTAGCTGTGCATCTGTCATTTTATGTAAGGAATATTCTATTGCCATTGATTCATAATTTCAGAAATCTGATTATACTACATAGGCTGAGAAGAAAAAATTTTTAATAGGAGAGGAAAACCAAGTGGTTTTGAAAACAGGCTCTAAAACCTGTAATATGGGACATAAAAAGATAATGTGAATATATACAGTGTTTAATTGCTCTTCAGATAATAAACACCTGCTTTTGCTGATTGGAGTCAACCTGCTGTCTTTAGACCTGGGTGTATGTGTTTTAGGTTTTATGCAAACCTAAAAAAAATTTGACCATGAATTAGCAGCTGTGGCTATTTTTAGCCCTGGGCAGAGGGTCACCAATTAGCCTAGAGGTAGTGAGGCAGGGACTCCCTCTCTGGTTTGAAATAAATTGTTGATTGCATTAACAATTGGTAGGGATTGGTATTAGGAGGAACCAGGAAAAGGATAATTTTAAAAGACTTAGCAAAGAGAGCATATAAAAAGAAGGAAGAGGGGGTGTAAGAAGTTTTGGGAGATGGAGGAGACAAAAATCAAAGAACAGATGGAGTAGTATGCCATCAATCAAAACAAAAACTCTGATTTTGTTTTGAAATCATGATTACTTTTTCAGAAGGGCCATTAATATTTCAATATCTTTTATATCAGTATTTCATAACTAAGCAGCATAGTAATATAAAAATAAAATTTCCTCTCCAGGTGCCATTGATTTAGATTTAGCTAAGTAGTTTCTTTGCAGTGTGTTTTTTCTTGGTGGAGAATTTAGTCATAGATTTGACACTGAAGTGTGTATATAATTTGCTAATTGTGTAGTGTGAATGAATGGGGACGTGAGCCATATAAATACCTGGGTATAACAGTGTTCCAAGAATGTTAGACAGTGCTGGGGGTGGTATTCATAGCAGAATGCTGTGGAAGATTTTTTCCCTAAATTGTTATTACTTATGATAAAAATTGAAATGCAAGTTTTCTATCCCTCCTGCATTATAGCTGTTAGACACTACTGGAAGCCCGGTATGTTCTTTGTCTTGGATAAGTACATTTTTAGCCTGGATTTTAGGTAGGAAACTTTAACCCCTCTCTAATGGGATAGAATTATTAGTTAATTTATACTTTTTTTTTTGCAATTTACAAAAGAACTAAACTATTTCTACTGTGATAGGACAAATTTTTATCGTTTTTTCATGAAAACATTTATAATTACATCTATTTTAAGGCAACTTGTAACTAAATAGATTAATAAAAGATAAAATAAGAATTTGGAATTGAGAAAAATGGAAAATGTAAATATGCTGTCTCTAAAGGACAACTCATTTGCTACGCTTAATTTGTAAAATTTACCTATAAACTTCTTGGCGTCCAACACAAAAAGGGCAGGGAGGGAGTGCTACCAACAAAAAAAGTAAGTTATTCTTTTCAGAAATAATGTAAAGAAAGCAGGAAAGAACAGGTCATAACTAATACACAATAAGTTTTCATAAAGCTATTTGTAATGATTCTAATTTGTTGACATAATATTGAGATAATGGAGATAAAATTGTGGTCTAAGAAGGTGTATAAATACATAAATACAAATGCATAAATGTGCGTGTCTGTGTGTGTGGCCTCTTAGTAGTCTAACCTAATTTAAGGATGCAACATAGAAGAATTGATAGCAAGTCTATTAGATGGTTATTCTTAAATGTCATTTTTTGGGATAGGTATTACATTACCTCCTAACTCTGCTTTTGCACACACACCCATTTTTAACACAGTAGACAGAACAATTTTTTTTTAAACCCAGATTAAGTTATTTCTTTTCGTAAAACCCTCCAATAGACTTCCCATCTCACTCAGAGGAAAAGCTGCGACGCTAGCCGAGGCCTATAAGATCCTACACGGCCTGCACTCCCGCCCTACCACCTCTGTGATCTCCTACTAGTCTGGCTTCACTCCTTCCATTCCAGTCACATTGATCTCCTTTCTATTCCTCAACCATGCCTCAGGACCTTTGCACTTGTTCTTTCCCCTTCTTGGAATACCGTTGCTCCCACGTATTTGTATGGCTCACTTCCTTATTCCCTTCACTTCCTCTACTCTGTTTAAAATTTCACTTGTTTACACCATCCCCAGCATCAGCCCCTAGTCTCTTTACTTCTTGTCTTGGCACTTTTCACCCTCTGAAGAAATGTAATTCCAGAAATTAGTATGACAGGGCTGAGATTCTCTTAAGAAAATTGAAAAATCCAGCCAAATCTTTAACTTGGCTAAATAAAAAAACATATTATATTACTTTCATACAGAAATAGGCTTCAGGCAAAGCCAGGGTTTTGCTTGTGAAGCAATTTTGATTATAGCTTAAACACACACAACTATTAACTTGAGAGAGCTCTGAATACCGTAGACATAGAGCATCTCTATAGAGATGGTTTTGACTTAGGACATTTTAAAAGCACAATTTGGGCTTCCCTGGTGGCGCAGTGGTTGGGAGTCCGCCTGCCGATGCAGAGGACATGGGTTCGTGCCCCGGTGCGGGAGGATCCCACGTGCTGCGGAGCAGCTGGGCCCGTGAGCTGTGGCCACCGGGCCTGTGCGTCCGGAACCTGTGCTCCGCGGCGGGAGAGACCACAGCAGTGAGAGGCCCGCGTACCGCAAAAAAAAAAAAAAAAACAGCACAATTAAATTTTGGGTCACATATAATGATATTATTACATGTTTGCATATTTTTATACTGTAGATTCTTTGGGGTTATCTGTAATAAATACAAATTAATTATAAAAATTTACTTTAGTTATCCCTACTACTTTGTTAAAAAAAAACCCAAAGATCCAGGGAGGTTAAATACCTTCAAGATCACTCAGCTGGAAGAATTGGAACCTGACAATAAAGTTGGATCTGACTCCAGACCCATGTTCTGTGTGTGTTCTTGCATAATGCCTAGCATATGGTAGACCCTCAGAATTGATGGATAAATGGATAGGTGTCAGATATATGAACATATAATGCACACTGTGATTAAATGTAAGGAATATTAATGTATTGGTAGTTCTTTTACATTCCTTGCTACTCATATTTTTAGACATATAAGCACTATTTTTAAAAATGTAAGTTTTTAAGGGTCACGTAACTAAATTGGAATGCCTTGATTCTAAAATACAATAAAGGACTGCTAGGTAAGATTCTGAAATACTGACTCATTAACAAACATTTGAGTGTTTATTCACCATGTAGATACTGTGGATTCTGCAGTGAACAAGACAGACAAATATCTGATGGAACCTACATTTTAGAGGACATGGGAGACAGTAAATAAATCTGTAATAAGTGCTTTGCAGAGAAGTAAAGCAAGGAGATGGAATAGAGAGAGACTGGATGACTATTTAAATTGGATGGGCAGAGAAGGCTTCTGATAAGGTGATGGTTAAAATGCAAAGATGAGGTGCCAACCATGTACAGGACTGTGGGCACAGCTAGTACAGAAGCTCTCTGGTGAGACCAAGCTTGTGAATTTGGAGACATGAAAAAAATGTGGTTCTAGCTGTCAGGGAAAAGAGTGCCTCAAAATATGGGATGGGGGGCTGGTGAAAAGTACAAATCCTGTAATACTTTGTAAACTTCAGGGCAAGGATTTTGGGATTGGTTCTGGTTATAATGAATTGCCATTGGAATTTTTAGTTTGTTTTTTTAAGCCTAGTCATGTTTTCCATTTGTTTACTTGTTTTGTAATGGCTTTATTGAGACATAATTCACATACCTTATAATTCACCCATTTAAAGTATACAGTTAAATAGTTTTTTAGTATATTTGCAAGGTATATTCACCATGATCACAATTTTAGAACATTTTTATACTTCTGGAAAGAAACCCGTACCCTTTAGCAGCCTCTTTCCATCCTGCCCAAACCCTTCATCCAGGGTAACCACTAACCTACTTTCTGTCTCTGTAGATTTTCCTATTCTGGATATTTCATATAAGTGGAATTATATTACAATATGTGATCTTTTGTGTCTGATTTCTTTCACTGAACATAATGTTATGAGGGCTCACCCATGTTGTAGCATATATCAGTACTTCGTTCCTTTTTATGGCTGAATAATATTCCATTGTATGGATATACTACATTTTATTTACCCATTCATTAGTTGATGAACATTTAGGTTGTTTCTACTTTTTGACTGTTATGAATAATGTTGTTATGAACATTCTTTTATAAGTTTTTGGGTGGGCATATGTTTTCATTTCTCTTGGTAATATACCTAGGAATGAAATTGCTGGATCATTTAGTAGCTGTATGTTTAACATTTTGAGGAACTGCCAGACTGTTTTCCAAAGTGGTTGCATCATTTTACATTCCCACCAACGTTAGAGGGTTCCAATTTATGTACATGCTCACCAACATGTGTTATTGTTTGGTTTTTGATTATACCCATCCTAGTGCCTGTGAAGGGGTTTTAATTTGCAACTTCCTAATGATGTTGAATATCCTTTCATGTGCTTATT